>NC_044324.1:78699901-79299901 GCF_007399415.2 Gopherus evgoodei
CATATGCCAAATATAGTTCAGAAGGCATCTACTATTAATTAGTTTTGTCTCAAAACTGTTTTCAGCACCACTCATAGCCTATAGAAATGATGTATTGGGTCATCTTGTCTAGCTGCCTCACAATGCAGGATTTTTCTTTACGCGTTCTTGAGCATTTTTAAATGCGATGGAGCAGCCACCACTTCCCTTGTGATTCTCTTTAACTCTCTAGTGTTTAATTAGGAAGTGATGCTTCAGCCTTAACCTACAGGGGCCGCTCATTAGATTGAGGAAGTTGTTCAGCCTAGAATGCCATTTAGTCATTTTTTTCCTGCTTTAGCTATCATCCAGGGTGCCAGTGGTGATAAGGACTCTTGGTTCACTGAGAGCACCAATTTGTTTTACACAGTTCACCAAACAGCAGTCAATCGCCAATGACTTTTGGTCACTGCTGAAGTGGACTTGGCTGGAATCATTGTCTCAAAAGCTGAAACCCATTTATGTTAAATCCTGTGTGTGCGTGTGCGTGCGCACATGTGTGTGTAAATGTCTTGCATGACATGATGTGACAGAAAAGCCCTCATGTGCTCACCTTAGCTAAGGTGACTGAAAAGTTCTTAATGGCATCCACTGTATCCATAGTATAAATTTTACAGTTAAGCAGGTACTCTGTGGTGATAAAAGTAAAATACTTTCCCTAATTTTCACCAGTTTGCAATAACCACTCAACAATTAAGTGCCAGAGCCAAAGCGCATTTGTGTGACTTTAATCAGGTCATTCCAAACTAGCGAAGTTCTTTCACTTGAGTGGACTCTGCTGGTTTTTTCAGATGCTTGTTATAGTGTGTATCTCTATGAGTATTGCAAACTATGGGACTAACATGCTATTTTTACTCTGTATTTATAAGAAGTCATATGCACTCATATTCAGAGAGATACACTAGACTTGTTATTACATCTCTGTCTCTCTCTGACCTGGGCATTAATAACTGAGCACATCTGTTTCTTTTTTTGTTTTTTAAACAAAAGAAATTCCAACAGCTCTGAATTAGACAAAACTATCATTCATTTTATGCTCATTTCAGGATTGTTAGGTTGGGCCTATCATTAGAAATTTCGATTCACTAGTTCACAAACACTGGAATCTCTTTTTTCTGCTTCCTTCTCTTTTTAAAATACAGTTCAATCTTCTGCCCTGATTTAAATACAGATCAAGAAGATTTATCAATCATGAAGAAGCAATTCAACAATGAAGAACATAAGACAAAAGTACAGACCTTAGAGTACTTTGACTATCAGATAAAATACATATGTATTTTCCTAGCATATTTAACAAGTGAAACAGAGAATTCCCCCTCCCCCTATTCCTCCAAATGTAAAGGTTTTTTCACATTCATGGTTGATGTTAATTGCCCTCACCTAATGACACTCTAGCAGGTACAGCTCTGCGATCAATCCAGAAGGACACCCACGATAGCATGACCATTAGAGTGGCAGGAAAATAGGTTTGGAGCAAGAAGAAGAAGATGTGGCGGTGTAAAGTGAAATTTATGTACAGTCTATTGTACCATCCTGTTGGGAGGGGAAAAAAGTGTCATGAAGAGCATTTTAATGACACATACAGAGCTGCTACATCTTTCGGCAAATCATATTTACTGCATAAGAGTAGACAACCTATCATTGTGAATATATGCAGGGGGGAGGGAGAATTCTAAATTCTTTGCACCATTCACAGCACATAGACTGGAATGAGCTATAATCCCAAAGATGACAAGAGCAAAGGGAAAGAGACTATTACTCAAGTACTTCTTATAGAAATTTCATTTAAATTTCCCCTGGCAAATGTTTGACACTGAACTATAAATATATGGCAATGACTTAAAAGAATAATAAAACCATTTTAAGAAGAATGATACCAGTGCTACTGTAGAAAGCGAGTCTGGAAGTAGTATGAAACTTTTGTATCAAAAACTGAGACAAGGAAATCTTTTCATCGGTTTTCAGGGATTCATTCCCATTTTTCCAGTAAAGCATCAGATCTTCATCAGTGTAAGCATCTTCAGAAAAGAAGAAAAGAAAAAAAGGCACAATGTGACTTGGCTTTAGGATATTTCACGTGAACAGTCAGTATAAATAGTAACTATGTCTGGATAAGGAACATATCAGTGAGATTCACAGATGATTCTAAGGTCCCTGTCTTGCATTGTGATCTGCTTGGTGCAGAGGTCCATGTTTCATGGAGTCTGGTGCATGATCAGGCTCTCAATTGGGGAATATCATAAATACTAGTGAGGACAGATTAATAATGCAAAGGGTACTAGAAAGGTTGGAAGTATTGGTGGAAAATAACATTGAATTCTGTTTGGAAAAAACGCAGATGAATTTATCTGCAGAAAATAGCTTGAAACACAGATACATCTTTGGAATGCAGTAATGCCAAATAAATAGAGTTTTTAATGGACAGTAGATTAAATAAGGCTCTTGCTATACGATGTAATGTAGCAGCACAAAAAGCCAAACTAAAGACATCACATCATATTCCAGGTCTGCCTTTATACAGCACTGGAGTATAACTAGAATGGTACATTTCTGATCACCACACTATCAGAAAAATGTAGACAAACTGGTGGAGATTCAGAGATGAACACCAGAATTGATTAAGGGACTGGAAAGATGGGTTTATGAGGAAAGATTATAGGAAGTAATTATGGTTAATCTGGCCAAATTTAGGGGGAAAGTGAGAGACAGCCATCTAAAGTGTTATTTGAAAGATGTAACTGAAAGTGAGAGGTATTGCTGTAGGTAACAAGTCAACAAGTATTTGAAGGGTATAAATACAATACAGAAGAATTATTTTGTGTGCTATGTGAGGAGGAGGAAATTTAGCAAAGGAAAATAATGAGGGAGGAAAGGGAGGAAATTTAGCAAAGGAAAATTTAGGCTAAATATCTAGAGAAACATCAGAACAATTAGGGAATTGGTCTTGGAAGACTGAAGAATAGTCTCCCAAGGATAGCAGTGGAAACACTGTTGTTTAAGACATTTAGGGCTGGATTTACAAAAACATTTAGGCCAGGGTTTCTCAAACGGGTTGCCACGATCGGCTGGACCTGCAGATGGGGCAGGTACACACTGGCCCGGCCCACTAGGGGCTTTCCCCACACAAGCAGCGCCCCCTGTTTGAGAAACCCTGGCCTAAATCCTTTTGTAAATCCAGCCCTAAATGTCTTAAACAACAGTGTTTCCACTGCTATCCTTGGGAGACCTTTGAGTCCCATTAAGTTGAACGGAATTACCCAAGTTGAACTCAGTGGGACTGCTCATGTACTTTAGTACTTGCAGGATCAGGCCTATCATTTGTAAAGCATGTTAGAGTCTTTGGGGATGAAAGGTACGTAAATTGAAAAGAGTAGCAATTATTAATTGTCCTCCATGATGGTTTCAAACATCATCTCCCAAACAGAGCCAACCAACACAGTAAAAATTCTGAGTTTTCCCTCCAAGCCAATGTCTTGTAATAGTCACCACCCCATGGAGTAGGATCCTAGTTTGACTTTTGTTGTTTTTTCTTTGTGTCATTTACTACAAACTCGCTCTCTCTCTCGCTCGCTCTCTCTCTCACACACACACTCAATCCCTTCCTCCCTCCACAAATAAGAACCCGATCCAAAGCCTATTGACTCAGTGGAAAAATGTTCATTGACTTCAACAGGCTTTGACTCAGGGCCTAAAATATTATTTTTCTTTATTCTGAAGTATGTATAACCAATGTGTACAGTCAGCTAAGGGGGACTTGCAGCTAAGAACGTCTATATAACTTACAGCTTTCCAGCTCCAGAGAACAAGTCTGTGAGTCCAGGGGAAATCGACTGAAGTCCATGTTGCACATTGCGGTCACTGTGATCCTAGAAATCCAAAGAGGAAAGGTCACTTCCTAAAAGAGACACTATATTCCGGAGAAGGTAGAGGAAATGTGTCACAGGGCATAGACACTATAAATTTTAAATAGATAAAAATCATTTCCGAGCTTTAAGAACAGAAACTATGCATAATGTGTTAACATAAAAGAACTAAGAAACTTCCTAATCAGTACAGAGGCCCTGCCCTTCAGAGAGACATGGTTGGATGTGCACAGGCCATGTGAAGGGTTACACCTCATCTGTACGCTCATGATTTCCATGATTGGTGTGGAGCAGTTTGGCTCCTAGTCCAGTTAGAGTAGCTTCCAAGGACTATTGTAATAGGTTGGGGTCTCTGAACACTACTGCAACTCAAACAGCAAACATTAATGATATTTTTAGTGTATTTGAGTGTGTTTTATTGAATCTCTGCCTTATATTAAATTGGTTTCTTATAAAAAAAATGTTTACTGGGTTCCAGAGTATGATGTTTCCTTTATGTCCAGCAAGGTTCAAGCTTTCTGTTCTTTCCTTATTTTGCCTTCACTCAACCTCAGTCACTGCAACAAACCCGCCTGAGTTCCACATGCATAAATCAGCAACAATAGCATGAAAGACCCCTCAATCTATTTACTATTAGGGGAAAGCTGCTTTTCTTAGTACTGGATCAATCTTGTTTAAACTGTGAGGGTTGATATTATTGGTGGAGTGGGAGGCAGCTATTTTTCCAGTAGTAAGATTTGCCTCTGTTAAATTCACATCTGACCTCGGGATCTGAAACAATCCCAGCTTGAGTTTATAAATCTGAATCTAATCAGCCCTAATGTTACTTTACCAGGGAACCAGGAGGTTTTTACTCATGGACTGATTTGAAGTGAGGCTCTAGATTCAGTAGGGACAGTCCAGATGTGAGTCATTACTTTAAAGTTCATAGTCCTGTTTATGCTGACTCTGACTGCTTCCCTGGTTCATTTCAGATGTTGATGAAGAACCTTTCTGCTGATCAAGGGACTATGGGCCAAATTCTGCCTCGACCTATACACCAATAACCCTAATGAAGTAACTGGAGTTGTATTGTTTATAAACCAGAGCAGAACTTAGCCAAAGCAGATTTTTGGAGCTCAGACAGTGCTGCTATCATGGTAACAATTTCTCATAATTCTCTACAGTGTTGTCCATCATAGTCAAGTACTGTATAACTTTGTGTCATGACAATATGACATTTTTCTTCCTAATACATGTAGTTATTAACAATTCATTAGTCAGAGAACACAGAAACTCAACCTGTCAATAAGACATCCCCTCAATTAATGTGCAGTATAGACCAAATGGTCTTGAATTTATAAATCCCTAATGTGATTTTGTGAACCCTGCTTATATGCATACTGCCAAAAGACCACAAGGAGAGTATATTCATACTGCCAAGGTGCACATTTACTTGATCTTAGCCTTATAATGATATTGTGAAGCAAATTAAAACAATGTGCCCAGTTTTTTTTATCTGCTGTATGTTGAAATTGATGAGCAATAGATCTTAAGAAAAATAATTATTTTATTAAAACAAACGTGCATTGCACATGTCATTCCCTTATCCTGGGCTGCTCTCTCTCTCACTTAAGTACTTATATGGCCCCCGTTGCCAAGCATCTGAGCATCTCATGAGCTTTATTGTATTTGTCTTCCCCAACATCCTTGTGAGGTAGGGAAGTGCTATTACGCTCATTTTACAGATCAGGAATAGAGAAACTAAGGGCCAGATTCACAAAGGTACTTGGGAGCCAGACTTAGGTGCCTAACTCTCATTTTCAGGGTTCACTACAATCCACAAAACTCCTTCCTGGCTGCCACCTAACCCTGTAGGTGCCTAAATTCACTCAGTGCCTAAAGTTTCATTATAAAAATTCCCCAGTTTCTGCCTTTGGGCATGCACATTGCTGCTTCACTCTAGTTACCCAGATGCCTATCTCCCCTCTAAGCCCTAGAGCGATCCACAAACCAGGGGAAGGTAGGTGGAGGAGTACCTAACCCATCCATAGGGACTGATTCAATAGGTCTGCTCTGAAGCTGCTTGCTGGATTGGGTCCCATTCAAAATCCTCATAGTAGTGAGAACGGTGAGATTACAAGCTTGGTTGATTAAGTTAATAGTGTTGGTGTAATGTACACTGGACCCTCACTAGAACGCACATCTAGGTAAAGCAAATTTGCATATAACGCAGTTGTGGCCATGGATCCCAAATTTAATTACTTTAATTGCAATTCGTCTAGTGAGGGTCTGGTGTATTTAGACTTCTGTAAGGCATTTGACTTGGTACCACATGACATCTTGATTAAAAAACTAGAATGATATAAAATTAAAACGGCACACATAAAGCGGATTAAAAACTGACTAACTGATAGGTCTCAAAATCTAACTATAAACAGCATAATCAAGCATGTTTGTTTCCAGGCAGGTCCTGTAGAACCATTCTGAGCTCTATGCTATTTAACATTTATATCAATGACCTAGAAGCAGGGGCTGCTCTAGACATTTCGCCACCCCAAGCACGGCGGCATGCTGTGGGGGGCGCTCTGCCAGTCGCTGGTCCCACAGCTTCGGTGGACCTCCCGCAGGCGTGCCTGCGGACAGTCCGCTGGTCCCGCGGGTCCACTGGAGCCCCAAGCACGCGATTGGCGTGCTGGGGCCTGGAGCCGCCCCTGCCTAGAAGAAAACGTAAAATCATCGTTGATAAAGTTTGCAGATGATGCAAACTGGGTGACTGGTAAATGATAATGAGAACAGGACACTGATTCAGAACAATTTAGATCACTTGGTAAATTGGGAGCAAGCAAACCATAAGCATTTTAATATGGCTAAATATAAACGTATGTATCTAGAAACAAAGAATATAGGCCATAGTCACACAATGGGAGACTCTATCATGGGAAGCAGTGACTCTGAAAAAGATTTAGTGGTATGGCAGATAAACAGCTGAATGTGATTTCCCAGTGCGACTCTATGGCCCAAGAGCTAATGTGATCCTGGGGATGATTCATAGACAGGGGAATCTCGAATAGAAGGAGAGAGTTTATTTTACCTCTGTTTTGGTTACTGGTGTGACCTCTGCTGGAATATTGTGTTCAGTTTTGGTGCCCACAATTCAAGAAGGATGATAATAAATTAGAGATGGCTCATAGAAGAGCCATGAGAATGATTAAAGCATTAGAAAAGATACTCTGTAGTGATAAATTCAAGGAGCTCAATCTATTTAGCTTAACGAAGAGAAGGTTAAGGGTTGACTTGATTACAGCCCATAAGTATCTACATGGAGGGAAAATATTTAGTAATGAGCTCTTCCATCCAGCAGAAAAAGGTCTAACACTATCCTATGGCTGCAAGTGGAAGCTAGACAAATTCAGACTAGAAATAAAGTGTACATTGTTAACCCTGAGAGTAATTAACCATTTGAATAATTTACCACAGTTATGGCGGATTCTCCATCAATGACAATTTTTAAATCAAGATTGGATGTATTTCTAAAAACTCTGCTCTAGGAATTATTGGGGGAAAGTTCTATGGCCTGTGTTACACAGGAGGTCAGACTAGATGATCACAACGGTACTTTCTGGCCTTGGAATCTATGAATCTGTAAATTTGGTGCTTCTTTTTGCTAACCAGGATACACTGTATCTATATACATTTATTTAAGCTATGATATCACTTAACTTACATTTATTCAGATTCTTAACTTTTACATTTTTTGTGTTAGAAAATGGTCAACAATGCAATTCTTGTATATTAGATGACGATTCATTTTTATGTGTGATTTGTGTCAAGCTCATTGGATGGAAATTCAAATTAAATTTTAAATGCACCAAAATAGCATTTTCAATTTTTTTAATTTGTTAAATAAAACTACCTTAACTTCCTGGATCCATAAGAAAAATACGGTAAGTTTACTAAAACATGTTTTGTATTTAAAATCAACTGATTTATTAAACAAAGGAAGTATTATTACCTGTAGTTAGTGAATTGAACTGATTGTTTCTGGTCATCAAGTCTGGTGAGATTTTAGAACTAGAAGATCTCATCCTTTCCCATCTAGTTTTTATTAATAGATTTGAAGAGGCAAAACAAGCTTTCCTGTTTTTTCAATTTCTATTGTTTTTTTTACTTTGAATTAGCTAGTCAGTGAACTGAACTAGTTGAATAAACTGAAATGAAAAAAAAATATTCTCCCTGCAACTGCAGAAAAGGCTACTTGCTGTCAAACGTTGGATTAGCACTTCAACAAATTCTGGTTTCAGGTGCTTCACCAGTGCCTTCCAACAGGTGAAATGGGTTTACTTTCTTTAAACCTTGCAAGCAAATATATACTGCTTAATATTATTTTTATTTAATTTAAATTATTTCAATAGATTATTTTAACTTTTGGCCTTAACATAAATTGTCCTAATTTTGAATTTAATTTTGAATAGGTGTATTTAAAAAAAAACACCTCTATTTAATTTACATTTTAAAGATCCCATTTAAATCAAAATCCAATTTAAATTTAAAAAATCCAATTGTTAATTAACAAAAAATCAATGATTTTTAGTGACCCTGATCTAAAGGAACCCTGAAAAGCCCTGCAGCCCTTGGGTTCTCCTACTTATCTGGGGTTGTATTTTCCAACACATACTTCTTATCTTATCCATCTGGAGGAATCAAACTCCCTGATGCACTACTGGGGTGTTGCCTCAGAATTCTTTCAGCCAGTAACCTGTCTGAGAATCAGCTACTAAGGTACATCTTTTAGCAGCCTCTTCAGCCTCAATTAACTTTGGTTAAAGCTGGGTAGTGATGTGCAACTTACCGCAGAAAACAAAGAGAATGGCTGTTTTTCTAGCAAATATGAAGCAAAAATTGACAGTTCTGGATGTCACCATCTGGTGTACCGCAGAGCCTAATTTAAAGCACATATTGACTGAAGAACAAGCACTCCTGATGCACTAAGCTATTCTCTGACCATTGAGGGTTAGGAGGCTACTTTCCTTGGGAGCAGATCATCCTATAATCTCTTACTATGTGGATTCTTGCATCTTCTTCTGAAACACGGTACTGATCAGTGTTGGAAATAGGACATTGGACCAGATAGACCACTTACTTGATCCTGTATGGCAATTCCTGTCTTCAGCAAATCTGGCTCAGAAGTGTGACAGACTATACCCCATGTTCACCATTTTTAAAAGACTATGATAAATTGTGTACATTCTTTGTGTTAGGAAATGGTCAACAGTGCAGTTCTTGTATATTAGATGACGATTCATTTACATGTACAAAGTGTGCCTTGTGAGGTATCATTTGAAAACTCATAATCTACAGTACTAAATATTATTGTCCTGGTAAAATATGTGTATCAACACTATATATAAAGTTATAAGATTCTGCTGTATAACATTGCTGTGACATATTTCAGAGTTAGAAAGGCAGGCCCAAACCAGTGTTTCACAGACAAAAGACACACTGGTGCCCCAGCCAAGTATCAGCATAATCAGATGAACTATTATGGACTATCATCTAGGTAAGAGGCCATTCTTTGGCCGGAAGAAGGGTCTGAGTAAACACTATATATATTGACAATGGAACAGCTGGGGGTTTACATGTAAACAAACTGGCTGGCTGTCACATGACCCCCAGCTGGAGATAATCCTCAAAGAGGGGAGAAGGGTTTAAGAATGAGAAACAGTGGCCTCCAAATCAGCTCGCTTCCCCCATGTCTACTCATGGCAGCTACACCACTTGAAAAACAAAGAAAGCATCATTGTACTGGGGGAGGGGTCTTGGCCTTTCAGCCACTACAGACTGCTGTAAACCTATGGTAAGACAAAACCTTGGTTTTCAAGCCATTTAGCTTGCTAAGTTAGTTATTAGTTTGCATATTATCTTTTTTTTCTTTGTAACCCATTCTGAGTTTATGCCTCATTACTTGCAATCACTTAAAATCTATCTTTCTGTAGTAATAAACTTGCTTATTGTTTTATCTAAACCTGTCTGTGTTTGGATTGACATGTTGGGGAACCTCCACTTGAGATAACAAGGTTTCTGCTTATCATTTTCCATTGATGAAATGACAGACTTTATATGAGTTTCCATTGTCCAGTAGAGAGCTGGGCAGTACAAGACGCACATTTCTGGGGAAAGGTCTGGGACTGGGAAGTTGCAGAGGTCACCTTGTAATGTAATTCACGAATGGCTGGTTAGAGCATTCATGTAATTCAGCTGGGAATTATTTTGCATGCTAGAGACTATGTGAGAGCAGGACCAGGAGTGGTTGCTGTCACAGCAAAGCAGTATAAAAGACACCCCAGGTTGGAGATTTGAAGGGACACAGCTGTCCAACAGTCCAGATTATACCCTGGGGAATGTTGCAAGGGCAATTCCTATCTTCAGCAAATCTGACTCAGAATAGAGTTGGGCAAACAATAAATGGCTGTTCACAGACAGTAAATTAGATTGTGTGGTTACCTCATACTATATAACACATGACCATCTGGGAACACTCGCAACATGATGTTGTCAGTGGTTGTGTCATGAATGAATGATCTTTTTGAGTGCACAAAGAAGACATCTGGAACCCAAATCTTCTTTACCAGCCTGCCATCAAAGGTCATGCTCTTGTTAGTGATGCTAGGAAATGAGAGGCGTTCATCCTTCCAGTAGTGCCTT
This sequence comes from Gopherus evgoodei, assembly GCF_007399415.2. NCBI lineage: Eukaryota > Metazoa > Chordata > Testudines > Testudinidae > Gopherus > Gopherus evgoodei. Next base: position 78,710,467 of record NC_044324.1, read on the forward strand.
AAGTATAGTGTCATAGTAAAGTCCTGCACCAGTAAAAAAGAGAACCATGAAAGAATGCATCACAATGATGCCTTCCAAACATTAGAAAGGAAATCATCTATTGTTATACTAATACGTCTCATACAGATTGAATCTCTTCTCTGCTAAACATGGTTTTCTTCCTCAGACTAATTCCACAGAATAGTTTCCCATAGATATGAAGCATTCTGGGAAAGTTCCACAGCCCATAAGTTTTTGTATGCTACATTACAAACACCCTAACAGAGTAACATGCAGATATCAATGCATTCCTGCCAAGTACTACACGATGGTAATATAATGCTAATACAATTTGTAGCAGGTATTCCTTAGAAGCTATTAGTCTACTGGATACATTGAAATTCAGCCTTCAAAGGAAAATACATATCAGTACAGCTTTTTGAAACCTGACAGCATAATGTTAGTTCAAGGATAATCATATACCCAGTCTGCTTGAAAAAACAAAATCTTGTTCAAATTAGCTAAGGTATGAGTCTGAACACTGAGCAATGTATCCTAGAGAAAGAATCAATTATTGCCATACTGGAAAACACCTGCAGCAGCATGAAGAAAAACATCTGTTTCTGCCATTGATCTCAACCTGGCAGCTGCATTTTCTTAAACTAAATAACCCCTTCATGCTTAGAGATTAAAATGTAATTATTTTTTACAGTCCCCATTAAGCAATTTGCTACAGAAGTAGTTTCAAAAGCCCTGCGTGCCTGGTCTGGAGTAAGAGCAGCACACAGTTTTTTTTTCCCAATGGTGCAGTAGTAGTTAAAAAAAACTTACTAAAAGCATGTTTGAAAGGACTCATTTTTACACACACAATGTTGAGATGGTCTGGTCACTGGCTGATGTCATCTTAGTCCCTTTTCCCACAAAGCAGTCAGATTACCGTAGACACAGTAGTAGCTAACAGTTGATGGATTAAAGGTATCTGATTTAACAGACCGTTATCTAATCTGGATGAGCAATCCATATGGTCCCACGACACTACTAGAGCCAGTCTAATCGATTGCAGATTCTTACACACTAGCTGGGAGGAAAGAAGTGCCATCTGTAATGGTCAGTTGGTTATCTGCAGTTGGTTGTCTTTCCCAGATTTAAAAGGGTGGGCTACCAGGATAGCATGCTAAGAAAGGTTCTTATTAAAAGGCTAAACCCATGCTGGCCAGGGGCCCTATTCTCCTGCTACAGGATACAAGGATACAATTTCAGGGGGAATAACTCATATCCTATGGTTGAGGAACAAAGCCTCAGGCAGTCAGAGAGATGTAGCTGGAGGGAAAAAGGAGCAGAATTCACAGCTTTCTGAGGGGCAAGCACCTAGGTCAGTGGTCCCCAAACTTTTTATCTCACCCTCCCCTCCCCAAGGGCTAGGAGTGGGGACCCTCCTCTGGGATGGGGAGACACGGGGTGAGGAAGGACACAGCTGGGGCCAGGACAGGGGCTGGAAGCAGAGTCTAGGCCAGGGGCTAAGGCCGGCAGCTGGGGCCAGGGCCAGGGCCAGGAGCGGAGCTGGGTGGTGCTCCCTCCCTGGCCCGGACCCGAGCCATGCCCCCCTGAATGTTTCTCTGCACCCCTCCTAGGGGGCACGCCCTACAGTTTGTGGACCTCTGATCTAGGTGAAAGTCTGAGGTTTCCTGGCTAAAGACTAGCGTGTTATTTAACGAGCTACCTACGGCATAGTTTTGCTATATTATCTTGAAATATCAGAGATCTGGTTCCTCTGCTCTGGTTGCTTTCTGTGGGTTTTCCACCACATCATTACCCACATCCCATAAAAAATCCCTGCTTTCAATATCAATGCTCACAAGCCAAGTTCTTATAATGAGGATCCAACTGTGGTTTGATAAAATCCAATCAATCTTTCAGTTCTTATTGCTGGAGGAAATTATAAATTGTTTTGTATTAGATAGGATACAAAGCAAGCTGTCCTCAGCAGTATGTTTAATACTGTAACTACAACCTAAATGGAAAAATTCTAGCTTTAGGTGTGATCTTCAGTTTTTCAAAAGGGAAAATGGCTTGTTTTCTCATTTTGTGATATGCCCCCTTATACAGCAAAGCCAGAATGATGGTGGCACAAAAGGACTACAGGACAGTAATATTAACAGTTTGTATTAAAGACACAAATATTGTAGAGTTTAGATGTTAAGCTAAAACCCTGTCTTTAGCCCTGAAGATTATGCCTAGACTCCACACTCCATGATACATGAGAGTTACAGTGAAGAAGGAGATGAAGGGAGAGTGAAAAGAGAAGATTCCCTCTTTTTTCTCCTCCTTTCCTGTTTTCTTTTTCTCTCTCATCTTTTTGCTCCATCTTTCTCCCGCACATGGAAGCTAAAGCAGGAGACTCAGAGGATAGCTCTTTCACATACACCTTTTACAGCCAGTAACACTTATTAGTTGATATTTGGATCCACATTTCTTTCCTTTTTAAAAAACACAGTAAGACTATATTACAACTGAATTTAGTGCTGTTCCTAAGTTCTGGAGTGACCGCACTGGTAACTGAAATCTGGTTATCCATCACAAATTCAGAATAGATAGAGGCAAAGTCCATTCTGAATTGGACAGACTGCCTCCAGAGATGAGAAGGTAGGAAACAGCTTGTTTTGATTTATTATATTAATTAGTTCTTCTAATGTACTTCACAGATCCATACATTTAAGAATAGATTTTTTGGTTCCACAATAAATTTAAAAATAAGTAAGGCTTTCATGATCCTCACAAGAGTTATTATAGCTACCTGAACCCAAGTGACATGAATTCCAGTACATGGTACAATGAAATGAGCACAGCAGGCAATTGTTCATATTCCTGACTCCTGCATATCAACCAAGATCATGCTCATTTTCTTTTCAAGGTCTTTGTTCCCTTGCAATTTTAATCATTTTTATCTCAAGTCCTCATGATGACTCTGAACAGTGTCTACCTTTATTAAGACTTTAGTTCTGATTATAGGCCTTTCAAAATTGCTAAAAGTTGTTTTTACTGCATTTGCCTGCATCTGATAGATAAACTGAAACCCAGATATGGGACTTATCCTGACTAGGAATAATCAAGGCTTAAAAGAGTGTTACGTACCATATCGACCTCAGAAATACTGTCCAAGCTTTCAACCTGTACATCCACCCCAACAGGAATGGCAGGACCTGTAGTAGAATGAGAGTTAGACATTTAAATACTATCCCTTTATATCATCTGACTTTAGTTACCTTTATAAAATAGTGTTCAAACCATTTTTGGGCCAATGTCGTAATTTCTTGTATCTGTGGTTCCTTGGCGAGACAGCCAAGATAATAATCCCAATATCTTTTTTTTCCCTTTGCATGTCTCCAGCACTGACTCTACTTGTGTACGGCTCATCCATAGTGGGGGTGAAGCATTTTAGAAAGGTTCCTAATGCAGAGCTAGCCCATTATAAATCTTAGTTCTTTATAAAGAAATCCTGATGAAGATACAGGACAATAAGAGGAAGAAACCACAATCCTTGAGATTTCACTTTGCTGATAACAAAAGAAATGAAAAACAAACAAACTAACAAACCTTACAATGTGACAAGCTCCATTCATCTTGTGTGAATTTTTGAGAGCTCTGTCATTTTCTGGTCTCAAATTGCCATGTGTTTCTTTGATTATTAAATAACAGTCACTTTAAAAAGTTTTCATAGTCATTCCAAAATGAACAGCCAGATAATCCACAAAGGATAAATAAGCATGAAATCATTCTACAATAAAAGCAAACTCCCTTGCTACTAGAAACGATACCATTTCCACAGTGGACAATTACTCTCATAGGGCCAAATCCTGCTCATTTTACTCATATTCCATTTTACATCCTATTTTTTAAACAGATTTTTCTTTCTCCTCTTCTCTCATTCCTTTGTCCATTGTGGACAATCTCTCCTCTCCCTCCTTTTTCCAGTCTCTCCTAAACTGAATTTGAATTCATAGAAGTTCAATCTGAATCAAACTTTCAGTATTCAGGTGTGCTTGAAGTTAAGTAAAAAGTGCTCACTTGTCTCTAATTTGAAGTCGTTATCATTATGCAGTTGTTTTAGTTGTGTTTTAAAGAATCTGATGTTGTTGCAAAGCAATATCTTGTAAGCTGTTCCAGGCAAGGGCTGTGACACCTTCATGTTTTGTATAGTACCTAGCTCAATGGGGGACCCTGATCCTGACCTGTAAGTGCTACTTTTACATCAATATTAAATAATAATATAATGACATCATCATGAATACTAATTCCAATAGCAAGCACTTTAAATAACATACATTTACCAAGACAGCTAGAAAACCTCCATTCTGAGATTCCAATAGGGCTTCTAGCTTACAAGGTATCATCTACCCTACTGCCATTTCTGCTGTGGTACACGGCCTCCAACATCTGTTTGGGGGCAGGGATTGGATAAAACATTATATCCATTTCTGTTGTAGAAAAGGGGAGTTCACACACAGCAGCAGGTGCTTCAGTAGGATAAGTCAGCACAGTATCAGCAGGGCATGAATCTAGGCCGATTACCATGACTGGGCCACCTGCACTGATATTGCCAGTTCTTTGACATATCCCACTGTGGTACAATACAGTGCAAGGGCAGGGTTAAAGGAGCACTGCAAGTGACATAGCTCATCTGTTCCATTTATATTGCTGCAGCCTGCTGCATTCATGCAGTTTTTCAGTAGCCATGCTGATCTGGAGAAGTATAGCAGCAGTCTGAGAAATATTAGCCTGACTGAGTTACTGAATGTGCTAATAAGGATTCCACATTGGGACAAAAACACGTGAGGTGGAATTTCAAGTATGTGTTTTGGGCTTGATCCAGAAAGGTGCTGAGCAGTCTGACCACAACCAGCAACATACTTCAACATGTGCTTATCTCTAAGCATTTGAGTGGGCCCATTAAAGCAGAAGGTACTTTGGTCCTGCCTACTGTGTTGAGGGGTTGCAAACAGATCCATGTAGTTGTGGATCCACTAGCCACACATGCCACTCACTCCCCCTCTCCACAACTTGCCTTCCTCAAACACATTTCATGAAGCCATAGAGGTGCCCCTACATATGACAGCTGCATGGGGTGAGGAACACACTGCACAAGCTCCCCACAGAATCCCAGCTTGCAACTATACTGGTTTTCATAGAATCATAGAACTGGAAGGGATCTCGAGAGGTCATCTAGTCCAGTCCCCTGCACATATGGCAGGACTAAGTATTATCTAGACCATCCCTGACAGGTGTTTGTCTAAACTGCTCTTAAATATCTCCAACGATGGAGATTCCACAGCCTCCCTAGGTAACTTATTCCAGTGCTTAACTACCCTGACAGTTAGGAAGTTTTTCCTAATGTCCAACCTAAATCTCCCTTGCTGCAATTTAAGCCCATTGCTTTTTGTCCTGTCCTCAGAGGTAAACAAGAACAATTTTTCCCTCCTCCTTGTAACAATCCTTTCTGTACTTGAAAATTATCACGTCCCCCCTGAGTCTTCTCTTCTCCAGACCAAACACATCCAATTTTTTCAATCTTTCCTCATAGTCATGTTTTCTAGACCTTTAATCATTTTTGTTTTCCTCGCTGGACTTTCTCCAATTTGTCCACATCTTTCCTGAAATGAGGCGCCCAGAAATGGACACAATACTCCAGTTGAGGCCAAATCAGGGCGGAGTAAAGCAGAAGAATTGTTTCTCATGTCTTGCCTATAACACTCCTGCTAATACATCCCAGAATGATGTTTGCATCTAGGTTGTATTTACATAGTTTGTTTATGAGAAGGTCCTGCAAGACAGTATCAAAAGACTTACTAAACCGCTTCCCCCACCCCACAAGGCTTGTTACCCTGTCAAAGAAAGCTGTCAGGTTGATTTGACACCATTTGGTCTTGACAAATCCATGGTGACTGTTACTTATCACCACCTACTTTTGTTGTCTTATGGGCCCTGGTGATGGGGCAAGGGAGGATTTAGGTTTTATGAAGAGGGAGTCATTAAAGGTGGAAGGGCATGGCGCAGATTTTATTCATATTTGAAGGTTTAAATGTGCGTACAAATGAATAGAAACAACGTAAGTGCCTAATGTCATTGGAATTAAGCAACTACGCAAGCCCAGTTCAGTGACAGTATGGTGGTGAGGAGCCAAGAAGCCCTGTGAGCCCCAGTTTCCAAGCTCCCAGTCTCCCTAGCTCATCTGACAAGCTGTCACAGAGCCAGGAAGCCTGGGAAGGGGGGACAGGAAACTTTTAAAATTCTGTTTTGGTTCTTCCAACATGAAACTTTTTGAAAATGTCCCTCCCATGGGAAATTTTGCAGATCTGGTTTTTGACTCTGATTTGTAATTAATTCCTTTTTTTTCTGAATGAGAAATTTTCCATGGGAGGGAAATTCCAGTTCCTGCACAGCTGTAGTGGCAGCACTGCTCAGGCAAGTTCATCTGCCTCTTAGTTAAGAAGAAAATATCTTGGATGAAATCTCTGCATATGTGAAGGCAAACCCATCCCTATATTGGAAACAGAGACAGTGACTGTGCAACTCAAGCATTTATTTTTGTTTCAGAATCACCCCAGAATTCAAAATGCACTTAGATGGAGTATAACTTTAATAGCTGACAAATCCCTGTCTAGCACAACGGGTCATTTCCTTTGAAAACAAATGGGAAAAACTTCCCAGATTATAAATCTGCCTACATTAGACTTTAAAAAAAGACAGACGTGAGAAGATTAGTGAATAGACTGTTCTCTAGGTCAGTTACTCCCAAGCTGTGGTCTGTAGATACTTGGTGGCCCATGCAGAGCTGGCTCTCCTTGTTTCCAGCTGCTGCATTTTATTGAAGACAGATAGGAACACATAAAATTATTTCTTAATATTACTTTGCAAACTGAGAGATTTATTTAGTGGCTATTGGGATGTTAAGGTGAATGGAAGGTGAGGCAGCCCACAAAATCTAAAGTGAGAGTGGAGTTGTTCAGACTATGAGTGCACATACACTGGGAAAACCTGTACATGTTTTTCTGCCCCAGTGTAGGTCCACTGGTGGTAGCGACAGTGGAAGCTGTAGAATAAGTGAGTGGCAGGTAATATTTCCATTGTTGCTACCATTGATGGGGCTGAAAAATTAATTTTCCTAATGTAGACAAGGCTTGAGAAATTGTTTAAGAACCCTTTCTCTAGGTCTACCTGTTTAATTAGTGTGAGCATTGTTCACCACTGAAAAAACAGGACTAGATGGTGAGTAGCAAATCAAATAAGTGCATGCCAGCTAAGAAGATCCCTACAGCTGTTGCTGATCCTACTGTAGCATTTGCCCACACACCAACCACTACGTTTACTGTGGGCTGGGAAAGAATTCATCAGTGGGAGCAAACGTGGCACAATCATACCATTTTCTTTTCAGATCTATTTTCACTGTTTTCCTTTTTTAAGCTCTACTTCTTGTCATATATTTTCCTTTGGTTTCCTTCACACTCTTTGAGGTCCTGCTGCTGACTGCTTAAGGCTGTTAAATTAATAGTTCACTACATGCAATAGGAACGTGTGTCCACTAGAAACTAATCAGCCTTGTTAATCATCAACTCATTTCTCATATACTGCCATAGTGAAATTTTATAAAGTTCTATTTTTGGTAAACTGTAATGGGGACTTCATTTTTTTTTAAGTGCAAGTACTGTATAAATCAGCAGGTTTTAGTATTTTACTGTTCATTCAGCCTCTTCAATTGACTGGCTGTGGAGTCTAATAAGGTGAAATCAGTCAATTAACTTGTATCATACATGTGGCATTTTAATACGCTGATTTCCCATTTGAAGTTGTTTATACTGGGTTAAACCTTGGACATATCCACACCTTATTCAACTCTGTGATTATTTAGACTATCAAGTGATCTAAAATTATTAGCCATGTTACTATCAAAAAATGTTGAATATTAAGACAAACAACATCTTTATAACATTGTAAAGGAATGTTCCTTCTCAGTTAATTCCAGATCTCTTTAATAAGGTAGACTTTCAAGTAGTTAACAACATCTTATTTCTATTTATAACAAGGTCATTTTTGACTTGCAGTAAAATCAGTGGGGTAGAAACACAATTGTGGTATTAGCCATTATATAACATTAATGTTGTGTATTTGGTTGTCATGGTTTTTGTTCCTATGGCAACTGAGTTAGATTATTAGGGGATAGCCCAGCCAGCTTCGGCCAGTTAGGTGAGCTCTGTGTCTATAAATAAATGGTGGTTTTGTTAGCTGTCTGCTGTCTGGCCTCAAGTGATTTCTTCCTAAACCGACTGCCCCCAAGGATATAACAAGTGGCAACGAGGATGGGATTCTGGTGCTGCTCCAGTAACAGAAGGAAGTAGAAGTCAAGGTAAAGAACAAACAAACAAAAAAACTGCTTGTTTGCACTGACTGTGAAAGTGAAACTAAAAATCATGGCTACTCTGACTGGGCCACTGGAACCTTTTGATGAGAATATAGTGCAGAGGCATGTGTATAGCGAGCGTTTTGAGCTTTTTGTTATTGCAAATGACATTACAGAAGCGAAGAAGGTGCCAATATTCTTAAGTGTTGTAGGGGCTAAAACCTACTCCCTGCTACGCAGCTTACTACACCCTGTTAAGCCTGAGACTAAATCTTACAGTGACGTCGTGGAAATCCTGGGGTCCCATTTTTCCCCAAAACCACTGGTAATTGCTGAAAGATATTGGTTCCACAAAAGAGACCAAAAAGAAGATGAAACAGTTGTACAATTTGTAGCAATTTTAAAAAAGCTAGCAGAACACTGTGAATTTAAAGAGATGTTGAATGATGCCCTACGTGACAGGTTAGTGTGTGGCCTCTACAGTGAAGCTACACGGAAGTGCCTACTGACAGAGGCTCAGCTTACATTACAGAAGGCTGTTGATATTGCTGTCTCCATGGAACTGGCTACAAGGGAGGCGCAATACATTGGTGCATCCCCTAGGGTGCAAAAAGTGTCACAAGAACCTACCCACAAAACTGTGCAGAGTCAAGAATGTTATCGTTGTGGTAAGCCAGGTCACAAGGCATCAGAATGCTGGTGTAAGGACCTGGTGTGTCGACACTGTGGCAAAAAGGGACACACTGAGTGTGCCTGTAAACAAAAGAAAAAGAGGTCTGTGGTCTGGCCGACAAAAAGAGGAACCCTGAGTACCCTAGAGCAGACCCAGGATGATCAAAGTGACACCTCATCGCAAGAGGAAGTGCCACTGCATGTTTTGTCTTTGGCGGTGGGCTCACATGAATACTGAGTAACCCCGTTGTTGGATGGCAAACCTATACGCATGGAACTGGACACCGGTGCAGCCGTCTCACTGGTCTCCAAGACTGTGTATAAGGAAAAGCTACAGCATTTTCCGCTTAAGGCAACAAAAACTGTTCTGAAGACGTATACGGGAGAAGCTGTGCCCATGTTGGTGGAGCTCAATGGACAGGCTGCTAAATTGCCACTGTTTGTGGTGAGAGGTAACTACCCAGCCTTAATGGGTAGGTCTTGGCTTGGAAAGATTCAGCTGAACTGGGCAGAAGTGCACCAGATTACTAAAGAAGAAACCAGTTTAACCCCTATACTAAGGAAACATGCTGCTGTTTTTGGAGATGATTTGGGAAGTATGAAGGGAATCACTGTGACATTGAACATTAAACCTGACAGTTCACCAAAATATCTGAAAGCCCAAACTGTGCCATATGCCATCAGGCCAAAAGTTGAAGCAGATCTGGAGCGCCTGGTCACCAATGGAGTCCTAATATCAGTTACCCATAGCTCATGGGCCACTCCTATCATTCCAATAGTGAAGAAAGATGGCTCTCTCCAGATTTGCGGTGATTTTAAAGTCACTGTCAACCCAGTGTTGTGTGCAGAACAATACCCGCTTCCCCGCATTGATGACCTCTTCGCAGGCCTGGCTGGGGGACAAAAGTTCAGTAAGATTGATCTGAGTCAAGCATATTTACAGATGCTCTCTGATGAAAAGTCCCAAGAGCTGTTGACTATTGTGACTCATAAGGGGCTTTATTGATACTGTCACCTACCCTTCGGATTAACGTCTGCTCCTGCCCTGTTCCAGAGGGCTATGGACCAGATCTTGTGTGGCTTGTCAGGAGTTCAGTGCTATCTGGATGATATCCTGGTCACTGGAAGGAATGAAGAGGATCACTTAAAGAATTTAGAGGCTACCCTACAAAGACTGGAAGAGTATGGCCTATGAGTTTGCAAAGACAAGTGTGAATTCTTCAAGCCCCCTGTTGAATATTTGGGACACATCATTGATTCTGCAGGTCTTCATAAGGCCCCTGCAAAAGTTAAAGCTATTGTGGAGGCTCCCCCACCTCGAAATGTAAGCCAGCTGCGCTCGTTTCTAGGACTACTGAACTATTATGGAAAGTTCATCTCACAGTTAGCCACACTGCTAAAACCACTTCATGAGCTCCTGGGGCAGAACAACGCCTGGAAGTGGACTGAAGCCTGAGATGTTGCATTTAACAAAGCTAAGGATGCATTGCTAAATTCTGAAGTTCTAATGCACTTTGATCCATCCTTACCCCTACAATTGGCCTGCGATGCCTCCCCTTATGGAGTGGGAGCAGTCGTGTCACACATTATGCCTTCGGGAGAAGAGAGACCTATTACTTTTGCTTCATGCACTTTAAGCAAAGCAGAAACTAATTATGCCCAAATCGAATGTGAGGCATTAGGAATTGTTTTTGGAATTCGGAAGTTTCATCAGTACCTGTTTGGGCAAAAGTTTAGTCTTCTCACAGACCATCAACCTCTGACGTCAATTTTTGGACCCTACACAGGCCCCATTAGCTGCTAGTCGTATGCAACGCTAGGCATTGTTACTTTCAGCACACACATATGAAATCAAATATTGGAAATCCACTCCACATGGCAAGGCAGATGGCCTCTCAAGGTTGCCTTTGCCGGTCAAACATCAAGATAGTGCCCAAAAGAAATCTTCTACTTTGAACAGGTAGAGAATACACCCATCACTGCTACTCAGATAAAGAAGGCAACTCGCATTGATCCAGTATTGTCCCAAGGTATGGACCTGGTGATGCATGGAAAATCTCAATAAACCTCTCCGGTCTCACCTGATCTTGTTACCTACAAGTCCAGGAGGACAGAGTTATTGGTCCAATCTGGTTGTTTGTTGTGGGGGAGACGTGTCATTATTCCACCACCACCGAGATCACAGATGTTAAAACAGCTACATGCCGGTCACTGTGGAATAGTGCGCATGAAGGAAATTGCACGAAGCTATTTCTGGTGGCCTGGATTGGACAGTGCTATTGAAGAGAAGGTAAAAGCTTGTATGTCATGTCAGAGTGTGAGGAATGCACCCCAGTGGGCACCCCTACACCCATGGGACTGGCCTGAAAACCAGTGACAACGTATTCACATTGACTTCGCTGGCCCCCTTGAAGGAAGCATGTTCTTGGTGGCAGTAGATGCCCATTCTAAATGGCCAGAAGTCTCTATAATGCAGTCCACTACTGCAAAGAGTACTATCCAAAAACTACGGAGACTCTTTAGTTGTTTCGGTCTGCCAGAACAACTTGTGAGCGACAACGGACCGCAGTTTGTAACTCAGGAGTTTCAAAATTTTATGAAGGCAAATGGGATACACCACATCACGTCAGCCCATATCATCCATCCACCAACGGATTAGCTGAAAGATTTGTGCAGACAATGAAACACGCTTTGAAATCAGCAAGGGGACAACACTCCATTCAAAAGCGTCTGGATACCTTCTTACTTTCCTACAGAAACACACCTCATGCTACGACCCAGGCATCCCTGGCCTTTCTAATGATGGGACGACAGCTGCGCACTTGCTTTGATCTGCTGAAACCTTCTGAACCCCAACAAATTGTGCAACATTAGCAGCAATATCAAGTCATCAGATGGGCACCCAGAGCAAAAGACTGAACCTTTAGCCCGAGACAGCCAGTTTTGACTCGGAATTATACTTCCAGAGCTAAATGGGCCCCTGCCACGATCATCACTCAAACAGGACCTGTTTCCTACACAGTCCGGACTGCAGAGAATCTTACCTGGCGGTGACATGTAGATCAGCTGTTGCCAGGTCATGCCAGTCCTCAGGACACATCTGCAGTTGAGTGGTCTGACTTCACCTCTTCCGGTGAGACACCGAATCACGAATCACCTGTTCCTGACTGTTCTCCTCCATTACTGCCGGCAGCTCAGATACCCCTTTGCCCAGCATGAGCTGATACCACCTCCTCACCTGTTCGTGCTGCGGACCCTGAGCCCATGGTGCTTTCAGGTGCAACAACACCAGAAGTTCACCGTAATCCATCTAGAGACAGAAGGCCTCCTCATCGGCTGGATCTTTAGCTAGGGCGAACCCACGGTTATGGGGCAAAATAATCCCCAGGGTTTAGCCAGGAATGGAGGCAGTCTACCCTCCTTCTCTAGTCTAGTGTGTATTTTATTTAGGGGATGTTCTTATTAGGGGGGAAAGAATATGTTGTGTATTTGGTTGTCATGGTTTTTGTTCCTATGGCAACTGAGTTAGATTATTAGGGGATAGCCTAGCCAGCTTCGGCCGGTTAGGTGAGCTCTGTCTGTAAATAAATGGTAGTTTTGTTAGCTGTCTGCCTCAAGTGATTTCTTCCTAAATCGGCTGCCCCCAAGGATATAACAACATTCATTAATATCTCTTCTTTGCTCAAACATGTAAGGATGCTATACTGTGGGCCATGGTATGAAAGAATAATAATAGTCTTTTATTAATTCCCTTGATATCGTTGGATAGACAGCATGCATTCACTATAACAATATTCATTTAGTTGACCCTGTGATATGTCTCTCCAGTCTGTTTGTTAGAAAAGATTGCTGCTCTGAGTATGACAGTAAGGAAGTCTCTTAAATTAATTCATTTTCTTATACACAGCTTTATGCTGAACCTTATGTGAGCAGAATAACTAAGTGCCATAGGGATTTAGACCTGACACAGAAGCAGGCACAATAATATTACATTAGATGACATGGCAGAAGGGGGGATTATAATATATTAAACTGTTGGTGTCTGACTTTCAGAAAGCCTTAATCCAGACAGCAGTGAAATGATTTAAATTAAATATCTCAAAGATCAAGTTATTTTATGATCATGCAAATATATTTGGCTGTTGATACATCCATCCCTCAAGGTCTTTGTATATTCGGGGTTATATTGTGGCAAAGCTGCTTCCTTCACTGGGATCGTGCACAGCAGCAGGATTCCCTGGAGGCATTGTAGACAACTCAGCCAGAAAGACTCCAGGGACACAGAGCAGGCATGTCAACAACTGTCCCTATGTCCAACTCCCACATGCTCAGCTTTGCTGGCTATTGTGGAAGGGGGCAGGACCATGTCCCCAAACCCTTTGAAATTTCTAGGACCAACAGCAGCACTAGATTGTCCTTAGGGCAGAGGTGCAATCTGGCTTTTGCTGTGGAAAGCACTTATTATTTATTGTCACTAAATACATCCTCAGAGTAGATTCCATACTTTGCATACAAAGCTATGATGATTTAAATCAAATCACATCCACATGCTGCAGTTCCCAGGTGTGCCTGAACACAGAATACAAAAAAAAAAAAAAAAAAAAAAAAAAGAAAAGAAAAAGGAACAGCAGCTGGGAGGAAAGGGAACGTAAATTCACATTTGCCCCGTTCCCTTGAAAATGAAATGATAGTGCTGCACTCTAATGTTGTATCATCTTTTTCACTTTTGTGCATCCAGGGCTCCGTTTTGCACTGAGATAAATGGCGCTTATCATAGTGCAAGGGCAACCCCTAACGGTTCAATCTGTTGTGTGTTTGAACATTACAAAACCCAAAATAAAGACATCCCCTCTCTGGGTGATCAGTTTAAAGATGGACACATTCGGGAGTCAGGAGGAGGGGAGGACTGAGATTGGTTTTATCATATTCTTACATCGATGACTCTTTTTGCTTCCTTCCACCCCCATAGTTAAGTAAGAGCAAGATCCTGAGGTAACAATAAAAGAGTGAATGGAATAGTTAGAGAGGAAGAAGAAAAAGAAAAATAATTAAACCTGCAAGCCCAAATCCTGAGGTCCTTATCTCAAATATTACTGAGGGAAAGTCTGAGTAAAATTGACTTCAATTACTTCTATTGACTTAAGTAGAAATGTTTACTCTGCTTTTCACAGACAGATTCCTACTGAAGTCAATGGCGATTATCATTGTTTTTCTTCTTTTCCTTCTCTTCAGCACGTGTGCGGAGCTGAGGTTATGAGAAAATGAAGGAGATGGGAGCCTGCAGGAAAGCACAAGCATATGGAGTGAGTGAAACGAGGTGATGCATAAGAGGAGTGAAGATACAGATAAGGGGAAGCTGGAGGTGGGGTAGCAAAGAGGTGAAGAATAGTACAGAAATGCAGATGGTGTGGTTAGTTTGATTTAGCAGCAGGGAACTAGTGAAATTAATCAAATGGGTATGAATTCCCATATAGCCTGCACTCCAATTTATAAGAGAGAAATAGGAATTATTATTAATTAATTGTATTATTATAGCCCCTAGAAGCCCTTATCATGGACCTAGATCCCACTGTGCTAAACACTGTACAAACGCAGAGCAAAGGATAGTCCCTGCCCCAAAAGAGCTTACAATCTAAGTATAAAACAAAAGACAACAGATGGATACAGACAGTCAGATGGTAGAGCACCAGAAATCAATGAGACATTACTCTTCATCAAGACAGGTGGTGTTCTCAGCACACCAGTGGCCTAACCTTTGTCAAGTGTTTTGTGGGCATCATGGCCAAGGAGAGTTTTAAGGGTGGGATTTGAAGGAGGATAATGAGGTAGCTTTGTAGTTGTTTATGGGGAGCTCCTCCCAAACATGAATGGAGCTTGGAAGAAAGCATGAAGGTGCTTTCTGAAAATGTAAGAAGTGAGTGATGGAAGAAGGCATCATGGGCTGATTGGAGGTTGGAGTCGCCACCTCAGTAACAAATAACAGATGATAGGTAGATTGGGAATAGGCCATAAAGGGCCTTGAAAGGGAAGGCAAGTAGTTTATGTCTGATGTGACAGAGAAGGGGGAGCCAGTGGAGGGATTCAATGGGGTGGGGTTGATATGGTGGGCTAGGAAATTATTTTTGCAGCAGGATTCTGAATGAAGACAAGAGGGGCGAGATTGTGTTTGTCAAGGCCAGAGAGAAGGAAGCTGCAGTAATTGAAACACGAGATACCACCACCCTGGACGATAGTTTTAGCTGTGTAGATGGATGAGAAAGGCCATATCTTAGATACGTTATGCAGAAAGAATCAGCAAGATTTAGACACAGACGTGTCTCTAGATCCTTGCATGCAGGCTGAGTCAAAGACCATGCCCAGGTTACAGGCTTAAGTGACAGGCAAGACTGTGGTGCCATCCACACATTTATTTTGCATATACTTTGTAATTTTCATTTAAATTCCCTGTCTCTCCATATCACTATGTAAATCGATACGCTACAGCGATTGTATGAGTAAAAATTACATGATATTTGTGCTCTGGAAAATGAAGTCTCACTGTACAATACTAAGAAATTTTAACAACAGATGTATATTTATTACCTATGTATACACACATGCCAGGCAAACATGTCTTTGATTAGTCTGAACACATTATCACCATATTTATAAATTGGGAAACCAATGCACAGAGAGATTAGATGATTTGTCCAAGACCACAGAAAATCTGAGGCAGAGATAGGAAAATAATCCATTGCATTTCTTGATTAAAAGCTCTCTATATAAAGAGATCTCATTAACAGGAAAATTAGAACAAACATCCTGCAAAACCCATTGATTTCTTCAGCAGAGGGGATTGTTTATTCAGGCAATTACGTTAGCGATCATTGGCTTACAACACTCAATCCTCTGGTCTCCGTGTTATGAACATGCACCTGATACCGCTCAACTCTTCTCACTAAATTCCAGAGTGTGACAAGTGTGCAACAATCTAGAGCCACTTCCTTTTGTTGAATCTACCCATTTCCCTACCTGATATCAGAATCAGTATATTTCTGATTATCGTGGCAACATAATATGCAAAAAGTATATGTCATATTCTTGTCCAGTTCTTTGCCGTTATTTCTTCCCTATTTCAGGGCTTGAAAAAAACTCAAACAAAATGGATATGCATATCAATCTATAGTAGAGTAGTGAGAGTCTAAGAAACTGCATAGCAAAGCTGCCAAAGCCCATACACTAGTTTGGAAATCAGCTCTGGTTGTTAGATTAACTGTGTGCCTTGAATTACCCACATAGATTTATGTTACTTAATAACCAGTTCTCACAGTCCTTCCATGGTAGATGACACTCCAATACCTAAAGCCATATGAACTTCCCACAGGCTGATTTTAACTAAATCCCAATTTTCTTTATGCTGGTTTACAAGTGCCAAAAATTCAAGAATTCTGCATGTGAAGCTGTAAGGCAAAACTAACATATAGCAACACCTCAAGTCTTTCTGACTGTAGGATTTTTGCTTATGGCTCTTCAAAATTTAGATCAACGTACTTTTTTCACACTTAGTGAAGAATTGAATATTAATTACTTACAATATTTAAAGCAAAACAGAAATCCAGCAACAAATGCTCTCTTCAAACTGCAACTAACCCTGGGTATTCTTAAAGGTCAGTGTGGCTACAGAACATACTGTTGAATTAAACAGCTGTTGATCAGTCATAGAAAGATGTCAAGAGATTTTTGGTCTCACTAATCCTTGTGATCATTAGGAAACTGCTACATTTTTAAGCCTGTCTCTCTGCAAACTAAACTGTTCAACCACCAGGGCTCCAGATGCTTAGCCAAATTCCCCACTGACTGCCACTAATGAGGAGCAAACAAAGAAAATCTCTCTATTGAAAGGGAGCTGGAGGAGGTGCAGAGCTGGGCGAGGATGAGCCCTCTTTCCCACCTCTCCCTCCCCCTCTAATGGGATCAGTGGTAATGCAAGGAAGGAAGAGGGCTTGTTCTGTGGTTATTGTATAATGTAATCTTCATTTAATACAAGAGTGCTACATTATTCAAACATATCAACTACACCTGTAGCTTAATACCCTCAATACCTATGACAGGTCTACACTAGAAGTGCTACACTGGCTGCACCACTGTAGCACATCTGGTGAAAATGCTCTATGCAGACAGGACAGTTGGCATAATTACTCCATCTCCAAGAGAGGCAGAAGCTATGTCGTCGGGAGAGTGTCTCCTGCTGACATAGCACCGGCGTGAACAGCGCTTAGGTCACTGTAACTTGTGTCACTGGGCGGAGTGTGTCTTTTTCACACCCCTGAGCGACGCAAGATAGATCGACCTAAGTAGTAGTGTAGACTTGCCCCTACATGTCTATAACTCTGGACAAAATTTTCAAACTTGGGTGCATAATCCACATTCAGGCACCTAACTCATCTGGGGCCATGTCAACATAGATGTTCTTAGCACAACTGGGCACTGAGCCCAACTGGGGTCCATGGGCACTATTGCAATACAAATAGTAGCAACCAGGAAGTACCCTGATTTTCAGAAGTGTTGGGCACCTTTCATTCTCATCAGGGCTGGCTCCAGGTACCAGCCCAGCAAGCAGGTGCTTGGGGCGGCCAAGGGGAAGGGGCGGCACGTCGGACTCTTTGGCCGCAATTTGGCGGCGGGTCCTTCACTCCCTGTCGGAGGGAAGGACCAGCTGCCGAATTGCCGCCGACGGCAATAGAGCTGATCACGGCTTTTTTTTTTTTTTTTTTTTTTTTTTTTGCTGCTTGGGGCAGCAAAAACCTTGGAGCTGGCCCTGATTCTCATTGAAGTAAATGGGAGCAATAATTCATGTGAGCTTGCTCCTGTGAATAAATTTATTCATGTGCTTAAGTGTTTGCAGGATTGAGATTCAAGACCTAAGGAGAAGCTTGGGGTCTTGGCATGCAAACACTTAATGTGCTAAATTTACCGAGCAGTCTCATTGACATCAGTGGGGCTCCTCAAGTGACTAAAGTTTAGCATGTGCACAAGTGATTGCAGAATCAAGGCTTTAAGTTTGCACGTCTGCTCCTTTGTGTTGTTGTGTTTAAGGATTTTGTTTGGGTCTGGCTGTAGCATGCTTATGATGCGCTGTGAGCCACTGGGCTTTTTGAACAATTGAAACATTTATAAACAAGTAGCTTAAAGAGCCCTGGAGTGTCTTAGTGCTACTTTCATAGCCCTCTAATTCATCTTAAAACCAATTTTTCTTGACGCTACCCCTGAAACAATGGCCGTGCTCATTTTTTTTAATGATGCAACTCGGCTGAAACACAAGGGTTTGTAAGAGACCATGAGATTCTCCTTGATAGACACTTGCTTTGCACCTTCAGAGATCTGGGTTCAACTTCTGAGTTAGGTCAGAATTGAAAAACAAGCGTTGATTTCATCCCAGATTGTGTACATCACAAAACCATGTCACACTTCTGACAACATGCAGTGGCTGTTAAACCAGGTCCAGGATGGTAATAGTCGGAATAGCTGCAGCCCCAGATTAATTTAGCTGGCAAAGCTCTGTGGAGAAACGTATACAGCACTGTACTGTGCCTGGTTCATGAGCGCTAAATTCCCTACATTTCATTTTTAAAATGTTGATTGAATTTTGGAGCTCTGGAAAAATGCCAGATTAACAGTCCTGGAGACTGAATTCTGGGATTGGGAGCAGACCCTCATCTGGTGTCAATTGTTACAGCTCCAGCTATAAGCCAACAGATCTATCTATGTTAGGTATTATATGGCCCACGTTACTGTAATATCTGAGCACCCCAAAAGTGCTTAGGTGCCCAACTCCTATGGAAATCAATGGCAGTTAGGCACTAAAGGCACAGTTCCACTGTGATAGAAGCATGGCTGCTGCTGGCCCAGATCAGCTGCCTTGTGCTGGTGGGGGTCAGGCTGCAGAGCTAAAATTGCCTTGTAACTGTTTGGGCTTGGGCTCAAGCCTGGACTCTGAGGCCTATGAGTGGGAACGGTGTCAGAGCCCAGACTCCAGCCTTGGATTCATTCACAGAGCAGGGAAAGCAAGATGCCTCCAAGAGGCAATTTAATTAATCTGTTTCTAAAAACTCCAGACTAACTCCCTCCATTTATTTCAACTTCACACTGCTGGTCCTGCTTTATGAAATGCTTCCTACACATTGGGAGCGGGAAGAGAGAAGTGCTCAAAATTTGTAATTAATTTAAACAAAAATCAGCTTTTGCATCAAAATGTGTGAAATTTACCAGGTTTCAATGTGAAAACTGACATTTCACACACTCACAAAACGTTACCTAAAGAGAAATTTTGGGGCCACAAAATGGCCTTCACTAAAACTGTATTTTTTTCATGAAAAGTATTTATTGTTTTCACACAGCTCCAATTCAAGAGTAATCATTAATGTACAGCGGTAAAAATAACTGAGATTGACCTTCCAGCATCTGCATGTGTTTACTGCAATTTAGGGTTTCAGCATCTCCCGTCTCCAAACTGATCAGTGTAATGCTAAAGACTGTGGTATATGGCAACTGAATCAGATTTAAAACACACCACTGTATCTTCTCTGACTGCTGAATATATAGGCCCTGATACAGGAAGCTACTTAAGCACATGCCTGACTTAAAGCACAGGAACACTGACTTCAATGGGACTACTCACAGGCTTAAAGCGAGGCCCATACTTCAGTAACTGCTGAATGGGAACCAGGCAGACTTCCAGATGTCATGCTGGAGCTATCCTTGGAGTAGAACAAAACTTTTGTAGGATAGCTCAGAACACAGCATTTGACATTTGTATCACAGATTTTTTAAGAGCGAAAATGGGCCTGAACCACAAAGTTCTTATCTGGGTCTGAATATACCCAAAATTTGGGGAAGTTCAGATCTGGGCTTTTGGTTCAGTTTCTTATCCTGATGGAGTCCAACTACTAAATACAGATTCAAACAGGAACCTCATCACAAATGGCCTAAGTGGTATGCAACCTGAATAATGAATGGAACTCACTGAAGAGTAGGTAAAAAAATATGGAGCACCTCATTGTAGGTGAATCTGAAAGAAGCGAGGGAAAGTTCAGGTGTCTTATTCCCAGGGCATTGGGCTGTGATCCAAGGAATTGTTACTGAAATATCGGGTCTGCCTAGCCGAGAGCCAATAACAGCCTGGTTTGTCACTTGGGAAGGAAAACTCTGGAGGACCGAAAGACATTTTCAGATTAGTCTCGAGCTCCTTTTCTATGGGTCTCACTCACATCCTGGGACATCTTGTTGTATAAAACACCCTCTCTGGGATGCAGTTTAGAAGACACAAGGTTCAGGCCAGTTCTCTGAATAGAAGAGTTTTGTGCTGGGTACTCATGTGATATAAGCTACTGTGATTTTTTTTATGGATATAATCCTACTGAACGCCTTAGAAGATAGGAAGGAGTGGGCTGCATTGAAGTTGTCTGAAGTCAGTATTTGCAATCTGCTGTTCTGCCAGCTCCAAGATGAAGATTTTGTCATTTCCCTTTAATTTCAGACTCTGCCACAGAGTTCAAAAGCTCAGAGTCTGTCAGTTTTCTTTGATATCAGTCTCCTTCTCTTCACCTGCTTTTCAGTTGTTAAAATGAGATAGCAGCAGTGAACTGTGATGATGAAAATTCCACGGGTGACTAAAATCAGCTTGATACATCTTTTCTGACATGCATTTTGTAAGTTAAGTCTCATTCTGAGGCCAAAATAATGGCTATGCAAATAAGGTTCAGAGAGGAGTGAGAAGGAGTTGTAACACTTTATTATTATTTATACTGTGGTAGTAACTAAAGGCCTCCACAAAGGTAGGAGCCTTATTCTACTAGGTGCTGTACAAGCGTAGTTAGGGACAGAGCCTGATCTAAAGAGCTCACAGACTAAAAAGACACAAATGGAAGGCACTCAGGGCAATTGCTCAAATCATGAAAGAAAAAAAAAAAACCGGGAGGCCACAGTATAAAATCCGATGTGTCTGAGCTGCAGACCAGCCTTTGGTGATTCTGTACACCCTATAAACTCCTATTTATTTTTTGTTGGGTAAACCGCGTCCTTCCATAGTCTGTGCCTCAAGAAACTTAAGCTGAAGCCCCACTAGTACTTGAGCTTTAGTGGCACTTGAACTTCGGCCTCTGCCCCTCCCCAGCCAGATCAGTTAGCTCAGTGATAAAGCCACAGTTACCTCGAGCTAGAGATTTGTGTGTGCAGATGGGAGTTGGGTTAGGGTTAACATTCAAGTTATGCCTTGAACTAACAATGCTGTGGCAACATATGCTCTTAGTCTATGGGTTTGGTCTCGAGAGGCATTAAAGACAAACAAAACTGTGGGTGCTCAGCGCATGTGGGCTTAGCCCTAAAACAGATACAATCAATCAAGTTCAGACACAGGCTACATTCAGTAGGTTGAGTATCACTGTACTGGGGGGAAGAGAGGAGGGATTGTCTGTGTGTTTTCCCATTTTATTGCTAGATTATCATTGCAGAAGAAGTGAGTTTTACCCTAACCTTTGACACTAACCCTATGTGAGCCATTTATGCCTTCACTCACCCAGCTGTCCTTAGGTGCCGATAAAAGTGTTATTCAACAAGTGCAGCAAGATCTAGTTGACATTCTATATGGATAAGTATAACATAAAGCATTAGGTTGTTTCTCAGCAAAGGAGGTACAGCTATTTTGAGTATCAACTAAAGCTGCTTATTCACAGGCTCCCTGTAAAATATGAAACATCATAGATGAAATGCTTAAAATGGGTGTTTAAAGAAGAGAGCACAACTAAAACATTTACATAATCTTTAAGTATTAATATTTGTAAATAATACCTGAACATCTGCTGGCTTGAGCAAGGTCACTGGCATGGAGATAACTCCAAAAGGGTCAGAACAAATGCAATCTATTTTAGGATGGGAGGAGGCTGCATAGAACATTAGTAAAGCAACAATCTTTATCACTATCACTTTACCCAATAGCTGTCACTAATGGGTTGACATCAGGCAAGACTTAACTATGACAGTTGTGCTGTTAATAACACAGTTTACATAACGTCTGCTCTAGTGCTTTACAGTGACGACTTCTCTTGGATCTTCACCTTCCTTCTAATATTCTTCCCGAGTCTCTCCTCATATAACTCTTGCTCATTTTTCTCAGGTTTTACAAACATGCGACATGACACATGATTTCACTACAATCTAATACTACTGCCTAGGTTCCCCGTGAAATTCCCTGTGGATTTTGGCTGAGATGACAGTCATTTTCATTTGGAACATAAAGTTACAGGCCTGATTCAGAGTATGTTACTCTGCTTTTTCACCTGCTTCTTTTTACACTAAAGCTCCTTTACAACACTCTGGAAGTGTAAAGGGGCCTTACAGTGAACACAGGTTACAGTTACACCCATCTTTAAGGCCCCTTTATACTCCCTGAGCAGTACAAAAGGGCCTTAAATAATATGAGAATCAGGCCCCATTGACTTCAGTTTTACACTGGTATAACTCGGTTGGAGTAATGCTGTGGTGAATGAGGCCCTATGATTTTATTATGTATAACATTACATACAAAGTATCAGAGAGATAGTCGTGTTAGTCTGGAACTGTAAAAAGCAGCAAAGAGTCCTGTGGCACGTTATAGACTAACAGATGTATTGGAGCATGAGCTTTCGTGGGTGAATACGTCATGCGGGCTGATGAAGTGGGTATTCACCCATGAAAGCTTATGTTCCAATACATCTGTTAGTCTATAAGGTGCCACAGGACTCTTTGTTGCTTATTACATACAAAATATATCCAGTTAATTTACTCCTAATCTTTTTCTATATGATTTATTTTAGCACTAGAAATATACACAACAAGATTTTTTTTGATACCACAGGAACCTAAAAGATCCAGCTTGTCTGGTTGCATTTGATTTGTGTACATAGCCTATAGTCTAATATAATCTAATATAGCCTATAGTCTAATACAATTAAGCTGTTGCCAAGGTTAGTTCTTAGTCATGCACAGTTAAATCCTGTTCAGCTGCACCCATTTGCTGACAACCATTGTCAGTCTTGGGCAATTTTGCTAGTTCAAAGAAGGCCTTTGTGAGATGTCATTCTTTTCAGCAGAAATTACAGAAACATGGTCTCCCCACCCATTCCCCACCTCCCGCCAGGATGCTTTCAAAATCTCATCTCTGAAGCTGAAAGTGCAATTTTCTGAAATGTCTTCAAATGCAACTTCCAATAGTCTGCTCATTAAGTTGATGAACATTGGGTTGAAGTAACTGATTTTGCAAAGACTGCTTCAGGTTTTTAGGATTTTGCAGGATCCTAAAGATTGTATTTTTTTTAAATACTCTGTTAAAATGGGCAAAATATTTAAAATACACTGTATTAAAGTTACAAGAATGACAATGTAAACATGCCTTTATTTATTTGGGTGTCAAACATACAAAGAGACACCTCTCTCAGGCTCTGGGCACACAGATAAAATATTAAAAATACAATAAAAGACAGAAGAAAACACAATAGAACAATAACAGCAGGTCCCATAAAACCTAGAACTTCAGCACAACAAAATCTTGTCCTTCAGCCTCCTCAAGAACCTTCCACACCAAATGCATAGCAGTCCCACCAGAAAGAACATCTCCTGAAGATTACTTGATTCAGGCTATTTCAGACCAAGTGAAGAGAATGGATCCCAAAATAGAGGGCCTGTCTCAGGAGAATACCCCACCAGCTGCTCCCTCTCGTATAAAACAAGGAGATTCCAAGCCAAGCCCTACTCTTCATCACACTTGTAGCAGTATCATAAGAGCGCGAGCCAGTGCTGTACTGTCTACTTCAAGTGTTCAAAAATCATGAAGCTAGCTTGAAAATCCTAAGATTTTTAACAATAAAAGATGCTTAATTCTTTTTTATTTGCATTCCAGTATCTGAGCCTTTAGAGTGCACTTGCATCATGTGCTTTTCTTTGCTACCACAGTGACTAGAAGCTTACGGCTTTTTTCACCATGAAAGCAGAGATTCTCATGTAAACACATGATTTCAGAAGTTGGGGCTTTAAGTAAAACAGCAAATGTCATGAGACTCACAATAAAATCATGAGAGCTGGCAACACTCAACTAGGCAGGTCTCAGGCAATGTAAATGTAGGGCTTTTTAGGTCAAAATCAACACTTTCAACTCCATTAAGAAACCTCTAGGCAGCCAGTCAGTTCCAGAAGTCCAGGTCATGTACTCACAGTGACATATTTCACTTAACCAATGGGCTGCTGCATTCTGTACTCATTTCAGGTTTTGAACCGAGTTACAATATAGCATCTTCTTATACAATAGATTTGCTGGCTGAGTGTATCCTGAACTATTACTTGTAAACTGAGTAAATTTGATCTGGAATCATTGGGAGATAAACATGGATCCTACAGTGCCATTTTGCATTCTGTTTTGGGAATACAACCTTACTTAACGCATTTTTGTCTACTTTCTTTTGGACTTTTAAATAACATTTTAATATAATGCTGAATAATACGGCTAAGATTGCCAATCACTGCAGTCATAGCAAGATAGGAATATAGATTACAGGCAGCACAGCCTTTCAGATTGTGTGGTCTAATGTGAGCATGTGGTAAATACACATCCATGCTGGAGTTCTTTATCCTTGTTTCCTTTGGTAATAATGTGCCATGTTGTATAAGGAACGCCTGGCCCCTTCCTCCTAAATTATCAGTACAGTGTGTTTCCATTTTAAAGGCAGTTCACACAGCCATGAGTGTCTGAACTTCCCCTCCTCACTTCTGGGCAGGGCTGCCCGGGGGGTGGGGGGGCAAGTGGGGCAGGGCCCTCATGAGAATACAGTATTCTATAATATTGCAATTTTTTTTAAGGAAGGGGCCCCCAAAATTGCTTTGCCCCAGGCCCCCTGAATCCTCTGGGCAGCCCTGCTTCTGGGAGGGTCATTAGCAGCACAACCCCAAGTGGCTTATTTTTTCCAGTTTTAGCATTTTACTTCTGCCCTTTCATTTTCATCAATAGGGGGATCCATCCAACCCAAACCTTTCCGCACCAAAACACAGCCCTCTAGTGCTTGAGCTAAAGGAGAACTCCTGTAGCTATAGATAAGTAATAGGCTTGTTATAATCACTGAAGCCAGTCTTCAGAGGGGATACATCATTGCATGCATGCAGCCAGTGTTTTACACCACTGCTTCCTCCTTGGAAGCAGGAGAAAAACAGATAACCGGAAAAGTTGCTGTTCCAGAAGCAGTTACAGAAGAACTTCTACAGCTAAAAACCTTTACCTCTTGATCTCCCTCCTTTAAGGACTTGGCATAAGGAGGCGGAGGACTGATGCTGACTTACAGGGCTAGGGACTCAGTCTGAGCAGTGGAGCAGGGCAAAATACCGGAACATTCCTAGTTTTTAGGGACATGTGGTCACCTTAGCCTGGTAGCTGCTTGAAAGAGGACAGGATAGGCTTTCCAGAACCCAGTTGTCTGTTAGGAAGACTGAGGGGGCATCTTTGATCTGCTGGCTCCTGATACATGGTGGCAGGAACTAGCTCTCTGCCCTCTGTAGCAGCTTCTCCCCTCACCTCTTCTTCTTTTTCCCACATAGCTTTTCTGGGCTAGAGCCAGCTACTGGGAGGATTATGTCATGGCTGACATTGCCACTGCTGCCATGATCTACCTCTGGAGTAGTGAGCAGGGATCATCCTTTAGAATCAAGAGGGTGGCTCCTAAGCAAATTCTTGTGGTTGATGGGTGGGAAAAGGATGGAAAGGTGTTCGTGGGTTTGGTTCCTCCTCCTCCTATGTTGTTGTACAAAGTTATGAGAAATCAGGTTTACAACTTGACAAAACTATTCTGGTTCTTCTGTGAGCATGCAGAGTGAAGTGGCTGATGATTTATCTGTTTAATTATTTTATGATTTAATCATGTCAACTCAGAAGCTCAACATTAGCCTTCTTCACAACTAGAAATAAACATCCAACTAATAACTGTAGCTGTTCTTCCCTTCTAGACACAACTCTCAAGCAGAATGAAATATCATTTAAGAAAAGGTCCAGATCCACGCTCTTGGAAGCACTTGGAAGGAGAGCTTAACTATAGAAAGGAGTCTGTCTGTTCGCCTGAGGTACTGGAGGCCAAAGTCTGCTACAGTTACCTTGGAGTACCCACTGAAGGTATTGGGGTTCTTTCCACCTTACACAGAGGTAGGAGAGAACAATCTGGCTCAGAGATATTTTCCCAAAACAAATGAAGTGAAAAATAGACAGAACAATATTCCTACCTCCAAAAGCTGGCCTCATGGTAAAATCATGGTCATCGACTCTCAGAAGCTGATCTGTTTTTCCTTTCCGAGTTTTGGTTATGTCATGATTCTTCTTATAGATGTGGCTGTAAAAGATGAACAATATGGCTGCCTGTCACTCCAGATCTGCAATCATTGTACCCAAAGTTACTCTAAAAAGATGACACCTTAGTGGATGAGAGTTATTTTGTCTTGCTGGTTTCCATGTGATGTTAAGGAGTAGCAATATGCATGGTAGTTTTGTCTGAGCAGCTCCCCACTGCTGGAATTACCATGAGAGCAGCACAACTTCTGGGCATGGTGGTGGGGGAGGCAGCATGGAAGAGACAGGGATGCCGTGCTGCAGCTACTAGCATGGAATTACCATGCATACAGTCCAAAGCCATATTTTTAATGTCCATTTCTAAGTCTAACAAGGTTTTCTCAGCTGCCAGCCCTGCAACTTCAGCACGGTCTCTGAGAATCATGCTGTGCTCTTTCTACTTCAGATATCATTACTGTCAAAAGGATTCTAGAATGAGAGTGTAGCAGGTAATTTTACTGAGAATGCTCAAGGTAGGCTAGGAAGCACTTGCTTTTCTGCTGCTACGTTGTTTCTTTTGTGCTGACTATAGTAAAAATAGGGTTTGATCTAAAAACTAAACTGATGTGACTTGGACTTCAAACAGGTCTGCCCACTGTCAAGGTGGGTGAGGTATTATCTTTTAATGGATCAACTTCTGTTGGTAAAAGAGACAAGCTTTCAAGCTACACCTGACCTGAAGAAGAGCACTGTGTAACTTAAAAGCTGGTCTCTCTCACCAAGTTGGTTCAATAGAAGATATTACATTGTCTCGCTAATATCCTGGAACCGACGTGGCTACAACAACACTTCATAGAGTATCAAGGTGACATTATGGTAGATTCACTTTTTTTGGACTATATTTATGCACTGTCATATGATGCTCTGAGTCCACTGCACCAATGGGAGCTGGGCGTGTGGATTGGGGGAAGCTTGTTTCCCATAAACCTTAGTACTTTATCTTAATAAAATCACTCCATTCCCTCCAGGGTATTGGTATTGCATTGTTCTCTCTCTACCTGAACTCCACCTTAATTCTTAGTACTTCATTGCCCTGTATAGCAAATGAGATAATGAATTCATTTTTCATTCAGATATAATGGAATATACCACGATCTAGAACCACAGTAAGGAGATAGCAACAAGCCCCTGAATAAAGGGCTAAAAAAATTAACCAACCAGCATACGCTGGGAATTCAGCTGTAGTCCTGTCAGCTAACTGCCCCATGCACCTCTAAGAGAAAATCCGATTCTGCAATCACAACAGTTCCACATCAATATCAGAGGAAGGATTAGAATAATTAAGATCTCTGAACCCCTTTGCCCTGAAAGTGAGATCTTATAAGATCTAAATACTGCTGCAATTAATGATCAGAGAGTCACTAAGAAAATAAAAGGGGTGAGGCAGGACAGTTAAATCCATTTGTTTGGGGGGTCATTAGCTGGTAGAGGCAGAACTTGAGTGGAGGAATTAGAACTCTATGTTGGCAATAGTGAATGCAAGAAAAAAAGATACCAAATGAGGATGAGAATTTCCAACAAAAACAGACCTTAAAAATAAACACATGAATAATCCATTGAAATCAGTAAGGATCAGGTCTCTGGGTAGAAGTGTTTCTCAGCATGTGTATTAAATACTAGTGTTATCTGTTCGTATACAAAGTTAATAAGGGCATGATGATGAACAGCTGGAAACACTGGCCAATAGTCTGTGCTCAGTTACGGATGTGTGCAACTCCATGGGTGTTAACTGAGTTGCACTCTTATTAAAATCAGCTATGCTACTAGAGGGTACCAAGTGTTGCACCTATTTTGAAAAAGGCTGTAGGGCTGATCTAGAGAATTATAAGCCTTACTTCATTGGGGATATATTAGCTGAAATAATAATTATAAACAGAACTATTAAACAGTGAGATGAACATTATATGATAGAGCCAACCCAGCATGGCTTCTGTAAAAGAAAAGGGTGCATCTCTCTAATATGTTAAAGTTCTTTAAGTTAACAAAATAGCAAATTAATGAGAACAGCTAATAAAATTGATTTGGGTTTTCAAAAAGCCTTTGATAAAGTCTCTCACCAAAGGGGTGTATTAAGGAAATTAAGCAATCATGGGGTGAGGTGTAAAATACTGTTATGGATTGGTAACTAGTTAAGAGGCAGAAACAAAGAAAGGTCAGCAATAGGGTGGCCCAAGATCTGTACTAGGACCAGTGTTGTACAACACCTTTATTAATTACTTGTAGAAAAGGTGAACAGAGAGGTGGCAAAATTTGTAGTTGACTTGAAATTATTAAATTACTCATGATTAAAGAATTTGGTGAGGAACTTCAGGACAACCAAACAAAGTGGGTAGCACAGTGGCACACGGAAACTGGTTTTAGGCAAGCAGCAGACAGCATTAATTTGATTAATTTAATGTACTCCTCTCTACATACATGCACATCATACATCATTTGAAATCTTATTATGTCTATTTTAAGGTGAGGTATGATGTGGAGCTGTCAAGTGGTGCTATTACCAAAGAAACAGGGATATACAGTGACACCATCAGCATTTTAAAAATGATCATTTTAAACTACCAGAAATGAATGAAAATATTTCTATGACTCTATGTATTATTGCATGACATAAAATTGGATTTCTTTGTGAGCTCAAAGCATAACAACAATGTAAAAGAAAACCTAACAATAAATCTATACAAGTATCATTGAAATGTAATAGTGCTGGTGACATTTCTAGTTAACATCATCGTCAATTTTTTCATCATTATGAATGGCTTACCTCAGTCTTCATTGCCTTGGCATTTACACAGTTCTGTACAGGGAACATTGTTTTGACTACAGACACAGCTGATTGCGCACCGACCCCTACTGATACAACTAAGATTTTGTAGAAGCGCAGATGTCATTGGACCCTTGAAGAATATAGGATGTAGTTCATGATCCACATTTTCCCATCCTTGTTGCAAAGGTGATTCAATATCTAGTTTATCTATGTGTGAAGACATCCAAGCCTTTGTTTGCCAGGATGTTCTTCTGACATGATCTTCAAAACTGTCCTGACATGATGGGAATTAGGCCAGTGACGTGTCCTTTTTGATGGATTGACTGAGGTGCAAGCAATTTGGGTCTTTGTGGGTCTCCTTTTCTTTCTTGCTTTGGTCATACACCACTGCTATCAAATTCCTTGCTGCAGAAATTGTGGCTTGTCCATCACTTTCTCCCAATTTGACAAGCTCTCTCAAGTGGTAGGCTCCCTTTATTTTGACAATATTAAACACAGATTTTTCCTCCAATACCAAATAGGAATAACACAGAGTCACATCCTGTTAATGTTAATCCTGGAAGTATGTTGCAGAAGTCATGTGTGCATGTGTCACAAATTGCATGCACTGGTATAAAGCGATGCTTATCAATTGTCCTGGGAATGGTCCCTGTCTCAATCCATGTGTTATCTATGTGTTCCATTTTTTAAAAGGAATGAACAGCAAGCACCAAAACATCTGTATCAGATGACCTAATTACTATGCTTTCTTTCACACCGAAAGACCAAACGGTCATATAGGCACATAGAGCATACAGAAGCATCCTTGTGTGCACTTGTTCTTGAGTACTGTACAAATCTTGGGCTTCTTCAGTGCCTCTATAGATGACGGAATTTGCTACTTTGCTATTGAAAAAGTCCCCAATGAGAAGTAATGCATGTGCTGGATGTGCTTCTATATTCTCAGGTGCTTTTTGAACCATATATTCACAGAGGAATTTTACAAGTGACTGCTTGTTGGATGCCATGTTTAGAAACTTCTTCCATGGAGGCACAGGGCATCCACCAATCACCTAGTATTTCTTGCATGCAACCATAGATCCTGTCCAGTACTGTCTTTTTGCAGTATATGAATCAATGGTACAGCATCACTAGGGATATTGTGTTAATTGCACAAAAAGAGGACAGCAAAATCAGAGATGGACAGCAAGAATGATTAAGGGCATGGAAAAACTTTCATATCATGCAAGATTTTGAAAGGAGGTAGAGAAGAGGAAACATGATAAAAGTATACAAAAAATAAATGCTTTAGAGAAAGTAGATCGGGAACACTTAGCCTCATAACACAAAGACAAAGTACCATTGAGGTTAAGAGCTTAACAAGATTCATTTATATGAACAAGAAGAATAACCAGAATTCTAACAAACAGGAGTTTTGATAGGAATATAAAGCCAAACAGTAACTGGTAAAGGTTAGAAGGAAACATTCCCTGGAGGAAGGTTACTTCATAACTGCCTACTTCAGGGTTTATTGAACTTTCCTCTGTGTCAGCCACTGTTGGAGACAAGATACTTGACTAAATGGACCACAGTTCTGATCCAGTAAGGCAATTCCTATGCTCCTCAGGTACTGCACACTGGGAGGAAGAATCATAATTATTCATACACAGTACTAACTCTTATTAACTTTAACCACTCAGGAGAAAGACCTGAGCATCATTGTAGAGCTGCTCAATGAAAACCTTCTACTCAAAAGATGTGAGTAATCAAAGGAATAACCAAAAAAGCAAACAAAATATTAGTTTTGTATAAGAATGTTATGAACAATACTGACAATATTATAATGCTGCTATACAAGTCAATGATACACCTTCACCTGGAATACTATATTTAATTCTGGACACTCCAGCTCACACAGATAAAGCAGAAATAGATGGGTCCAGAGATACACAACCAAAATGATTAGAGGCATAGAAAGACTCCCAACATAAGGACAGATTGAAAAAACTGATGCCATTTACTTTAGTGAGTTGTTGAGAAAGAAGGGACATTGCAGAGTTATAGAAAACAGAGAATACTAACAAAGAATACTAGAGAAAATAAGCTGGGTGTTCTCTATTTACATTTCTCAAGATATTTAAAACAAGGGAGTACTGAATGATATTAAAAGACAACAAATTTAAAACTGACAAAAGGATTTTTTAAAAACCCCACAGACACAGCACCCTTGGAACTCAGATGCAAAAATTTTAAGGCCGGAAGGGACTGTTGTGATTATATTGTCAGATTGCCTGCATTATGCAGACAATAGGATTTCACCAGGTTGTTCCTGCATCAAGCCCGTAACTTCTGGTTGAGTTGAGGAATAAATCCAGTGTTTGCTCACAATTGCTCTTGGCTTTTGGAAGTGGCCCTTTTAAAGTGCCAAATTTTATTTTTATTTTTATATATATGTATATATACTGGTCAGAATTATATTCTTATTGGCACAAGATAGCACTGAGACCAAGAGCTTAGCAGGATTAAAAATAAAAAAACTAAAACAAGGAAATATTTTTAAAAAAGGATTTGACATTTATATGGATAATAAGAATTTTCCAGGGCTACATTGGATGAGATCTAAAAAAATTTGAAATATAAGCCCTCAAGCTCCAGGGCATAAGCCAATCACTAATAGGGTAAAAAAAAAAATTCTTTATACACAGAATAGTTCATAACTGTCTATTATTGGTTTTTCTTGCACCTTCTTTTACAGCATCTCATGCTGACCACTGTCATGACAGGATACTGGTCTAAGTGGACTATTGATCTGATGCAGTATAGCAATGCCTATTACCTATTTCTTAGCAGGGCCGCCTGGGGCGGGGGGACAAGTGGGGCAATTTGCCCCGGGCCCCGCAGGGACCCCCACAAGAATTTTTCAGGGCCCCTGGAGCGGGTCCTTCACTCGCTCTGGGAGCCCCAGAAAACTCTCACGGGGCCTGGGCCCCCGGAGCTTCTTCCACTCTGGGTCTTCGTCAGCAATTCGGCAGCGGGTCCCAGGGCAGAAGGACCCCCCCACCGCCAAAGTGCCCTGAAGACCCGTGGCAGGGCGGTCCTTCTGCCTCAGGACCCGCTGCCGAAGTGTCAGATCTTCGGCGGCAATTCGGCAGTGGGGGAGTCCTTCCGCTCTGGGACCTACCGCTGAAGTGCCCCAAATACCCGTGGTGGGGGGGGTCCTTCCGCCCCAGGACCCGACGCAGGAATGCCAGGGCTTCGACAGTAATTCGGCAGCGGGGGCCCCCCACCGCCAAAGATCCCAGGCCCGCTGAATCCTCTGGGCAGCCCTGTTTCTTAATATGATTTTAGTTTAATATGGTCACTGAATACCTCCCTGGTCTCCAGTACAGTTTCTGAAAACTGCTAAATAAAGGCCTCATTACCTTTCCAGAACAGGTACAGAGAGCTGGAGAGGACACCACACTTGGTAAGTCCAATACTAAAGAAATACTAAGAGCTTGTCTTCACTCCTGGAGTAAGTCGAACCAAATTACGCTACTCCAGCTACGTGAATAACATAGCTTAGGTCGACTTACCCAAGCGTCTTCACTGCGCTGCTTTGACGGGAAACGCTCTCCCATTGACTTACCTTAATCTTCTCAGGGAGCTGGAGGACAAGGATCAACCAGAGAGTGCTCTGCCATCAATTTAGCAGATCTTCACTAGACCCACTAAATCAACTCCTGCTCCATAGACTGCAGCAGCATCAATCTCCCCGTAGTGCAGACCCGCAGCCCTAAGATCAGTATCTCCTGGTTTTCTATGCAATGAAGTGCACCA
Source organism: Gopherus evgoodei (assembly GCF_007399415.2). Taxonomy (NCBI): domain Eukaryota; kingdom Metazoa; phylum Chordata; order Testudines; family Testudinidae; genus Gopherus; species Gopherus evgoodei. The sequence goes on from NC_044324.1 coordinate 78,743,443, forward strand.
GACTAAGGCTATGTCTGCACCACCACTGGATGTGGTACATACAGCTACAGATGTACAGTGGAAGCTAAATGCAAAATGGAGCAGAATGTACTAAAAAAAGGACATGGTTATCTGTAAGAACTATTTTGGATTGGCATTCAAAATGTAATCTCTCCTTTACACATAGTAAAGTCAGCTGAGCATTTCCTGTTGAGGGAATCTCTGGGCAGTTTTAAGCTGGCTCTAATAAACCCCTCAGAGCTCCTCAGTCTAGGGGACGTGTTGGGGGTGTCGCTGAAGTGCCACTGAGGATTCTCTAATTAATGTGAGTGACCAATTCAATCCCCTTCTGTCTCTAGGACCCCAGAGGACAGCCAGCCATCTTTGTGCCTGCCTTCAGGTGTGAGGAGTACTGCTGCAGTCCACCTGAGAATTCAACCCCTAAGTGATGGGAGCAATTTTATTTTCAGAATGTGTGGAAAACTGTATCAGTTCCCCAGTAGCTGACAGAAACAAATCCAAAGGCAGTTCATGGGCACTGACATTGCAAATAAAAGCGTATTCCACACTGCTCACTATCACATGTTCTACATATCCTGGATCAGCTGGTGTCTGTGACCCTTAACTATAATTTTTGCAAGATTTTTTATGAATCTTTAGATGGGAAGAAGATATGTGCTAATATTTTGTTATCAATGCTGTTGCTCAAGTTCTTAGTATGCTTTGCAGATAAAGTAGAATATGGTTTGTTCCTGATATTGTGTAATACCCATTGTGATGTCTTGCTTAGGACACCCAGAACTGTGAGTCCCTGTGTTTCGGCTCTGCCTCAGCACGAGTGAACTTTGCTGCTGCTAAGCTCTGTGTCAGTTCAAACCTTGCTTTGAAGGTAACAATCAGTAAACTTCAGTTCTCGAGTTTCCTAGGGACGTCTCCCTGCAGAGTTCAGCCCCTCTCACTGGGAACTCATGGAAGTTATGAAGTTAGCTGCCTCCAAAGAGGTGGCACACATCAGCCTGTTAGGTTAGCAAAAGACTCACACTCCACTTCAATTCACAGCACTGGGATGATTTTTAATAAAACAAGAATAAGTTTATTAACAAAGAACAGAGATTTAAGAGGTACACAGCAAGAGAAAAGAGACTGGTATGGTTACAAACAAAACTTTCTTGGGACAAAACTTCATCTTAACAAGTTACAATTTTTGCTTAAGCAGTTTTCTTACTTATATCAAGTTACCAGCATCCTCTTCCTTCAGGTGAGGGGATCCAGCTTTCACAGGCTCACAATTCTCTATGTCCCCTAAGTGATGGATGACAAAAAGGCTTCTGCTAATATTTTCCAAAACTCATTGTTTTGTCCCCAGAGTCAGGATGACCTCTTGCTGGTCTTCCCTTCCTGTTGATTTCCTGCCACCCAGCTGATCTGTATGTAAATGAGGTTTCTGCTGCCTTCCCTTCTATCAGGGAGAAAACCTGTTTCCCCCTTTGTTTGGTCACAGACTTTAAAGCATAATCTTAGTATCTATAATTCTTCATATAGTGTTCATACATACATTTCACAATGATATTAATCACCAGCTTTCATAAAAGACCTTATTCAATATCCTTTCATAGTACAATAATATTGTATACAATCAGTTGACTCAATTGCTTATTCTTTGGGGTTTACACCCCTTGTTCTTCCTGGTCCCTAATCGTCACACCGATCCTGCAAACTATCAGTAAATCAAACCTCATTTACTGTGGTCCTGACCCTGCATTCCTTATCCACCCAACACCCATCAGACGCTAAACCAACAGCAAAACCAATGACAATTATAGTGTTAAATAAAGTTCACACAAGGATGCTTTGTCTGCAGAGAAACTGTCTTTTGGTATGGGTGTTACACCAGGCAACGAAGTTCACATTCTACTTTCATGCTTTAGGAATGATTTTGCATATCCCAGTCTTGGCTTCACTTCACTCGCTGCCACATATGAGTTATGAGGTTATCTTTGGCTTGTGAGAGCAAACAGTATATTGCACACTGTCCATCATTACGATGAAATCAATGGGAGCTGCATCTGTATAAGTGAGAGCAGAACTGGGCCAGTATGTTTGAGTGCAAGGATACAGCACAGTGGCTACACTCAGCCTTCAGCACTAGAAATGCCTTTTGGCCACTGATCACGGCAGAGAACCACAGAACTAAATGTGTACTTGGAGCTTTACAGGTTCTACTGGAGGAAAGATCCCAGCCCTGGAAAACTTATGATCTATACAGACAATTATACAGACAAAGGATGGTAGGAAGGAATAGGGCTTAGACATTACTGACTGCCACTGACTTGTGTGACATTGGGCAAGCCATTTCACCTCCCAGTTTACAATGATACGACCCAAATGGGGGAATAATGGTATAAATATCATTCAGAACTTGGTTCCTTTGATGCCACTGCCATTCACAAGTACTAGTCTGTGCTCTCAACACATCCTATGAAAAGCGCTGAGAGATCTAGGGATACAAAGTTCTGTACAATGGTAAATTATATTATTATTGAAAATACAAGCATTTGTGCAAAAGAAATAGTCACTATGTTAATCGCGCCAGATGAATAAATGTTATGATCTGAACTGTACTTGGGTTCAAGGAGGAATCGAGCATTCAAACTGTGGTTCTGTTGACATCACTGCCAACTGCATGTGTCTGTGTCTCTCTGACCATTGAGTTTTTTGTTTTTCAATTGCTATTTTCTCCAGGGTGCAATGCTGTTTTGTAGTTGTAAGATGTTTTGTGATACACCATCTACATGCCCTTGACCTTGTTCAACCCAAACGAGAGCCACATACAAATAGAGCATATGCTGAGGCTTGTGTTGCAGCATGCTGATGGTTTGTGGTTTGTAGCCCTCTGGTTTCCTTCAGTATCTACTGTACTATACTGATACCAAGCAGTAGTTAATACTTCAGTATCTAATGCACATTACTAATATTGGGTACTGTAACTAATTCTTCATGGCTATTACCACGGTGAAATGAAACTCAAGGTTGATTAAACATAATTAAGGTGTACAATACTCACAAAATTTTAACTTTTTAAATTAATCATTGCCTTTAGTAATCTTCTTTCCCATACACTAACTTTATTACTCTTCTGAGCAATTTGCTTTAAATGAGAATTTGGAAAGTAATTTACTCTAAAAAAATGTACCACCAACAATAATTTCATTTCCACTTGAAGCTGGCCATGCATTTCAAGCTAAGAACATCAATTTAGAAAGCCTTCCCAGCAATGGAAACAAATAGGAAAGAATATTCAAAACCCACTAGTGGTTTTGTTCACCTCACTTTTTGGCTGCCCAGCCCCAAGCACATACTTGGGTATTTCTGAAAATCAGGCCCCTTTTAGATGTTTCAAGTTGAGTACCCAAAATCCCTGGGCACTTCTGAAAATCTTGGCCAATTCTTTTCAGCTAAAAAAAGTTCAAATCAAACTCCGTTTCCATAGTGTTTTGTTTACATTAATATCATATTCAGCATTTGGAAAAAAGAGTATCCATCCTTTTCCAACTGTGGCTGTTGAAGATGGTAATTGAGGGGTGAAAAGGAAAGCACAGGTAGAGAGGTAAACATACAGAATGTCACTGAATCACAGTATTCCAGATGCAGAAATAGACACATAGGATTAAATTTCAGTGGATAGTTATATTGATTGATAAATTGTTTATAAACAATGGCCCCTGTCCTATAATCACATATGCCTGTATTTTTACCCATCTATGTAGTCCCGGGACTTCAAGGGCTCTACTTAATGTGCAAAAAGCAGGGCCATCAAGCAACTAAAAAAATTAATCACAATTAATCAGATGATTAAAAAAATTAAACGTGATTAATCACACTGAAACAATAATAGAATACCATTTATTTAAATAATTTTTGGATGTTTTCTACATTTTCAAATATATTGATTTCAATTACAACACAGAATACAAAGTGTACAGTGCTCACTTTATATTTGCAGTGTAAAAAACAAAAGAAATAGTATTTTTTAATTCACCTAATACAAGTACTGTAGTTCAATCTGTTTATCATGAATGTTAAACTTTCAAATGTAGAATTATGTACAAAAAATAACTGCATTCAAAAATAAAACGATGTGAAACTTTAGAGCCTACAAGTCCATTCAGTCCTACTTCAGCCAAATTGCTCAGAAAAGACAAGTTTGGTTACAATTTGCAGGAGATAATGTTGCCCATTTCTTGTTTACAGTGTCACCTGAAAATGAGAACAGGCATTTGCATGGCACTGTTGTAGCGGGCATTGCAAGATATTTTCATGCCAGATGCGCTAAATATTCATACATCCCTTCATGCTTCAACCACCATTCCAGAGGACATGCATCCATGCAAATGATGGTGTCATAAACAGATAAGTAAGAGTTAATAGAACAAAACTGCTTCATATCTCTTTTGCCTGGAAAGGGTTAACAAGAACAGTGAGCCTGGCTGTCACCTGACCTGAGGACCAATCAGAGGACAGGATACTTTCAAATCTTGAGGGAGGGAAGTTTTTGTGTGTGCTGTTAGTTTTGGTTGTTGTTCACTCTGGGGGCTCAGAGGGACCAGATGTGCAACCAGGTTTCTCTCCAATCTCTCCGATACAGGCTCTTATAGATTCAGAATAGTGAGTACTAGGTAGATAAAGCCAGTTAGGCTTATGTTTGTTTTCTTTATTTGCAAAAGTGTATATGGTTGGAAGGAGTTCAAATGTGCATTTGGCTGAAAGGAGTTCAAATTGGTATTTTGCTGAAAGGATTTTAATTTGTACTTGTATACTTAGGCTGGGAGAATATTCCCAGTGTCTACAGCTGAAAGACCCTGTACCTATTACATTTTAAATTTACAAAGATAATTTTTACTGTTTTTTCTTTCTTTAATTAAAAACTTTTCTTGTTTAAGAACCTGATTGTTTTTTTATTCTGGTGAGACCCCAGGGGACTGGGTCTGGATTCACCAGGGAATTGGTGGGGAGAAAGGAGAGAAGGGGGAGAGAGAGGCTAATTTCTCTCTGTGTCAGGATTACTTTCTCTCTCAGGAAGAGTCTGGGAGGGGGAAAGAGAAGGAGGGAGGAAGGTGAATTGTCCTCTCTGTTTAAAGATTCAAGGAGTTTTGAATCACAGTGATCTTCCAGGGTAACTCAGGGAGGGGAAGCCTGGGAGAGGCAACAGTGAGAGAAAGGGTTTACTTTCCTTGTGTCAAGATCCAGAGGGACTGGGTCTTGGGGGTCCCCGGGCAAGGTTTTGGGGGGGACCAGAGTGTACCAGGCACTGGAATTCCTGGTTGGTGGCAGCGCTACAGGTTCTAAGCTGGTAGTTAAGCTTAGAGGAATTCATGCTGGTACCCCATCTTTTGGACACTAAGGTTCAGAGTGGGGGGTTTATATCATGACAGATGGGTTCTGCTCGATAATGATCCAAAGCAGAGTGGACCGACATGTTCATTTTGATCATCATGAGTCAGATGACACCAGCAGAAGCTTGATTTTCTTTTTTGGTGGTTCAGGTTCTATAGTTTCCACATCTGAGTGTTGCTCTTTTAAGACTTTTGAAAGCATGCTCCACACCTCGTCCCTCTCAGATTTTGAAGGGTACTTCAGATTCTTAAACCTGGGGTTGAGTTCTATATCTATTTTTAGAAATCACACATTGGTACCTTCTTTCGTTTTGTCAAATCTGCTGTGAAAGTGTTCTTAAAATAAATATGTGCTGGGTCTTCATCCGAGACTGCTATAACATGAAATATATGGAAGAAAGTGGGTAAAACACAGAGCAGGAGACATACAATTCTCCCCCAAGGAGTTCAGTCACAAATTTAACACATTTTTTTAACGAGCATCAGCAGCATGGAAGCATGTCCTCTGGAATGGTGGCCTAAGCATGAAGGGACATACAAATGTTTAGCATATCTGGCATGTAAATACCTTGCAATGTTGGCTACAAAAGTGCCATGTGAATGCTTGTTCTCACTTTTAGGTGACATTATAAATAAGAAGCAGGCAGCATTATCTCCCGTAAATGTAAACAAACTTGTTTGTCTTAGTGTTTGACTGAACAAGAAGTACAACTGAGTGGACTTGTAGGCTCTAAAGCTTTATACTGTTGGGGTTTTTTTAAGTGCAGTTATGTAACAAAAAAAAATCTACATTTGTAAGTTACCCTTTCATGATAGAGAAATTGGACTACAGTACTTGTATGAGGTGAACTGAAAAATATTTCTTTTATCATTTTTACAGTGCAAATATTTGTAATAAAAATAATAATATAAAGTGAGCACTGTACACTTTGTATTCTGTGTTGTAATTGAAATCAATATATTTTAAAATGTAGAAAAACATCCAAAAATATTTAATAATTTTTAATTGGTATTGTATTGTTTAACAATGCGATTAATCGTGATTCTTTTAATCGCAATTAATTTTTTTTTAGTTAATTGCGTGAGTTAACTGCTCTTAATCGACAGCCCTAGTATTAAGTTATTTCCTGTGTACTTGCAGGACAGGTCAAATTTACATGATCGATGACTGTTATCTAAGAGAATCTTCAAGGAACAGATGTCAAATTTGGTAGGAAAAAAACCCCATACATCAGTGGTACCAAACTCTCAGTATCATTATATCCCAAAAGAATGTCTCAAACCTGTCTTTTACTGTATTGTGTGTAATCTATTGTGATGGGGTCAGGCTAGACAGCTATAGAGAGAGGCCCTGTTGGGTGCTGGGAAGTGGGTGGGCATAAGCCCGCCCACAGCTAAAAGCCCCTCCCCCAGCCTGGGGAGGAGCTACCGAGCCCAGAACTCAACTAAGTTCAGGGGACAACAAAGAAAAAAACAGGAGCAGGTGTGGGGGTCAAAGGGTCAAAACTAGGGAACCTGAAGAGGACACTGAGCAGAGAACCCCAGACAGCGCGTACTGCTCCTCAAAGGCATCCAAGGAGCCAGCAGATGCCACTCAGAGGAACTCTGCCTCGATGAGTGAGCAGAAAAAGGAACGAAAACAGGCCCTACAGTCACAGAGCTCCCCTTCAGCCAACCTCCTCTTCCTGGTGTTATAAATAGCCACCTTGGCCATGGCCAGGAGGAGGTGCACAAGGAGGTCCCTTGACTTTGTGGGGCCACGAATAGGGTGTGCATAAATAAACAGGTGCAGGGAAAAGTGCAGCCAGAACCTCAATAAGAGGTTCTGGAGGAGCCGGAAAAGAGGCTGCAACCTGGCGCACTGAAGATACATATGCACCAGGGTCTCCCTCACACCACAGAAAGGGAAGACTTCGGGGATGGGGTGAACCATGCCAGGTACACGCCCATGCTCATGGCTCTCTGTAGTAGCCATCAGCTTATATCTCCGGTGGGCAACCACACTAGGGTAGAATACAAGCTGGCCTACTGGGGCTCCCCACCCTCCAGAGCTGGTAATAGGTCCCGCCACTTGGTGTCCGGGCAGGACACAAGGGTGGGGAAATGAAGCGTGTGGAGCCCAAGCATGTACAGTTGTTCTCTCAGCGTGGTTCGGAAGCAAACCGGTTGCAGAGCACGTAGCTGGTTTGGGGAGGAGGGGGACGGGGAGGCTAATGGGGCAGGATGGAAAGATCTGGAGGGCCTGGGGTGAGGGGTGGATGGGGAGTGCCCTCTTGCAGGACCCGCTCGAGGTAGACCCAAGAAGAAGACAGTAAGGTGGCCTCAACCTCCCAAAGTACACACTGGGGTGTCCAAAGGGTGAAGAGACCCATGTGCCAACCTAGTGCTAGGGGATCCATCCAGTCCTCCTGGTCGTAGTCCAGGAGGTCTCCAATCCTGGTGACTTCTGCCAGGACCAACCTCTGGCACACCAAGGGAGACTCCGCCATCTGCACATGAAACTGGAGATTGTGTAGTAGGGGCTCTGCGAGGAGATCTATCCCCTCGGTAGCCAACACAGATCTGGTCGCTGAGACCAGTGTCCAGGTCCAGAGGAGGTCCTGGTAGAAGACTGGCAGCTCAGAGAAGTCTTGCAGAAGACCTCTTGGATGGAGACAGAAGAGCTGCCAGTCAGATTGGAGCCCTTGGAGGCAGCAGAGGAAGGCATGCGGCAGTGTGCTCCATGCCTGGCTACCTGCACTATAAAGAAGTCTCTGCAAGGCCTGGAGGTGGAAGACATGGACCTGAGTGCACTAGCATTTTAGGCCCTTTGCCTCCTCCTCCATAGGGTCCCCCCTTCCTCCAGGGGGTATAGGAGAGTAGTAGAAGGCAGGTATATCAGCCCCAGAATAAGCAAGTCCCTTTTCCCCTGGTAATTGAACAGGGGTTTCTCCAGGTTAATTAGGACACACGGGGCCAATCAAGGACCTGCCAGAACCTGTTAAAAGCCTCCCCTCCAATCTGATAGGCATGCACAATAGGAACTGTGGGGAGCTGGTGTGCAGCTGGAGAGCTGGATGGTGCAGACACTGACAAACGCCAGAAGGAACATCTCACAGGTGAAAAGAGGTGAAACGCAGGGGAAACCCTGCCCAACAAGGTACAGCCCTTCTGAGCCCTAGAGGTTTGGGGAAAGAGACCCCACCAGAGGGGAGAGACTGAAATGGGTGTCTGGCCTGCTGCCACTACACCCGGAGGAGCTACCAGAGACTAAGAGGCTCTCCTCCCCTGTCAGGAAGGCTGGGAGGAACCCCTGCTCTGACAAGGTGAAGACAGTAAACCCAGAGGTGTGGGGAAATTCCCAGGGAGAGAGGAATTCCCCAGCCCTCGCCTAAGAGGAAGTATGGAATCCACCAAGCCAGAGAAGGAGCTCTGCCACACCATACAGAATACACCACATTGATCCATGGTGTAACTCTGGTGACTTCAATAAATGTTTTGACTCAGCAGTTCATAGTGTTCTGTTTCTGAGAAAACCAGAGAAATCTCAAATCTTTATTACGTTACCAGTCCTAGGCCAGTTTTAGTTATGAACCCATGGTTTTGCCTTTGCTGAAAGTCATAAGGATTATGATATATTCTCCCTTTGACCCACTCATCAGATGTTCATTTTACATAAAAAGACTGATAAATAACAACTCAGTAAACTTCAAACAATCAAATGGGTGGTTTTGATTCCTTTCTTACTGAAGAAATACCACAATTTTCTTCTAAGTCTAGCAGTGTTCTGGGCTTCTTATGCATCCTTGTGAAAAATTACCAAGCATAGATGTTCCAAAATCTAAGTGGCCTAGAATGTCTGTGTTAACTATGTAATTGCAAATAACTTCGGAAATTACACACAAAAACTATGTTAAAGGAACATTATTAATTACGTGATCACAAACTACTTTCCCACAAGACCCCTCCCTCATTCAGTGCACAGAATAGACCTGATATGGGGAGTAATCAGGGATGTGTAGTGAAGGAGACTCGTTTCATTTGTGCAGAAGCTGGGAGGTGTGTAGTGAATGAGGCAAGGGATTACCAGGACAGAAAGCCTGGTCTCGTCATGAAGGCAGCTGAATGCTGCCCTGGGGAACTGGATTATATCTCTGCCTCTCCCACAGGGTTCCGTATGGTGTTGAGCAAGTCGCTGAGGGTATGTCTACACAAACCACCAGATTGGTGAGTAGTGATCGATTTATCGGGGATCGATGTATTGTGTCTCATCTAGACACGATAAATCAATCCCTGAAAACGCTCCCCATTGACTCCAGAACTCCATCAGGGCGAGAGGCGGAAGCAGAGTCGATGGGGAAGTGGCGGCTGTGCTATTCTCGTAGCTGAAGTTGCGTATCTTAGCTCGATCCCCCCACCCTAGTGTAGACTAGGCCTGAGGGTATGTCTACACTGCAGCTGGGAGGTGTGATTCCCAGCATGGGCAGACAGACTCACACTAGCTCAGCTCGAGCTACCATGCTAAATGTGTGGATTTTGCAGCATTGGTGGCAGCTTGGGTCAGCTGCTGGAGCCCAACTCCACCCAACCCTCTCAGTCCAAGATAGGGCAGGTAGCTCAAGCTGCTGCCAGTGCCACAACATCCACATTCTATTTTTCATGTGCTATCTCAAGTATGACAATCATACCTCCCAGCTGCAATGTAGACATGCCCTTAACCAAACTTTTCACAGGTAGTCACTAATTGTGTGTTCCTCATTTTCTGGGTGGGTACACAACTTGAGACCCTGGGATCTGATTTGAAGAAGTGCTGAGCACACAGAGCTGTACCTGAAGTCAATGGTGGCTGTGCTTTGAACAAATAGAGAGCTATATAATGCTAAGTACTCTTAAAAATCAGTATGTCAAATTGGGCACTTAAAATTAGTGGATACTTTTGATTTTACTCTTGGTACCTCAGTTTCCTATCTGTAAAATGGGCATAATACCCCCTCATCTCACAGGGATCTTGTGAAGATAAATTCAATAATGTTTGTGAAACACTCAGATACTATAGTGATGAGCACCATAAAAAGCCCATGAGGAAATTATTAATTTTGTCTTCAGAGCAGGGTCTGAATAGAATGCAATAAATAAGACCTAATGCCACATGTTGAACAATGATGGAAAATATTGATCCCTGTCCGTTCTGTGAACTGAATGAGACAGAAGCCTTGTGAAAAAAATAGCTTGTAATCATGTAATTAAAGACTGTATCATAATGCATACTCACAAGGGAGCTTAATTAAAGTTGCACAGGAAACCTTAATTCATAGGGTTACCAGATAGCAACTGTGAAAAAATGGGATGGGGATGGGGGATAATAGGCGCCTATATAAGAAAAGTCCTCAAAAAATGGGACTGTCCCTTTAAAAATGGGGCAGACGGTCACCCTATTAATTCAGGAATTTTCCAGATTTTGAGTGCTTGACTTTGCAACTCTAATAATATTAGTTTAATATTCTTTTAAAATAGCTGTGGTTTGTGTTGTGTAATTAAAATGATAGAAGAAGCTGTGTACAAAGAACAGAGGACAAGGAGCCAAAGTGCCCAGCTTCTATTCTTGGCTTTGCCACTGCTCTGCTGTTTTGCTTTAGCCAAATCACTTAATCGCTTTGTGTCTCAGTTTACCCATCTTTAATATTCATTATTCTGGGAACTGAGGGGGTCACTTAATATTAAACAAAGTTCTTTGAGATCCTTGAATATAACACTCTAAAAAGAGATCAAACAACGAATTATGGAGCAAAAAGATTTTTGGGTTAATAGAGCCAAAATCAAAGGTCTTTGAAGACATGTAAAGACTCCCATTAATGTACATGGCTTTTTAGTATGCACATATACTACACTGACCAGCACCTTATCTAAAATGGAAAATGGACAACTTTTAAATATAGGCTCCAATAGTTGAAAATATTTTTCTTGACTAATGTATTTATAGAAAAAGAAGCAAGAGAAATACAAAGCAGAATGCATGAGGCAGTTACAAAAATAAAAAAAAAATAAAAGACTCATTTATTTTTGTTTCTCTCTAAAAGGAATGGCAATCTGACATTGAAACTGGGTTTCATTTGACTGCAGGCAAAAACAGTCCAGCACCATGCAATTTTCAGCACAGGTTTGGTTTTAACACAAGACAACCAGAGTTTTGCAGTACAAAATAATCAGGAATGTTTAAGTTACTGCTACTATTTAACTCTGCATAAAATGTTTTTAACAGTGAGCACCACAGAAATGTCTATAAATAAAAAGAAAGGTGACTCTCATTTTTGAGTTTCTAAATAAACTGCATTTTACATACAGTAATGAATGCATTAAAAAAATCACAAGGACATAGTGGTCTATGCTAAGTATATAGTTTTGGTGGTTATTTAACATCTGTGGAGAAAGACATAAAAACTGTTCCTTATACTTTTGAAATATAATGATTTATCCTTTCATTGGCTAAAACATTGTTTGTTATACATTATTAATTCACAGTAAATCGAGTAATATCTATTGTCCTCTACAGTGCATAATCCATGTATTTAAGAAAAAAGTTTGACTATATCTTGAACTCTCTACAATTACGACGTTGCAAAAGTCAATGGGGTACGTAATTGTTTATTTTAATAAAAGTCAAGAATAATTTGCAAAGAGAGAAACCTTCCAATAATAACTTATTAACCAAGAGAGTGGCAGTACTTTTGAAAAGAGAAATGTTCAGACTGTAAAAATGTGTATTAGCAGTTTATGCTGCTTTGTAACTTTTCAAGGTAGAATTCAACCACATAGGAGAGAATCCCACGCAAGTACTAATGGTGAATCATTAGATTTCACAAACAAAATATTCTGAAAGAAAGCCCTGGATGCTTGAGATTTACATTCAGTAAGGACTAGATTGTTTTGAAGTCAGCGGCAGAGCATTCCTTTTGGTGTAAATGGTTTAGCATCAGGCCCTAGATATCTAAATTAGAGAATAAATTTTCTGTCACTAAAAACATGTGCTTGCATATTTTGCATTAAATACCAAAAGAAATATTAGACAATACTAGCCTCTCTGCTTCTGCTTCTTTCATAATACATTTTCTGCAAAACGTCTACTGAATCTCAGCACTATCTGTGGATAAAAAGGTATGTTCATGGTGCCATGTTAAACAATACAAAATGAATACAAAGATGACTGTTTACAGTCAGAGTGATTCCATTTAATAAGATGGATTAACCCAACTTTATTTTCAAGCTCTTAACCTAGCAAACAATCTTATAAGATATAATTGTCACTGGATGACATAACTCTATACAAAAAAGGATAATATACTCTGGACTGCTTGGCAGGTTTGGAAGCTTATCTTTTCTAATGTAAACCTCTCCTCGCCCCCAGTCTCAATAATAGTAAATCTAACAAACTTCACTAAGACCTTTAACTCTTTGGTGCACACTTGCCTTAATAATACTATAAAAAGTTATATTAAAGTTCCTACATAATTTTCCAAAATGTATCTGCAGAATAACTTTACAAAACTGATACAGTATATACTCCTATGCAGTAAGAATACCATGTACACTAACTAAAACCCCACAAGTTGTCAGGAGAAAATAAAATGCATTTTCAGATGGATTTGCATAATAGAGATGTTTAAACAAACAACCACAGGAAAATAGAAGGCACTTTGAAAGATTCATTTAAAATAAAGCCTTATGTTATTGCTGGGACGATATTTAAAACTGAATGGGCTGAACCCTTGGTCTACATCCACCTTCAGTTCTTACTGTATCTACAGTATTGTGTGTGCATGTCTGAGACTGTGTTCACTAAAATACAATCAATGGCCAGGTTACCAATGACAGCTGCTAGAAACATGACCAATTACAGTTAAATCTGAAGATAGCAGTAAAGATTGTATAAGTTTATTCAGAAGCCATAGAAGCTAGACACATATACAATTAAAATAGGCAAATTTCATGTACACGTCTAACTGAACTGACTGTATACATCTATACAGTATTAATTTCACTAATGTATATGTAGTGAGAGCAAAAGAGTTATATATTTGAAGGTTCCTTACCTTGCCTTCTGCACCTCCAGCTGACCTATGCACCTCCTGCTCCTGTGCTTTCTGCTCCCCACAAGAAGGACAAAGCAAAAGAGTAATAAAATGAGTTTTGCAAAATAAGGCATTTTGTGGGAAATAGCGATTAGACACTCTACACTCCAATAACCTCCAGCAGTGCAAATCCACCCTAGTTCAAACATTGAATCAGCTATAATTCCAGGGCCCTGTGTTTGTCAGCGTGATCATCGTTAAAAATACAGCTTTTCTGATTTAATAATTTAAACTGGCTTTTGAGGGCTTCTCACTCCAAGCTCATCCTTCCTCACTGCATAGTGATTGGCCATAACTCAAGAAGTTGTTTCTCCTGGCAGACAACATTTTCACTCGGTCCTAAAGGAGATATTTGCCAAAAGTCATTATATAAAAAGACTGCAATTCCACATGCCAGCTTTTTGTTCAAGCCGCTAATCCCAGAACTGTACTATCCTTCTGTCAGACTGTATAAAACCAGGCTCTCTCTTTTCATTAGGGATCCCAGATTTATCACTATAATATGCATCTTTAACATGGTGCTCCCAATATGTTTTGTGTTTAAGATCAGTACACTTTGCATTGCTGTACATGTTTTAGTATAGTTTTAGGGAATTTGATTTTTTTCTAGATCAGTTAACAGTTAGTCAGCTGTGTAGTATAATTTGTACCAGCATGCTGTTTTTGTGATACGAATTTTTTTTAAAAACCCATAACTCTTCCAAAAAAAAATTGTTTCCCCCACAGCTTAACAGCATTAAGGTGATTATTTATTTCGAATATTAGGATTTCTCTAATAATTACATTTTTAAAAATTAAAATTAAATAAAATATTTTTTGATTTTAGGACACTCAATAACTAAATGTTCTACGGTTCCAATCCTGCAAATACAAAAGTATGCAAGAAACTTTGTCCCTGTGAGAAGTCACTACTCATGTGAGTAGTGGGTTGCAGGACTGAGACCTTAATCTGTTAAAAAGTTTTGAGATTAGCATGAAAAGACATTACAGCAGCTGCTTTTTATCACAAGGAAGAGGATATTTTCAGGTGTCATTCTGAAGTTTATTGACTAAACAGTAAAGACAGGAGAATTCAATATTACACTTTGTCTTGACAGATGAAAAGGAAAGGATCACAGAATTAAAAATTAATAGTAATTTAGGTACAAGTGATCATGATTTGATAACATTTATAATGTACCAAGAGAATAAAACCCAGACCAGCATGGTGGGTGTGTGCATTGGGTGTGTGTTGTATTATAGACCTGTGTATTAAAAAAATCAACCTGGTTTAGTGGGGAAATGAAGGCAACCATAAAAAATATGTATATAACAAAAGGAAGAAAGGAAAAGTTGGTAGTAATAAATATAAATGAGAAACTAGGAATTATAGAAAATTGATTAGGGAAGCAAAGGGACAAGGAGAAATGTATATCCAGCAGAGTTTGGTGTGTGGGGGGGTTGTTTTTGCTTTTGTTTTAAGTATATTGGGGGGGGAAATCCTAACAATTATATTGGACCATTACTAGATGGAAATGACAGAAATGTCAATAATAATGCAGAAAAGGTAGAAGCATTCAAAAAATATTTCTGTCCTGTATTTGGGGAAAAACAGATGATGTAATCATATTTTATGGTAACACTCTCTCCATTCCACTAGTGTCTCAGGAGGATGTTACACAGTAGCTATTAATGTTAAATATTTTTAAATGAAGAATTCCAGATAACTTGCAACCACATTTTTTTAAAAGAGCTGGCTAAGGAGCAAGATAATTCTGGGCAAAATAATGGAATAGCTGATTCAGGACTCAATTAAGAAAGGAGGGTAATATAATTAATGCCAATAAATATGGATTTATGGAAAGTAAATACTATCAACCTATCTTTCTTGATGAGATTACAAATTTGATTGATAAAGCTAATAGTGTTGATGTAATATATCTACACTTCTATAAGGTGTTTGATTTGATACCACATGACATTTTCGTTAAAAAAACTATAATGATATAAAACTAGCACGGCACACATTAAATGAATTAAAAGCTGGCTAACTGACAGGTTTCAAAAAAAGTAAACAGGAATTATCTTTGAACAGGTGTGTTTCTAGTCAGATTCTGCAGAGATCGGATTTTTTCATACACTATTGAACATTTTTATTAATGACCTAAAAGAAAACAAAATTATCACGAATACAGTTTGCTGATGACACAAAAATTGGGGAAGTGGTACATAATGAAGAGGATAGGTCATTGATACAGAGTGATCCAGATCACTCGGTAAACTAGGCACAAGCAAAAAGTGGGGTGGGTGCATGTAAATGCATACATCTAGGAACAAAGAAAGGGGCTCTGTCTTGAGAAGCAGTGACTCTGAAAAAGATTTGGGGGTTCTGGAGGCTAGTCAGTGTCATAACTCTAGTTCCAGATTTGGACCTTAGCGTCCAAAATATGGGGGTTAGCATGAAAACCTCCAAGCTTAGTTACCAGCTTGGACCTGGTACTTGCTGCCACCACCCAAAAAATTAGAGTGTTTTGGGGCACTCTGGTCCCCCTGAAAAACCTTCCCTGGGGACCCCAAGACCCAAATCCCTTGAGTCTCACAACAAAGGGAAATAATCCTTTTTCCCTTCCCCCCTCCAGGTGCTCCTGGAGAGATACACAGACACAAGCTCTGTGAATCCAAACAGAGTGACTCCCCCTCTCCGTTCCCAGTCCTTGAAACAAAAGCACTTTCCTCTTCACCCAGAGGGAATGCAAAATCAGGCTAGCAAATCCAACACACACAGATCTCCCCCTGATTTCTTCCTCCCACCAATTCCCTGGTGAGTACAGACTCAATTTCCCTGAAATTTCCCAATAAAGAAAACTTTAACAGGTTTTAAAAAGAAAGCTTTATATAAAAAAGAAAGAAAAATTCATACAAATGGTCTCTCTGTATAAAGGTGACAAATACAGGGTCAATTGCTTAAAAGAAATATGAATAAACAGCCTTATTCAAAAAAAATACAAATCAAAGCACTCCAGCACTTATATTCATGCAAATACCAAAGAAAAGAAACCATATAACTTACTATCTGATCTCTTTGGCCTTACACTTAGAAACAGAAGATTAGAAAGCAGAAACTACTTCTCCAAAGCTCAGAGAAAGCAGGCAGACAGACAAAGACCTCAGACACAAAATTCCCTCCACCCAAAGTTGAAAAAATCCAGTTTCCTGATTGGTCCTCTGGTCAGGTGCTTCAGGTGAAAGAGACATTAACCCTTAGCTATCTGTTTATGACAGTCAGTCAAACATGAGCTCCCAGTGTGATGCTGTGGATAAAAGGCCTAATGCAAGGCTTGGAGGCATAAACAAGGGAATTTAGAGGAGTAGAGAGGTTGTTTTGCTTGTATTTGGCACTGATGCAACTACTGCTGGAATACCGTGTTCAGTTCTAGTGTCCACAATTTAAGAAGGATGTTGATAAACAGGAGAGGGTACAGAAAAGAGCCACAAGAACGATTAAAGGATTAGAAAACATGTCTTATAGTGATAGACTCAAAGAGCTCTATTTATTTAGCTTAATAAAGAGAAGGTTAAAGGGAGCCTTGATTACAGTTTATAAGCATCTATCTGAGGAACAAATATTTATTAATGGTTACCAAACTGCCTGGTATGGGTCACAACTGAGAATGCCAAATTCAGGACAGACTGTAAGAAACAAGGCAGACACACCCCAAAACTGGTGGTTTATTCTATCATAAGATTTCACCAAACCAGTAACAAAAGTGAACTCTTGTATCACTGCACTAGTTCACAGAGAGCCAAACAACAGTCCCCTTGGCATTCCAGCCCCTAGTCACCAACCAGACAACTGGACTTGGTGATGAAAGATTCTTAAAACCAAAATTCACCACACGTTAGGTTCTTCCAATTCCAAAGAATCAGACATTCACCCCCAGGTCAACATGTACTTTCAGGATCTCACCAAATACCACGTTGCAGTCAATCTTTAGTAAACTAACTAAGGATTTATAAGAAAAGAAAAGAAGTTATTAAATGGTTTAAGGAATCATATACATTACAATAGATTTCAGAGTCTATAGGTCAGGAAAACAGCAGTGATGGTAATTCTGCTACCTTGCAATATGTCTCTCTAGATCACCCAAAAAGATTGGTGGTCATCAGTCCTTTGTTCAAAGCTTCCATCTTGTTAGAAAATCACAGTCCAGTGAAATGGTGCAGGATTGAAGACAAAGACCATTGTCCCAGTCTGCAATTTATACCCACAGAACATGTGCATGGAAAGTTACTGCCACAAACAGTAGTTCTGGGTCACATGTGTCTTGCTGAGTCATGAGGCATTCATTGCCTACATGTGCGTGAAGAAGAGACCTTGGGAGGGGTCCTTGGAAGAGCTGATTATCCTCAATGGGCCATCAAGCAGGCTGGCTAGCCTTGGTGTAAATCTGTCTTGGAGGTGTTATCCAGAAACACAACAGGTTTGAGATATGAACCTAGAGCAAAGTTTCATAACTTCATATACAATGATGACACATGCATATAAACAGGATAATCATATATAGCAGACTATAACTTTTCTGATGATACATTACACAACATATTGTGTAAGATTTATCACAACTGTGCAACAGTGGTTTAGTGTAAATATGGTCACCTTCCTTTAATCAGCATCACACCCCCGATGTGTTAAGAGTAATTAGCATGAGTGACTCCATTTTGTAAGTTCCCCTATTTTGTATCCATCATTAACTAAAAGCGAGCACATCACGTACAAAGCTCCCAAGGGCAGCATTAAAGAAAGATAAAGCCAGAAACAGGAAAGAGGATAGGAAAACAACTGCAACAGCATAATTAAGGAAAAATTCTAGTATGCACGGTAACAGCTGGACTCTGCACTAGCCAGCATGAGGACAATGACTAGCTGTAATAGGCTAAAGATAAGAAAATGGCTTGTTTATTGGCTAAGGCTTCCAATCCACGAGGGTAGCATGCACTCTTAAAAGGTATATAACTTCTATGTAATCTGCAGCCTGGGTCTCTCCCTGACTAGCAGGGGGACACCACATTCGAATGTTGTTTGAACCTTGTGCAATAAAACTTTGTTGTTTGGACACTCTGTAAATCTTTGGTTTTTGTGCCTCAGCCTAGAAACGAACGGTGCATGGCCCACAGGTATAATTCGCAACAAATGCAAAATTGATGTAGAAAAGGGTGTCCCAGACACTGCTGGGTGCATCTTAGGAGTTCCCCATTCTCAACAATGCATCTGCCACTACATTTCCTCTGCCTTTAATATAATTATGTTCATTTCATATTCCTGTAAGGCTGCACTCCAACAAAGCCACCTGGAATTGGTTCCCTTAGCTCTATGCAGCCATATGAGAGGTGCATGGTTGCTTAATACGTTGAACCGTCTGTTGTACAAATAGGGTTTAAATTGCTTAACAGGCCCTCACAATTGCATAACATTCCTTTTCAATAGTTGCATAATTTTGTTCTCTGGTGTCAGTTTCTTGCTTACACATGAATTGGGGTGTCTCTTATCACCTTCTCCTTCTTGCATTAGCACTGCTCCAAATCCAATATTGCAGGCATTAGTGTATAGCAGAAATGCTGTCTCAAAATCATGGCTGGCTAAGACAGGTTCTTTAGATAAGACTTCTTTTATGCTCTGGAAGTTCTTTTCCCAGACCTTATGCTCCGGAAGTTCTTTTCCCAGGCCTCTGTCCACACTACTTTGTCAGGCTTCCTTTTTTTACAAGGTCTGTTGTGGGAGCAACAATATCAGTGAACCCCTTTAAAAATAATAAAGGATTGGACCTGCTTCTTTGTTGTAGGCGCAGGGCAGCTTTTAATAGGCTTAGGGCAAATCAGCCCACTGTGCACTGTGTCCCTTTGATGCTCGCATTTAGGAACTTTGTCAGGTTAGCCTCTCTAAGCCTATGTAACACAATTCCCACTTGGTTTATGTGATCTTGCCAAGAGCTGCTGAAAATGGCTAATTAGATCAGTGGTCTCCAAACTTTTTTGATCGCACACCCCTATTAGTTAAAAATTTTTGAGCATGCACCCCCAATGTGTATATATATTTATGTATAAATTATATACATGTACTACTATACTAATATATTATGTACATTATAAAACATACAAAAATAGAAATTAAAAAAGGATGAGATAAAGATGAAATAAACAATTTTTTTTTAAAAATTATTGTATTTTATTTATTAACGGTACAAAAAACCTTTCTGTTCTCACAAACAAAATTATTATTAATATTTTTAATGAGCAATATGATTGAATATGCTTCATTATTTCTGAAAGCCTTGTTTAACACTTTGTGATACAGTGATTTGAAGGTCTGGATTAGGGTTAGGGTGCAGGAGGGGGCTCAGGGTGGGATGCGGGGTCGGGGAGGGAGTTAGGGTGCAGGAGGGCGCTCAGGGTTGGGGTGTGGGAGGAGGCTCAGGGCTGGGGCAGGCAGGAGGTGCAGAGCACTTACCTGGGGCAGCTCCTGTTTGGTGCAGGGGGTGTGCAATTGGCTCTGCACAGTGCCGCACTTCCTCCATGTCCACGATCCTGGGAGTTGCCCCCTACCTGGGCTAAGGGGGTCCCAGGCTGCAGTTCTAAAGCCTCTTTCGGAATATGGCCCTGCGAGCACAGGCCGGAGGACTCAGGAGGAGCAGGGGCAGCCGCACAGCCACCAGCCAGAGAGAAGCAACCACTTCTTTCCACCAGCTTTGAAGAGAAAAGCACCACTTCTTTCCGGCCGCTGGCTGCGTGGCTACCCCTGCTCCTCCACGGGCCAGAGGACTCAGGGCTGCATTCTGAAAGGGGCTTTAGAGCTGCAGGCCAGGGCCCCGGGGCCCCCTTAGACCAGGGCCCTGCAGCTCCTAAAGCCCCTGCATTCTGGGTGGCCCTGCCTCCAGGGGGAGGTGGGGCAGCTTTCCCGCTCGCTCGTTCCCTCTCTCCTCCAGCCGCCCTTCCCCCGGCCCTCCCCCCGGCAGTGGTCCTCCTGCTACACCCCCAATGGATCATCTTGCACACCCCACTTTGGAGACCACTGAGCTAGATCATTTATGTAAGCCCTTACGAAAGTTACCAGTACCTGCAGGACTTCATTTATAAACCTCATGAATGTAGCTCCTGAATCCTGCAATCCAAACAGAGAGACCTTGAACTCAGATAGACCAGATTCCACTATGAAAGCAGATTTTTCTTGGGCATCAGCACCTAAAGAAATTTGCCAGTAACCTCAAGTTAAATTCAGTGTGCTCATGAATTTCACTCCCAGTATACCTAGCAGATCCTCTATTCTGGGTGTGGAGGTAAGGGTCAGGTTGAGCAATAGCATTCAAATTCCTGTAATCCACACAAAACCTCATGGTTTTGTCCTTTTGGAGCACCATCACAATAAGGGAGGCCCAGGTGCTTTTGGGCCTAGTAACTACTCCCATTGCTAACATGCTTTCAGCCTCTTCCTGAACCTGTTTATGCATTTCTCCCTTGGCCCAATGTGCCCTGCCAGGAGCTAGGTGGAGATCTGTGGTTTGAACAGAGTGCATTATCTTGTCAGTTAATCCAGGCCAATTTCAGAATGTCTGCCTCTGATGCTTTGACAGAGCTAACAATCTTCTTTTGGCCTGTAGCTAAACCCTCCCCCAGCTTAACGTTTTCAAGCTGTGTTTCCTCTTTGCTTTCTGAAACCATATCAGTTAAAGGGACAAAGTGTCATCAGCACAGCAAATCAAATTCACAACTACTTCCCTTTCAGAGTAAGCCTTCAATCTATTGACATGCACTGTTTACACAACTCCTCTGCCATGGGGTTCCCTCACATTATAAGTAACCTCACTAACTCTTTCCATTACCTCACAGGGTCCATTCCAAATATCTTGCATTTTATTTTCTCTCACAGGATCTAGCATAAGCACCATATCTCCAACTTCCAATCCCGTTTCCTCAGTATGCCCATCATACCAAGCCTTCTGAGCTTTCTGGCTTTTCTTAAGATTCTGCTGAACCAACTCCATCATGCCTTGCAAACTCTCTTTACATTGAGACACATACTCCACCACTAGCTGCTCTGTCTCCTAAGTATTGCCTTCCCAAGAAACACGAATCAGATCCAGTGGTTCCCTGACCTGCCTTCTTACAGTAGATCAAAGGGAGCACACCCTACAGACTCTTGGGGTACACTCCTGTACGCATACTGTAAATACGGACGACGTCCCAGTCATTCTGGCACCTAGTCACATACATTTTCAGCATATGCTTCAGTATTCCTGTTAGAGGGCTTTCCCTCAACACTCCCATTTCCCTAGTTCTTATCATGCAGACAGCACAAAGCAATACACCAGAAGTCCGAAGCGCAGACACTGCAATGTTTATTGAGGTTAGTTTCCAAGCAAGCATATTTCAAAGACCTTCACACCAGTCGGATTTATCTCTATATGCCAGTAGAGTCTGCTCCCCAGTGTTCCATTCCCAGCTCTGATGCAGCAGAGCATTTACCCCGTGTCCCCCCTTCCCAGCTTTGAGGCTGCAGAGCCTTGCCTGTATCCCTGTTCCTTAGAAACATTATTCCAATTCCCCTTCCGCCCACTTCCTGTTTGACCCCAGTTTATATAGTAATATTTTCAGCTATACCTTAACCAATCATTTTACTGAAATCTATCTAACCAATCCTAACATATTGTAACATAATTCTCTAACCAATTATAACACACTACCCTACTTAACTTACACCTAGCAAAATTAATTATATAGCAGACAGAAACAGTTAGAGAACCAGACAGATTAACAAGAGAAAAGTGGGGGCCATAAAGATAAAACAATACAGAAATGAGGGTTTCACAAGAACAGCCATTGACAAAGCAGCAAAGAATCCTGTGGCACCTTATAGACTAACAGACGTTTTGGAGCATGAGCTTTCATGGGTGAATACCCACTTCTTCAGATGCATGTAATGAAGAAGTGGGTATTCACCCACGAAAGCTCATGCTCCAAAACGTCTGTTAGTCTATAAGGTGCCACAGGATTCTTTGCTGCTTTTACAGATCCAGACTAACACGGCTACCCCTCTGATACTTGACAGCCATTGACAAGTGATTTCTTGCCAGACGGGATGCTATCACTTAAGATGAGTTTCTTTATCTGGTTGTGATGGGCATTATCAGGACAGGACCCTCTTCCTAACAGCCCAATACCACCTTATTTCAATATGACTGATTTGGAATGTGATAATGTGACCTTATGCTTCCCAGCTTATGGCTGCCCCTGCTGTTTAGACAAAGGCCTTAGCCTAAGAACAAGGCTTCAACTATCCTAGTGAGAGAAGGCCGTTACACAGGCGGACCGTGATTTTGATTTGTTTTATACCTCTATAACTACCTAAGTGATAAAAATATACCTAAATTCTTGACATATAGGCCTTTACAGGCAGGCCTGAATATCTATATTCTAACAGTTTCATTGAGTCTTTCTACCAGACCACTGGTCTCTAGGTGGCAAGGAGCAGCTTTTAGATGCTTTACTGCACACATCTCCCACAACAGCTTAAAAACAACAGACATAAAATTAGTATCATGGTTTGACAAAATTTCTCTGGGAAAACTCACTCTGCTAAAAATAGTAAGCAATGCTGCGGCCACAGTCTCTGCCTCAATATTAGATGCCTCAGGGTATCTGGTAGCAAAATCTCCCACGGCAAGAATATATCTTTCCATTCCTGAAAGGTTTAGGGAGTGGTCCCACAATATCCTCAGACACTTTGGCAAATGCCTCCCTGATCATTAGTAATGGGTTGCAGTGGCACCTTACTAAGCTCTTTTAACTCTTTACACTTCTGACTCAAATCAAAGCTTCTGCAGTAATCCCTCACTATTTAAAAAAAGGTGATGCCAGCAGAAATTTTGCTTTAACTTGTCCATGTTCTTTCCATACCCAGGTGCCCTGCAAATGGACCATCATGAGCTAACTTTAGCAAGTCACCTCTACATCTCTCAGTTACCACAAACTGTTTGCAAATCCTACCATGAGGGTGTTTTTTCCCTGTAGGGGATTTTTTATACAACAAACCAGACTGCACGAAAAATCTGCTTCTCCCTACCCCAACTGGGGCTTGCTTCTGAGCATCAGCTCTGGCCCTCTCTCACAAAACATCATTTTGCCGAGCCATAATAAACTCCTTCTGTATTTCATTCAAGTTTAGAGCCACCTCTGACACATAAGACAAATTCTCAACTGGCATAAACAGAGACATTCTCTAGCCCAGTGGTCACCAACCGGTCGATCGCAATCCTAGAGGATCTCCCAGTTCATCACGATCCCCAGTGGTGCAGCATGGCTGCCCCTAAGGCAGACTCCCTATCCCGGCCCCACGCCACTCCTGGAAGCAGCCAGCCAAGGCGGCATAGGGGTCTCCCTCTGCACACTGTTCCTGCCTGCAAGCACTGCCCCCAAAGCTCCCATTGGCTGGGAGAGCTACAGGGGTGGTGCTTCCTGAGAAGTGCAGCACACAGAGCCACATGCCCCCCCCCACCTCAGGGGCTGCAAGGCCATGTTGGCCCCTTCTGGGAGCAGTGTGGGGCCAGGGTAGGCAGAGAGCCTGCCTTAGTCTTGCTGCGCCCGCACCTCAACCCCCAGCCCTGAGTCCCCTCCCAAGCCCGCACCCTGTACCCCCTTCTTCACCCCAACACTGTGTCCCAGCCCGGAGCCCCCTCCTGCACCCCAACCCCCTGCTCAGCCTCAGCCCAGAGCCCCCTCCCACATTGCAAACCCCTCAGCCCCAGCCCAAAGCCCACACCCCCTCCCAAACCCCAACCAGCTACCCCAGCCCTGTGAAAGTGAGTGAAGGTGGGGAGAGCCAGGGGCAGCTGCAGGCACCGGCGAAGGAAGCAGGTGCTTTGGGCGGCTGATGGAAAGGGGTGGCACGTCCGGGTCTTCAGTGGCGGGTCCCTAATGAAGTGGCGTGATTGAGCTGCCACCGAAGTGCCACGGATTGGTTTTATTTTATTTTTTGCTTCACCCCCTGGGGGTGGCAAAAAAGCTGAAGCTTGCCCTGGGGAGAGCGAGCAACTGGGGGGGGGGGGCAGATCCTGGGTTGCTTTAGATTCAAAAAGTGATTTTGGGCATAAAAAGGTTGGAGACCACTGCTCTAGCCTGTTCATAATTTCCCTCACTGACATCATGCAGGGAACGTGCGTAAGAGCCATACTTTTCCTGTGACCTGGTCATGATATTAACCTCATTAAACATAGCTGAAATATCATTACCAATCAAGACATCAGCAGGTAATAAATATAATATCAACCACCCTATCACCTTCAAAAAATTTCCATTCAAGGGGATTCTGGCCAAAAGCGCTTTTACAGAAAGCAGAGAGAAAGCCAATATGTTCACAGTCTTATTATATGTCAACAAATCTCCGTCTCAGACCAATTATTCCCTTTTACCTAAAGTAATATCAGAGGCTGAAATCTCATCATCAAGTACACACAATTCCACTGACCTTTGCATTCTTTATGAATTCCTCACTACCCCTCCACATCTCAGTTCTAATATAATTTGTGAGGTTGGATGCTTTCCTCTTCCACCACCTATTCTGGAATGAAAATGGTAGCTTTAACACCTGCAAGATTAGGATTTGTACTGGAGGTGGCAATGCTGGAGTTTATATGAATAGCATTTGTAAACAAAGTGACAGCATTAGAATTTATTGTAGTGTTTATTGGTGCAAGTTGTGGAATGTTTTTAAGCTTTGGGCAATTTAATTTTATATGGTATGGCGTCCCAGATTGATGGTTTCCCCTTCAGGTGAGAGAATTTATGTTCTGGGCTCCCATGAGCTGTTCTAATAAAGTTGGGGTTAAATTTACTGGGGTTTACAGGGATTACCTTTCTCTTGGGATTTACACCCTTCACAAGCTCTGTTTTCTATAAATTCATCAGTGATATCTGCTGTCCGTAAGACTGAGGCTATGTGTATACTACAGACCTTACAGCAGTACAACTGTACTGCTGCAGCTGTGCCGCTGTAAGGTCTCCCCATTACAGCAGTATGCTAATGGCAGACTCCCATAGGCATAATTAAACCACACCCCCCAATGGGCAGTAGTAGCCATGTTGGCAGGAGAGTGTCTCCCACTGATATAGCACTGTCCACACTGGCATTTTTGTCAGTGAAACTTGTGTCAGTCAGGGCGTATTTTTTTCCACGCGGTTGACCGACAAAAGTTTTACTGACAGAAGTGCTATTGTAGACATAGCCAGAATCAGGCTTTCTATTGCATATTGCAGCTCTGATTTCTTCAGGAGCCATTTTAGCAATCTTTCCAGAGTAATTATATCTAGCAGTTTATCAAAGTCACCATAAGCTTTTTCCCCCTTCACCCACTTTTTAATGTAAATCAAGAAATTTATGAGTACAATCTACATAAGTAACATTACCAGAAATTCTTAGATTTCTGAATTTTAGCCTATAAGACTCAGTGGTAATATTAAACTATTCAATATAGTTTCTCTAAACTTTACATAAATCAAAAGCCTCCTCTACCCCTAATTCATTAGATACCTCTCTGGCCTTTCCAGTCAATTTGTTTAGCAGGCATCCACTGGTCTTCATGAATTTTGTCAATATGAAAGGTGATGCTCAAAGGTGGATAAAATAGTTCAATACATTCAGAGTCTTTATGAACTGGGCAGACTTTATGTCAGTCTCTGTTATTCAGCTGTGGCTGCTGTTCCTTTTGCCTGTCTAGGACTCAGAGCTGCAGTTCATGAGCATCTTTCTCATTCTCCAGCTGTTCCATTCACATTCTGTGAGGTTCCTTTTCAATTTCAGCCTCTGCTCAGTGTCTCTGGTACACTCTCTCCTCTGCATCCTCACCCGTCTCCTTCATTCTAAATTCTGGCATTTTTTCTTCATGCTTTTACTGCAGCCAGTGTTTCCATTCTTTTGTTCCTATTCTGAGCAAATTGGTCATCTCCTGATCTGAGATGTTCCCTGTGTTAGTGTCACCAGGTATAAATCTAGGTAACTCGGGAGAGTGGTAGATCACAAGTGTCACTGAAGCCCTCCTGTTGTAGGCCTCAGTGAACCATTGTTCCTCCATGTTCAACACTTTGTGTAACCTAGTGTAACCTAATGTACTAATAGTTGCAAAAATGTAATGTTAGCAGTTAGTTTTTGGTTGTAGCAGCCAGTTCTTTGCTGTAATACATTAAAGCTAGGCTGAAGCAAGTTTCAAGGCCACTTTTAGATACAGCATACATGTCTCTGCAGCAGAAAGGGGGAGAGGGAGGGGCAAGACAAAGAAGTGTGTGAAAAAAAATGCTGCAGCTGAACAGAAGAGGGAGGGGAAACGGGGGATTGCGAGTCAGCGAGAAAAGTTCTCATGGATATAAAGGAACAAACTGTTTGTTTTAGAGGTGCTTAATTTGAGTCAGTCTCCCTGCACCGCTTTGAGATCTCAGATAAACTTGGTTTGCTTCTCCACCCTGGCGTGTTTATTGGCGCGGCACACCGGGCGACAGACCACCCCCCCCCCCCGTTGCTTGGCCTCAGGCAGTTATCTGCCGGCAACAATTCTTGGCGGCCAACGTGGGGCACTGAGGCTAAAATTAGCCTTGCCTGGATCCCTTCTGGTGGTAGACGGATTGCGGCAACAACCGACGCCCAGCACGCGCCGGTGACTTCATCGGGGGCCTCTGCGGAGATGCGGTGTGAGCGACCCCAGAGGGCACAACGGTGCAACACGCTCAAGTAGTGGAGAAGCAGTTGTGTGCGACAGTGAGCAACCAGTCCCTTGGATAAGGTAGGAACAGTCCAGTAGTGTGGACTTAGGCCTGAGGCTGGGGATGCCCAGTCGTTGTAATTCCCATTAGACGATAGAGCGTCATATAATGGGTCAAGGGCATGGTATGGGGCGCCAGGTACAGTGTACACCCTTAGAATGCATTCTGGTGAATTGGAAGGTGTTTGGCTCGGATCCAATGACTAAGCATAACTTTAAAAGGTTCTGTACAGTAGACTGGCCTCAATACCAACTAGAGGGCCAGGAGAGGTGGCCACCGGAAGGATCACTTAATTACAGGATGATCCTCCAATTAATCCTGTTTTGTCAGCGAACGGATAAATGGAACGAACATCTGTATGCGCAATTGTTTATGGCTTTATGGCATAGGACTGATATTTTGCAACAGTGTAATTTGACTCCGACAGGTTCGGTAGTCACTAACGTTAGTCCCCAGAGCCCTCCTACAGTTGTAATGACAGATTCGGTGTCCCCTTCAGTTTTAACACCCCCACCACATAAAGAGCAGGTGCCCCAGGCCCCAGAGATTGCTCCCTCAGTGGGATTCTATCCGTTGATTACCAAGACCAGGATAGCCCGCCAAGGAGCGGAAGGGCGTGCGGCCACTACTATGCAAGTTTACACCCATGTGCCTTTTAATCCAGTGGAGCTAGCAGCCTTTAAGACACAGGCTGGGGAATTCTCAACGAATCCAAGCCGGTTTATCTCTGTTTTTGAGGGATGTCTGGCTAGCCACAAGCCTGACTGGGATGATTGTCAGATCCTTATGAGGATCCTGTTATCTGAGGTGGAGCGGAATCAGGTTAAGGCAAGGGAAGAGGCACAGCGGAGATATGATGCGAATCCAGATACTGTCCCTGTTCCCGGGAACCAGGTTCCCCTGGCTGATCCCAGGTGGAATCCTAATGATGAGCAGCACCTCAACCGCCTCACCTCCTACAAGAAGCTGCTTTTGTATGGACTCCGACACTCAGCTGTCCGACACAACAATTGGGCAAAACCATATGAGATAGTGCAGGAGCCAAAGCAAAGTCCGGTTGCTTTCTGCAGCGCATCTGAGACGCTATTCGACAGAATACAAATGCAAACCCCGATGACCAGGCCACTGAGGCAGTTATAAAAGGTATCTTTACCAGTCGTGCAGCCCCTGATATTAAAAGGAAATTGCAGAAAAAGGAGGATTTAATGGGCATGACCATGGCATCCGAGACGCTATTCGACAGAATACAAATGCAAACCCCGATGACCAGGCCACTGAGGCAGTTATAAAAGGTATCTTTACCAGTCGTGCAGCCCCTGATATTAAAAGGAAATTGCAGAAAAAGGAGGATTTAATGGGCATGACCATGGCACAGGTTCTGGAAACTGCAAATAAGGTTTATAGCCTGAGAGAGGGAGAAAAGGAGAAAAAGCAAGGGAAAATGTTGGTAGCGGCAGTGCAAACCGGCAGGGAAAGGCCCCAGGAAGGTGGAAGGGGCCGGGGAGTAAGGGGCAGTGGGCGTGGATGCCCCGACCCGCAGGAGAAGCGCCTGGGTCACAACCAGTGTGCTATCTGCTGGCAGGAGGGACACTGGAAAAATGAATGCCCCCAAAGGCAGCGTACTCCTATGATGGCTGCGGAGGAGCAAGAATAGGGGTGTCAGGGGAGATGGACCATCCTGCCCCCGGAACCCTGAGTAAAAATGCGGGTGGGAAATTTGGAAATAAGACTTTTTAGTAGACTCTGGGGCAACACGCACCACTATATATCAACCCCTTCAACTGCCCGTGGCAGACTCTCTCACTGTGGTGGGTGCCACAGGAAAAGGAACCAAGTGTTCAGTGTATGCCCCAGCAGAATGTGCTTTGGGAAACAGAACTATATCTCACAAGCCGATTGCCCAACACCCCAGGTAGGACGGGACCTGCTTTGTCGCTTAGGTGCCACCCTGCATTTTACCCAAGATGAAATAACCCTCACCTTACCCCCCGAGAATGCATGGATAATGACTCTTGCAGTTGAGCCCTCAGCTATGCAAGCCCCAGAGTGGAGCCAGTGGGAGGACCAGATATACCCCCTAGTCTGGGCATCAGGGGTCCCGGGAAAAGCCACACACCAAACCCCTGTCAATGTGCAGCTTTTGCCAGGAAAAGGCCTGGTGCGAATCAAACACTATCCAATCAAGAGGGAAGCCAGAGAGGGGCTACAGGGAACTATAGACAGATTCCTAGAATATGGTGTACTTCTAGAATGCCAGTCAGCTTGGAACACTCCTATCTTGCCTGTGCAAAAACCTGATGGCATGTACCGGCTGGTGCAGGACCTCAGAGCAGTCAATGAACGGGTTAAAACTCTGCACCCCCTTGTCCCAAACCCATATACCTTGTTGGCCTCCGTGGGGGGACAGTATACCCATTTTTCAGTTCTGGATTTAAAAGATGCCTTCTTCACAATTCCAGTTGACACACCATCTCAGGAGATTTTCTCTTTCGAATGGGAGGACAAAAGGAGGGTTAAAAAGCAGCTTTGCTGGACAGTTTTGGCCCAGGGATTTAAAAACTCCCCCACCCTTTTCGGCCAGGCCCTGGCTAGGGACTTGGAGGAATGGGACAATGAGGACAAGGTCCTCCTTCTGCAATATGTAGATGACTTGTTAATTGCAGCTGTGGGTTTAACCCCTTGCCTTAAAGCCACTGTGAGCCTCCTGAACTTTGTTGGACTCCGAGGCTATCGGGTAGCATGGATTAAGGCTCAAATCGCCCTCCCAGAAGTACAGTACTTAGTGTTTCACATAAGGCAGGGAGAACGTCAGCTTTCAAATGAAAGGAAGGAAGCAATCTGTCAAGTTCCTATCCCAAACAATCGTAAACGGCTCAGGGCGTTTCTGGGCATGGCAGGCTTTTGCAGAATATGGATCCCTGAATTTGGACTGTGGGCCAAACCATTGTACGAATGCGTTAAGGGAGCGGATCACGACCCCTTTCACTGGTCCCCAGAAGCTGACAAGGCATTTAAGGTTCTGAAAAGAAAGTTAATGGAAGCTCCAGCCCTGGCTCTGCCGGACCTCTCCAAGCCGTTTCAGCTGTATGTACATGAGAGGAAAGGGGTGGCTCTGGGAGTGCTTACTCAGTTATTAGGCACTTGAAAACGTCCCGTGGCTTATTTTTCCAAACAACTTGATCCAGTTGCCAAGGGGTGGACAGCGTCTTTACGGGCGGTTGCTGCAACTGCCCTAGTACTTGAGGAAGCTGAGAAGTTAACCCTGGGAGGGGTTGTGCAAGTGTTTGTTCCTCACATGGTTCAGGCCCTGCTGGATGCCAAGGGTGGTCTTTGGCTCACCCAGGCTCGGGTGGCTTGGTATCAGGCTAAGCTTTTAGAGAACCCTGAAGTCACCCTGCAGACCTGCCCCTCCCTTAACCCAGCCACCCTTGTGCCAGAGACAGAGGAGCTGGAACATGACTGTTTAGATGTAATAGATGCCCAATACTCCAGCAGTCCAGACTTAAAGGACCAACCATTTCCAAATGCGGAGTGTGAGTGGTACACTGATGGCAGTAGTACTGTTGTAGATGGACAAAGGAGGGCGGGCTATGTTGTTGTGACCCTCCACGATACCATGGAAGCCGAGGGTTTGCCTGCTGGAACATCTGCTCAGTTTGCTGAACTAGTAGCCCTGATCCGTGTGCTTGAACTGTCAAAAGGAAAACGGGTCAACATCTTTACTGACTCTAAATATGCTTTTGGAGTATTACATGCTTATGCTGGTTTGTGGAAGCAAAGAGGACTGTTAACAGCCCCAGGCTCTCCAGTTAAGCATAGGTCTCAGACCCTCTGGCTCCTAGAAGCCGTACAGCTCCCCTTAGAGGTAGCAGTGGTGCACTGTAAGGCCCATCAAAGGGAAAATCAAGATGTGGCCCGGGGTAATGCTAGGGCAGACAGGGAAGCCAAGCGTGCTGCTACCTTGCAGTCACCGGAGGCAGAGACTGCCCATATGCATGCCCTTATCCCATCGGTAGGGGAGCTCCCAGCCCCGCAGTACTCTCCGGAAGAAAGAAACCTGGCTGACAGGCATGGTCTCCAAGAAAAGGAGGGATGGCTCTACTCCACAGAGGGAAGAATTTTATTACCTGAGAGCCTAAACCGACCAGTGTTACAGCAATTACATCAAACTACCCATGCAGGGAGGGAGGCTCTTACCCAGCTTGAGTAAATATTTTCTAACCTCTGGACTTAGACCCCTAGCATCCCAGGTACAAGCTGAATGTTTGGTTTGCCAAAAGAATAACCCATGACCAGGACTGTCAGTGAGGCCAGCCACTCTAGAACCCACCCCAGGTCCAGGACTGGTGTGGCAAATAGATTTTACTGAGTTCCCCTGGACTCAAGGGTACAAATACCTTCTCATCTTAGTGGATCGATTCAGCGGATGGCCTGAAGCCTTCCAATGTCGAAACAATACGGCCAAAACAGTGGCCTTAAAATTTGTCAAGGAGATTATTCTTCGATTTGGACTCCCCCAGTGGATGGAATCTGACAATGGAACCCACTTCACATCAAAAATTGTTCAAAACATATCGGATGTCTTACACATCCCTTGGAAGCTCCACACTCCATGGCGACCGCAGGCCAGTGGAGTAGTGGAATGCACGAATCAGACACTCAAGCGACGTCTCTCAAAGGTCTGCCAGGAGGCTTCTCTTCGGTGGCCTGATGCTTTGCCCCTTGTTTTACTCTGTGTCCGTGCTCTCCCCAAGGGCAGATTAGGGCTCAGTCCCTTTGAGATTATGTTTGGAAGGGCATGGCCTATGAATGGTACATCGGTTCTGGCAGGGGAGTGGGAAATGGGGTGTGGTTTCTTGTCTCAGTACATGCGCTCTTTGTCTGCTGTTCTCTGTTCTCTCCACAGGTACACCAAAGATTTCCAGCCTCTCCCGCTGGATGTCCCAATCCACTACTTGCAGCCCAGCGACTCCGTGCTTGTTCGTACCTGGAAGGACGAGCCTCTCCAAGAGAAGTGGAAAGGACCCCACACCGTCCTGCTGGATTCCCATACAGCAGCAAAGGTTGAGGGACACAAAAACTGGATTCATCACTCTCGTCTAAAAGTAGTGCCAGCTCCTGAACAGTGGACCGTTCAGCCTGCTGAGAAAACTTCCAGCAACGATTTGGGACTTAAGCTGTTATTCAAGCAACAATAAGAAGTGCTGGGAATGCCCTGTGATCCCTTTGGACAGCCACAGCGCACTCCCTGCGAACACGTTGTACATTGGTTGTGTTTATTTTCAGAGGGCTGCCTAACCTGTCGGCCTGGCTCCTTTGGTTTTTAATTTGCGTGTTGTTGTACTTCTTAATCTTTCTTATTTTGTGGGCATTTGAGGCCTTAACATTTTGAGGCCCTAAAGTAATCCGCCCAATATGGGTTCAGGTCCAGGGTCTGCTCTCCTGTTACTGTTTGCCATGATATTGCTGCTATTAATTCCTGTGTTCCCCCAAAAGCGTGCAAAGTGGGAGGATAATAGTTTTTTGCATTTAACTCATGCAGTTGCACAAGGTGTAAATCAATCCTCATGTTGGGTCTGCATCCACACTCCCACCCATACCGATCAGGGCATTCCGCTATGGGGTGTTCCCCTTCCACTCAATGGCACACTTATAGATCAGCTGTTTCCTGATTGTAACTACAGCCCAGACCCCCCAGTTCAGACATGGTCCATCCATATGGTACCTCAGGGTCCCTATGTTGCATGCTACTGGCGAGAGAAGGGAGACAATACCATCTTTGTGGGCAATGCCATGGTGGAGTGTAATTACTCAGAACATGTTTACCTAAACCCTTCCTCCACATGTGGTCGAGCCCCATGGCCAGTCCCTACGGGATATGGCTGGTATTGGCTTTGTAATCAGACGGCTTATAAAGCGCTCCCAGCTGACCGGTGGGGCTCCTGTGCCCTGGGAGCTGTGGTCCCTGCTGTCACAATACATCCAACATTAAACCAAGGCGAGGTTCGTAATCATGTTTGGAGGAGCCGATGGAATGTTCCTGCTAATCCACTGGCCAGTCGGCCTACAGTTTTTCACTCCTTTGTCCGCTGGTTTTTGCCTTCGTTGGAAGTAAATGAGTTGAAAAAGCTATAGTAAATATTTCTGCTGTCTTGGAAATAATGGCAAATTCCACAGCAGATGCCTTATCGGCTCTCCAAGGTGAAGTATTTCAATTGTCTCAGACAGTTTTACAAAATTGTTTGGCCCTAGATTACCTCCTTGCTAATCAGGGTGGAATTTGTGCCTTAGTTAACTCTAGCTGTTGTGTGTTTATAAACCAACAGCAGCGGGTGAAAACTGATATACATGCTATTAGAAAGCAGGCTGCCACCTTTCACCGTATTACCCTTGATAACACCGGTACAGGAATCCAAGAGGTCTGGGGTTGATTAACCTCCTGGATGCCCAATTTAGGTGCATGGGGTCGGCATATAGTGTTTTTGCTCTTTTGTGTACTCTTCCTCTTTGTTGTTCTTTTTGTGTTTATACAATGCTGTAAAATGCTCCTGAATTCACTTTGCTCCCCCCGACCCCCTGGTATTTCTCAGTTGACTCTAACTAGCGACCCCCACGCCTATGAGCTTAATGTTTTTATCCTCTGCTTATGAGAACACTCAGCCAAAAGTTTGTTGAGTTTTCTCAAAGGAGGGAGCTGTTGGTGTCACCAGGTATAAATCTAGGTAACTCGGGAGAGTGGTAGATCACAAGTGTCAATAAAGCCCTCCTGTTGTAGGCCTCAGTAAACCATTGTTCCTCCATGTTCAACACTTTGTGTAACCTAGTGTAACCTAATGTACTAAGTATCAGAGGGGTAGCCGTGTTAGTCTGGATCTGTAAAAGCAGCAAAGAATCCTGTGGCACCTTCTAGACTAACAGACATTTTGGAGCATGAGCTTTCTGATAGTCTATAAGGTGCCACAGGATTCTTTGCTGCTAATGTACTAATAGTTGCAAAAATGTAATGTTAGCAGTTAGTTTTTGGTTGTAGCAGGCAGTTCTCTGCTGTAATACATTAAAGCTAGGCTGAAGCAAGTTTCAAGGCCACTTTTAAATACAGCATACATGTCTCTGCAGCAGAAAGGGGGAGAGGGAGCAGGAAGACAAAGAAGTGTGTGAAAAAAAAATGCTGCAGCTGAACAGAAGAGGGAGGGGAAACGGGGGATTGCGAGTCAGCGAGAAAAGTTCTCATGGATATAAAGGAACAAACTGCTTGTTTTAGAGATGCTTGATTTAAGTCAGTCTCCCTGCACCTCTTTGAGATCTCAAATAAACTTGGTTTGCTTCTCCACCCTGGCGTGTTTATTGGCGCGGCACACCAGGCAACGGATCTCCCCCTCCCCCCGCTGTTGCTTGGCCTCAGGCAGTTATCTGCCGGCAACACCTGTACAGTCCATTTTCTTATCTTCACATAATTTTGTAAGTTCTTTTGTGTTCATAACAAATTTTGTGAAGATAATGGACTTTACATTGTGTTCATAGCTTCATAGGATCATGACTCACCCGTGGTCACTAATCTTTAACCCTTAAAACTCTCAATATTAAATTTAAGTCTTACACTGGAGGGGGTTCTGAGCCAAAGCCCAATTGACCTGTGATGATGTGTATCCTGCCCAAGACTTCACCAAATGTCACTTTGCCTGGTATGGGTCACAGCTGAGAATGCCAAATGCAGGACATACTAAGAAACAGGGCAGAAACACCCCAAAACTGGTGGTTTATTCTATCATAAGATTTCACCAAACCAGTAACAAAAGTGAACTCTTGTATCACTGCACTAGTTCACAGAGAGCCAAACAGTCCCCTAGGCACTGCAGCCTCCAATCACCAACCAGACAATGGGACTTGGTGATGAAAGGTTCTTAACACCCAAACTCACCACACATTAGGTTCTTCCAATCCCAAAGGATCAGACACTCACCCCTAGGTCAACATGTACTTTCAGGATCTCATCAAATATCATGCTGCAACCAATCTGTAGTAAACTAATTAAAGATTTATTTTTAAAAAAGAAAAGAAGGGCGTTATTAAATGGTTTAAGGAATCATATACATTACAATTGATTTCCATGTCTATAGAGGTCAGGGTAACAGTAGCGATGGTAATTCCGCTACCTTGCAATATGTCTCTGGATCACCCAAGAAGAGTGGAGGTCATCAGTCCTTTGTTCAAAGCTCTCTTCTTGTTAGAAAAAAATCACAGTCCAGAGAAATGGAGCAGGACTGAAGACAAAGAGTGTTGTCAGAATGTACAATTTACACTCACAGCACATGTGAATGGAAAGTTACTGGCACAAATATGGAGTCCTGGGTCACATGTTTCTTGCTGAGTCATGAGACATTCATTGTCTACATGTGCCTGAAGAAGAGACCTTGGGAGGGGTCCTTGGAAGAGGTGATTGTCCTTAATGGGCCATCAAGCAGGCTGGCTAGCCTTGGTGTAAATCTGTTTTGGGGCGTGGAGGGGTTTACTCAGAAACAACAGGTTTGAGATACAAATACAGAGCAAAGTTTCATAACTTCATATACAATGATGATACACGCAATAAACAGGACAATCATACTTAGACTATAACTTTTCTGATACGTTACATGACATTTTGTATAATATTTATCACAATTTTGTAATAGTGGTCATACATCAGTGATGATACATTACCATAAACATGGTCACCTTTCTTTTATACAGCATCACAATGGGCTCTTCAAACTAGCAGAGAAAGGCCTAGTGCTAGCCAGTGTCTGGAAGTTGAAGCTTGAGAAATTCAACTGGAAATAAAACAAGTTTTTAACAGTAAGAGTAAATAACTATTGGAACAACTTACCAAGGATTGTGGTGGAATCTTCATCACTGACAATTTTTAAATGAAGCTTGGATGTTTTTTCTAAAAGATATGCTCAAGGATTTATTTTGGGAAGTTCTGTGGCCTGTTATATAGGTCAGACCAGATGATCTCAATGGTTCCTTCTGGAATTGGAATCTATGAAAAAAAGAGCACAATCCTGCCCCTATCTTTGGGTACAGAAGGCTTTGTGCAGCAGCCTTACTTAGGTTCTGCTGCAAAAGGGCAAGAGCAGAATTTGGTTGATGGATGTATCTCTGAGAATTTGCTAGGTTTGAAGGTGGGTCTCAGAGCCTGTTCTGCAAGGTGACAGCAAATCTCTCAGAGGAACAATCAGGAAGAAACTCTGCAAGGGTAGTCTACTGATAGTTTTTTCTTCAGAGCCCTCTCGTAAAGGAAAGGATGATCTGGGCCCAGGCTTGCAAATGTGAACAACAAGTGCATTCAAACAATGTACCAACTAGGAAAAAACTTTTTATTTCAGGAATACGGAGTCTATAGATTTTATATATATTCCTACCAAAACTAATATACTTATTGCAGAAAAATACTTTTACTCATTTCACCACAGGAAACCAGACTGTCCTCCTTTCAGACTTGAAGATAATGCAAGATTTAAGTAACTGCTGATCTATCTAGACATGCTGTATACTTTTATTGTAAATGTTTAATTAAACTAAGATGCTTTGATGTACATACATCCTGTTTGTATGTATAGCAGAGGGGCACTAATTCACAATAACCACTGGGAATCCATTTTTGAATTTTGCAAATTAGCAAGTGAATAAATAAAACACACACTCACACCAAGACACTACATAAAAGATGTAATTTGTCCATTAATTTTCACAAGTGTAAAATTTTACTTATTTATAATGCTTAGGAGTACATTAGCACGTAGTATATTTTGTAATGTTAATATGAGAGCTGACTACAGCACTCTTATCTTTGCTAAGAAATAGAGTGGGACAGTCTGGCTTTACTGAGAACTATCATAGTTGCCACTAGTACAGTGAAAATTACTGAGGTTCTTTTGGGTCTTAAATGAGCAATGGTAGATTGTCTTGATTATCAATACAGTCAGATAATGGTTAAATGATTATTCCATTGAACTTGTTCTTTATGGCTAAATGAATTCAATATCAGCCCAGAGGGCTCCTATCTACTGTTGCCAACTATGGTTGGACGTATTCCTGGAGGTGTCATCACATGACAATCTTTAACTGAAGATTAATCTTTAATTCCTGGAGACTCCAGCACCATCCTGGAGGGTTGGCAACCATTCCCCTATCTGAAGTGCCAGCACCTACAATGAATAAATGGTGATACACACATGAATGCTGTAATCTTAATATGCTGGAAATGTATTTATAAACTTTTAGATTTAAAACTTTTCTTGAAGTATTGCAATGAGGTGCAAGAAAAAAAATTGTGTAAATGAGGCTTGACTTGCGATAATTCATTAGAGAGAAGGGTTTCATGAAAGCTTCCCTCAAGCTTGCTCATGCATAGCAGAGTTTCTGCACGAAAATATTTAGATTTTTTTAAAGCAAATAACAGCACATATGAAACATTCAATGTAATGCATTATGTATATTTCTGGAATTATTAAAAGACAATAGCTCTGGGTAAATAATTATATTACATATTTATAACTATTGAAATAATAGACGTTTTACATAATCTTCAAATTTAAAAAAGCAAGATATACAATTGAGAGCATTAGAAGACGACATTCAAATCTTGCAAAAGATTATCCAATCGAACTTTAAAAAAAATTAAAAACAAAAAAATAAAGCAAACGATTTTCTGGCCCCTTTTTTCACAGAGAGCACAGTCTCAGAACCAACATTTCATGCATTTTTCTAGAATTGTCTTATTGTAAATAAAAGTGGTTACAAAATATTATCCCCCTCTGAATTGAGAGCACACGCAATGCAACACATAGACATTGCGTTTCATTTTTAAAAATCCCTCCCCAACATAAAGTTTTATACTCACTCAGATATGGGTGACTATCTGCACCCATGTTCTACAGAGAAAAAGCGTTAAAAACCCCTCTCTTTTTTAACTGCCTCCTTTTATCAGTAAATAAGGTAGCCACAAATAATACTTTCTTTCCCCCACCCCTTGCATATTATGCTCATATTCAATCAAATTGTTTCCCCAAGTATCTAGTGGGTATTCATGGATCATTAACAGTTGTTAGTATTCATAGAAATGTTAGCATTTGTCATCCTTACTAAGCAATGTACCTAAAGGTATATTAACATTTGTAAGGACTTAAAAAAGTAAATAAAAAAGTAATCTTCTGTAAACAGTTCTCATGTCATACCCAATACAGAATATTTAATGAAGCATTCAAGTCACTGCTCTTAAGACAGAAACAATCTTATAACTCGAATACATAGTCATTGGCCAGATATACCCGTCGGAATATAAGCGCTGCCAATGCTAAAGTCAGAAGGACAATCAGAACAGTTGATCCAGTGTGGCTTGTGTTGACTCTTGGTTGCTGCACCTGATTAAAGTTAGTTGAAGATGGCACTCTTCTCTGACTCTGCTGCTGGGCACGGCGCTGGCGAGGGCTCATGGAGGTATTATTAGATATAGGTTGAGTATGCTCTTGATTAGGTGGTGTGGAGTTATTCTGAATTTCAGACTAAAAAGAAAAAAGTGAATATTGTTTTTAAACCAAGACAGTCTGTGCATCAGCAATGTACATACCTCTACATTTAAGAACAAAACCTACTCTTCCGATGTAATGTTGATCTGAAAGTCAGCCACAGGTGAAAGCCTCTTTATAGTATAGTTTCAAACAACTTCTGTTATAGAGCACTGTTCCAAACCCTATGCCTCTCTAGCCAAACATTCAGAATACACACCCTTCTACACACCTCCCAACCTTGTTCTTCCAACCACTGTCATCCCAACTACATGAGGTGCAGACAATCACCACTCCTGCCTACCATATGCTATTGCTCCCACTGTGTGTCTCTGGATATCGTAAGAAGGCATTAATGTAGAAGTTATCTGCATTAAACTATGTACATAACAATTTGCCTGTCAACTTAGGACCTTACCTCAGGAAGTATGTACCACAGGACCTAACTACATAGCTCAATTCCTTGCTATGTTGCTACAACACACACACTTTTTTAATGCAGTTTCTGGACTTCTGCTCATTCTCTTGCTGCACTGAAGGAGCACAGAGGTATTTGTCACTTAGATAATTTGATTCCCCATGAAATTCCAAGCCACTGTGTGTAAGAAGCACTGTTCTACAGTTTTTAAAATTTGAGTCTAAAAAGCTGTCTCTGCTTCATGGTTTTGTGTTTTCTTTGTCATAATTGCTACCTCACATTTTGGGTCCCCTTATCTCAACAACGTTTTCAAGTGAAATATTTTAAACAGTTCAATAAAATATTTTATCCTTAAACTACTCCATAGCTTCTAGGTACTTAAACACAAACGGTTTACACTGCACAAATGGAAAACACTGCAAATCATATTGGAACCGATGTTAAAGGATGAAATTGGCCATAAAGGAAGTTATAAAAATAGTATATAAAGCTGAGCAAAATTAGGAATTTCCATGTCACGGGAAACCCCAAAATTTGTTTTCAGCCCAAATCACGAAAAAATCTAAATGTTTGATTTTGGTTTACTGAACTAAACCTAAATGCTTTGTTTGACTGAGTTCAAATTTAAAATTTTTATTGAAGTTAATGTTTAAAAATAAATAGACACAAGTTAAGAGGGAAGATACTGTACATCTGGGGTCAGGCTCGAGTTATGAGGGATTACAGGTATCGGTTGCAAGGATGAAAAGATACATACATATCACATAACCAGCATAGACCCAGATTGCGGTGCGGGGGTTTTACACTGTAATGTTCCCCATAATGACGTGTTGACTCTTGAGTTGTAATTTGGGAGCCTGATCTCTCCTGGCTGGACGACATCTTCCATTATGCACCCAGTCTTGTGACTCCCATTATGCACCATGCAGCTCGGTCACAGGGAAATCCACACTGCATTATGAGACACATGGTCCTCCAGGTATCCTGGCCAATAGCAGAGAATGGAGATCTGAACTACAACTCCCATAAGAAGACTTCAGTGTGCAATAAAAACTAATAATGGACAAAAGAAACACTGACGTGTATTGAAAATAAATCCTAATGTCCATGAGATATGTTGTACCCTCCTATGTAATAGGACAAAGGTTTCTGGAACTCCAGAGATTCACCTTGAAGCTTCCTTTACATGATATTTCCAGCAGGGGTCTAAACAGATACAGAACTTCAAATCCACACAGTCCTGGCCAGCTCTGCTACCATCCTCATGTATCCTAGAGTGCCCTCACAGTCATGTTGACCTTTCCCCATTATACGAGAATGGCTTCTTCAACAGCAGAGATGATTTCCACTGCAGCCACACAGCAGTAAGGACCTATTCAGGCATGCACTGAGCCTACAGGAAGTTTCTAACGAAGACCTAGGACCACTCTTCAGGCAAGGGCAAATTATGCACAGATCTCATTGATTTGTAGGTCTGTCCTGGATGGCAGGTGGTGCTAGGGCCAAAGAAAATTAGATTTAGAGACTCTTAGATTTTGAAACTTTAGAAAACTTTAGATCCACAGAAACAACTACATCCATCACAGCTGGCACCTGATAACGGGATCCGTTTATTAAAGATACAAAACTGAATTGAAATTAAGTACTCTAAGAGTCCCTTGACTGGAAACAATGGTTGTGAGCCATGAAATTGTCAGCATTGCTTTTTGGTTCCTTGTTACATCAACAACTCTCTATTGTCATTATTTTCAGATTAAAAGATAATGACTGTCCCCCATCCTAGGTCTCAGCCAGGAAGATGCTTGACAGCAAACTGGAGCCAAACTGGGGTTTGGTGGCGTCCAGCCAAAAGGAGGGGAAAGAGGGGAGCAATTTGGCTGCTCTGGGACCTTCCTTCCCTGCTGCGGACAGCCAGGTAACGGTTGGCTGCCTGGACACTGAGCCCTGCCAGGGGGGCAGCCAGGACCTTGACCCTGGAATGCACTGCAGGGAACCAAGGGACAGCCAGCTGCCCAGACCCAGAGCTCGCTTTGCCTCCAGCATTTATAATGGTGTTAAATATATTAAAAAGTGTTTTTAATGTATATGGGGTGGGTTGCACTCAGAGGCTTGCTGTGTGAAAGGGGTCATCAGTACAAAAGTCTGAGAACCCCTGTACTAGCGCAAGCCTTGCTACCACAAGTTTGTATACCTGGCTTGGGAGGCTCACTCCCAGATGCAGTGTAGACATCCCTCAGGGATCAGACTGAGGGGAGACAGATACCCAACAGCAGAGTGAGAGTTGTGGCATAGCTATTTGCTGGTGCCCATTGGGCAAATACCAGCAACAGGCTCAAAGGGGCTGGCTCCCAAAGGTAAACATTAGACTTGGGAGATACTGGTGGATCTTCCTATCCTGGAGGCAGGAGAGGGGAAACCTTGAGTCTTCTCAGACTGAGATACTGGTGAGAGGATTCAGAGGTGATCTGAAACCTAGGTGTTAGTTAATCTGAAGAGGCCCAATATGAGTTATTTGATATAAAGGCTATTTTTTAACAGTGCACTGCACCCAAATAAAGTGTTTTAACACTGACCTCCCCCCACCCCAGTTAAAGTTAATAATGTCACAGCCTTTCACTTCAAAATCCATCCCTGCAGCTATGCTTCATTCTCCTGCAAATCTTGATCAACAGATATACCATGTGTGACGTTATTGACATGAACTGCAACTGTATAGATCACTGTGGCAACCAAGGTCCTATAGTTGCCCCAAATCTTGTACAAAGGAGAGGTCAAGTAAGGTGTCTATGGAAAGGTTGTAATTTGCTGGTTATGATTATGCTGTCTGTATGTGTGTATTGGCTATGTCCTTGTATCTCAATGTATTTGATTCTATATAGCATCAATGAAGCATTTGGTCAGCTTCTTGAGAATGGGCACTTATTCAGAATAGTCCTATCAAGAAACACTTAACTGACAATGAACTTTGGGAGACACTAATCCAAATCTGAGCTTTCCTGGGAACATTCAAACTAACATGTAAACAATTGCATCGGCCTGCAAAAAACTAAACCATTCACGGACACGTGACTTGCCCAGGTGGCTACAAACGCCATCTTGTTGCTGTGATTTTGCACAGAAGAACAAAGGGGTTTCCACCCACAAGAGAGAGAATATACAAGGCCCTGAAAGTCTCTCCATTTTGTCTTCAGCTGGCTCAAAAGATGGCCTCTCCACCCCAAAGAGATGCCTGAAAGAAACTGGGACAAAGGACTATAACTATGGGGATGAGAGTGATTGCAGGACCCAGGCCAGAAACCACAACGTTGGTCTGAAACAGTTTGGGTCCAGACTAGGAAGAAGTATAGGCTGTGAAAGAAGCTTACTGGAACATCTCTGAGGGTGAGATTTACCTGAATTCGGTTTCCTATTGTATTAGGCTTAGACTTGCGTGTTTTGTTTTATTTTGCTTAGTAACGTACTTTGTTCTGTTATTTCTTGGAACCACTTAAATCCTACTTTTTATACTTAATAAAATCACTTTTGCTTATTAATTAACCCAGAGTAAGTAATGAATACCTAGGGGAGCAAACAGCTGTGCATCTCTCCCCATCAATGTTATAGAGTGCAGATAATTTATGAGTTCACCCTGTATAAACTTTATACACAGTAAAATGGATTTATTTGGGGTTTGGATCCCATTGGGAGCTGGATGTCTGGGTGCTAGAGACAGGAGCACTTACTAAGCCGTTTTCAGTTATGTCTGCAGTTTTGGGGGTGTGGGTCAGACCCTGGGTCTGTGTTGCAGAGATCAGTATATCTGGCTCAACAAGGCACAGTTCTGAAGGCAGAGAAAACAGGTTCAGAAGTAGTCTCAGCACATCAGGTGACAGTCCCAAAGGGGTCTCTGTGACTGAACTCGTCACACCATGTTTTAATCTTTTTTAGCATCCACCAGTCATTTATAATTTAGCAGATCAACTACATCTTGTCAGTTGCAGTCCTGTAGCAAAGTGGTTCCTTCACAGTGGCAGCAATGTTGTGCAATCAAAAGCTTTTAAAAATAAAGACACTAAGACAAAAGAATGGTTCCTTTAACCAGGAGGCTACTACAGGCAAGAGGATGAGAATGCTGCATAGACAACTCTCCCCGCTTTCTATTTTCAGCGTGATTACTATTTTGTTCCTCTGTGCTTTGGCTAGGAGTTTACATATCATCAACCTCCATTGTGCCTCCTGCCCAAAATGCCAATTACATGGCCCACAACGGCAATTAAGGGCTCCTTTAATACCTTTACCAATTACTGAAGTCCCTGTCGAGAGAATACCTATGGACTTGGTAGGCCCACTGGAGAAGTTCGACAGGCGCCAGACTGTCCTCGCTGTTCTGGACTATGCCACCCAATACCCAGAAGCTGTCCCCCTACGAAACAAAATGTCCAAGATGATAGCAAAGAATTTGATTCAAATCTTCTCTAGGGTAGCTAAAAAGATCTTGATGGATTAATGAACCCTCTTCGTGTCAAAATTGATGAAGGACATACAGGCCATATGTCATCCTTCAACTAACGGCCTTGTTGAACACTTTAATAGGACACTGAAGAACATGATATGGAACATGGTGAGCCAGGACAGAAAACATTTGATTAACTTACTACCTTACCTGATGTTTGCAATAAGGGAAGGTCCCCAGATTTCCACTGGGTTTTCCCTGTGGCATACTTGAAATTGCCAAGGAGGACTGGGAAGAACAGCCTAACCAGGGGAGGAACATCATTGCTCATGTGATGCAGATGTGGGGCTGAAAAGTCCAAGTCACCCCCACAGTGTGGGAACACCTGGAAAGAGCACAAGAGGCTCAAAAGACCTAT
This sequence comes from Gopherus evgoodei, assembly GCF_007399415.2. Taxonomy (NCBI): domain Eukaryota; kingdom Metazoa; phylum Chordata; order Testudines; family Testudinidae; genus Gopherus; species Gopherus evgoodei. The sequence goes on from NC_044324.1 coordinate 78,787,513, forward strand.
TATAAATCGCCAAGCGAAGGTTTGCAAATTCCAGATGGGAGATCAGGTAATGGTACTAGTGCCCACAGCTGAAAGCAAACTCCTGGACAGATGTCAGAGCCCATATGAAGTAATAGAAACCAACAGGGAGACTGACTATAAGATTTAACAGATTCTACCATGTCAAGCTACTGAAGCCCTGGCAAGACACAAAAACTTATGTGGTCGCCCTAGAGACGCCACCAGAACATCCCCATAATTGACCCCTGAACAAGAGGCAGAAGTTATCAAAATGAGTGAATGAAACCACAATGTGTTCTCTGAGAAGCCAGGCAAAACCACAGAAGTTCATCATCACAGATCCCAGAATAAAGGTGAAGGTTAAACCATATCGGATCCCAGAGGCAAAAAGAGAAGAGATCAGTACCGAAGTTAAGAGGATGTCGGATCTAGGAGTCATTAAGGAGTACCATAGTCAGTGGTCCAGTGCAATCGTTCTGGTACTTAAGCGAGATGGCACTATGAAATACTGGAATGACTCTGGAAAATTAAACAAGGTGTCCCGGTTTGATGCCGATGCCATACCTCAAATAGGTGAGCTAACTGACTAACTGGGGAAAGCACAATTCTTGTCCACCCTCCCTTTGACCTGACCAAAGGGTATTCGTAAATTTCTATGGCAAGGGAAGCCAAAAAGACTGCTTTTTCAACACCAGAAGGATTGTACCAGCACACCATCCTCCCTTTTGGATGGCACAGGGCTCCTACAACCTTACAGAAGCTCATCAATAAATTGTTAAATCCACATGCCAAGCAAGCCACCACTTACTTGGATGATGTGGTCATACATAGCCCAGACTAAGAGATGCACCTAGAAAAGGTGGAAGCAGTACTAGGTACCTTGAGGAAAGTGAGTCTCACTGTGAATCCCTCCAAGTGTGCTATAAGTTTAGTGGAAGCCAAATATCTTGGGTACATTGTGGGGAGAGGCACAGTGAATCCCCAACTAAACAAGCTAGAGGCAATACAAAGTTGGCCTCGACTGATCTGGAAGAAACAGGTCAGAGCATTTCTGGGGTTGTTGAGTAGTACGGGCAATTCATTTCCCACTTTGCTACCAGAGCATACTCACTGATAGACCTCATAAAAGCCTGGGGCCCAGACATAATGAAATGGGCCTGCGCGTCTGAAGAAGCTTTTGCAGGTCTGAGGACAGCCCTCTGCAGTAATCCAGTGCTAGTAGCCTCAGACTTTGAGGAGTTTACTAGAAATGGATGCTCTGAGGTAAGGTTGGGAGCCGTACTTTCTCAAATGGTAGGGAAGGAAGAACACCCAGTCCTATTCCTCAGTAGGAAACTCCTTCCCAGAGAACAAAAATATGCCATAGTAGCGAAAGAATGCCTGGCAGTAAAATGGAACTGAATTTCATTGGGTTACCTCACCTTCCTAGTAGCAGATCAGGGCCCATTTTTACTATCTTTGCTCAGGGTAGGCTTTTATTAGCTTCAGCTTGAGTTTACCCTAAGAAAGAATAAGAGCAGGTCCTGCAATACAACCCTTCACATTTCACATCTCATTTTCCCTCTGTTCAGCTTTGACGACTCCTCAACTCCCTAGTGACTGACATGGACAGTTTATTAAACTGGTTCCTACTCCCAAATGGTGGCGGCTGAGAAACATGGGCAGCTTTTGAAACATATGCTCAGTGAAGCAAAATGAGCCAAGAGATGGACAATCTGATCCCTTAAAATATTAATCTACTTTTGACAGCAGTCCATCACATGCAATTAATAAATGTTTATGTAAGTTTAAAGCTTTAATCATTTCATATTTGTCAACTGCTCTGAAAAAAACTATGCATGCAGTAGAACTGATAATCTACTGAAGAAAACAGTATTATAAGAAATCGGAATAATTTAATTCTTATTATTTAAAAAGACTTCCTTTCCAGTTGAAACACTCAGATGCCTGTGATTATTTCTGTTGACTCCAGTGAATTAGTTTTAATTAACTCAATACTCTTAAGAGCCAGGATCTGTGGTAAAAAGAATATAATCAAATGGCTTATTCTGAACCTGAACAATCTGTAAGAAATCCTTATTGTGGAAAAATGCATGCTATTAGCATGCTTGTATTTCCACATAGCTCAAAAGTGCACTGCAAGATGCAACAGATGGTCTGACGTGATTTGACATGTTTTTTTTTTAAACCAATTTGCAGCCCATCATTGCTAAAAAAAAACAAACACTACAGCTTATCTGAGATTTGTCTACAATTTATCAGTGAATTTAGATTGCATTTGAAGCAGTCACAACAGCAGCTGCCCTGGCCCAATACCAGGCCTTAGGCACTTCTAGAATGGCTGGGTTATATAAACACTATCCCCGGCAGTATTAATATGCAAATGTCATAATAAACTGCACAATTTATTTAAAATGGTAAGAATTAATATTTTCGTTTACTTAGCCACATTTATTGCAGAGATTATAAAAACAGAACATAATCTTATTTAATTAAAAGAAAATCTGCAAATCACAGCAAACATACTTTTTTGCCTCTTGTACATAAGAATATCACACTCTGGTATAAGAGACTGGGACAGTATCTAGAAGGATAAAGTTCTTGAAACCTTCTTAATAAACTACAGTAGTATTCAGATACCACAAACATTTGTGTATCTTTAACCAACACATGATACAGTTACTGAATGATGCAACACTAGAAGAAAATAATCAATTTATTTATAATATGCAATTAATGGAAGAAATGGAAAAAGAAAAAGGCTACTCTTGTGGTTAAGGCACAGAACTGAAAGTCAGGACATCTGGGTTTTAATCTCAGTTCTGCCACAGACTGCTGGGCAAATCTAGGCAGGTCACTTAGCTCTAATTTTCAGAAATGGCCTCTACAGACTCCCTCACTTTGTGGTATCTACTTCAAGTATTAGCCCTCTCATGGTCCTCTTTACTCTTAAAGCTCTATAGTTGGGAAGTACTGTTTCACTTTTCTTGCCCTATGTGCAGTTATCACAAGGAGCATCCTTTGGCATTTTTAAATTAAATGCACAAATAACTAAAGGGCTAAATCCTCTTCAATATCCAGTCTGAGTAAACATTGTGTGTGTTGGGAAGCAGAATCTTTCTTAATAGACTGTGCTTCGCAATCACTACTGCAGCCCAAGGAATGCCATAACCTCTGTAGCAGCTGCATACATATCTCAGTGTATGGTAAATCTGTACAGTTCTGGATTCATCAGACCAGCATTCATCAGTGCAAAATCAACTGTCTGATGGGAATCCCCACAAAAAGTATGGTGATGCCCAGGAGGTGCAGACTGTGTAGAGACTTCCTGCAGCCTGCCTCCCTCCCACTGGTTCCATTGCATTCAGGGCCTTCCTGGTAGTGATTGAAGTGACAGGTAAATTCTAGACTAGACAGTAGCAGCAACATTTTGGATGAGGTGGCAGTACGTGTGCATGCACACAAGAGCAAGCATGCTTAATAACTTAAAGATATAGGAAGAGATTGTAGTATTTGAGGTTTGTTTTTTATTAGAATGCAGCTGAGGAATTTGGCTGTTGAGATGGTCAATAAAGGGTAAATGTTAAGGAAGTGAAATGATTTTATTATGGCCTGGAGGAGGAAAGCAAAGGAAAGGGCAAAGTCAAAGATGATCTCCAGTGATGGGCTTCAGGTACAGGGTGGGTGGTGCTGTTATCAACCAACAGAGAATGGAATTAGTGGAGCTACTTGGGGAGAAAAGGTTAAGAGCTCTATTTTGACTATGTTGATTTTGAGATTATGTGAAGTCATCTAGATGAATGAAGCCTCAATCAGGGCTTCTCTACATACAAGTAAGAAGACACAGTCCCTGCCTCAAAAATCACTGAGACAAAAAGAGGTGCAAGTTTAAAGTGCAGAACAAAGATCTAAACTAAAGAGGTCTACTCAACAGTCAGAGTTGATAATTAAACCCATGTAACTGGATGAAGTTGCCCAAGGATGGGGTACACAGGGAAGAGAAGAGGGAGTCTAAGAACAGAGCCCAAAGGAATCCAGCAGAGAGGGAATGAAGGGAAAACTGTCAATCAGAATCACAGAATATCAGGGTTGGAAGGGATCTCAGGAGGTCATCTAGTCCAAACCTCTGCTCAAAGCAGAACCAATCTCCAGATAGATTTTTGCCCCCGATCCCTAAATGGCCCCCTCAAGGATTGAACTCACAACCCTGACACTAAAAGAGCAGCTAAAGAGGTAGAAGACCTATGAAAGGACAGTGCCACAGAAGCTCAGAAAAGACAGGATATCAAGGAAGGGGAAGTGATCAGCCATACCAAGGGAAGCAGAAAAGACAAGGTTGAAGTATCCATCTTGAGACCTAGCTTAGGGATGACTTAGATGCAGAGGATAATAGTCAGTTTAGAGTAGGTAGATTTGGCATTCAGTATAAGGTCAGTAAATTATTACAGCTCTTACAGACAGCCCACTCCATGACCTTGTCTAGACTAGAATTTAAGATTACATAACACATGCTAACTAACACCTTTTAAGAGTCTTCTATCAATAAGACACAGTTGTCTTTAATGCACTAAAAGAATCAAACTAAAGGCTAGGTTATCCTGATAAGTGCTAACATTACATCTTAAATCCTAGTCTAGACAAAGCCAATGAATTTGGAAATAAAGCAAAAGAAGGAGAAAGACTAGTGGCTGGAAAGATAATAAAGCCACCCTTAGCCCTACCTAAGGACTAGGAAGATGAGATCTTGTCTGTACACAGAAGGAGGGACAGAGATGGACTGTGACCAAGGAAAGGTAATAGCTGGACATGGATGAGCTCACAAGATGGGCAGATGGAGAGTCTGGAGGAGGACGGTAAGCAAGATTTCAACATCAGTGCTAATTTTACTTATGTTAGTATAATTAGTCCAATTACTAATTGGTAACTCAGGGTCAATTTTTTTTTTTTTTTTTAACAATGGCATTTGCCCTCTCCACATAATTTCTACTTTGGTATACATAGTCTATTTTGTTAACTGCTCTTCGGTCAAAGTATTGATTTCAAGAGTTTACTAAATGTGTAAAGAAAAGGTTTTTTTTTTCCTGATCATCATATAAACATAGGGAAATTCACGTGTCTATCTTCTTATATATTCTTACACAACTAAGTATTCCACAATCTTAAAGAAAGTCTCATATCAGCTAAATAATTCTCTAGACATGTCTATACATTGCTTGGTTTTCAGATCCTGGCCTCCATTTGCAAATCCACTCACATTTAATAAGATTTATCAAACACATCATACCATTGTACTAGTGGTTGGATTCTGGAATGCTCTACTTGTACCATCCTGTTGTGGCTCAGGTAAAGTGGCAGAGTAGTTCACTTCTGATGTGTCTGGGGATTCAGTGATAGACTTTCTGGATGAATTGATTTCAGCCTAAAGAGAATACATTTGTACATTTCAGATGAGAGATCAAATTAGTTATAATATACTATAATGTGGTTTATTTGATCTATTATGGAGCATCTGTTTCAACATTTACAGCATATGAGATTTACTGAATCCTTATCAATAGACATGCAAATTGTGTTTAAGCTATATACAATGTTTCTGGAATTTGTTGAGGTGTTGCAATTCTGAATAATTTTCACAAGGTGTAAGTCTACTGATGTACAAAAACAAATAAAACACCTGCAGACACATTTCTGATTTTTAGTTTTACTTGCTTGTATATAATGGTGGATGTTAACATCCAAAAGGGGTATAATATAAGGAACAAAACTGGGAGCATCCTTCAGAGGAGAAAAAAAAGTTACCTCAAATAAATGCCAAACATTTTGTAAAAGTTGTATTTCTTACATGGTCTCACTAACTTTGACAACACTTTGGGGAATCCTTATGAAAGCACTGATTGCCTGAGAGTATTTTTTCTAATGTATTATATATAAAAAGGCTTTCCTTTAACATTAGGCCTTCACATTTTCTACTGCCACATCTTTTTCTTGAAAAAGCTGAATTGGACCAAAGCAGAAGTCAACACTTTACGTCTTGTTTCTCTACCACAACCAACCATCATGGAACCAACAGCAAACAGCTGGTTATTCAAACTATAAAAGCACAAAAAAATGTCTTTAGGGGGCTCATATCTGGAGTGGAAATTCTTCAGAGATGTTATCCTAGCTTAGAGGAACCCCAAACAATACCTCATTTCATAAAGACATAAAAAATATTACATCTCAACATCTTAAGAATATTAAACTGTTTATTTTCTACATTATTAGAATCCAATATCTTGTGAGGTACTGAATGCTTTACAACCTAATTGATACTAATGGGAAGGAGAGGCACTCAGCACATAACAGGCTTAGGCCCTTAATTTTGAGTGCAAAAGGGATAAGAGAACGTCAAAACATTAACTGTTTCTTAGCATCTCTAAAATGTCTAACATTGAGAAGTGCTACATGTTTAACAGTGTTCTCACTTTGAAGATTCAAGAGAAAGTGACACATCTTAATGGTGACTTGTAATGGGGTCACAGCAGAGGGGAAAAAGTAGCATTGTTCTCTTGAGCTGAACATTTTACCGATGGCACACAACTATGAGTAAAAACAGCTGGTCTGAATTAATTTAAGTCACAGCATGCAGTGTAGATAAAGTGCTTTGGTAGAGGGGTGTAATACTACACTTCCCACACCCTGTGTCTGAATCTCAAGCTAGTGAATTTGCTTTCTCTAATTTTATTAAATACATATGTTTTAATGCAAATATAAGTAGTAATATTAAAAAGTACAAGTAAGGGATTAGGAACCAATAAGTTGTGTAAATAACAAGAGCTTATCTCCTGACATTTTAATGTCACCGTTTTCTCTTCTATGCTCTTGGTTCCCTTGTGTTGGTCATGCCCTGCTGTTCTGTCTGATACTACAAGGTCCAGGAACACCTAACATTTCAGGTGATCTAGAAATTGTTCCCATTATTTTTAAAACTGAAATGAATCTTTAGATCAATTGACTGATTGTCTGATCAGTGTATTCTATTCCCTTCACATTTAGATAGGCTGGCTTTTTGTAACTCATACTACTTGTTCAAATGTAGGTCAACACAACAATAGCATATTATACTGTGCACTACATAGGAACATAGCTTGGATATAGGACTTCGCAGAAGACTGAAGCTTTTCCTGAGGAGTGTATAGCAATAGCTCTTTCTCATTCCAAATGCTAACATGGAATACATCCATTATTAGAAATTCCAATGCTTTCTTACACCCAATGGTAATTCCCACAATTATTGTGTGTGTACCAAAAGAGCAGTCTGTATTAGACAAATGTTAATAAGAACATCTGACCTGGTGCTGTGAGCCAATCAAGTCAGAAAATTGGATGTCAGAAGGTATGCCTAGCTTTGCCAGTCTTGTTCCATGGCTTTGGGAAAATCACTTAAAGGCAATAGGCTTAGTAGAAAAAACTGGAATTGTGCCCTTTTTTGCTTCTGATGTGTGAATGCAATTTGAAAGGGTATGGGGAAGCTTGTGCTATACATTAGAAATTCAAGTGTTGTTAACCCATTTTTTTCCTAGAAGTGTATAGACCCCTAGTTCTGTAGTAGGTTTATGATGACCTAGAAAGGAAGGATAGTCCAGTGGCTGGGCTGCTACCCTGGAACTCAGGAGACCTGGGTTCAATTCCCTTCTCTACCCTATGTGACTTTGAGCAAGTCACTTAGTATCTCTGTGCATCAGTTCATGATCTGTAAAATGAGGATAATAGTACTTCTCTGTGATGTGTGGATAAATAAGTACATAAAGAGTGCGAGACACAAATACCCTGATGACTGGTGCCATGTAAGTCTGATAGGTAGGTAGATGTCATCTTTAAAAATGTGAAACTTCACTGAGTGGGGAAGAGATTTTATTTAGGCTATGTGGTGGATGTTTGCTTGCTTGTTAGATTCCCGTTCAACTCAACGCCCTGAGAAAAACACTTCTAAAATAGTTTTGTTAAAAGATTGTACTCCCATAACTTTTCAGTTAAGAGCTCTGAAAAATATGGATTGTGAGCTGAGATTACCAGAGAATCTGTTAAATCAAAAAAGAGCAGACGTGACATTTCTAATATTTCTATTGTTAAAAACTAGTAGTATTTAAAAACAAGAACAAAACAGACATCCCACACACTTTTCAGGATTTATACATCAGAAAGAACCAAAAAGGGCATAGTCCAATATTTTACCTTTTGCAAGTCACTTAACTCTCTGTGCCTGTATTTCTCCTCCTTACCCACCTTTGTAAAGTGTTTTGAGATCGCCATATGAAAAATATGATTATGAACAGAATCAGACCTGATCCATATTTGGAAGGGTGACTAAGAAACACATAACTGCAGCAAAAATTGGTATTGGTTGTTCAGCAGGTGGCAGTATTCACTTTGATTCTAGACCAAACCAATATCATAGCCCAGTGCTAGGGGGAACTGTACTACTGAAGATACAAGGTGAAATTCTGATCACACTGAAGGCAATGGATAGTCTTTTGTATAAGATGCAACACTGAGGTACATGTTTCACTACAGTTAAGAAAGCCCTGCCTCCATGTACAGCAGAGTCTTGCTCAGTGGTTCACTTTCTTAAGTTTAGTGAAACCCATATTGTGCATGCTACTTTCTAAGGATCACACTTGGCTAAACAAAAACCTGATTTCAATGGACCATTCAAAAGGCATTTCCTGCTAAGAGCCCTATCCGTACTAGACTCCAATTTTCTACATTCAGTCTCTTCAGCTGTGCAGCTTGTGGGGAAAAAAGTTAGCATTTTTTTTTTTACATAACGAAAAAAGCATATGTTTGACTCTCTTAATATACAAAAATATCATCAGAACTGTGTTTGTCTAAACTTCTCAAAAGTATTTATGTTTGGGAAAACACTAAACTAAGCTTGGGAAATTTCATCAAGCTATTAGTAATTGAAAACAGGGAGTTAGAACGGACATGTTTAGGCAACCTTTACTATCACCTTTGTTACCACTGTCACTGAACCACAGTCGGTGCTTGTTTGGACAACACATCAGTTTGCATCTCCCCAGAAACCAACTGTATCATCTGTGGGAAGTGTCTGTTTTTCCACAGCCTACACTGAAATCAAGTCTCCTACACAGCAGTACAATGTAGTGTTGTGTTACAATGTAAGCATTTTCTCAATGTTTTTGTTTCCTCATAGCAATACTACACTTGCAGTTTCCTCAACTTAAGAGAACAAACAAAGAAAAATTACAAATAGTCAGTGTACCTTGAAGCTAATTTGTCTGGCAAGTTCCTTGGCCTCTTCGTCAGCCTGGCTTGAAGCACTTTCTGATGTTAATGGTAACAGACTTATCTTCATTGCTGAGCCACATATCTCACAGCAGAAATCCTGTGACCTGAAAAATAAAATAGTTTTAAATGGACATTTTCTTGTTTTAAACAATGTTTTTCTTGAAAAATAAGAAACACTAACAAGACAACCTACCAAAGCACTTGGGGTGCCAGAATTAGCATACTTTATTTTTTAACTGTTTATGCTATCAATCTGTAGCAGTGATCGTTGGCTACAGTGTTGAAAAATCTGGGCTTGGAATTCTATATACTCTTTCCTAGAGTTAATTTATGGAAAATATTTACTTCCAGTTTTTATAATATTTCTGTGACCTCTTATTAAAGATATTACCAACATTATTAATGGCTGTTTTATCTCTGTTATAAATTAATTATCAGAACCAGCAAAACATATAATGCAAAAAGCCATGGTATTGCAACAACACAGAAACTTTATACCCACTAAATCCAGACTTAAGGTTCCTATCGCAGCGTTGACTCTATTACGTTACACATGTATGTTATGATGAGGTCTTTCATTATGTGATGCTAATAGTAGACTTTCAATGACAGGCCTCTGCATGCATGTGCGCACACAAACACACACAAAATCCCCAAAATAGCCCTCATTTAGGTATAACCAAGATTTTGGTTTTTAAATTAACCCTTTCAAAAATGATTTAGAAGTAGTTTGAGTGTTTTATATTTCTCCACAAAACTTAAAAAAATAACAAGGAAGCTAATGAGTTATGAAGCTTTGGCTTCCTAGACCATGGGATGCTCCTCCGGGAAGGAGGACTGGAGGGAAGAGATGGCAACAACTGGATGAAGAAAGGGTAAAAATATCAAACACTAACTTCCGAACCTAGCAAGGAGAGCTTTAAACTAGGTTTAAAGGGGGAAAATGACAAAATCCCACAGAGACATGACCTCCATAGAGGGCTGGAAATTGGGGGTGAGAATGGAAAATTACAATAGGTTCATAGAATCAACAAGAAGGAAAACAATGGGAGAATCTTCTCAACATTTTACATGTCTATACACAAATGCCAGGAGTATAGGGAATAAACAGGAAGAACTGGAAATCTTACTGCACAAGCAAAATTATGATTTAATTGGCATCAACAATTTGGCTGGATACATTTCATGACTAGAATATTGATATTGAGGGGTATTATCTTGTTCATGAAGGACAGGCAGGGAAAAAAGGGAGGAGGTGTTGCATTGTATATCAAGAACATATAGATTTGTTCTAAGTCCAGAAGGAGGTGAGAGGCAGACCAGCTGAAAGCCTTTGGCTGAAGATAAAAGGACAAAAAAAAAACAGGGGCAACATCACGGTAGACCACGAAATCAGGAAAGGCGGCAGCAGCATTTCTAGAACAAACAACAGAAATATCCAAAACACATGAGCTGGTAGACTTCAACTACCTGTTCGAAAAGTAACATAACAAAATACAAAAATGTTCAGTTAGTTCTTGGAATGTGTTGGGGCAACATGATTCAGAAGGCAGAGGAAGTAACCAGGGGGGTAGCGATTTTAGACTGGATTTTGACTAACATGGAAGAATTGGATGTGAATCTGAAGGTAGAGGGCAACTTGAGTAAAAATGATAATGCAATGATAGACTTCATGACTCTAAGGAAAGGAAAGAGTGAGAGGAGCAGAATAAGGACAATGGACTTGCTAGGTAGGATCCCATGGGAAAAAAATACAAGGGAAAAAGAAGGAGTTCAGAAGAGCTGACAGTTTCAGAAGGAGACAATATTAAAGGCAAAATTGCCAACTAATAGGAAGAACAGCAAGAGGCCAATATGGTTACATAAGGAACTCTTTAATGACCTGAAAATCAAAAAGGAATCCTACAAAAAGTTGAAATATGGACAAATGGTTAAGGATGAATATAAAAAGAACTGCAAGCATATAGAGACAAAGGCTAAAGCACAAACTGAGTTACACCTGGCAAAGGACATAAAAGGCAATAAGAAGTAGTTCTATAAAAATAAGGTTCTATAAATACATTAGGAGCAAGAAAAAAAATAAAAAGTACATGCAGGTCACTACTTAGCAGGTAAAGAGCGCTATTAACAGACAACACCAAGAAAGCTGAGGTGTTTAAAGTCTATTTTGCATCAATCGTCATTAAAAATATTAGTTGTGACTAGATGCTTAATTACTATTAACAAGAAGGGTGAAGGAACACAAGCCCAAATAAGAAGAACAGGTTAAAGAAGATTCTGATAAGTTAGATGTATTCAATTCAGCAGGGCCTAATGAAATTCACCCTAAAGTATTCAGGGAACTAGCTAAAGCAATCGTGGAACCATTAGTGATTATCTTCCGGAACTCATGGAACACAGGTGAGGGCCTAGAGGATTGGAGATGGGCAAAGTACCTGTCTTTTAAAAGGGGAACAAAGAGGATCCAGAGAATTATAGGCCAATCAGCCTAACTTCAATACCTGGAAAGATACTGAGAGATCATACAAGAAGACCTGGACAACCCTGAAAACTGAAGTAAAAGAAATGGGTAGAAATTTAATAGTGCAAAGTGCAAGTTCATGCACTTAGGGACTAACAGCAACAATTTTTGCTATTAGCTGGGGTTTTATCTGTTGGAAGCCACAGAGGAGAAAGACCTAGGTGTATTGGTTGATTACAGGATGACTATGAGCTGGCAATGTGATGTAACCATGAAAAAGGCTAACACAATCCTAGGATGCATCAGGCAAGATATTTCCAGTAGAGATAGGGAAGTGTTAATACTATTATACAACAAGGACTAACAGATTTATTTGGGCTTAAGCTTTCATGGGTAAAACCCACTTCTTCAGATGCATGGAGTGAAAATTACAGATGCAGGCATTATTATACTGACCTATGAGAGAAGGGAGTTATCTCACAAGTGGAGAATCAGTGTTGACAGAGCCAATACAATCAGGGTGGATGTAGCTCACTCCCAGTAATTGATAAGTAGGTGTCAATTCCAGGAAAGGCAAAGTTGCTTTTGTAGTGAGCCAGCCACTCCCAGTCCCTATTCAAGACCAAATTAATGGTGTTAAATTTGCAAATGAATTTTAGTTCTGCAGTTTCTCTTTGAAGTCTGTTTCTGAAGTTTTTTTGTTCAAGTATGGCTACTTTTAAATCTGTTATAGAATGTACAGGAAGACTGAAGTGTTCTCCTACTGGCTTTTGTATGTTACCATTCCTGATGTCCGATTTGTGTCCATTTATGCTTTTATGTAGAGACTGTCCGGTTTGGCCAATGTACATGCAGAGGGGCACTGCTGGCACATGATGGCATATATCACATTAGTAGATGTGCAGGTGAATGAGTCTCTCATGGTGTGGCTGATGTGATTGAGTCCTCTGATGGTGTCGCTAGAGTAGATACGGGGACAGAGTAGGCAGTGAGGTTTGTTACAGGGATTGGTTCCTAGGTTAGTATTTCTGTGGTGTGGTGAGTAGTTGCTTCAGGTTGGGGGGCTACCTGTAAGCAAGAACTGGCCTGCCTCCCAAGGTCTGAGAGAGTGAGGGATCGTTTTCCAGGATAAGTTGTAGTTCATCGATGATGTGCTGGAGAAGTTTTAGCTGGGGGCTGTATGTGATGGCCAGCGGTGTTCTGTTATTTTCCTTGTTGGGCCTGTCATGTAGTAGGTTACTTCTGGGTACCCGTCTCGCGCTGTCAATTTGTTTCCTCACTTCTCCAAGTGGGTATTACAGTTTTAAGAATGCTTCATAAAGATCTTGTAGGTGTTTGTCTCTGTCTGAGCGATTGGAGCAATTCGGTTGTATCTTAGGCTTGGCTGCAGACAATGGATCGTGTGCTGTGTCCTGGATGGAAGCTGGAGGCATGTAAGCATAGCACAGCAGTCAGCAGGTTTCTGGTATAGGGTGGTGTTTACGTGACCATCACTTATTTGCAGTGTAGTGTCCAGGAAATGGATCTCTTGTGTGGACTGGTTCAGGCTGAGGTTGATGGTGGGGCAGAAATTGTTGAAATCCAGGTGGAATTCTTCAAGGGCCTCCTTCCCGTGGGTCCATATGATGAAGATATCATCAATGTAGCACAAGGAGAGGAGGGTGCTAGGGGACAAGAGCTGAGGAACCGTTTGTTCTAAGTCAGCCATAAAAATGTTGGTATACTGGGGAGCCATGCAAGTACCCATAACAGTGTCACTGATTTGAAAGTATAAGTTGTCCCCAAATCTGAAATGATTGTGGGTGAGGACAAAGTCACAAAGCTCAGCCATTAGGTGTGCTGTGTCCTCATAAGGGATACTGTTCTTGACAGCTTGAAGTCATGCGGAATATTAGTGTAAAGAGCTTCTGCATCCATGGTGGCCAGGATAGTGTTTTCTGGAAGATCACCAGTGCATTGTAGTTTCCTCAAGAAGTCGGTGGTGTCTCAAAGATAGCTAGGAGTGCTGGTAGCGTAGGGTCTGAGGAGAGAGTCCAAATAGCCAAACAATCCTGCTGTAAGAGTGCCAATGCTTGAGAAGATGGGGCGGCCAGGGTTTCCAGGTTTATGGATCTTGGGTAGCAGACAGAATACCCCTGGTTCAAGTAGATTTGTACCTGTGCTACAGCAAGGAGTTTCTTGAGCAGATGATGTAATTTCTTTTGATACTCCTCAGTGGGATTGGAGGATAGTGGCCTGTAGAATGTAGTGTTGGAGAGTTGCCTGGCGGCCTCCTGTTGATAATCCAACCTGTTCATTATGACTACAGCACCTCCTTTGTCAGCCCCTTGGATTATAATGTCAGAGTTGTTTCTGAGGCTGTGGATGGTATTGTGTTCTGTATGGCTGAGGTTATGGGGAAAGTGATGCGGTTTGTTCACAATTTCAGCCTGTGCACGTCTGCGGAAGCACTAGGTAGAAGTCCAGTCTGTCATTTCGACCATCAGGAGGAGTCCATGCAGAATTCTTCTTGTAGTGTTAGTAGGAGGGTTCCTTTAGGTCAGTACACTGTTCAGTGGTATGTTGAAAATATTCCTTGAGTCGGAGACGACGAAAGCAGGCTTCCAGATCACTGCAGAACTGTATCATGTTCATGTGGGTGGTGGGGCAGAAAGAGTCCCCGACACAGCCTGGCAGAAGAGTCTGTCCTAATGTTATACCAATTATATTAGACCAGTAAAAACCAGCAGGATCTTATTAAAGGGGACAAGACAAAGATGCCACATTTATTATGATAACAATTTGATTTATGACTAATAACTAATATCTTAATTCTTATACACACACACATTATACCTAATACCTATACACACACATACACACATATTCACATACACACCCACATTCATCAGGTGTTCTGCAGCTGCTGCACAGTTACCAGTCCTGAAGATAGCTTAAGTTCATAGCTTGATTTTGCAGCTTGGGTTCGTAGCTTGTGGCGGCTAACTGGCCAGGAAAGCCGGGCACAAGGCCGAGCTGGATCTCTGTTGGGCAGGCATCGATGTTCTTCCATGTTGGCAGCAGAATGTTACCCAGAGTCTCTCATCTCACCCTTCTTTTTTTATAGGCTTTTAGTTTGGATTCAAAGTCTATAGGTCTTGCTATGTCACGTTGCCTCTGGGTTTAGACTGATCACCCATCAATTGCAGGCGTGACTTTCAGCCTTGAACCTGGCTTTGATCTTCCTTCTGTTGTTCTGTTGTCCTTTTCTTTTTAGGGTGGATGCTTCTTACTTTGTTTAGGGCTGTTGTCTAGGTCTTCAGCCGTTGGTATTTGAACTTTATCTCATCAGGACAGGCTGGGGCTGGAGGTTGATTCCGTCATTCATACATACCTCATTCACACATCTAAACTAAACTAATAAGATTACAGCAGGGTTTGCAAAAATGAAGGTTGGAGGAAGCTTTTACAAAATGGAGTGAGTGTTTTAAAATGGGGTTTGAATTACAATATGGAACAGAAGTTACAGTGTAAGCAAGTGTAGTGAATGGTGAACAGAAGTTACATAAATAAAGTGAACAATTAAAAACAATTTCATTTATCAGTTCTACACTAAGTGTGGTTGGATAGATTAACAATATTGTTGGGTGAGTTAAGGGTGCCACTGTTGTAGCCCACTGTAACATGTAGGAGTTTAGATAGTTTACTGTCCTTTTTCTTCTGTAGAGAAGTGAAGTCTGCATTGTAAATGGCTTGTCTCATTTTTGTAAAGCCCAGCCATGTGGAAGTTTGTGTGGAAGGTTGGTTTTGTATGAGTCTCTCCAGGTTTGAGAGCTCATTCTTGATCTCCTCCTGTCTGTTGTATAGGATGCTGATCAGGTGGTTCCTCAGTTTCTTTGAGAGTGTGTGGCAGTCTCTCACCATAGTCAGTATAGTATGTCAATTGCAATGGGTTTTTTACCTTCAGTCCATTTGGTAAGATGTCCATCTGTTTGCACTTGGAGAGGAAGATGATGTATGTCTGTATCTGTGCAAGTTTTTTTATGATGTTGATGGATTTCCACTCCATATCGCTAAATTTAGTGCCTTGTAAATTTAGTGCCAAGTGTCAGGGGGTAGCTGTATTTGTTTGTATCCACAAAAACAACAAGGAGTCCAGTGCAAACTGCAGAACTAAAATTCATTTGCAAATTTAACACCATTAATTTGGGCTTGAACAGGGACTGGGAGTGGCTGACTCACTACAAAAGCAACTTTGCCTCTCCTGGAATTGACAGAGGGTATGGAATGATGAGATTCTTACAATGGTGTGTAGCCGATCTATGACTGCTAGTAGCAAATATTCCCCGGTGGTGGGACATTCGATGGAGAGGGCTCTGAGCTACTACAGAAAATTCTTTCCATGTGTCTGGCTGGTGGGTCTTGCTGAAATACTCAGCATCCCATTGACTGCTATATTTCGGATTGGGAAGGAATTTTCCCCTGGGTTACACTGGCAGAGACCCTGGGGATTTTCCGCCTTCCTCTACAGCATGGGGCACAGATCACTTGAAGGTTTAGACTAGAGCAGTAGTTCCCAAACTTGTTCCGCCACTTGTGCAGGGAAAGCCCCTGGCAGGCTGGGCCAGTTTGTTTACCTGCCACATCCGCAAGTTCGGCTGATCATGGCTCCCAGTGGCCGCGGTTCGCTGCTCCAGGCCAATGGGAGCTGCTGGAAGCAGCAGCCAGTACGTCCCTCGACCCACGCTGCTTCCAGAGGCTCCCATTGGCCTAGAGCAGCGAACCGCCACTGGGAGCCGCGATCGGCC
This sequence comes from Gopherus evgoodei, assembly GCF_007399415.2. Taxonomy (NCBI): domain Eukaryota; kingdom Metazoa; phylum Chordata; order Testudines; family Testudinidae; genus Gopherus; species Gopherus evgoodei. The sequence continues at coordinate 78,804,052 of NC_044324.1, forward strand.
AAACCTGCGGACACGGCAGGTAAACAAACCGGCCCGGCCTGCCAGGGGCTTTCCCTGCACAAGCGGCGGAACAAGTTTGGGAACCACTGGACTAGAGTAAATGGTGGATTCTCTGTAACCTGAAGTTTTTAAATCATGATTTGAATTGTTCAATAACTCAGCCAGAGGTGATAGATCTATTACAGGAGTGGGTGGGCGAGTTTCTGTAGTCTGCAATGTGCCAGTGGTCAGACTACAGATCATGATGATCCCTTCTGGCCTGAAAGGATAAGAGTAAATAATTAAACAATTTGTAAGTACCTAAAGGATAATAGTGTAATAAGAATAGCCAACACTGATTTGTCAAGGAAAAAATTATGCCAGACCAACCTAATTGCCTTCTTTGACAGGGTTATTTGTCCCTAGTGCATAGGGGGAAGCTGTAGACCTGACATGTTATGATTTTAGTAAAGTTTTTGATACAGTCCCACATTACATTTTCATAGGGAAACAGTCTAAACGAAGTAATTATAAAGTGGATGTGCTACTGGTTGAAAAACCATACTCAAAGATCAGCAGTCAATATTTTTTTGTCTAACTGGGAGGATGCATCTAGTCCCACAGGGGAGTCTGCCTGGGTCCAGTACTATTCAGTATTTTCATAAACTTGGAAACAGTCTTTGTTTAATCCTGAACTGATGGTGTCAAATTTGCAGATGAACTGAAGCTCAGCAGTTTCTCTTTGGAGTCTGGTCCTGAAGTTTTTTTCCTGCAGAATGGCTTGCATAATGGAAGCATCCTGCAGGAAAAAAACTTCAGGACCAGACTCCAAAGAGAAACTGCTGAGCTTCAGTTCATCTGCAAATTTGACACCATCAACTCAGGATTAAACAAAGACTGTGAATGGCTAGCTAACTACAAAAGCAGTTTCTCCTCCCTTGGTGTTCACACCTCAACTGCTAGAAGAGGGCCTCATCCTCCTTGATTGAACTGACCTCATTATCTCTAGCCTGATTCTTGCTTGCATATTTATACCTGCCTCTGGAAATTTCCACTGCATGCATCCGACGAAGTGGGTATTCACCCACGAAAGCTTATGCTCCAATACGTCTGTTAGTCTATAAGGTGCCACAGGACTCTCTGCTACTTTTACAGATCCAGACTAACACGGCTTCCCCTCTGATACTGGGATTCATTGTAAGATAACAATATGATGCAATTGAGAAAAATCATTCTGGGATGTATTAACAAGAGTGTTGTATGCAAGACACAAGAGAGAACTGTTCAGCTGTTCTCTACTCAACACTGGTGAGTACTCCAGCTGGTGCTGTCTCTAATTCTAGGTGTCACACTTCATGAAAAATGTGGACAAATTGGACAGAGTCCAGATGAGAACAACAAAAATGACAAAAGTTCAGAAAACCTGACCCATGAGGAAAAGTTAAAAAAAACTGGGCATGTTTAGTCTTGAGAAAAGATGACTTGGGAGATGGTGAGCCTGATAACAGTTTTCACATATACTAAAGGCTGTTGTATAGAAGATAGTGATCAATTGTTCTCTATGTCCACAGAAGGTAGGACAAGTAGTAATGGGCTTCATTTGTAACAGGGAAATTTAGGTTAGGTATTAAGAAAAACTTTTAACTACAAGTATAGTTAAGTATCATAACAGGTTATCAAGAGAAGCTGTGGAACACCCCACATTGGAGGATTTTAACAACAGGTTAGAAAACACTTGTCAGTAATGGTCTAGCTATACTCTGTCCTGTCTCAGTGCTGGAGGATGGACTAGATGACCGCTCAATTTCATTTGCAGATATACATTTCTATGATTCTATCATACTAAAGACCAGGGATAGGAAACCTATGGCACAGGTGCCAAAGGTGGCACACAAACTGATTTTCAGTGGCACTCACACTGCCCACGTCGTGGCCACCTGTCCGGGGGCCTCTGCATTTTAATTTAATTTTAAATAAAGCTTCTTAAACATTTTAAATACCTTATTTACTTTACATACAACAATCATTTAGTTATATATTATAGACTTATAGAAAGAGATCTTCTAAAAATGTTAAAATGTATTGCCTGTAGGCGAAACCTTAAATTCGAGTGAATAAATGAAAACTCAGCACACCATTTCTGAAAGGTTGCCGACCCCTGCTATAGACAGTGTCTGTTATACACGTCTCTCTCCCACCTCCCCCCACCACAGCCACCCACACCCATAGGTAAGTTCTTGGTACTTATCCTCTTGTATCTTATATTAACTCCAGCCATCTCTTTTCCCTATCCTGCAATTTAGCCTGTGATCTAATCTAAACCATGACTGTAAAGAATGAATAATGGACGAACCCATGCTTTGTCCACATGATGCTGACAGAAATATAACACTATCAAAATCAGGTATTTTCTTTGACAAACATTCCTGGACTTATACAATGTGCAGGCAAAAAATATGATACTCTCTATAATGAGTCCCAGATAAAGCATTTGGAGTAAATGCTGGTGCAGATCATTGTGGATAACACTTTTCTAAATGCTCTTTCCTCAGAAGGCAAGACAATAGCAAAAGACATTCTTATTTCTGGAGTACAAGTACTTTGCAAAAGAAGATTAAGAACCAGAAGTTTGTACAATGGGGCTAAACAGTGAAGCGGGTGCAAAAACCTTCTGGCCAGCAACAGCAATTAAAATCACTGGGCTCTCACAGAATCTAGAGATGGAAAAGGTCAGCTAATTTCTTATTCCTACCAATGCAAACCATCAGGGGGAAAAGAGGCATAAAGCAGAGAAAACTTAGTATTTGTAGTTTGGTGGCACCCACAATATGCTAGACACAATACACACCTAAAAAAGCTACAATCTAAGGAGAAAAGCAACACACGAAGGGAGGAAAAGAGGAATATAAACAAAGTGCAAATATACTATCTCCAACTACCTAATTACCTAATCATAATTAACTTGCTAATTTATTGCAGACATCATTGCAGAACTGAGTCTTGAGGAAGGACTTAATGGAGAATGTAGTGACCTTTTTAATCAGATGAAGTAATGTGTTCTGTGTGTAGAGGATGCCATGATAGAAGGAGCAAAGTCAAGGCTCCTTGAAAAATAAACATAGGGGTGTAATACCAAGGCCCACTGGGGGTTCCCTACTCTGTTTCAGCAATTCCTACCAGGCCTGACATATTCATTACACCTCACACTCTGCTGTTGTCATCTGTATCTAGAAGGAATTATGTAAGAGATCAATGGAAAATGAGTAACTCACTGATCATTAATATTCTAGCATGATGTATGTATGGGGTGTGCACAAAGTTATGGATACATGCTAGAATTATGTTTTAAAATTTGTTTGACAAGCAATACATAATCCCACTGTGCCCTAGACAAAGGAATGTGTAATTGTCTGACCAGCCTCATCATCAGACAGAGACAATGAAGGCATATTTACATAAAAGGCAAACAAAGCCATCAAGCTAGTGAGTGGATGAGACAGCCTCTGAACTATAAAAACAGGGGACCGAACTTCAAATGATAAATAATATAATCAATTGATTGTATGCAATATTACTAACAGTAAGATTATATAATGGAGGTCACTGACGTCACAGATTCCATGACTTCCAGAGACCTCCGTGACACTTTCTACTTCAGCCCCAGGGCAGTGAGGCAAGAGCTGTTAGCCAGAGAAGGCCCTAAAGCCCTGAGCCACCACAGGCAGTAAGGGTCTGCTGCAGCTCTTGGCTGCTGTAGGCAGTGGAGGGACCCGGAGCTCCAAGCTGCCAGCTTCGCAACTCACAGCCACTACAGATGACCAAGGGCGGAGCACTGAGCCACCACTGGCAGTGGGGGGACTCGGGCAGCAGGGGCCCCCACAGCTCCCTGCCACCGGCCCCGCAGCTCTGAGCTGCCACAGCGGTGGCAGGTGCTGGACCCCCTCCCCAATTTCACCTCCGACAGCCAGGTTTAGTCTCTCATCCCCCATTTTGTCTCAATTATTTTTAGTAAAAGTCAGGGACAGCTCGCAGTCTTCTGTGAATTTTTGTTTATGGCCCCATAACCTGTCCCTGACTTTTACCAAAAATAACCATGATAAAATCTTAACCTTAAATATTACTGTATTATAAGAAAGTGTATCAAGCAAGGTCTTTTATGAAAGCTAATGGCATGCTGGTGATTAATATCACTGTGAAACGTATGTATTAACATTATAGTAGGAAACATGGATACTCACTAATATTATGGTTTAAAGTCTGACTAAAGGAAGAGAAACAGGTTTTCTCCCACACACAGGAGAGAAGGCTATCTACCTGTCTCCAATAAAATTAAGCAAAATCAATGAAAGCCCCATTTACATACAACTCAGCAATGGAACAGGAAGTCCATAGGAAAGGAAGAACAGCATAAGGCCATACTGAGTCGGGGATGAAACAGTGAGTTTGGGAAGACATAAGGAGAGAGAAGATGCCATCTTGGCATCCATCACTGGACAGACATAAGAGGACACAGCTCTTGCAAGCTGAGAAAGAAGGGTCATTCAGCCAAGGTGGCTGAAATCTCTGGGTGCTGAAAATAGGTGAAAAACCTGCTTAGGCAAAGATCTTTCATCTAAGATGACAAGGGAAACCAGCACCTTGTACTTCTGTGGAAGGTCCTGACTGAGAAAAAGACAGTCACGGCAGGAAAGAAAAGATTGTAAGAAATCCACCTTGAACCAAGGCAACAGTTTATTGAATTAAGTCTTAGCCACTAGAGAGTACTTTACTTTCATTTGCTTGTAACCATTTTGTCTTTATCCCTTGTACTTGAACTCACTTAGAACCTCTCTTTTTGTTAATAAACTTGTTTTACTTTTAATCTAAACCAAGCCAGTGCTGTGTTTGAATTGAAGTGACCATTAACTCCAGTTAAGGCAACAAGTTGCTATGCTTTTTTGTCTCTTTAAAGAACCAGAGGACCATATTACTCCTCTGAATGTTCCAGGAGAGCTGCCCATTTCAGGACCGATGGTTTTGGGGAAATTTGGGACTGAGAGAGTACTGGGGGTCACCCTGCAAGTAGAAACCTAGGCTGGTGGAGACCAAGGTGGGGCTGTTGTGTTGTAGGCAGACTGCTGGGGTCAGAGTGCTGAACCAGGGCTGCATGCTCGTCTGCTGGCAGTTGGTGCCTGAGCTGTGAATCACAGCAGCAGAGCATTTAAGGCACCCAAGGCTACAGAGCAGGCAGTGACAAACTGTCATTGGTCTGAATTGCACCCCAAACAGAGACAGGGTGTGTGCAGAATCCAGGTTAGCATCACTGACAGAGTAGGGAGCAATGTAGTAAGAGAAAAGACAGATAAATAAGATTTGTTAAGGGTCCTGAAGGTTAGAAAAGGAATCTTGAATCTGATGTGGTAGTAATGAGGAAGGCTGTTAAAGGATTCAAAAAGATTGAGGGCGATATGATCGGAGGAATAGACAAGGAAGATCAGTGCAATAGACAAGGAGGATCATCTAAGCATCTGTTTAGAACGGTCTGAAGAGAGGCAAAGTGGGTATTTCTTTAATGCAACAGAGTATCAGATGCCACAACATTCAACATCCTTGTTGAAATAAAAGGTAAACAGATCCAGACTGTCCCCTACACACCAATTGGCTGAACATTTTACTAACTGTGCTCCCAAATCTATATGATAGATTATCTGATGGATGATCCAGTCATAGTGAGGTTGACATAGCTTCTCAAGCAAGTTGCTTTGATTGATGACAGATGTTAGTATCAGGGATTCTGAGTCACAAGAGGACCTGCTGTTCCTGGCTGCCTTATTTTGACAAGCTATCCTTTAGAATTCTCCATTCTTATTAATCTTGTATCTGTTGACATGCTGTCTCCGAAATGAAGCTGAGCTTTCCACGCTGCCTTCGTGACAAGGCAGTGATATACTGACCCACTTTACTTCTTCACTACCTTCTTGCTGCCAAGATGGACTCTCAAAACTATTAGCAAGTGGAATCTGTTGTGATCCCTGTGCATCTCAGGTGTGTTAAGGTAATAAATCTCTAAGCACCAGCCTTTTGTCCAATGATGAGTCCTTACTTCAAAAACTACTCTACTGAATCAATCCTTTGGAATGGGCAGGCAGATGTGGTGTAATCTAGGACATTTCACATTGTTCATTCAACCATACTGTCCAAAGTGTTGTGACATCTGAACTCATAACATTTATGAAAGTCTTATTTAAGAGTAAGGTTGCAACACTGAGGAAGCCAAATACCAAAAGACCACGGTCTACTTTCTTTAAGGACTTCCATTAAATAAATTTCTGGTCAGAAATACTGTTCTGCATATCCTGTAAATTCATCCATAGAGTTCTAGCCATGTAAGATATCAAACACCTACACATAAACTATTGTTAAGCACTTTGCAAATACATCTAAAGCATCTTTTTTTGCTAATACCTTTCTTAGAGATTATGTTTTCCTTCAGAAGAAAGTCCTAGAGAGCACTAACAGATCAGCCTTCAATTGGGCCACACAACTCCAGACTTTGCGCACTTAGCATCTTTCTGAACAGTAGCTGAAACATTTTTTTCAGTGTTAGGTAAAACACATATTTTGTCTTCACTCCTTCTAGAAATGGAAATTCACATCAACCTTCAATTGCAATGTTTGGTCTTTTGGCTGGATATGCCCGACTAAAACTTCTGAATGGCAAGGCATGGAAGAGAATAAGGGGTTGTTGTTTAAGAGACACTGCTGCTAAGGAGAAAACTTGTCACCAACAAATTTATATTATTACCTGTTTCTAAGAGCTATATTTATTATTCAAGTCCTACTATGACACAAAGATAGATAGTGACTTCACAGAACCATTTCACCTTTGAGGTAATAAGACAATTTAGATTTTCCCTTCATTGGAACTGGAATTTCAAAAGGGTCCAGTTAAGAAGCTCTAAGAGTGAGCAAGGAATCTTGCCTTGATATGCAAAATGAAGGTCCATTGATCCACTTCCTTAATTCTGCAATTAGACCTCTGAGACCAGTCACTGGTCCTGAAAACCCTCTTTCATTTTACTTCTCTTTTTATTAAGAAGAAATCGGTTTGGCAAAACATTCTGTTGGGCTGCAGTGACAAATGTACAGATGGTATTAGCACTCCTACCATTTTCTCATAGATGTTACATGATAAGGTGTGCAGAAAGAAAGTCTTCGCAGATACAAAAATTGTAAAGGGAACTGATGTTGAAGGCAAAACAAGCTTGGCAAAGAAACAAGACCAGAAATGTAGTCACATTGATACAAGCATACTGTTCGCATTGAAGAAATACATTAACAATAATAATCCTGATATACAGTTGCTTATTTCCAATTGACTGACAATCCTAGAAGTGATTATCCAGATCAGAGGAAAGGGAATCCTCTTTCCTTCAGATCTATGATTTCTAAAAAGTGTTGGAGATGTTAAAAAAATAAGACTTACTTCTTGGCAAGTGCTCTTCTTTCCTCAGGTGTGTAGTCTAAGGATCCTATGGCTCCCTCTCCTTTGGTTGGCATAAAACCAATAATGGCTAGTAAAGCTGTTCTTACTGAAATAGGAAAAAAAATAAAGATTCAAATTAAGTTTTTCCCAGAATTGTTATTTAATTGAGTTTAGACTTTGTGGAGAAAAAAAAAAGTAATGAGTTTTGCCTATAAAGATTCCATTCTGTGTGAAAAGAATTTCTTGTAATCACACCCAAACCAACAAAAATAGTGTACAAAAAATAAGGAGAACACAAGAAAAATATCTTTGATTTTATGGCAAGGAGTCACAGATGGAAGGATTATGTAAGGGGAGATGGTGAAGTGATGGCTGATGGAAGGGGGCAGAGGATAAAGATTGAAAAGGAAGGCTAAGGCCCATATAATTAATGGATCAAAATGAACAGTTGAGTTCAAAACAAGGAGGGAGGAAATAGGGTGGAAAAGGACCATAATAAGGAGATTAAATTGGCATGGCCTACGTACAGTTATTTGCTAAATTTGGGCCTTAGATTGTCAGCACATCGGGACAAGGACTAGTTTTTCTGTGTGTCTGCATGAACATAACATACCTGTCGTGTACATGTTTCTTCTTTTGATTTATTACAATTGTTTATTATATATAATAAAACAATGCCTATATGAAAATTTAAGGCACCATAACAGTAATTAAATAAATAGGCAATTACAGAAGTGTTACCCAGTTGGATAATACCTAAGAAAATTAACATACAAACCCACAGATAATAAATACCACAGCAGCATATATACTGCCCACAAAAGCCCTCAACAATTGTTGAAAAAAGTTTAAAAGCTATTAAGCAGAGACTGAAAAATTGTTCTGCTAATAGGACCCCTGAGATTCTGCAGCCTCAAAATGTTCATAGCTGTAATTCTGCTTCGGCAGAACATGCTGATTTATGCACAATTCCATGAGCCCTGGTTTTCTACAATACTCTGGTCATAGAATTTAATCCTTTCAGTATATTTAAGTGTGCAATTTATAGCCAGGGTAGGGACAAATGATTGTTTTTATGCTATATTGTTAAACAGTGACAGATGGGGCGGAGGGGGACATAAAAAGATGGGGCCTTCTGCAATGCATCCTGCTGCATGACTCCTCCTCTTCCCACTTCAGGGAAAGGTATAACTAGTATAGTGCAGTGAGACTTACAAAAAGCAAAAACCATTCAGCCATTTTAAACTCAGGGTCTTGGAGCCTCCCCTCTCCTTATAGTGTTCATTTAGTACAGAGTGCCATGTCAGAATTACAAACCATGTTACTCAGTTGACCACACACTACTTGTAGAATCAGAGAAGATTAGGGTTCGAAGAGACCTCAGGAGGTCATCTAGTCGAACCCCTGCTCAAAGCAGGACCAATCCCAACTAAATCATCCCAGACAGGGCTTTGTCAAGCTGGGCCTTAAAAACCTCTAAGGATGGAGATTCCATCACCTCCCTAGGTAACCCATTCCAGTGCTTCACCACCCTCCTAGTGACATAGTTTTTCCTAATATATACAACCTAGATTGCTATTCAAGCTGATTCAGAATGAAAACTTAAAGTGACCAGACTAGGAAGTAAAATAGGATTCAAAGCATTTTTCATAACTATAAATTTAAAACAACACTCAAAATGTTTTATATACGCAGTCTTGTAAAATTCTACTTGCTTGTTTACCCGGGGCAAATAAATATCAATAGTTCACCATACATCTCTTGATCTCCCACCCCATTGAGCCCATCTGTATCTTCCAAGTCCTCCCTATACCTCCCTCTCACATCAATTCACATCCCTTCACTGATCTCAAACATACCACCTTACCCTTACCCTTCCCGGGTACCCTATCTTTTTTCTCCCTTGAGATCAGCCCCCTTTACTCTCTCCCTATGAGACGATTTCTTCTATGGTGCTTCTTGTTTTCCCACTCTTTTCACATGACTGAGGAAGGGTGCTGCTGAGGGTGGGTGGGAGGCCAGGTTCCACCTTCCAGTATGCCGCAGTTGCTGGTCAGGTTGAGGGGAGACAGCCTTCCTACTTCTGTCTGCTTTGGTTTGGCTGCTTGCAACTCAGCAGAGGAACCATTTAATCTGCAGAACTCAAGGCAGCCTAGTGTCAGTGGTAGCCATTGTCCTGGCATCCACAAAAAAAACCCATGGGACTTATGATTATGGGCTACATAGGTCCCAACAGCTAGTTCCAGACAACTGTGGTGGAAACTGTGACTAACCCATGTTGTTTATGGAAAATTATGGTGACATATTTCAACCCTAGTGATTAATTTACACCAAGGCGACCTCCACAAATTCAGGCGCTATTTTTCCTATTCTGATTAATAATGGATTTTAATATGGACATGTATGTGGGTCCAAAAATGGAGTTGGGGCACAGCTTTGGAGTTTTCAGACCCTAAAGACCAGCGCTGCTAACCTGAATAGAAAGTGGCATGAATGGTTAAATTAGATTCGAACAGGAGAGGAAGTGCTCACAGCACCAGCCAAGACTCCTACTTACCCTTTACCTTACCCCTGGAGAAACATACAATTAGTTGGCATTCAGCAAATATGGTATTGTCTTGGAATATTTATTTTTTTTAGTCCTGTGATCAATAGATACCATAATAAGATATTGATGCCATTGTCAATTCAATTAAGATTTGTTTACAAAGAAACTAAGTGAGCTTAATAGAAATGAATTAAATTCAAAGTTTAGTTATCAACTTATCCAGGAAAAAAAGACAAAACTAAAACTATGTGTCTCTTCCCTCCATTCTACTTATTTCTCTATAAGGGACAGAAGCTCATGCTCCAATACTTCTGTTAGTCTATAAGGTACTACAGGACTCTTTGAAGTGGAAACAATGTTATTTCCAGTGTCTCCTTGAGATCAGGGGAGTAAGTAGAAGTTCTTCTGCATGTCATCAGAGATTGGCCCATATATCAAGCAATGTGCTTAAATGATATGCTGATGAGCACAGTATAAAACGGAGATAAAATAATGGATAATTTCACAAAGAATATAAGAACATAGGAACAGCCGTACCGGGTCAGACCAAAGGTCCATCTAGCCCAGTATCCTGTCTACTGACAGTGGCCAATGCCAGGTGCCCCAGAGGAAGTGAACCTAACAGGCAAAGATCAAGTGATCTCTCTCCTGCCATCCATCTCCATCCTCTGACAAACAGAGGCTAGCGACAGCATTCCTTACCAGTCCTGGCTAATAGCCATTTATGGACTTAACCACCATGAATTTATCCAGTTCTCTTTTAAATGCTGTTATAGTCCTAGCCTTCACAACCTCCTCAGGCAAGGAGTTCCACAAGTTGACTGTGTGCTGCATGAAGAGGAACTTCCTTTTATTTGTTTTAAACCTGCTGCCTATTAATTTCATTTGGTGACCCCTAGTTCTTGTATTATGGGAATAAGTAAATAACTTTTCCTTATCCACTGTCTCCACATATAATTCTAATACAATTCTGAAAACTAGTTTTGTTGGTGTCCATCAATGTTTTGCTGAAGAAGAATTACATTGAATGTTAAGTAATACTCACTACTCCATGAAGGTTGCCACGTTTCAGGGTGATGTCCTGAGATGCTTAAACAAATTTTCTTCCCTACTTCAAACCTGCCATTGGCCTTCAGGGAAGGGAGTCAGGGAAGAAAAACAAAAAAAAAAGACATTCTTCAACCCAAATATTCCTTGTTAAACTAGCTTCTACCAAAAAAGCTAAGCGGTAAAAATCTTTTCAAGTAAATCTGTTTGCAAACATCATATAACAACTGAACAAAAGGATACCAATATAAAGCCAGATGAGATTTGTTGAAGCCACCCTTGCTGATGTCTGCACAAAGCACTGAAGACAATCTCCCATTTCTATCGTAAGGTATCCTTTAAACATAAGAAACAAGAAATCTTCCAAAAGTGAGTTCTGTATTCTACTTTTAAGATCTGCAACATTTCATATGACAAATGAGAATAATTTCAATGATTTAAAAGCCAAGAATACTATAGACAATTTACTGGAATTGATTAATAATGGGTGATCATAATCAATTTTTTGAATCATAAACAAGAATTTAGAAGTTAAGGCCACTATGATGCTGTCAGGTTTTTGCCAAAACATATTTTAAGTGTTGCAAAAGGTAAAAGGTTAGCTCTTGTTATATATACAGGCAGAGTTGGTAGCACCACCTATAGTTAAGGTTGCCTGATATTTTCAATCATAAGACCCTGTTTTCAGTTGCTTATGACTTAGCCAAACATTTGCCAAATCCATGTTGGGTATTCACATGAGGCTGATTTGGAGGGGAAGTTTCAGCTAAAACAGTTCAGCGGTTTCCAAGAATGAGATTAGGAAAAAATAAATTGTTTTGCTCGTTAATTTTTATTTTTTTTTTAAACAAATCTTCAGTTCAGAAACTCTAGCACCTCTCTGCTTTGGCGGGACTTAAAATTTGACACCAGGAAAGTGCTTTTTGCCATCCCAGTGAAAATTATCCAAATTTGACCAATTTATAACTCTTTGAAAAATCTCAGTTTGCACGTGCTTACTAGAGGCTTGACAGAGTGTAGCAGATAAATTTTCTGATGATTTCAACTGCACTGGGCATGCTTCAGCCCAGGGTTCCAAGGACTCAGCAGGATCTTCCCTGCAATTACTCCTCCCAGCTGCTGGGGTTCGCTGTGGTACGGGGCACAGGACTGAGAGCAGTGAAACTGTCCTTCCTGCACTATCTATGCTTCCTGTCTGACACACAGCCAGTGTAAAGGATGAGCAGCAAACTGGAATGCAGAGTAGGTGAAGAGGTTGCAGGAGCCAGAAGGCAGAGGAGAGCAGAGGAAGAGGGAAGGACCCAGGGAGTGGGGATGAATAGAAGCAGAGGCTGAAGGGGCAGGAACCAGGGGTATACAGGAACAGAGGAGGACAGGAACAAGCTGAGGGCACAGGAACAGAAGGGTCCATAATCACTGTAACAAGCTCCCTTTCCGAACCTGGAATTGAACTCGGGAATCCTGAGCATCTAACATTCCTCTGCTGTCAACAAACAGCTGTGAAACCTACTAGAAAAGCATGCGTCTCATCCCCTTCTAGTAGCTGGTCCACATAGAGGATAACAGCCTACTACTACTACTACCAGTTACTCCATTAACTCAAGTGGTAGAGATTTGTACTGTAGATCTAAAAGTCCAAAACCCTGCTGACAACCCAAGTAGAGGGGTCAATATGGCTCCACTGTATATAATTTAATTATGATACAGTCTTTAATTACATGATCACATTTTTTCCTTTTTTTTTTTATTTTTATATATATATAAACAAACACACACACACTGAATTATTTACTAAATAAAATTCTCCTGACACAAATTTGAGGCAAGGTGCTGGGCACATGCAGCTCTTGTTGATGTCAATTGAAAGTGGATAGTAAACCTCTCTCAAGACGAGGTTGCTCAGTTTCTTTGCTCACTCCCTATTTCTCATTGTTTCTCTGGCCTTGGAATAAGAACTTGAAGTGTTTTAATAAACAGATATTTCATTACAGTTACTATAAATAACATTTCAGCAAGAAACACAGGTAACTGTCTCTGCCTACATCACTATTCCAAAGTGAATCAAATGGCATGGCATTATGCCTCCTATCGCCGCAGTAGAGGAACTATTTTCCCTCCTCTTTCAGTGGTCAAAGCACTAAGTTCAGTTCATCCAACAGGGTTTTTTCCATAATGCATGTAATCTTGCATAAATAGTCTTCAAATTTTTCATTTAGTCTCATTTACCTGTACACAAGTGGATAAACAAAAACAAAAAGCCACAATTCTGCACTTTTCTCTAGGTAAAGTCTCTCTCATATTGCCAAAAATGATTTGTTAATGTCTTTTAAGGTTACTCTAGTTGAAATGACCATATAAAAAGGATGACTGCTAAATACACTTACTGTTAACAGAATGATGCTTGGGGGTTTCATGGGATACTCTGGTGGCAGTACTATTCGTCCATGATAAATTCCTCCATCAAAATCCGAATCTGGAGGGCCTCTAACAGTAAAATGCCATTCAAAAAGATTATCCTAAAAACCAAAAAAACAAGAGCGCATAAGTCAGAGAGAACAGGACAAAAACAGATAATCATTACTTTATTAAAACAAGTATGGACTGTAGCTCTGTAGAATAGCAAAAATTCAAAATTAAAAATCAGAAGAAAACTAAATGAGGATAACTACTATAAGACAGTGCAGCATTGCAGAGGCTACAGTTAAGCAGCACTGAAAAAAGTAGCAGCAGGTTGGCAAAAGTGGGAGGTTGAGTCAGATTCTATGTATGACTTATTTTTTATTGTGCTTTCTAGAGGTGCAATTTTTGGTCGTTGGATGTTGGTAAATTTCAACAGAGCTCTCAGCTCACAGCACAAGATCACAGTCATTTTTCACTTAATGAACCTGAACTGTGGGTTCTTCATAAACCGTGAAAGTATTCATGATCTGTGGTACAAGATCCTTTAGAGCCTCTAATTCTTCCAGAGTGTCTAACTTATGCAGATTGGCAGAGATTAACCTCTGCAACACATTAAAACTATGATGATCATTCCCCTTTCTAAAAAATGAAATGTAATCCTTAGCATATCAAGATGATAAAGAGGTGCTCTAAACCAGCTATTCCATCTGATTATTACAAGGACTGGTAGGATGCAAGGACTTTTCCCTTTTTCAATTAGAAACATACAAAACTGTGCTTTCATTGCAGGGCAGGCAGTCAAAGCCTGTTTTAGAGCCACAACAAATGCATTTACTTTTAGAAGTATTTTCATCCACAAATCACCAACAAGTTTAAGCAAAGGCACCATGCACGTCAGGTGTACTGCATTTAAAAATAATGGTTTCAAACCTCAATCCCAAGCTTTCACCATGTAGGTGCCGTTATCTGTCACGCAATCAAATGGTGGTATGAATTTCTCAACAGTTTCCCTTATTGCCTAGCTTACTGTTTTAAATTAACTGCTTCCAAAACCTCATAACTCAACAAAAATACTTCCAGCTTGTTTTGTTCACATGGAGCTGAAGTAGCTTTGTTGTCACTGCTTGTTGGGCCAAGGATGGCGAGAATATTGAGTACATATATGTCTTCAGCATCAATAGCTTCATCTGCTACCATGCTGATTCCTTCAAAGCCATGCAATTTTTCTTTTAAATCTTGAATGTATGCAGTTTTGGGATGTTAGTCCCAGGATATTAGAAAGATAAAATGAATGAGGTAGTATATTTTACTGGACTAACTTCTCTCGTCTTTCTCACCAAAAGAAGTTATCTTTTATTGGACTAACTTCTATTGGTGAGAGAGACGAGAGAAGTTAGTCCAGTAACTTAGTCCTCACCCACCTTGTCTCTCCAATTATTGAATGTCATATTCAAAATATTTGGGTAAGTAAAACTTCCTAAACTGGTCTGCACTAGGTATAACTCCAATGTGTGTTCCAGATTGCATTCTAAAAACCCTCTGAGTTTGAAAGATCAAGAGTATGCAAGAGGCAGAAAAGGCTTCTGTTACTGTGAAAGCTTCATATCTCCTGTAAAGCTGCTCTTCGATCAGTAAACAGCTGTTTTCTGATGTTTCAGATGTCTGTTTTCCTCCACTTGTAATTCCTCCTTTTGGTACTTATGTGTTGCACTTTCCAGATACTTGTCACAGCTAGTGTTTCTGGTAAAATCAACATGTATGCTGCACTACATACAAAGTAACTTTCCTTTGTTTTCATTAAATGTTTGAGAATATTGTTGCGTTCGTTGCTTAGCACTTTGCCAATTTTTACTCATATTTTGTTGCTGTTGTCGACTATTTACCGTTATTCAAAGGTTTGCATTTTAACTTTTTCACTTCCGCTGACACTGTGTAAAAGTCATGATTGTTTCCTGTTAATTAAGACATGCTCACTGTTTTCACAGTTGAGTTGAAATCAACAGCAAAATTCACAGGTTCTGGTAACAGTGGTGACCAACACTGTGACAAAGTCATATCCCTACTCATGCCTAATGCGAAGTGCTGGATCACAGCTCTATCTATGTTTGCCCACCTACTTATCACTCTTGAAAGGACAGAATAGTATTATCAACATTTATTCAGGTTCTGCTTCACACTGTTCTCTCCCCAGGAGAGAGAGAGAGAGAGAGAGAGAGAGAGACTGTCCTAGCAAGCAATCAGCACATTCATACAAACTACCAGCAAATAACATCCTGAAATAGGCCTTCTTATTCTTACTATTACAAAAATCCAGGTGCTGTTTATCCTTAAACTTGGTTTATAACACTGGAATTAAAATAAAACAGAAATATAAGTAAAAAAATGAAAGTTGATATTTTACCAAAATCATTATTCAGGAGAAAAACTGCAAGTAAAAACAAAAGCTAACCAATAACAATAATCTGTATTTTATAGCACCCAAAAGCATGTTAAATGCTCTAAGTATGCTAAGTGAACTAAGCTTTTTTGAAAAAATTCCACCAAATGGCAAAGTCCCAACATTTAGGGCTTCTGTTTTTTAAGGTTTACTTTCAGAAATTTTTTAGTTGTATGTAGATGTCCAAAAATTGGAGTTTTTCAGGGCTCTCTCTCTGTATATATTGTAGTGAGTAATCTGTTTGTAACGTTCCCTAGTGCACTTTAATGTAATACTGTTTCAAACAGCACTATCTTAAAGCACACTAGGGAACCTTTAGTGTGTACCAGCAAAGTCTACATGAACAAATTAATGTGCGCCGCGACCCACTTCTGACAACAAAATTCATGACATGACCCCAGCAGGGGTGATCAAAGCCTGAGCCTACTCAAGCTCTGCCTCAGGTTGAGGAGGGGAAGGCGGACTGTCAAAGCCAAAGCCCGAGCCCCACTGGCCTAGGCAGGGGGGCCAAAGTCGAAGCCCAAGGGCTTCAACTCCAGGCAGGGTGCCTGTAACTTGAGTCCCACCCACCCTGGGTGGAAGCCCTCGGGCTCTGGCTTTGACCCGGTTGTTAGGGCTCAGGCTTTGACCCTGGGCCCTAGCCAGCCCTGGTGACCCCATTAACACGAGGTTGCGACTCACTTTGGGGTCCCAACCCCCAGTTTGAGAACTGCTGCTTTAGTACACTTTAAAAATCACACCCCCAAAGTCTGCATTACTGCTCCATGTAGACAAGCCTATAGATACAAATAACCATTTTTGGTGTGTTTCTGGTGTTTATTGGATAAACATTCATCTTTTATTTTATTTTTATTTTTTAATTGCGGGTTTTTCCATTTACAACCTAACATCAGAAACACCACAATACTGTAACATAAATGAGGATATTTTTTGTTTGTTTGTTTTAAAGTTTCGTTCTTGTCAGCACTAGAATTTCACCTTTCCTCAAATTTTTGACTGTTTATAAAATTTCCAGGACTGAGACTGCAGCATAGATATCATCTTTAGGGTAAGGTTTTTTCGTTTTTAAAAGGTGAGATCCTGTAACTGCTCCCTTCTGCTCATACTGAACCACGAGTTATTTCAGTGGGCTCCTATGTATGCACAGGGCTGCACACGTCAATCCAATTACAGGAACTAGCCTTAAACTTTCTGCTAGGGTAACTTCATAACATAACATGAATTTCTTTTTGGATGCACAACCACTTCACACTTAAATTATGATGTTATGCAATCCCCAGGGAAAAACATATTGCAACAATGTGACATGACTACTTAGCTATAATCTTAACTTTTATTATGTACTTTTAACCGATGAGTCAAGTCCGTGACATGTCATTAGATTTAAACTGTTCCTGATAGTTTTCAAGGAAAAAAAATAAAAATCTCATCGTTTTAATAAGGTCTATTAAACTCCAAAACCAAAATTAAATATTACGTATGGACTTAAAGCAATGTAACCAGGCAGAAAAATAATATTAGGTATTATACAGCAGACACAAACTAGCAACTACAGTGAACATACAGAGAAACTAACCTCCAAGGGCTGTGCATGGTAATGATCTGTAGGATCCTTCAATTCGGCTGCTTCCTTCATTAAACGTTTGACAGCTGAAAAAGGAAATTTGGTATATCAATATGAAAAGCTCCCTTAAAAAATAAAAAATATAAAATATACAGAAGATTTTGTTAGCATTATCTTGAAGGAGTCACTTCATCTAACAAAGCACTTACATGGTCTAGCACACCATGTTTCTCTCACCTGACTTCCTCCTTCTCCAAGATGCACATGATAAATTACTCAGCTATGACTCATTAAATCCTGTATCCTAAGAGCACTAAGTTCTGAGAAAAATTATATTTAGTTGTTTCACAGTTTCCCAAATAATGTATCTGAACATTATGAGTAAATGGTACATGATTTATTAATTCATCCCTTACATTAAAGCTGAGGGGTGGAAATATAAAAAAAACATTTACTAGGATTTCACAATTGCTTTCAATAAATACAGATGAACAAGATATATTTATCATTACATTTTATCATAAGAAGAACCTCCTTGCATTTCAGCAATTGCCTATGAAAAGTAAGGGCTTGTCTATACTACCACTAAGTCGGCGTAGCTTACGTTGCTCCAGGGTGTGAAAAAATCATCCCCTGAGCGACGTAAGTTACATTGACTTAAAGCGCTGTCTACATCAGGTTGTGTCACCGGGGACACTCTTCTGCTGCCGTAGCTTCCACCTCTCGTTGAGGTGGGGTAATTATGTCAATGGGAGACCATTCTCCCATTAACATAGTGCATCTTCATCAGATGTGCTGCATCAGCACAGCTCAATTGATATATGCCGATATAGTACACTAGTGAAGACAAGCCCTAAAAAACTTTATACCATGACCACTGTCAAGAAAGTTACATAACTATGTAACAGTTCAAACAAAATCATTGAGAGATTTCTACGAGAGGACTGAACACCGGAAAGTATATGGACACACATATCATACGCTTTACATTTTGCCATCTGAAATCATACATACATGATGCTCGAAACATTTACCCTACCTTGAGAACTAAGCCTACCAGAAAGGATGAAAAATAATTGTGCCACCATTCCCACACTAAGGACTCAGTTCAAGAAAGTATTTAAGCCCGTGTTTAACTTCAGGCACATGAACAGTCCCACTGAAGTCAGCGGGGACTACTTATGTGCTTAAAGTTAGGTACATGATTAAGTACTTTCAGTGTTGAGGTACAACGCCACGCCACACCTCACCAATGCCACGCCTCCTGCAATTTAAAGGAATGTAACAGTTGGATGCTGTATTTATTTGTAAAGTATTGTGAATCAACATTTTATAATATCTTTAAGATGTAACTTAATATTAGAGCTTATCAAATAGCAAAATAAAAAGTTGAATAAATTCAATCTGTATTCATCTAATAATATAACTGCCAAAAAGTACTTAGTTATCTTTAGTACTAGTCAAATACCACGAAAATATCAAATGAAATTCTACAAATGCCGGTGACATTCACTGAATAATATAGTTGTCAAGTACTATTTGACCAGCCCTATTTACTATGACTCTCTTGCTTCTGTTGTTTTTTTCTTCCTGTCTTTACTCCACTCCATTTCTCTATCCACCCCACAAAAAAAATAATGGTGCATCTTTTTTTTGAGTTATTTTCAATATATTTCCATTTTTCCTTCTTTCTTCCCTCCACCCTCTCATCTCTATTATTACAGAAATGTTTTCTACCTCCTCCCATGTGTTTTCTGTAACTCTTTCTTCTCTCTCAACACTTTCTCTTTTGTCAGTAATCCCATCAATTTTCTATCCCCTCTCATACAGTCTCACTCATATCTACACACTCAACCGTGAAAAGTTAATCAGATACCTATGTTAGTAACCTAGTCCCAGATTTGGACCTTAGCGTCCAAAATATGGGGGTTAGCATGAAAACCTCCAAGCTTAGTTACCAGCTTGGACCTGGTACTGCTGCCACCACCCAAAAAATTAGAGTGTTTTGGGGCACTCTGGTCCCCACAAAAACCTTCCCTGGGGACCCCAAGACCCAAATCCCTTGAGTCTCACAACAAAGGGAAATAATCCTTTTCCCTTTCCCCCCTCCAGGTGCTCCCGGAGAGATACACAGAAGTAACTTCCGTGAATCTAAGCAGAGGGGAGTCCACCCTCTCTAATTCCAGTCCTGGAAACAAAAGCACTTCCCTCTTCACCCAGAGGGAATGCAAAGTCAGGCTAGTAAATCTAAAACACACAGATCTCCCCCTGACTTCTTCCTCCCACCAATTCCCTGGTGAGCTGCAGACTTAATTCCCTGGAGTTCCTCACTAAAGAAAAACTCCAACAGGTCTTAAAAGAAAGCTGTATATAAAAAAAGAAAGAAAAATACATACAAATGGTCTCTCTGTATTAAGGTGACAAATACAGGGTCAATTGCTTAAAAGAATATTGAATAAACAGCCTTATTCAAAAAGAATACAATTTAAAACACTCCAGCAACTATAGACATGTAAATACAAAAGAAAAAAAACCATATAACTCACTATCTGATCGCTTTGTACTTACAACTGGGAAACAGAAGATTAGAAAGCAGGGAACAGAAATCACTTCTCATCCGAGAGAGTATACAGGCAGAAAACAAAGAACTCAGACACAAACTTCCCTCCACCCAGAGTTGAAAAAATCCTGTTTCCTGATTGGTCCTCTGGTCAGGTGCTTCAGGTGAAAGAGACATTAACCCTTAGCTATCTGTTTATGACAACCTAGTAGACAGAAGACCAAACTTAATAGACACATGTACGAAAAACTGGGGGGGAGAGGCAAGGGGTGTCACTGCTAATCAGGCCAGGTGAAGAGATAGCCTCCACTCCTTCCCAGTGGCTTGGAAAGGTAAGCGTGCTGGGATTTCTATCAGGGTGCTGTCCCTGGATCATGCATGGCAGCTCTATCTTTCATATCACTCTCATAGTAGTAAGTGTTTGATAAGTGTGAAGCCCCACATCCACCCAACCCTCTCTGACTACTGGAATGAAAGAGAAGGAAGCTCTCTGTTTTTCCCCTTCCACCCTCAGTCTTACGGTCACAGGCACTGACTTATTTTTTGCTGGGGTATTCCATCCCGAAGCCCCACCCTCGCTCCACCTCTTCCTGACCTCACTCCATTCCCAGCCACTAAGGCCCCTGCCCTCACTCCACCCTCTGACTCCTGAGGCCTCCGCCCACAGTTTGCTGTTCTTTGCCCTCCCCCAGTCCCCTCCCCAAGACGCCAAACAGCAGGTCAGCAGCACCGCCAATCAGCTATGGCTGGTTAGTATTGAGCGCCCTTTTTTTTTCTCCCATGGGTGCTTCAGCCCCGTAGCACTCATGGAGCCGCAACTATGCTCATGGTTACTACAAGGGTGGATCTCCCACTCTATTTTATACTTCTGCCAACTTTCTGGATGCCATGTGTGGAGGTGGCCTCCAGTACTCCATCACTCTCGCAGTTTTCTTGATGTTGCAAGGGATGAGTCGTTCCGCATGCTACTCTAATCTTTCCACAGACTTAAATTTTAGTCCTCTTCCATACTGAATAGCACCAGAGGTCTGACACTTCTGTTGTGGCTTGTGAAAACTATAAGCAATAGCATGATATTGACCTGGTTCCTTTTAACTTCACATCTCCTCAAAGGGAAGAGAAAACTAGGGTGGATAAAAATCTATGATTTAAAAAAAAAATCAGATTTTTTTTATAATAAAATTTTTTTTAGGAAAAATCTATCTAAAGATAGTTTTAATTAAGATACATTATAGCTCAAAGATATCTCATCATGGAATAGGGATTATAAATTCTTATTCTATAGGATGAGACAATATATTCATGTAATGTTTAAGAAAAGTTTTGTAAATGAGTTCCAATAGTTCATGGATTAAGGACCCAATTTTATGGAGTTCCAGTGTCTTCTGTATAGATTATTTAGGTTAATCTTTCTATCTATCCAATAAGACTCCGTGTTCAGTCTAGAAGATACCATCAGAGATGCTTGGTTTTGCAGTTCTCAAACTGTGGATTTGTGTCTCCAGAGATAACATACTTGTTAACAGTGTCAGGGACTCTAACCCCGACGGCAAAGTTCGTTGTCTGACCGCGAGAGAGACAGGCAACACCAGCAAGGTCCGATCAAAAGCTCTTTATTGACAAGTGCACGCATCAATAGAGAGCAGCTCGTCTCCAGTGAGAACCAGCCTGCTCTTTACATCTTAGTATAAGCCTACATAGACAGTTCCGTCGCATCATAAATTATTCACTGGAGCAACCCACCCCCTTCTTTTAACAACTAGAAACTAGACACCTTTAGTATACATGCGTGCCTAAAGTTAGAAATGTAGGGGAGTTAAAAACAAACAAAGAACAAAACCAGGGAGTGAAAACAAGGAGGCTGGGAAACTAGGGCTCTTATCAGTTCTTCGAAGGAGCTACCCTAACACAGCACATCTGGTACTATGCCAGGAATGCAGCTTCTCTCTTATCTCACTTTTTCCCAGCATTTGTGAGACATGCTGCTACTTCTCAGTGTTTTCCACTCAGAGATTACCCACAAACCTCTGTTAGCCTGACTTGGGTCAGGTTGGCATACCTGGTTGTGTCTGCAATATCTTTATTCAGGCCTAACAACAGCAAAAATGTTTTTAAAGAGAGAGAGAGAGAAATAACAGACCTCAACCCTACCGTCCCTCTGCAAATGTGTGTACACAGAGTCAATTCCTTACCTCTCTCTAAAAGTGCAAAGTTTCAAAAAGTTCAATGAACAGAAGATTGTTGGGCGCAGAAGACAGGGTGATCGGACAGCAAGTGTGAAAAATCGGGACAGAAGGTGGGGGGAGGGAGTAATAGGAGCCTATACAAGAAAAAAAACCCAAAATCAGGACTGTCCCTATAAAATCAGGACATCTGGACAAGGAGGAGAAGTAGTAGTACGGAGATAAATGTGAGAAGGGAGGAACAGGCAGTAGAAAAAAAAGTGAAACTGTTTGAGCAGCATATTCCAGAAGTCTTGAGGTTTTTCTTTGTGTAACTTTCATTGATTTGAGATCTACCATACCATTCTCTCACTAGAAGGGAAAACCTATAATGCCGGAAGGCTGTAAAAGAGACCCAGTTTGGGAATAAAAACCATTCAAGAAATATATGTTTGCTGATGTTTTAAAGAAGGTCACACCAGGGAACTGGTGGAAGTCACATAAGCACTTGGATTCACAGACTGTTGAAGTGATAATCTCTCTTTTAATAGCAGTAGCTGCTTCTGCTGGTGTAGGAAGAATATTTTTTTCCTTTGGACTAATTCATTCCAAATTGAGAAATTCTTTGGGACCTGAAAAAGCAAGAAAGCTTGTTTTTCTTTTCCAGATTAAGAACAAACAGGAAAATGAAGATGAAGACGACCGAGGTAGCTGCAGAAGCCAGTATTTTAAGTTTCTCATTTTGACCTGGATGTCACAGTCGATTTTATTTTTGTTTTTTTAAAGATTTCATTTAACTATTTTAGTTAAAAACAATTGTAACAAAAACAAATCTGATTTTAAAAAAAACTTCAATGCTTAACTAAATTCAAAAATTCATATGTTTGTTTTGTTAAAATATTGTATGTTTGCTGTTGGAAGAAAAAAAATCCAGAATACATAACGTTGTTTTAGTTAAATAAAACAATTTAGAAGTCTGTCTGGTGACATTCTCCTAATACTGCATGGCAAGAAAATTTTCAAATATTAATGATTAACCTGTTGGATTGGAGATAGTTCACCTTCCAATGACTTCATAAATATTTGCTTCAATTACTTTTGGTAAATGAAATAACCAATCATTCATTTTCTGATATAGCTGTAAAACTAATTTGAAAAGTTTTCAAAATAAATCCCTTTAAAAATGTATAGTATGTACCTTCTAAAAATGAGACCTACATCTGTCTCTGGGTTGTGAAGAATATGTATTAGGGTTATAACAACCAACAAGAATGCACTTTTATGTAGAAATCCATGATTAAATTGAGTCTTCCTGACTAGTGATTTAAATCAATTTGATTTAAATCAAATCCATCCTGGTGAAAACTAACATGATTTGGTCATTTCTCTCTCTCACACAGCTTGGAAAAGTTCTGAGTAGATGGAGAAACACTGGAGCAATCAGTCTACAGACTTAGGAAGACAGCACTGTAACAGTTGAATCTCAGTTCACACTTAGAAGGTCATTTTCACAAGCATAAGTGCTAGAAACAGTGAAGGATGGCCGGGTGGCTAAAGTACTGTCTTGGTAATTCAGGAGACCTGGATTTAATTTCAAGCTCTGCCACAGAATTCCTCTGGGATTTTAGGAAAGTCACAATCTCTTGGTGGCTGAGCTCCCCATAACAATGGTTGCCCTCTGCTACCCTTTGTCTGTCATGTCTAGTTAGACTGTGAGCTCTTCAAGTCAAGAACTCCCTCTATACGTTTGTACTGTCCATATCACAATGGGACCTTGATCTTAGCTGATGCTTCTAGTCACTGATGAAATACAAATAATTAATACTAATGCTTAAGAAAAAGAAAGGTTAGATTCTGCAGAAGCTGATGGTACTTGTCCTGGAAAATTTCCTACTCATCCTGGATGAATAATCTTTCAAATCCTGTGACACAAGATATAATGCTATTTGTGAAAGAATATCATTTTGTAATTCTCAAGTTATTTAATTATAAAAATTTCTCTCTTCTAGAAATAGCTGAAATGCCACATTTATTCTGCACACTGAATACCAACATTCTCCAAAGTCCATGCTCATGTCTAAAATAGGAAACACTCATACTGAGCTTCATCTTTTCCTCCAGAAACATTTGCGCCAAATTATTAAGTCATGGGAGCCTGGCCTGAAGAATCACAGAGCAAAGAAAGAGACACCCAGAGCAGCCATCTGGTCATCTTTTCACAGCTTCTCAGTTCCAGCATGCAGGTTTCATCAGTTCCAGCCACTAGAGGGAGAGTTCTGCATCATCAGATCTGGATGTGTCAACCAGGCAATAGTGCTTCATAATGGCATGAAGTCAACCCCAAGTTGTTGCTCTGCATGTTTCTGAGATGAGTATGGTGCTCATGGAAGCTGCAGATGCAGCCTGAGCCTTAGAGGAGCCCTAATCTGAGATTTAAACTGGCTAGCACATAACTGAGCCTAATGCACTGAGAGTCCTTAAGCTGAAACAGCATGGCACTTTAACCTGTCTGCAAACACTAGTCTTGAGAGAAGCTAAATAAATAATTTTTTTTATATATTTTATATATCTCTACACGCACACGCACACACAGACAGTATGATCGCAGTCTAAGGATATCCTGTGTAATCTAGCCTCCCACTGACAGATATATGGTTTGGGAAAGAGAAGTTGTAAATTGATTTGATTCAAATGAAAATTAGTGACTACCTTAAGCAAAAACTTGGGATGAGGACTAAGGGTTATCCTTATACAAAATCACACATGAAGGATCTGCTGTAAATGGTTGTATTTTCTCAATTCTTCTGTCTAATGCAATTGCTTCTAAAAATGCTATTAAAGGAATTGGCACATGAAATTGCAAGCCCATTAGCAAGAATTTTTAATAAATCTGTTAACTCAGGGGTTGTACTATATGACTGGAGAATTGCTAACATAGTTCCTATTTTTAAGAAAGGGGGAAAAAGTGATCTGGGTAACTACAGGCTTGTTAGTTTGCAAGGCCTCAGAAAAAAATTTGCAGGAAAAAAGTAGTTAACAACACTGAAGTCAATGGTAATTAGCACAAAATACAACATGGTTTTACAAAAGGTAGATCAGGCCAAACCAACCTGATCCACTTCTTTGAGAAGGTAACAGATTTTTTAGATAAAGGAAATGCAATCGATCTAATTTACCTCAATTTCAGTAAGGCATTTGATACAGTTCCATATGGGGAATTATTAAATTGGAAAAGATGGGGATCAATATGAAAATTGAAAAGGTGGATAAGGAACTGGTTAAAGGGGAGACTACAACAGGTCATATTGAAAGGTAAACTTTCAAGCTGGAGGGAGGTTACTAGTGGAGTTCCTCAGGGATCGGTTTGGGGACCAATCTTATTTAATCTTTTTATTACTGGCCTTGGCACAAAAAGTGGGAGTTTGCTAATAAAGTTTGCGGATGACACAAAGCTGGGAGGTATTGCCAATACAGAGAAGGACTGGGATATCATATAGGAAGATCTGGATGACCTTTTAAACTGGAGTAACAGTAATAAGATGAACTGTAATACTGAAAAGTGCCAGGGATTTATTTAGGGATTAATAAGAATTTTTGTTATAAGCTGGGGACTTATCAGTTGTAAGTAACAGAGGAGGAGAAGGACCTCGGCGTATTGGTTGATCACAGGACGACTATGAGACGCCAATTTCATATGGTGGTGAAAAAAGCTAATGCAGTCTTGGGATGCATCAGGTGAGGTATTTCCAGTAGAAATAAGGAAAGGTTAGTACCATTATACAAGGCACTGGTGAGACCTCATCTGGAATACTGTGTGCAGTTCTAGTCTCCCATGTTTAAGAAGGATGTATTCAAACTGGAACAGGTACAGAGAAGGGCTACTAGGATGATCCGAGGAATGGAAAACCTGTCTTATGAAGGGAGACTCAATGAGCTTGGCTTTTTTAGTCTAACCAAAAGGCTGCTGAGGGGAAATATGATTGCTCTCTATAAATACACCTCTACCTCAATACAACGCTGTCCTCGGGAGCCAAAAAATCTTACCACGTTATAGGTGAAACCATGTTATATCAAACTTGCTTTGATGCACCAGAGTGCACAGCCCCGCCCCCGGAGCACTGCTTTACCACGTTATATCCAAATTCGTGTTATATTGGGTCGAGTTATATCAGGGTAGAGGTGTATATCAGAGGGATAAATACCAGGGAGGGAGAGGAATTATTTAAGCTCAGTATTAACATGGACACAAGAACAAATGGATATAAATTGGCCATCAGGAAGTTGAGACTTGAAATTAGACGAAGGTTTCTAACCATCAGAGGAGCGAAGTTCTGGAACAGCCTTTCAAGGGTAGCAGTAGGGGAAAAAGACATATTTGGCTTCAAAACTAAGCTTGATAAGCTTATGGAGGGGATGGTATGACGGGATAGTCAAAGATCAATTAATTGCCAACATTAGACTATTAGTAGTAAATATGCCCAATGGTCCGTAACGGGATGTTAGATGGGGTGGGCTCTGAGTTACTACAGAGAATTCTTTCCTGGTGTCTGGCTGGTGAGTCTTGCTCATATGCTCACAGTTTAGCTGATTGCCATATTTGGGGTCGGGAAAGAATTTTCCTCCAGGGCAGATTGGGGGAGGCCCTGGGAGTTTTTTGCCTTCCTCTGCAGTGTGGGGCATGGGTCACTTGCTGGAGGATTCTCAGCCCCTTGAAGTCTTTAAACCATGATGTGAGGGCTTCAGTGGCTCAGACATAGGTCAGGGGTTTGTTATGGGAGTGGGTGCGGGAGATTCTGTGGCCTGTGTTGTGCAGAAGGTCAGACTAGACGATGATAACAGTCCATTCTGACCTTAAAGTCTATGATTCTAAAGACTCAGAGAAAAGAGTCCTATAGACTGAACCACCAACGCTACATTCTGCAGCAATCTGGGATATCCTTGAAGGTCTTTCCATTCAAGTATTAAGTATTTTCTGTCTAAGAAAACAAGTAATTACCTGGTAAATCTGCTCTTGTTGAAAAAAAAAAATCTGCTGACAACTGCACAAACTTTAGAAATCCAGGAATAAGTTTAGAGTTTGCATCTGTGTACAGCATGTGTTACAACAGGGCCTTTCATAACACGAACATACACAATGATAAATTCAGAAGTTTTAAAGCAAAGATAATTATTACTTAAACACAAAACACCAGAAAAAATGCTTAAAGTGAAAATCTTTTCTCAAACTCTCCTCCCACAGGCTTTCAATGTTTTAAACCGGGGGCCAACACCCTTACAATAGTTAAAAAGAATTAAAAAGTAGTAGTCACTTCAGAATGGTTTGTCCAAACCATAGTGACACTAACAGGTTAGCAACTCGTCATTTTCCCCATTATAGTAGACAGTCATCGGTTTTAAGTTGTAAGGGAAAATCCTAATGTGTGTGACTATTGCTGAATTATTTATAACACTTCTGTTTTTCAGGGTATATTAATTTCATTTTTAGCATTTTTCAGTTTTATGCAGATATTCAAAAATAGGGGGTTTTCAGGGCTTACATTATTCATTACAGTGATATATGCTACAATGGGTAATATCTTTATAATGTTCCTTAGCACACTAATGTAGTAGTTTCAAACAGTGCTATGTTAAAGCGCACTAGGTAACCTTTAGTCAAGTGCACACGAGCAGGGCCTACACCAACCAATAATGCACAATATGGTAGTGCACTTTAGAAAACACACCTCCGTAGCCTACATTGCTGCTTGGTGTATACATGCCCATAAATAAAAGTAACTTGTTCCAGAGTTTGTTGGATAAACACCAATTTAATTATTTTTATATCGGGGTATTTCATCAGTCAAAACCTAAAATCAGAAGCCCTAATTATATACAGTAGAAAGAATGACTAAATCCACAGAAACATATTCAGATAAAAGATATAATATTTTATGCAAAACCAAGAAAACCTTTATAAGTTCAGTTAAAAGCAATTATTTGAGGTCTAAACAAGGTTACTTGTACATTTCAAATCTGGTGGGAAGTTTGATCCGAGGAATGAATCACAAAATTCTCCTATGAAAATGAGAACTGATATTTAAGCCAGGTAAATAGCACCTCTGACATGTCATATTAGCTGCAGCAGATTTCAATATAAAATGTATCACAAGGATAAAGGAAAGCAGAGTATCTGCTCTAGAATTGAAACTGAGTTAGCAGAACAATTTTAAACATGGTTTTAATCCTGTTCATGCTAACACAGCTTAAGCATATTTTGCCTAGCCAAGATAGGCAGTCAAAACGTTTTTTAAAATGCATTTCTATCTAGAAAACCTGGAGTTTAATCAGTAGAGTGAGCATCAGTGGATGATGGTGACATTTGAAAGTGGACAGGCAAATCTGACAGAGAACTGAAGTGTCTGGACAACAAAATCCTGAAAAGTTACTTTTGATCATTTTTACAATGAACTCCAAGTAAAATTAAACACACTTTGACTACTTTACACAAATCATTTACAAAGTAACCATATTATTTAAAAACAGAACATTTTAAAGCCATCAAATATAACAGTGTAGTGATACTATTAAAAATAAATTAAAAAGGGAGTCATCTGACTAACAAAGTTCTGAACTATGTAAATGCAAGTAAATGTGTATCAATTTTTATATTCTCTGGGAGGAGATGGCTTGAGCCTTAGAAACTACAGATAAAAAAAAATAGAAGGATGAGGAGATAGTCTGAAAGGCTGTATCTTATTGAGGTAATATAACAGAAGGGACATATGGATTTTCGCGCATTTGGCATATAAATATCTTGCAATACCAGCTACAACAGTGTCATGAGAACACCTGCTCTCACTTTCAGGTTAACAGAAACAAGAAGCAGGCAGCATTATCTCCTGCAAATGTAAACACACTTGTTTTTCTGAGTGATTGGCTGAACAAGAAATAGGACTGAGTGGACTTGCAGGCTCTAAAAATTTACACTCTTATTTTTGAATGCAGGTTTTTTTTGGTACATAATTCTACATTTGGAAGTTCAACTTTCATGATAAAGAGATTGCTCTATAGTACTTGTATTAGATTAACTGAAAAATACTATTTCTCTTGTTTTTTTTACAGTACAAATACTTGTAATAAAAAATAAATATGAAGTGACTACTGTACACTTTGTATTCTGTGTTGCAATTGAAATAAATATATTTGAAAATGTAGAAAACATCCAAAAATATTTAAATAAATAGTATTCTATTATTATCAGTGCAATTGTGCAATTAATCATGGTAATTTTTTTAATCACTTGACAGCCCTAGTTTGAAATGCAGAATACAGTCGAGGATTCTAGGTGTATGAACTTCCAACAGATCAAAGTTGTGTTGAGCTACACAAATGGAAAATCCTTTCCATTTAGAGGAGTAAGTCTTTCTCATGGAGAATTTTCTACTTTGTAGTCAGATTTCTTATACTAACAGGGAGCGCACTATGTCAGTAGTACTCAACTTGCCAACATCCAGGCTGTTGAATGTAATGACCTCAGGTCTGGGAGAACAATGTGACTTTGGTTCTGCTATACTATATCTGGACAGTCTAGAAGAGGCATGGAAGGCTAGACAGACATTCTGAGGAGATTGGTCAGCCAGAACTTCCTTTGCCAATTTGATGGTAGCAGAATCAGTGTAGTTACATCCTGCCTTACTTTGCATATGCTTCTTGGAATCAAAGGATTTGGTAGAAAAGAAATGCATACATGGGACCTTGATCCCACAGTACAAGGAAGGCATCTTGCAATGATCCTGGGCACGTCTCCCCTATCTTTGCTACCAACCAACTCTAATGGAATTTCCCCACCATTGAAACATCTGCTTGATGACAGAGCTCTTCAAAGATCACACATCATTGGTGATAAACTGTCTGCTAGGTTGTTTCTGACTCCCAAACATAAAGAGTGATTTGAGGGTATCCCATTTTGATGACATCATGTCTATAACTTGATCACCACCTGACATGGAAGTAAAGAGCAGGCATCTCCTTGCTTCTTTAAACAGTACAATGCAGATGTGCCATCTGTGAGAATCTCAACTGTAAAGATCTGTAGAACAGTTTGGCATGCACAGCATTACAGTCTGACTACTCTTTGTTCTAGTAAATTTATATGAAGAGGCATGGCCTTTTGAGACCAAGTTCTTCCAGCTGTACTCCCCAATGCACCTGTGACCCACTTCTTTGTAAGAGGAGGTGTGAAGAAGAATATGCTCTTCAAATATCTTTGTGGTCTAACCACCAGTACAGTGCCAATAGGATGTTTGCTTTCTCATTCTTGTAAAGAACAAATGACACACTGAGCAGTGATCAGGGACATGGATCTCCCTGAGATAAAATAGACAGCAGATACAGCTCTCCGTAAGTGGGATTAAACCATCACAGCCTGAGGGCTTTGAAACCATCATTTTTGCATGGGTAGAGATACACCCAGTCCTAAGGAACAAATTAAATTTAGTTTGATTTTTTTAAAATATATAACCAAATTAAAAAATGTGAGGAAAAACCTTAAAGGGAATTAACCCTATCTAATTTGCAAGAGAAGTAAATTCCACAGGGTGGCACACAGACACCACTCATTACATCTCACTGTCATGGACACTAAGAGGGAACTGAGGGACAGTTCTGACCACTCTGCCCTTTATGACATTGGGTGGTTGGGCACAAGGACATGAATAGTGCAGGTGTGGCCCAATAGATATTGCTATTCAAAAGATTCCTCTCTTGTATGTATGGGCACCTAGATTGTGAGCCATGCTGACATATACCCACAGAACAACTTTGGTGTACTTTTAAAATGTTTGCCACAATTTTATTTGCATAGCTTTGTTTATAATTCACTTTATATCATGTTATGTATTAACAAGTGAGCCATTTTTAAAACTTACTTTTAAACCCAAATATTAACATGGGGAAATCACAAGCTTGCTGAATTTAAAATTCAGTTTTTCTGCAGTCGTTGCTATTTAGTCCAGCAGGTGCAAAGAAATGGCTTCATTTTAAAGTCTCTTGCTAAAAGCAAGTAGGAATGGTAATAGCCAGAGGTGGGGAAGCATTTCCAGATTAACCACAAGTACTTGCCCTCACCACCCAGTACTCTAAACTGCCGTTCAGTGCAACTCTTATTTCCAATGACATGGCAAACCATATAAAATAAGTGTGCCTGAATACCTCATCAATTAACATGTGATAAATCAGATCTAAATATTTATATTAATTATAAGTCTGCTCCCATGAAATCTGTTGTATGCAGTGCCGCTGAAGCTGTGCTGGTCTCAGAATATTAGAGAGACAAGGTGAGTGAGGCAATACCTTTTACTGGACCCTGAAATCTATTTATTAAAATACAGAAACACAACATAACATTTTATTTGCAATGTGACTGTTCTTGTAATTCTACAGTTGTGGAATTATATGAGGAATCACATCTCTATTTTAGCAATAAATACATTAAAATATAAAAGCAGGAATGCTTAGTGAATGTTCGCTACAGTTAGGAAAAAATGCCAGAATACAGAGGACGACCAAACCCTGTCCAGATGCATATGGGGAGGATTTGTGAGGGATGGAGTAGCAACTAGGAAGAGGGTGCAAAGAGCCTACCTTAGACTTATAGAATATGTCGTATTAGAATTAAACTCTCTTCTGTCCTCAGTATTAGTAATAGGATGACATGGCTGAGAAATGGAGCCACTGCTCCATGTTAGTGCCACTAGTAATAATGCCCATCTCCCCAAACAGCGTGCAAAGGGGAAGAGCAATGGTGGAGCCATAGACCCAACTACCCTCTACATCTGTGATGCAACTCCTATTGCCACGGGCAATCCCTAGAAGCCCCAAGAGAAATTCAGGCTGAGCCAGCCAGCATTCGTCTGGGATTCCTGCTACAGTACAACCTCACCCGATCCTGCTCTACTCACAAACTTCCCTTTCCAATGCAATGCTGTTCCTTTGAGGCACAATATAACCCATAATGGAATATTTCCTGCTCAAAGTTCTAATAAATAAATCTGGGGAGTGGTCCTACTTTGAGCAGGGGATTGGACTAGATGACCTCCTGAGATCCCTTCCAACCCTCATGCTCTATTATTCTAATGTACCAATGTAACCAATCAGTGTTATCAATCAACTATATAGATGTCAATATAAAATATTTTAATGGAACATGGCACCTAGTCAATACATGTTGACACTGGTTACTATCATGGCCCTGATTCTGCCAAGCCTTCTGCATATGCATAACTTTACACACTGTGAATAGTCCCATTGATTTATACACAAACATCTTAGTGTGTTTGTAAAATTAAATAATTTCGCTAAACATTTCTTTTATCCTTTAAAATAACAATTTTGTGTGCTATAATTTGATTATGTCTTCCTTCTCCAGTTGTTCCTCATGTAACACAAATAACTTGTACACATATACAGATAAAACACACATCGGCATGCGCAAAAAGGTAATTGCATACATTTTTCACTGGCGCTGCTTAGAGTTTTAAAAATATAGCCCAAAAAGTTTGTGTGTTTTATCTATTAATATCTTGAACTTGGGTATTTTGTAAAATAAAGTGTTATGCTATACATTTAAAAAGTAAACTAACTGTTAACAAAAGGGATTTTCTAAATGTACATACATACTTAAGGGAGAAAACACAAATGAAGAGCTGTCAGATTTTTATATATAATAGCTTATCACAAGACTGTAGTCCAACTGTCTGTTTTTTCATGAACTGTTAATAAATTCTCTAATAACAAACCTTAAAAAGTCAAAAAAATCCTAAATCAACATTAAAAAAATTGAACACACCCAACCCTACAATACTGGAAAATAAGAAAGTAACCCTAACAACCTTACCTCTGCCACAGTCCACCACCAGCATGATCCCCAAAATAAAGCAGGTGTCTGTCTACGATAGTCTTGTCTATGGTATCAGTTTTGGGGGATTGTTTTGTTTTGTTTTGTTTTGCTGAATGTAAGAAGGAGAGTACACATGCCAGGACAAGTCCACCATTCATAAATATAGCATTTTATACCTTCTTCTGATCAACCGTTCTTGCTAGTACAGCAAAGCAAGGCAGGGGCATTGCCCACTCACTATGCCCTATTCCAACTCCCTTTGGAAAAGCCAATGTTGCTTCAGCTATGGGTTGTAATATTCTAATCTAGAATCACAGAATCATAAGGCTGGATGGGATCTTGAACAGTCATCTAGTCCAGTCCCCTGTGCTGAGGCAGGACCAAGTAAACCTAGACTGTCCCTGAGAGGTGTTTGTCCAACCTGTTCTCAAAAACCTCCAATGATGGGGATTCCACAATCTCCCTTGGAAGCCTATTCCAGAGCTTAACTACTCTTACAGTCAAAGTTTTTCCTAATATCTAAACAAAAATTCCTTGCTGCAAATTAAGCACATTACTTCTTGTCCTATCTTCAATGAAGATTGAGAACAATTGATCACCACCCTCTCTATACCAGTCCTTGACAAGTGAAAACTATCAGGTTGTCCTCAGTCTTCTTTTCTTAGAACTAAACACATCCAGTTAGGTTTTCTAAACCTTTTATCATGTTTGTTGTTCTTCGCTGGACTCTCTTCAATTTGTCCCTATCTTTCTTAAATTGTGGCACCCAGAACTGGACATAGTGCTCCAGTTGAGGCCTCACCATGCTGAACAGAGCGGGACAATTATCTCCTGTGTCTTACATTCGACACTCCTGTAAATACACCTTTACCCCGATACAACAGTCATTGGGAGACAAAAAAATCTCACCGCGTTATATCAAACTTGCTTCCCCCACCCGTTCCTTGATCCCTGATCGCCCCCTCCAGACACCTCCCCTTCCCTAATCACCCCCTACCCAACCTCCCTGTTCTCTGACTGCTCCAACCCCTATCCAGCTGCCCCACCCCCTGACAGGCACTCACCAGCAGCGGTGGTGAGAAGCAGAGCAGTGTGGCCCCAGTCCGCTCTACTCCACCAGCTCCCAGCCGTGGCGCTCTGCTTCCCGCCATCAGTGAGAGCACGGAGGTTGGGGAAAGGATTCCCCCCACCTGAGGTGGGAAGCGACGTGATGTGGCCCCAGCCGTCTCTGCTTTCCTTGCTCTGGCCCCAGCCATGTCACTGGGGGGCGGCGGGGGAAGGGTCCTGCACTCACCTGCCTGGTGAAAGTGGAGAGCCACGGCTGGGAGCTGGCGGAGTGGAGCTGGCTGGGACTGGGCTGTTCCGCTTCCTGCTGCCGGTGAGTGCGGGGAGGTTGGGGAAAGGACACCCCTCCGCACTCACTGACAGCAGGACGCGGAGCAAAGTGGCCCCAGCCCGCTCCATTCTGCCAGCTCCCAGCACTCCACTTTCTGCTGCCGGTGACTGCGGAGAGGTTGGGGAAAGGATGTCCCTCCTGTACTCACCTGCGGTGGGAAGTGGAGCGCTGTGGCTGGGAGCTGGCGGAGTGAAGTGGGCTGGGGCCAGGCTGTTCCACTTCCGCCACTGCTGGTGAGTGGGGGGGGGGGAATCCCTTCCCCCAAACCCTCTCCCCCAAGCAATATGGCTGGGGCCGGCGCGAGCGAAGCAGAGCGGGCTGTTCCTCGCCCCCCGCTAATCCCCCGGGCCATCCTGGGACTGCGGGGTCCCCAAAAGTGCCCTCCCACAGCTCTTGCCCCCCAGACTCTTGGGGAGGGAGGAAGCCACTGACAGCCCCTGAGACCCTCTGCCCTTTATCAAACCCCTTGGCCCAGCCTGGTCCGGCACCCTTAACACACTGTTCAGAGCAGCGTGTCAGAGCTTTACTGTGTTATATGCGAACCTGCGTTATATCGGGGTAGAGGTGTATATCCCAAACTAGATGGACCCCTACAGGCAGTATACTAGTGGATGGCAACAGTTATACGTCATCAGAAAGGCTGCTATATTTTTCATCCAAAAGCATGATCTATTGTTTTTAGGACCTCTTCTAATCAAGTGTTACTTATAAACAGCTAGTGGTGAGCAAGCAAAGAACTATGGTACTCTAGCTGTGGTACTCTTTTTTATTTTAAAATGTTTGCCCTAAAAGACAATTTTCTTGTTTTCTAACGTTTGTGTTTATAAAAATTCATTGGTCTTAAGTTTTGTCCCCCTCACTGATTCATATTTGCAGCCTTAACTTCATCTTAATGTTTATCCGTGAATTCTTCCACACCTCGATTGTCCCCTCTGGTTACGTACCACAAACAGAGCATCTCCCAGTCACTTCTTCTCAGCTTATGCACACATGACCAGAATTCATTACCGAATCTGGCCTGCTGGTTGGATCATTAGCTTTCCCAGCCTGGGCCAGGTACTGACAGGGAGCACAATGGGAACAGAGATCCACGCCCCGCTCCTACTCACTAAAAAGATAGGAGAAGGGAGTTCTGTATGTACAACATTGTCTCTGTTCCCCTCCATCATCTAGAAGAATATGAATACTCTTCTGGGACAATTTTGTGTGGAGTAAGAGGAGGAGGAGCAGCTAACCAGCTTCTTTTCAGATTATCATCCCCTACTGACTTGGCAGATTTCCACACAGATATCCAATGCCATCTGAGCTTCAACCATCACTGTTACAGGACAGCCACAGAGTACTTAGCCAATGGCAGTACAGAAAAAGGCAAACTACACAGAATGCCATTTGCTACAAAATATATTCCCAATTCTAGTATTCTTCCCTAGTTACACTTACTAAAGCATTCACATCATTTCTTGTTTTTAATCAAACTAACAGGGCTAGGAACAAAAGTGCTGGGTAGCTGGAAATTCTAGCTTTAAAGTAATTTTATCTTTAATGGGTGTCAAGACATCACTTCTCAATAGAAGAGATTCTGATTTATTTTAAAAAACCTTAGTTTTAACCTTTTTAAATATTCAAATAATTAGTCTTTTGTTCCAACTGGTAAATAAAACCCTGGGGTTTTCCCCATAAAACTTAAATTTTGCTTTTATATAACAGTTTTCAGCCATAGCTCTCAAGGTGCTTTTACAAAGGAAGGTAAGTATCACTGTCTCTGTTTTAATTTTGCAAATGAGTGAAAGTGAGGCATAGAAGAGTATAGTGATTTGCACAAGGTCACACATAAAGTCAGCACCAGAGTGAGAAACTCCACTATACCACATTGTCTTCCATCTAAGATGCCACATATTTTAGAAAACAGATATCTAAAACTACATTATAGTAACATATTATATGTTTTCCCTATCTGTTTTCCCATCTATAATATGGGGATAATGATAATGAGCTCCTAAGTAAAGCAAAATTTAATTATTAGATTATTACTAGCATGAATTTGGAATGATCTAGACATCTTACTCATGAGCAATGCAGTCATCACAAACACAGGCCAATATAAACTTCGCCCTACTCTACCTCATCATTGGCTGGCTTGTGAGGCCTTACATTCAACTTGACAGCTTCTCTGTATTTGTCTATCTATATGCAACATAATAACTTTTGAATACTGTATCTGATCACTTCCAAAATGTCAAGGAACATGCCAGGCATCAATCGCCAGAACCCTATTGATTTGGGGGACATCAAAAGATGGGCAACAAATGGAGCCACTGGCCTCTGTTTATGCCAACCATTAACATCTTACAGAATAAGAATAGTCTTGCTCATCCGCCCAACAGAGTTTAACATGTTGCCACCCTAAAGAAAACTAATTGCTCTCTCTGCTGGGAGACTGGGGATGGATTCTCAGCAAACAGGAGTAACCAGAGAGAGAACTTCCTTCCTTCCTCCCTCCCATTTTGCCTCCTGTTTGGGGTGAGATGGCACCATCCAGTCTGGAGGGAAGAAAAGTACTCTCTCTCTCTCTCTCTCTCTCTCTCAAAATTTTTTTTAAAAAGAGTGAAAGAGAGGAAGGGAGGGAGATATACACAGAGAGACAAAGTGTAAAGTGGTGGTTCTCAACAGGCATTCACAGAGGTCTTCCAGGGGGTACACAGGCACTGATTACCCCTCTTTCCCGTAGGTGCTCAACCTCCCCCTCTGCACCCGGCTCCATCCCTATTCCAACCCCTTCCCCAAAGTCCCCACCCCAACTCCATCCCCTCCCTTCCCCTATTCCAACTCCTTCCCCAAATCCCCACCCTAGCCCTGCCTCCTCTCCTGAGCATGTTATGTTCCTGCTCCTCCCCCTCCCCAGAGCATGCTACCACCACCAAACAGCTGTTTGCTGGTGGCCGGGCAGGCAATGCTGGGAGGCAGGCGGAGAAGCAGGGACACAGCGCACTCAGGGGGGAGGAACTGAGGCTGGGGGGGGGGGGGGAGACTTGGCTGCCTGTCTGTGCAGAGCACCCACTAATTCTTCCCCCGGGTGCTCCAGCCCCAGAGCATCCATGGAGTCAGTGCCTATGAGGGGGTACATCAACTCATATAGATATTTGCCTAGCACTAGCAACGTCAGTAGAAACTAAAATTTCATATAGATGACTTGTTTATACTGCTCTTAGTGTTGCCAACTTTCTAATTACTCAAAACAGAATACCCTTGCTCAGTCTCTTCCCTGAGGCCCTGCCACGTCCCTTTTCTGAGGTCCAGGCCCCCACTCACTTCAGCCCCCCTCCCTCCATTGCTCGCTCTCCCCCACCCTCACTCACTTTCACTGGGCTGGGACAGAGGTGCAAGATGGTGTGAGGGCTCCAGCTGGGGCAGGAGGTTAGGAGGGGGTGCAGTCTATGACTGGGGGTTCGGACCTCAGGGTGGGTCTGGGGATGAGGGGTTTGGGGTGCAGGAGGGGGCTCCAGGCTGTGGCCAAGGGATTTGGAGTGCAGAAATGGGCTCAGGGCTGGGGAAGGGGGTTAGGGTGCGGGTGGGGGCTCCAATTGGAGGTGTGGGCTCCAGGGATGAGGGGTTTGGGGTGCAGGAGTGGGTTCTGGGCTGGGGCCAAGGAGTTTGGAGTGCAGGAGTGGGCTGGGGCAGGCAGTTGGGGTGTCGGTGGGGGCTCTGAGAGGGGGTGCAGGCTCTGGAGTGGCACCAGGAATATGGGGTTTGGGGTGCAGGAGGGGGCTCAGGGCTAGGGTTGACGGTGCAGGAGAGGATTTGGGGTGCAGGCTCCAGGTGGGAGTTTGGGTGCAGGAGGGTGTTCCGACCTGTTGCAGTGGATTGGGCGTGGGGTCCAGCCAGGCGGCACTTACTTCAGCTGGCTCCCTGTCAGTGGCACAGTGAGGCTAAGGCAGGCTCCGCGCTGCCCCCAGAAGCAGCCAGCATGCCTCGTCCCTAGGCAGAAGTGCGGACGGACGGCTCTGAGTGGTGTGCGCAGCCCCCACAGCTCCCATTGTCCACGGTTCCCAGCCAATGGGAGGTGGGGAGCCAATGCTCGTGCGTGGCCAGCGCATAAAGCCTCCCTAGTTCATGTCACCACTTCCAGGAGCTGCGCTGAGCTAGGGCAGGCAGGAAGCCTGCCTAGCCCCACTGACCAGACTTTTAACGGCCCAATCAGCAGTGACCAGCGCTGCCAGGGTCCCCTTTCAACTGGGCATTCCAGTAGAAAACCAGACACCTGGCAACCCAGACTACTCTCTATATGTATACGCTGAAATCTACATACAATATCTATATTGCAATTTATTTTATAGTTATATGGTCAAAATAGAAAGTGCATAATTTTTCAGGAATAGTGAGCTGTGACACTTCTGTATTTTATATGATTTTGTAAGCAAGTAATTTTTAAGGGAGGTGAAACCTGGGGGCACACAAGGCAAATCAGACTCCTGCAAGGGGTCCAGTAGTCTGGAAAGGTTGAGAGACACTGGTGTAAAGAATGGGGGATCCTGATGAGGAAGAGCTGGGGGAAACAGAGCCCCTGGCATGATGGGGAGAATGAGGACCCTGGTGTGAAGGGAACAGGGAGGAGAATGGGGGATCCTGCAGTGCAGGGAGCCCTGGCACAGTGGGGAGAATGGGGGGGACGCAGGTGGGCAAAGTGGAGTGCCTGGTATGCGAGGGTGGCGGGCACACAGAGGCTGTGGCATGGGGGAGAAGTGAACGCGCAGAGCCCCTGCACTGGAAAGAAGGGCGATCTGGGAATGAGATTCAGCCACTTCCCCGCCCCCTCGCTGCTACCAGTCCAAATCAGCGTCTGCCCCGGGGCCGAGAGCGCCGCGGGTAGGGCGATACAGACCCCGCCGCCCTGGGGCTTAGGGAGCTCCGAGGCTCCCGCTCCGGCCTATCAGCGCCTCCGGGCCGGACTCCCGGCCTGCTCCTTCCGCTGCCCAACCCGGGGCCGCCGAGGCCTCAAGGGAGGCCGCCAGCCGCTGCCCCAGCGCATGGCGGGCAGGGAGCCGGCTGCCGCCTCCCGCCCAGGCAGACGGACCCGGAGGACGTCGCTGGGTCCCGCTGCCGCCGCCCCACGCCGGCCCCTCGCTCACCCGGGCTCTTCAGGTTGTAGCGGGACTCCATGGCGCGGACGGCGGTTCCCAGCGACCGGCCCGGGGCGGGGACTCGCGCGGCTGCTGCTGACTCGGCTCCGGCTGCGGCAGGAAACTGCCCTGACGTGGCAGCGGCAGCTCTGTGACTCCGGCAGGGCGGGCCCTGCGCGCCCGACACCGCCCCGCCACCCCGCCCCTTCTGCCCCGTACCGCCCCGGCGCCGGTACTGCTCGTAGCTCTGCCTCTGTCCTCAGTACCCTGCTCGAGCCCCTTCTGCTAGCGCCCCCACCGCCAGTACCTCCTCGATACTGCCTCATCCCCGATACGCACCTCTTATCCTCGGTCCCTTATCCCTGATACAGCCCCCAATCCCCCTCCTGATACCACTCCCATCCTCGATTCTGTCCCTCCAATCCAGCTTTCATTCCCCCAATCCCCTTCCTGATACCACCCTGATCGGCTCCGGTGACCAGACAGCAAGTGTGAAAAATCGGGACGGGGTGGGGGGTAATAGGAGCCTAGATAAGAAAAAGACTCTATAAAATCAGGACATCTGGTCACCCTACCTGATTGCCTCCTGATGCTGCCCCCTCCGAGATAGCCTTAGTGATACTACCCCATCTCAAATACCCCTACTAATACTGGCCCCATCCCTGATACCACCATCCCCAATATAGTCCCCCGTGCCTGGCCCCCATCCTGATATCTGCCACATCCCTGATCCCCTTCCTGATACCATCCCTATTCCTGATAGCTCTGCTAATACTGCCCCCATCCCTGTTGCCGCTCCCAGCACTGATTCCCCTTCTCCCTCAAAAATACAACCTCTCACCGCTAATGTTGCCCCCATTCCTGATATCACTCATAATACCTCTCCCACCCTAATACAGCCCCACTTCCAACAACACCTCTATCCTGATACAGCCCGCACTGCTGACATTGCCCCATACCTGATCCCTTCTGATCTCCAATACCCAGCCCCAATATCAGCTCGATCACCCCACTATTAGTAGTCCTCCATCCCCAGTATCCCTCTCAATACCATCTTATTGCCCATATTGCCCTCTCCATGATACCCCATCATACCTCTCTCACCCTGGTACATCCCCACTGCTGATACTTTTCCTATAGTTCTCCCAGTACTTTCCCTGCCTTGTTACATCCCCACCACTTATACCCTTCTCAGTACCACCTTGCATAACACCTTCATCCCACATACCTGTCCCAATACCTCCCCTGTGCTGATGCACCCTTACCTGGGATACTGACCTAATTACTTAGATTGAAAATTCTTTGGGAAGGGGACTGTCTTTTGTTTCATGTTTGTACTGCGCCTAAGACAATGGATCCTGGTCCATGACTGAGACACCTAGGCACTATGATAATGCAAATAACTAATAAATAATAATAATAAACCTATATTTATAAAAGTAGCCTGATTTTCAGCGCTACTGAATTCCTATTGACCTCAGCGAGAGATGTGGGCTAGCAGCATCTCTGAATCAATCCCTTTTTACTGATGTGCCTAATTTTAGTCACATAAATTTGAAAATGTTGGTCTTGGCATCAGGTTTATCATTTATGTTATTGTTCCCTATTTCTTGTCCCTACCTCTATATCTTTTCCTTCCCATCTCAACTTTCTCATATCCTATGTCCCTCTGTAAACCATCAGCAGTGAAAACCAGTTGCAAGCAGAAAAGTTGAACACTGCAATGGTTACACACACCTGTACATTTTTGCCTACTTAATTACCTTTTAGTTTAAATTTCAAAAGTTACTCTTCACTTTCTATTCCTAAAATTGTTGCATAGTGTTGTTGGCGTAGCACGGCAATTTAAGAGTTAGCTACATTTCGGAGTAGACAAGTGATCTTTATGTATACAGGGCAAAATTCTGGGTACAGTAGTTGGAGGAACAGGGCGTATATAACCTTGCCTCTCACCATGACTCACCCTTACAGCGGGAGGGCAGGATTCAAATACAGAACACAGAAGTGCATTAGGCTGAGAGATTAGCTACTACATCAGCTGGTGCACAAAAGGACCCACTGTTGTGTAGGTAATGTCCAAGAACACATGGCCCCATCTTAAGTGCATAATCAACATAGAAACATAGAAGTGTAGGACTGGAAGGGACCTCAAAAGGTAATCTAGTACAGTCTCCTGCATTCAAGGCAGGATTAAGTAATAACTAGACCATTCCTGACCAGTGTTTGTCTAACCTGTTCTTAAAAAACTCCAATGATGGAGATTCCACAACCTCCCTATGCAATTTGTTCCAGAGCTTAACTACTCTGACAGGAAGTTTTTCCTAAATTCCAACCTAAACCTCCCTTGCTGCAATTTAACCCCATTGCTTCTTGTCCTACCCTCAGAAGTTACGGAGAACAATTTTTCACCCTTCTCTTTGTAACAACATGTATGTACTTGAAAACTGTATTATGTCCCCTCTTAGTCTTCTCTTCTCCCTACTAAACAAACCCAGTTTTTTTAATCTTTCCTCATGGGTCATGTTTTCTAGAACTCTGATCATTTTTGTTGCTCACCTCTGGACTCTCTACAATTTATCCACATCTCTTTTGAAATGTGGCACCCAGAACGGGACACATCACTCCAGTTAAAGCCTTATCAGTGCTAAATAGTGAAAGAATTATTTCTCATGTCTTTCTTACAGCACTGCTGCTGATACATCCCAGAATGATGTTCCCTTTTTTTTTAAACTGTGTGACACTGTTCACTTATATTTAGCTTTCGATCTGCTATACCCCCCAATCCCTTTCC
Source organism: Gopherus evgoodei (assembly GCF_007399415.2). Taxonomy (NCBI): domain Eukaryota; kingdom Metazoa; phylum Chordata; order Testudines; family Testudinidae; genus Gopherus; species Gopherus evgoodei. The sequence continues at coordinate 78,846,394 of NC_044324.1, forward strand.
ACAGGACTCCTTCCTAGTCATTTCTCATTTTGTATATGTGCAATTGATTGTTCCTTCCTAACTCAAGTACTTTTCATTTGTCCTAATTGAATTTAATCCTGTTGATTTCAGACCATTTCTCCAGTTTGTCTAGATCATTTTGAATTTTAAACCTATCCTCCAAAGCACCTGTAACCCCTCCAGCTTGATAATCTTTCACAAACTTTATAAGTATACTCTCGATGCCATTATCTAAATCATTTATCAAGATATTGAATAGAACCAGACCCAGGACTGATCCCTGTGGGACCTCACTAGATATGCCCTTCCAGCTTGACGGTGAGCTCCTGATAACTTCTCTCTGGGAATGGTTTTTCAACTAGTTATGCACCTACCTTATAGTAGCTCCATCTACACTATATTTCCCTAGTTTGTTTATGAGAAGGTCATGCAAGACTGTATCAAAAGCCTTACTAAAGTCAAGATACAGCACATCTACCACTTTCTCCCATCCACAGGGCTTCTTACCCTGTCAAAGAAAGCTATTAGTTTTGTTTGATATGATTTGTTCTTGACAAATCCATGTTGACTGTTACTTGTCACTTTATTATATTCTAGGTGTTTGCAAATTGATTGCTTAATTATTTGCTCCATCTTTTAGGGTACTGAAGTTAAACTGGCTAATCTGTAATTCCCTGGGTTGTCCTTATTCCTCCTTTTATATATTGGCACTATATTTGCCATCTTTCAGTCCCCTGAAATATCTCCAATCTCTCTTATCAGCAGTTTAGGGGGTCTGACATCTTCAGATGGTATGTTGCAGGCACTAGGAATGGTGCATGTGAATTTGTCCCACTTGTTTTTAAAGGATCAGTAAGGAGTGGCACAGCACACAAACTTGCCCATCCTTCCTCACTTGGCTACCCTGAGTCATCTTGCCACGTACTAGTTGAATGGCTATGGGACTCACTACAGGGCCAGACGCTTTCAGTCTTCACTATAATAAGGGCAGTACTTTGCCCAAAATCTGTAAAGAAATTTAGAATCCTCCTGACTGAAGGGCATTTTAAATAAAGGCGTCATCAGGTGAATACTTGTGTAGGTCAAACAGAGTAACATTTAGATGAGTTGACTGTTGTCTCTGGGTTATGGTAATTGTGCTTGACAGCGGTTACAGCATCACTTAATATAGCTCACAAAGGAAGCACCTGCACTGAATATGAACAATTTGTTTCTAGCTAGAAGAAGAAATACACAATCATAGCTACATCAGGCTAAATATTATGGAAATAATCCAAATACAGTCTTAATTTTTAAAAAGTAGGAATCTATTGTAGTTTTTTCCATTCAATTAAATTACATCTTTGCCAGTTTGGGAACATAGGTTACCATACTAGGTTTAACTGCATATCTTGATTACCTTTAGATACATGTAGGAAGCTAGGTTTTAACTCCACAACTCTCCATGCTACCTGCTAGCTTGTAATAGCCTCCCACTGAAGGACCGTGTGTACCATGGCTGCAAGCACACCTTCACTAATTTCCATAGGCAATATTGCCAACCTCAAAAGTCAGGGCCCCCAATACCATGATTTTTTTTTAATTACATTGGGAGGGGGGATTATTTGCCTTCTGTTTCCAAGCCTTCATCATGCTCCATTGCAAGCTTCTCTGCAACCTGGAGGTCTAGAAACTTTGTTTTTTAAATGAAAGGTGAGATTCTCATATAATCACTTGACTGAGCTGGGGCTTTAAGTAAAAACATCAAATATCATGAGACTTGTAGTAAGACCACAAATGTTGGCAATACTGCATTGGACCTGCACACATTATCACATGATATAACTAGGCTATTTCCCATGCTGAAAAACTAAAAGTGCTCAGTTGTAGTAAGCAGAAACTAAAATGTACCTGTATTTACATTGCTACAGCAAACAAATATTTCCTTCTATATGCAGTCACCAGAGAAAGAAACAAGATTTGACAGCTCTTCATAAAGTGACCTCCTTCGGGACACTTAGGATAGCCACTATTGCTGTCCTCAAATATTTAAAAAAAATCATGAACCAGGCCTCAGAAAAAGAGATTAATCACATTTTTACTTTTTACACAATCAGCTCACAAACACATGGTTTCTGATACAGGTAAAGGAAAACAGTATGGTTAATGCATATTTTGTATCTAGGTTTGATACATTTTTCTATGCTCTTGTGGATATTAGTGAATTAAACTAACCAATGTGAAATTGAATCATTGTTTATTTTCTCCTGCAGGTCAAGTAATTGTGTGAGAATGGCTAATAAAAAAATCCCTTCCATTTCCCAGCTTTCCAGCTCCCAGCAGCTGGGGACAAGGGCTGATCCAGCTCAACATTGGGCCAGGTTTTCATAAAGCAGGGATTTGGTCTGTTCAAGAGGAATTGCAGTGTAACATCTTGTTAACTAGAGCCTATATAAATAACTGCATTTTTATATACTCTGATCTTTTAAATGCAAATGCAAATAATTTCTTCAAAGGGAGTTTTATGAGATCTCAAAAGTTTGTGGAAAAGTATAATGGTTTCTTTTAAAAAGTAGTATCCCCCACTGACACCAAGGACCACATTTAAAACACATTGCTTTATTGATTTACAATTTCTAGCCTTTCAACTCAGGTATTTGGCTGAAAGAATTTAAATAATCAAAATAAACTTTTTTAAAAGTAACATTAATTTATATAGTTTTATAACATGTGCCCATTATAAAACCAAACAGCTCTCTCTTATTGAAACACATATTGTGCTCATTATGTACTGGGTCAGATCAATAGTCCATTTAGCCCAGCATCATAGGTTATTAAGGATCTCAAGAGATCATCTAGTCCAACCCTCTGCTCAAAGCAGGACCAACCCCCAAATGGCCCCCTCAAGGATTGAACTTGCAACCCTAGCTTTAGGAGGCCAATGCTCAAACCACTGAGCTATCCCTCCCCCTCTTGAAGAGGGATGCTCTGTGTTATGGGAGCAGAGAGGCCTGGGTTCCTGGGACCCCACTGATCATTCAGTCCAGCTGGTTCATCCTCCATGTCCATTGTCCTCGGCACTAGTTCCTGTCTTCCAACCATGGCAAATGCCAGATGCTTCAAAGGGAATGAACAGAACAGGGCAGTTTCAATTAATTCACCCTCTGTCATCCAGTCCCAGCATCTGGAAGTCAGAGCCTTAGGGACGCCCAGAGCACGGGATTGCATCCTTGACCATCTTGGCTAATAGCCATTGATGAATCTACCCTCCATGAAGTTATCTAATTCTTTTTTTAACCCAGTTAATAGTTTTGGCCTTCACAACCTCCCCTAGCAACAGGACCCACAGGTTGACTGCATGTTGTGTAAAGAATTGCGTCCTTGTTTGTTTTAATCCTGTTTATTAATTTCATTGGATGACTCCTGGTTCTTGTGTTATGTGAAGGGGTAAATAAACTTCCTTATTCACTTTCTTCATGCCAGTCATGACTTTATAGGCCTCTATTTTATCCTCCTTAGTCCTCTTTTCAAAGCTGAATAGTCCCAGTCTTTTTAATCTCTCCTCATATGGAAGCTGTTTTCATTCCCTTCATCATTTTTGTTGCCCTTCTCTGTACCTTTTCCATTTCTAATATATCTTTTTTGAGATGGGGTGACCTGAACTGCATGCAGTATTCAAGGTGTGATCATACAATGGATTTATATAGGGGCATTATGATATTTTCTATTTTATTATTTATCCCTTTCCTAATGGTTCCTAACATACTGTTAGCTTTTTTAACTGCTGCTGCATATGGAGAGCATATTTTCAGAAAACTGTCTATGGTGACTCCAAGATCTCTTTCTTGGGTGGTAACAACTAATTTAGATCCCATCATTTGGTATGTGTAGATGGGATTATGCTTTCCAATGTGCATTACTTTACATTTATCAACACGGTTGGGAACCAGCTAAGGAAGCAGGTGCTCGGGGAGGCCAATACAAAGGGGCGGTACTCCGTCCGCTACTGGGCAGCACATCCAGCTCTTTAGCGGGAATTTGGTGGCAGGTCCCTCAGCCCCTCTCTTCCTCTTTGAGCTGCCACCAAAGTGCCGCCGAAGAGGAAGAGAGGGAGTGAAGGACTTGCCGCCAAACTGCCACTGAAGAATGAAGTGGCGCAATCAGCTTTTTTTTTTTCGCCACGTGGTGGCAGAAAACCTAGAGCCGGCCCTGTTTATCAACATTGAATTTAATTTGCCATTTTGTTGCCCTCTCACCCAGTTTTGTGAGATGCTTTTGATCCTCTTTTCACTCTACTTTGGACTTAATTATCTTGTGTAATGCTGTATCATCTGTAAACTTTACTGCCTCACTGTTTACCTCTGTTTCCAGATCATTTATGAATGTGTTGAACAGCACTCATCCCAGCACAGATCCCTGGGGGACCCCACTATTAACCTCTCTCCATTATGAAAACTGACCATTTATTCCTTCCCTTTGTTTCCTGTATTTTAACCAGTTACTGATCCACAAGAGGACCTTCCCTCTTATCCCATGACAGATTAGTTTGCTTAATAGCTTTTGGTGAGGGATCTTGTCAGAGGCTTTCTGAAAGTCCATCTGCACTGTATCTACTGGATCACTCTTGTCCACGTGGTTGTTGACCTCCTCGAAGAATTCTAATAGATTGGTGAGGCATGATTTACCTTTACAAACGCTGTGTTGACTCTTCCCCAACAAATCGTGTTCATCTATATGTCTGATAATTCTGTTCTTTACTATAGTTTCAACCAGTTTTCCTGGTACTGAAGTTCAGCTTACTGGTTTGTAATTACCAGGATCACCTATGGAGCCTTTTAAAAATTGGCATTACATTAATTATCCTCTAGTCATTTGGTACAGTGGCTGATTTAAGTGATAGGTTACATACCAGAGTTTCATATTTGAGTTCCTTCAGAACTCTTGGGTGAATAATATCTGATCTGGTCACTTGCTACTGTTTATCAATTTGTTCCAAACCTCCTCTATTGACAACTCAATGTGAGTTCCTCAGATTTGTCACCTAAAAAGAATGGCTCAGATGTGGCAATCTATTTCACATTCTCTGAAGACCGATACAAAGAATTAATTTAGCTTCTCCGCAACGGCCTTGTCTTTCTTGAGTGCTCGTTTAGAACTTCTAATGTCCAGTGGCCCCACTGATTGGTTGGCAGGCTTCCTGCTTCTGAGATACTTAAACATTTTTTGTTAGTTTTTGAGCATTTCGTTACTTGCTCTTCAAATTCTTTTTTGGCCTTCCTAGTTATACTTCTACACTCGACTTGCGAGCGTTTATGCGCCTTTCTATTTTCCTCAGTAGGATCTGGCTTCTAATTTTTAAAGGATGCTTTTTTGTCTTTAACCACTTATTTTACTCTGTTGTTTAGCCACGGTGACATTTTTTGGTCCTCTTTCTGTTTTTTTTTAATTTGGGGTATATTTAATTTGAGTCTTTATTATGGTGTTTTTAAAAGTTTTGATGCAGCTTGCAGACATTTCACTTTTGTGGCTGTTTTAATTGACAAACTAGTAGTCTTAGTTTTTTAAGTCCTCTCTATGAAGTCAGACCTGGTACATCTGCTTCAATAATAACCATACAGATACACAGCACCTTCTTTCCAGGGGAAAGATTACGGTGTTTCAACTGAGTTTGATTCTAAAACTACGATGTCAAGAAACCGAGAGCTTTGCCAAATTATTTTTTAATTAGTGGTACCGCATAAATGAAACAAAATTTTCTGAAGCAGAATTTTGTCTTGAGTAGTTTAGAGTAGTCTTCATTGTCTGAAATCTAAATTAAGAAAAAATTGTTTTCTGTTTGCAAAGAGGGAGGAATTCTATCAAATTACAATATTGTTTTCCCTTTTCACCATAGTTTTAAATCAGTTTGAATTATAAAAAGGATTGAAGCTAAGCGTAAGAACTTTTAGGATAAATATCAGAAAAAAGTTTTCTGCTAGTGACGTCTATGAAACTGTAAAACAGTTTCTCAAATATTAGCAGTGGAAGACATTTTATTTTCAATTTAGAACTAGACTGAACACAACGAGAGAGAATATAGTGTAAGGAACATTGATCAGAACAGATAAGATAACCTGATAGAAATTAAGCATGTAAAAGACCTATGTCAGATTTATATCTCCCATAAAGCAACAACATGGAAGGAGAAAAGAATCTACCAAGCTCCAACTAAATGCTTTGTGTTAAGCTGTGGTGTACCATCTTGTGGGGTTCCTTTTTAAAATTGTTCTTATTTCTCTTGATAGCATGAAAACACCACTGATACCTACAACACACATTGAGGGGACAAGGTTGTAGTCAAGAGAATTAACTGAATAGTGGTTCAAAAGTACAGAAGGTGTTACGAAGGCCTGTGTTAGGACCTGCATACTGCTGACTGGGTGGCTGCATTTGGGTGCTCTTGCTTTCAGGTCTCTCAATGTTCTAGTTTTTGCATCTTCTAGATATGGAAATAATAGTGAATGTTTCTGGCATGCACCCAGAGCACTGCAGATAGCAGAAATAAGAGTTTCATAGCCAGAACTGATTTTGGTTAATAATATTATTGGATCTAATAACTGCTTTGCAAGGAGAAATTGCTAGGTGTAGTTTGTTGGTCTCCTATTCCTTCCCCACTTCCATCCTATTTTTCTGCAGTTATACTGCAGTTGTTCACAATTTATAGTGCTCCAGGGTCTAGATTAAGCTACTGAAGATGCTGTAGTCACCTTCCCTTATGTGAAGTCTTCTGAGTTTTCCTTAGCTTTAAACTGATACTCATAGGCTTTCCTCAGTGAGGGGAACATATGGCATTACGATACTACAGTATAGAATCACAGGACTGGAAGGGATCTTGAGAGGTCATCCAGTCAAGTCCCCTGAACTCATGGCAGGACTAAGTGTTATCTAAGTATTAAGTATTACCTCCCTTGGCAATTTACTCCAGTGCTTAAACATCCTGACAGTTAAAAGTTTTTCCTAATGTCCAACCTAAACCTCCCTTGCTGCAATTTAAGCCCATTGCTTCTTGTCCTATCCTCAGAGGTTAAGAACAACAATTTTTCTTCCTCCTCCTTGTAACAACCTTTTATGCTTGAAAACTGTTGTCATGTCCCCCCTGAGTCTTCGTTTTTCCAGACTAAACAAACACAATTTTTTCAATCTTCCCTCATAGGTCATGTTTTCTAGATCTTTAATCATTTTTGTTGCTCTTTTCTGGACTTTCTCCAATTTGTCTACATCTTTCCTGAAATGTGGCACCCAGAACTGGACACAATACTCTAGCTGAGGCCTGCGCGGAATAGAGGGGAAGAATGACTTCTCATGTCTTGCTTACAACACTGCTGCTAATACATCCCAGAATGTATGTTCACTTTTTTTGCAACAGCGTTACACTGTTGACTCATATTTAGCTCGTGGTCCATTGTGACCTCCAGATCCCTTTCTGCAGTACTCCATCCAAGGCAGTCATTTCCCAGTTTGTATATGTGCAACTGATTGTTCCTTCCTAAGTGGAATACTTTGCATTTGTCCTTATTGAATTTCATCCTATCTACTTCAGACCATTTCTCCAGTTTGTCCGGATCATTTTGAATTATAATCCTATCTTCCAAAGCACTTGCAACCCCTCTCAGCTTGGTTTTGTCTGTAAACTTTATAAGTGTACTCTCTATACCATTATCTAAATCATTGATGAAGATAGTGAACAGAACTGAATCCAGAACTGATCCCTGTGGGACTGCACTCATTATGCCTTTCCAGTATGACTGTGAACCACTGATAACTACTCTCTGGGAACAGTTTTCTAACTTTCACCCAAGAAGATGAGCCAGAACTACAGCTGTAGGATTGCAATCGTTCAGTCCTTCAGTCCTCTTACACGTGAATCGTCCTATTGACTCTAATGGGATTACCCATGTGAGTATTGCTCAGTGTGCGCAGTCTGGCTCTTAATTCTCCAAGTTGAACAAGATATTTTCAAAATCGCTTTCTGTGACAGGAAACAAGCATTTTACTATTTCTTTATAGCGCTAGCTAGCAATTGAGAAGTTGTTTAAAATCTCCTAACATATTTAATACAAGTGTAATGATTACTATTAAAACAGCTTGAAAAGAAAAGGATCCAAGAAATGTCTCTCAGAAGCAAACAATTGATACTGTACATGGTGACCTATATAGGATTATTTAACTTTACAAATTCCTCAATTTATTGAAATAGTGGATTTACTTTGAAAGTGCTTAAAAATGGATTTGAGGTTTATAAGGCAAGTCATTTCTGAGATACTACACAACTAAAAAATTGTTAGTAAGTTTAAAAATGTGCAGACTTCCCGTCTCCCCAAGTTTCTATAATGCCTTATGCAGTGCTGTAACCATGTCGGTCCCAAGCTATTAGAGAGACAAGGTGGGCGAGGTAATATCTTTTAGTGGACCAATTTCTGTTGGTAAAAGAGACAAGCTTTTGAGCTTAAGACACAGCTCTTCTACAAGTCTGGCTACATAAATACATTTCCCAGACCTAGAGAAGAGCTTCATGTAAGCTTGACTCTCTCATCAACAGAAGTTGGTCAAATAAAAGATATTATCTCACTCACCTTGTCCCATAATACCTTGTCAGATTAGGCTCAAACTTTTCACAAAGTGTTTTCATCTCACCAGAGTGAAGCTTCAGGCCCCATGATACAAGACACAATTTTAATATTTTCTAGAAACTATTTTGTGCCATCACAAAAAAAAAGTCAACTCTTGAGCCAACTCTGACTGAAGCTATTCTGAGAGATTTTTTTTTCTACATGATGTAATGTCATTAATTGTACTGTATCTATTAAAATCTCCCGGATTGCTTTCAAGAGTCACCAGGAGATCGATGCCAATTCCAGATGATTCTTGGCCAATCCAGGAAGGTTGGCAACCCTGCTCTTGAGTGACTATGTTTTCAATTACATATCATGAAAGCACCTTCTTGCTGAACACACATCTTCAATAATGCACTTTGCACCTGTAATCAAAGCATCACAGAACAGTATTCTATACTGTAATCTTAAAAAATCTTCCCGGTCCCAGAAAGACAGGACAGATTTTAACTTCTTAAAAGAAATCATGGTGCTATCAGTTGCATTTATGTACTCTGGGCTTCTGCTTACTGCATTAGTTATATAGCCCTACTCCACAAAATCGAGTTGATGGAAATTTGTATGTTAATACTGACCAACTCCTGCAGCTAGAAGCAAAAAAATGTATAAAGGACATTCAAGGTATTTATTTTAAAGGGGCACTGCCTGTTCAAATACAGCCCTAAATTTAGGTTGTGCAAAAGCTTGTTTTTACAAAATGTAAAACGACCACAAAATTTAAAGAAACAGAATGGAAACCCCATGTTCTTTTTAAAAAAAAAAAAATCTCCCTTATGCTTCACTGCTCAAACAGTTCAGACTACTGATAGTACATGAGCACCTAACAGGGTTTTTTTTAGTGACTGACTAATCAAAAGTGAAAGATGAATCATCATCCAAGCTGAGGAATGCAAAAAGTGAACAACAAAAGCAGTTTTATTTTAACATTCTTTCAGTTCTTTCAGCTTTAATAATCCAACATATTATTTGCAACATAGGTAAGATTATTTGATTTTCACCTTGATTTTATTCACTTGGAAGTTTGTATGATAGCTGCAAGAGTCATCCTGGTGACACTATAATACGCGACAGACATAATGTAAAATGTAAGGCTTAACTAAATTGATAGTGTCTCTACATGCACATACAAATATGATACTGTGATTGCATGTTTAGTGGAAAAATGTGCATGCTTACAGAAGGAAACCAGATATCTTAATTAATCTCTTCAGTCTTGGTTCCCACAGCAGCAACTCTATGGCAGGAAAAAAAAACAGTAGCATTCTTTGAAGTGTCTGGTCCAATACATGGGCAGTACTGGAGATGTCCTTGCCCCACATAATCAGATATATCTGAGAGAAGTGAAGTGGTGAAGACTGATACTCCTGACACATCGTTGCAACAAAAGAGGGAGACAAATATGCACACACTGTAGCCCAAATCCACCCCTGTGGAAGTGCTGTGGAGGGGAGAATACAGAGGAGCACTCACTGACATAACTATGAACCCCTAAAGAAGATATTACTGTTTAGGCTGGGGGCAGCTGTCTCCAACACCGCCATAAAAACCCCCATCTAGTGTCAGAGGGGTAACACTGGGAGGAGCTCACTCTCCCTGGTATTTTTGGAGCACTCTCCCTCTTGAACCAGTGCCAATAATGTAAACCCAGGTAAAGAGTTTACCCACTTCTCATTTGGGGAATCTGAAGTTTAGTATAGGAGCTTCCCATTTCTTTTTTTTTTAACCAATGTACCACAGTGTACCACTGCAGCCCCTATTCATCACACTGATGTCTATCCCCTCCATACCTTTTGGGTACTAGAAGTGCTCTCCATCTCTCCCAAGCACTAAGATAGCTCTGAGAACCATACGTTTGGCATATTTTTCATAACATTGATCAGATACACTAGAAAGGATCCATTTGTTGATTAAATTCATATTTTAAAATACTCCATTTCTGTCCAATAAACTCAGACCAAAGGAACCACTGAAGGCTAAAGGATAAACAGAAAAATCATGTATGTTAGGCAGCAATGAAGGGTTAAAAGCCAATAGTTTCTCCTTAGACTAATATTCACTTAGACATATTGCATTCTTATCTTCCCTCTCAGCTGGCACTCTACTACCATGATGTTGGGCACAGAAACAAAAGTTAAAGAATTCCATAAGACGTTCCAAGATGGTCTTATAACAGAGTACAGTGTATGTATTCAGCAAGTCTCTCAATGACTATGTTTGCTGTTGGTAAAAACTCTCTATTTCTGTCATATGCCAAAAAATACTAGTGGTTTTAGTCCACAATTAAAGGTGCAGCATTACAATTTGTTTTAACTGGATGTGTACTTTTTAACAAAGGAAACTTTCAAAAGTGCTTCTCCCTTATCTTTTCCGGCTACGAGGTTATTCAGTGAACTCTTGCAGCTGTTCTAGAGCCATGTGCACATAAGCCCTATGTAGGAAGCATGGGTACAGGAGCTACTCTCCCCTGTGTGCTCTTTTATTTGGCAGAGCTATTCTTTAAGCTGCAACTATAAAATGAATATAGAATTGAGAAGGCATGTTTTACTTCTCCCTGCCCTCCTTTTTGGGGTGGGTAGTGCCGTAATTGCTGCAAGGACACATCTGCCACTGTGATCAGTGTTAAAAGAGAAAGAAGCTACATCTATGTAGATTAGAATAAGAGAGACCAATCCTTCAGTCCTTATTTAAGAACTCCCTCTGAAATCAAAGGCAGATCTGATCCAAGTAAAGCAAGCAGAACTGGGCCCCAGCATGAGCAACTTTAGGATTTTCCTCTAATGCTTTAATATACCTGAAACTTTATATTATATTGGTATGGCAGAAATGAAATGCAAACTTTTTCTTCCTCCAACTGTAGAGGCTCAGACTCTCAAACTAAGCATATAAATAAAATCCTTCAGTTACATACTCTGTTCCTGAAATGTTATAAAAACACCAATGCAACATAAAGCACTATTACAAAATAATATCTGTATAGAAAGTTATTTTAGAGATATATGTTGAGGTAAATTATGATAAAAAGCCCAACTGAGAGGGCATTACCAGTGTTATGGAGAAGTCTGGATAGAGTTTAGCCAAAGGCCTGTTTTACAAAAGCTAATTTTTACCTACCAGTTGGTAAGGCTCTTATTGCTATCATACTTCAAAATAAGAATTCTTCAACTTACAAATTGAAAAAAAAATATGAAGTTGGATTTGTATGAATGTTATGTAATCTGTCATAAATTTTAAAAAAGTAATTGTATCAAGTTTTCTTGATTGTTTAGTAAACAATTTGATTGCAGCATGTATATAAACTACACGTTATACTTTACCTGACACCATGCATGAAAATCAGCATAAAAAACTAAGTTTATCAAAGTTTAATTCCACGAGAACACGAAAAAAGTGCAAATTATGTACCCAACATTTCTGTCACAACTGATTTTTCTTAATATGGCCTGGAAAAATGTTTACAGCATATATTAAGAGAACTCTTACGAGAACATATATTCACCTCAATGTTTATATACAATATTTTGCTCAAAGTGCTCACTGTATATGAAAAAATTGACTGGATAAAAATGTTTAAACAGTGCCTTTTTGAGGGGTAGGAAGAAAAATCCATGTAATACATCAGTCCCATTTCTCTTCCCCTTCAGTCAGTGCAACAAGATCCTTGCTGACAACAATGCCATTAGAACTTCAGCTACAGTGGTGCTCTAGGTGTGCCATTAGGGGTGGCTCTTTTATTTTTTTGCATCTGACTCTGATGTTTTCTAGATCTCACTACTTTCATTCTCACTTCAAATACTTCATGTATAGCCTTGCGAAAACAATGGAAGTTGTAGTCTATTAGTCCTAGAAAAAGATAGAGACAAAAAGGAAAAAAGAATTTTAAATCCTAAAATCTTTATACAATATTAAAATACAATATCAAATTAACTTATTTTCCATATTTTATTTACTAATGACTCACTTAACTGGGTCAATCTTATGGACAATGATTTTTCATTTACTGCAAAAGCACAAACTGAATTATTTACAGTGTGGTATCTCATGATTCTGTACTAGATTCCCATGTTATTTAATATATTTATTAATGATCTGAAAAGCAGAAGCAGTGGAGAGAGACAAGGTAACAAAATTTGCACGTGACAGAGTTATTTAACTTGGCCCTGGTGTACACCTAAAAATTAGATCGACCTAGCCACATCACTCAGGGCTAGAAAAAGTTTCATGTCGTTTGCAATGTACTTAAGTTGCTCTAACCCCACACTGTAAATGCAGCTAGGTCAATGGAAGAATTCTCAGAGAGTGAATCGACTACATTGATGGAAAAACCCCTTCCATAGGTATAGGAAGCTTGTACACTGCATGGCTATAGCTACAGTCCCATAGTTGTGCCACTGGAGCCTGGACATACCTTTACTCAAGACCAGGTAGGACTAAGAGGAATTTCAGGGAGACCTAAATAAGGTAGGTGAACAGGCAACACGAGGGCAAATGAAATTCAATGTCTATAAATACCAAGTAATGTATATTGGAGGGAAAAAATGTAAAACTATTCATACACCAAACAGGGTTCTAAATTAACTGTATCAGCTCACAGGTGGGCCCTGGGCATCACTGCAGTGAAGACATCACCTTAGTGAAGACTTCTGATCAGTATACAAATATGTTAAAAAGAAAGTGAACAAGACATTGGGTTGCATAAAGAATGGGATGGTTAATCTTATAATGCTTTTTATATTAATCAATGTTGCAGTATCATCTGGAATACTGTGTGCAGTACTGGTCATCCAATCTCAAAAAAGGTGTTGCTGAACTAGAGGAGGTTCAGAGAAGAGTGGGAAAAACATTATAATGAGCCTGGAAAGACTCTTATGAAGAGAGATTGAAAAGAATGGGATTGTTAGAAGGAGATGAATAAGAGGAGACATGATAAAATACACTTCTACCCCGATATAACATGGTCCTCGGGAGCCGAAAAATCTCATAGTGTTATAGGTAAGACCGCATTATATTGGGGTAGGGAGAGGAACCACTCCCCGCCCCAGCTCACCTCCGCTCTGCCTCCGCCTCCTTCCTAAGCGCGCCGCCGCGCCGCTTCTCCCTCCCTTCCAGGCTTACTGTGCCAATCAGCTGTTTGGCCCGGGAAGCCTGGAAGAGGGAGAAGCAGAGCAGCGGCAGCGCGCTCAGGGGAGGAGGTGGAGATGAGCTAGAGCGGGGAGCGGTTGCTCTGCGCCCCCACTTACTTGCTGCAGCACTCCCCAGGCCCCCCCACCCCAGCTCACCTACATTCCGCCTCCTCCCACGAGCGCATCACAGCTCCGCTTCTCCCCCCTTCCTCCCAGGCTTGCTGCGTCAATCAGCTGTTTGGCGCGCAAGCCTAGGAGGGAGGAGAAGCGGAGCTGAGCGGCATACTCATGGGAGAAGGAGGTGGTGGTGGAGCAGAGGTGAGCTGGGGCGGGGACCGGTTCCTCTGCACCCCCCCGTTACTTGTTGCGGCTCCCCTGCCCCAGCTCACCTCTGCCTCCGCCTTCTCCCAAGAGCACGCTGCAGTTCTGCTTCTCCTCCCTCCCAGGCTTGCCACGCCAAACAGCTGATTGGCGTGGCAAGCCTGGGAGGGAGGAGAAGCGGAGCTGCAGCGCGCTCATGGGAGGAGGTGGAGCGGAGGTGAGCTGGGGCAGGGGGCCCTGGGGAGGGCCGCAGCAAGTAATGGGCGGGCACAGAGGAACCGCTTGTGATAACACGAATTCGGATGTAACTAGGTAAAGCAGCCTCGTCTCCTAGAGCGCTGCTTTACTGCAGTATATCCGAATTTGTGTTATATAGGACCGCATTATATCGGGGTAGAGGTGTATACAAAATAATGAATAATCTAGCACCAAGGCTGTTAAGCATTGTTTGTTCACAACATGCTTTGTTTTCTAAAGCGTAGTCTTTTCAATAAGTACTCTAAAATTACACTCCTTGCACACTATAATGCAGTATAGTTAAAGAAAAATTCACTATAATAAAAGGATATAATGGAGGAGGTCTTAACACAGTAGTCCTAGCACAGCAAAATTTGGGTTAAGCCTGACAGACTTGCTTTGGAGTTCTTCACAATTGCATGACTATTAGTGTTAGCACAACATATAATATTAAAAATATAAGAGCTAATTCCAGCTTCAGTGCTAAGGAAATATCCCAGTTTGACATCACCAAAGATACTAGAGCTATATATTCACAACAACACCAATCAGTCATTCTATATTGATAAGATACCCACTACAACTGGAATTCCATAAAATAAGACAAACAAGTCCTCTAATCAATTCACTGAACAGGGATAGCACCAGTATTGCTGATTACTACATATTGACCTGCTTACATACATTCATCTTGAGAGGGAGGAGGTGCATTCTAGGGCTAAGATAATAGTTCATTCTCCACAGCTCAGTTTAAAAGATTGTCAAGTATGATTATTAGAACCAACAATACTGGTGGGTTGGGAGGCACACAAACACCTCTCCACTAGGAATCTGACCAAGACCAACAGCTCAAGAGACACTGGCCAATGAACAGCTGGACAGTGAACTAGAGTTGTTAATACTCACCTTGGCAAGAGTCAGAGTGGTTACTCACAAGCTTTGTACGTGATACACAAAACCTGAAAACTTCCTGTTTCCAAACATGCAGTTTAAAAAAAAAAATCTCAAAGAGGTAAAAACAAAACAAATCTTTTCTTATTGAAAAGTAAGGACTCAAATGATTTTCTCTTGGGTTCTGTGGATAGGATATTACAATTACATATTCTTATATCAATAAGTACAATGCAAAGTTAGCAAAGATGTGCTGAAACAATCATTATTTGTGTATTAGTATAAACAGAAGTCTTATTGCTTTTGACATTTAATTATATGGCTTTCTTTCATACAGGAAAATTGTTCATATATTTACCATTTCATCTTATCGGAGTGGCAACAAAACACCTCATAATTTTAAGCACAATGATATGAAAACCATATCAAAATACGTTTTTATTTTATATTTGTGACACCACTAGAAGTCATAACATCATCTAGGGACAACCCCATAGTTACTCATTAGCTCGTGAATATGAAGTAAAAAAATCCATTACTACAAAAAAAAATTTAAAATACCTTTTCTCTCAAAGCTTTCTTCTCTTACAAAGCAAACAAGAGCAAGGAATTTTGTCACCTCCTTTAGATAAAGGACAGTTGTATTGTTCAGTTTTATGATTGCTGTTGATTCTTTGTCATAAGGTGTTCCTGCGCCATCTTCTTTGAGCCTAAATGGCAAGATTAAAAAAACCATGTAGTTAATCATTGGACAAATTTAAATTATTTGGCTACATAGAACCTTCCATCTAAATATCTCAAAATGTGCTTATGAAAAATTCAGCTTCATAGCATCTCTGTGAGATAAGTATTATCCTTCTTTTACACAATACGAAAATTGAGATAGAGAGGAAGATTAAAGGACTTGTTTAAAGTCACATAGGAAGTCTGCGACAGTGGGAACAGAACCCAGATATCCTGACTATCACATACCTGAAGTAATCCACACTTCTTTCTTGTCTGTTATAGACCAATCTACCACAAACTTGTTTGCATTTTTATTAATATATAACACTCTGACCTCAGTTCAGATAAAGACTGTGAAACAATTACTCTGTTCTGGCCTGATAATTCAGAGTTTAGAAACTTGATTTGGGCAGTTGCAGCCGACTGATAGTTCAGGTTAGTGCATTAAATTCCCCACAATGCTCCTACTTGTGCAACAGTATACCAAGAGGAGAGAATTCTTCCTGTCTCAAGCTGATAATCAGCAAATACTCGTGATAAACTTGGTAATTTGATCCCAGTACTGTAAATGCACATATCAATTTTATTACTCTAAATGGGTAATGTGCTCCAGTCTCATGAACTATTCACATCAATATCTTGGGGCAGCAAGTTCAAGATTCCACATACTGTGGATATGCATTACCTTTTATTCCTCTTACATTTGTCTTCAATTTATTATATGGTCTTGAATTTGGGAAAAGGTCAAATGTGCATCAGAGCAGCTTCTCTGCAGTTTAATGTCTCTCTCTCTCTGCAAGCTAAAATGATCCTAACTAATTAAAAAAATCTGTATACCCAAGTCTTACTTTATGTCTCTAAACTACACTATATCTCAATAAGATGACAAATAGAGATTTTTAACTTGTCACAAATGCTAAACAGTTATTTAAAGAGCGCATGGAACAGTCACAGTTTTTGCACATGTATATAAGGTGCCATGTCCACTAATGGCGCACAAGTTATAAATTAGACATGTTTATTTTTGATGTACACAGCAGCAGCTTTTTCCTTAAAATATAACATCACAGAAACTGATCCCTAATTATTGTATGTATCTGCAAGGCACAAGCTTTCGTAAGATTAGCGAAGCATCTGAACTCGTGCAATCTGTAATAAAATGTAAACTTTAAGAAAATTCTACAATTTTTCTCCCTTTTTAAAAATCTAATGCGTACTGTACCTCAGCCAAAACTATGCTTTGTACATTTAACAGAGCTGTAAAACTTTGAGAGCCAGGCAAATGATTCAGATGCTACCTTTTTTAGAAAGAGCTTTGCCCACTTGTTATCGTTGAAGACCTATTGTAGTATTTGCAGGTACCAAAGACCACCACACATTCTCTATTGCGTATTTTATGGATTAACCTTTAGAGGGCTGTGTTCCAGGATGCACTATTTCTACATCACTCTGATCCTGACTTCAGTGGGAACAGTGGATGTTCCACACATCTCAGGATCAAGCTGTAACAGGTACCTTAGAAGATTTACAGTTACAGCAGTGAAATGTATGATTGCTAATGGAAGGAGATGGGAAAATGAAACTCAAGATAGCTAGAAACAAGAGTATGGGGAGGAAGGAGGCAAGGAGTATCATTTGGTGGCAAACTAAACAAACATAGTAATGGGAGCTGCATTTTTAAAACAAAATGGCAAACATTTGCGTGTGAAATTCAACACTGAGATTCACAAAAGAATGTCATTTTAAAAGGATGGTTCCTTCCACTCCCTATTTCTATGTTAATGGCCATTATTAGGACCCTATCAAATTAATGGCTGTGAAAAATACATCACGGACCACGAAATCTTGTCTCCTCTGTGAAATCTGCCAGGGACGGGCAGAGTTGGGGGCACCCCAGACAGGGCTCCTACCATGCATCAGGCTCCAGCTGCTAGTCCTGGCAGGGTTGGGGAGGGACAAGACTTCCTCTTCTCCTGCAGAGGCCACTCCTGGGGCCGGTCACCGACGGGAACCTTCCCTGGTTGCAGGAAGCTTTGCAACATCACCCTGTTTCCTGCCCCCATTGCTCCCCAACCACAGAGGGAGGCATCACTGCACAGGGGGCCAGAACCAAGGGAGCCATGCCCCCCACTTTTAACATGGGTATAGTTTGGGGGGCAAGGATGGCATTGCCCCCCCCAAACTGTAAGCCATGGGCAGGCCTGGAGTGGCGCCAGCAGGGGCTGCGCTTCACAGAGGGGGAGCTGCCAGCACAGGAGATGCCAGCACTGATCTGTGTCTGCCGACCATGTCTGCCCTAGGCTTGTAGTTTAGGGGGGGAAACACCACCCCCATCCCCAAACTACACCCATGTTAATAATGGGGGGGCATGGCCCCCAGCCTTCCTAGTACTGGTGGTCTCCCACTTCTACAAAAGTTCTAGAACCTTGTCCCCAGCACTGCCCCTCCGCAGCTCTCGACGGTTAAAGGGCCCCTGGGTTGGCAGGTGTGTGTGTGGAAATACCCACAGCACCCTCTGACCATGGGGCCAAAGGCGGTCACCCACTCATAAGGCCAGCCCTTTCTCCCCTACAAAAAGTGATGACCCCTCACACACACAAAGCAACTCTCATGTCTGTACTGCCCACTGCTCTCCTGCTGCCCAGACCTGAAGGCAGCACCTCCATCAGCAGCAGCGCAGAAGTAAGGGTGGCAACACCACAACCTCCCTACAACAGCCTTGAGACCTCCCCAAACCCTCTTTTGGGCCAGGACCCCATGGTTTTAACACCATGACATTTCAGATGTAAATATCGGAAACCATGAAATTGATGATTTTAAAAATCCTATGACCCTGAAATTGACCAAAATGGACCGTGAATTAGGTAAGGCCATAGCTATTAACATAGCATATTTAGAGTCTCCATGAGATTACATGTATTTGGGCTACCTTAGGTGATTTCCCATTCACTTCAACATACAATACTGTGTTACCTGTAAATTTGCAATGTTTCGAAGTCATTCCAATCTGTAGGACATTCAGTTTTTAGTTACCATATAATATATTCTAGCCTAATAATGTGGCCAAAGAAGATTAACAAGCATGATTAACAACAATCTACTTACCCATAGATACAAGAAATATCGATAACAACATCTATCATATCACAGCAGAGCTCATAAGTTTGCATATCCACTGGAGTACTGTCCGTTGCAATATAAATTTTACTGACTACATCAAACAGAAACGCTTTCTCAATCCCAGAATTCTATAAACAAAGGAAAATATTTTTTAATATTTAATATTCTTTAATATTTAAAATATTCTTTAAAGGTATATGTATAAGTCCATTTATGCTGCCTAATATGGGTTTGAACTGGTGCTACAGCAATTCCATAATTCCATCAGAAGCCTTGAAAACCTCTGATGAACAGTTTTTGTAGTTGAGACAAACTCAGTTAAATTCACTCAGTACTGTTTTCTTTCAAAAGAACTATTTAACAAACATTTATAGATTAAAGTGACCTTCCTGCCACCTTTCTCCCATTGCCAAGAATTAAGGGATTTCAGCTCAGGGTATGGTTCAGCACAATAGCCCATAACATTTTGGGCAGCTTAATTTTAAAGGACCTCTAATTCATCCATCAACACAAAGGGAACTAATTCTGCAAACTCCCATGAGTAATAATAGGTGTCATGGGCTTGAATTTCTTTTATTTCAATGGGAAAACATACACCATAGATTGTTCTTAATAACACTCTCTAGTAATCAATTATTGAAATTTACAAACTGTACACTCTGGATCTCTTACAATTCCTCAAAACCCAAGAACAAAAATATAATATTTGATTGTCATAGCTGACCAAAATGGCATCTGTACGATTAAAAAAAAAAAAATCATTTTCACACAAAAATTCCTCATGTACTTCAGCACATGTCAAAATTCATTTAAACATTCAGGTTTTACAAAAACACAAGATTTTAATTTCAATGAAAATTATTATTTAATTCCCCTATTATTTTAGTCTCCTGCAGTGTCTGAAACTTAAATATTGTAGTTTCATACATGAGCTGAATATGAAACTGAATAGGAAAGTTCTATAAACAAGAATGAAAATGACTAATCTATTTTGTATTTTCAAGTGTGATGAATACAGAATAAAGAAACATCATATAGATATATGTAAAATAGATTTTTAAAATCTTCAGAGTTTTATAATCTAAGAGGGCATAATCAACATAGTTAAGATAATCTGACTTTTAGAAACATGCTTTTTCATATATCAGTATACCTATAGTGGAGAAAGGAGAGGGTGGATGAGAAAATTCAGAAGGAAAGAAGAAATTGCTCAGATAAAATTAGTGACAGTAAAAAAAAAGGGTACACATGCACACAGAAAGAAGTCTGAAAATATGAAAAGAGAAGGATCAGTATCATTATATATTGTTACTTAGTCAGGTAAGGTATAGTAACAAGTCAATACCCTAAAATACTCCAGTAATAATAATAGGAAGTGCATAGAATATCAGCATTATGTTACTTTTTAGGAAAGTGTGGGAAGAATGATTGAAATATCATTGTCTCAGTCTTGCCCTTATTGAAAGCACTGCCAGTACTCTAACAGACTCTGGTGGGATTGTGCCTAATGTACTGTTTTGCTTTCAAGAAAGTGACTCAAGTTTGTTTTACCTCAAAAAAAAAAAAATCAATACTGAAGTTTCAGGGATGTGCACCTGTGATTCAAGTTTGGGCCCACTTCTAAATAAGGTTTCTTTTATTATTTTCAGAGTACCCCACAACACTTCACAGACAAGAACATACAACATAAAAATAGTTTCTAAATATATCCAAAAATGTAAACACACATTAAAAGTAAACATATTAAACAAATTTGAGAGAGTGATAATACACAAGTAGGAAAAAGAATGGAAGGAAGAGGTAATATCCAGCGGCACTAGATTTAAAAGGGGTGAAGCTAGGGTGAATCGATTTAAACTAAGATGATTGAAACAACCAGTAGAGAAGCTTAATTTAAAAATCAATTTTAGCCTTTTTTATCTTTAAAGGTTCTTAAAAAAAACTTCACTTTCATCAGCAGGTGTTAGAGCCAATAATATGTAACTGTTTGATGTATTTTGAAGTGAAATATTCCCTATCCACCAATCTAAATCTTTGACTTGGTAACATGTACATCTCTTTATGATGACATCTGGTTTAACAAAATTTGTTCTTGTAAAAACGGAGAATATTTACTTTTAATTTTCATAGATATCAGATAAAATTTTGAAACGTGCCTAAGTGGCATAGGGGCCTAAATCCCATTGATTACCAATGAGACGTAGCCTCCCAAATGCCTAGGGGTATATTTACACAGGAAAGAAAAATCTGAGGCTGGTTTGCAAACTTCACAGGACTTGCGCTTCGGGGCTGTGTGGAAGTACAGAAAGAACTGACAGGGATTTGTAGGGGATCTTAATGCATGACAGTCTTTGTTAGCAAGAGTTAGGCTAACTGTAACCCTAATAATGTGAGATTTGTAGAAGCGAGGATTGTGTGAGGCGAGTGGAAAAGAACTGTGTGAGAAGTTGTTTTTCGACCTTGTGTAGATAACACAAAACGTAGGCTGGAGTCTCTTAAATGAGAAAAACAAGATATCAGGATGACCTATGTATAAACAAAATGCAGCTGTTGCTTATTATTGTCTGTAACAAAGTATAAATGCTGCTGTAATTGTTTACCTGTTGAGAGACCTGTCTAGGAAGAGGAGATCCTATGTCCTAGTGCACTCTCTCCCTGCTGTAGCTGCTAAACAGAATAAAGTATCTGACTCTGCTGCACCCAAACAAAAAGTGAGAACTGAGTTTTTCTCTGACAATTTGGGGGCTCATCCGGGATGGCAACGCCTACTGAGACACAGGCAGCTGCTATGGATCGTTCCCCTTCGAACCCCATGGCGCCACAAGAGAGGTATGAGACCTTTTGAAATCTCTATTGGGGTATCCGAGGTGGACTGTCCGTGGGGCCTTCTGTCCCTGTTGGGCTTACGCCATCTGAACTTATTGACTGTGCAGCAAGATCAGATGCAGAGTGGTACTGGGGAATGGTTTTGCCACCCTCAACAAGGTTAGGCTGAAGCAGTACTGGGGAACTGCTTGGTTGGCCAACAAGGTAATGAATAGGAAAATGCATTAGGTAATGCATAAAGAAATGTATTAGGTATGCACTGGTGCTGAGGGTTTTTTTAACCGCCTCAAGAGGGGTTGGGTCCGGTATTGGGTCCGGACGTAAGGTACAGATGCATCGTGGTATATGGAAATAAAGGCCTTGGGAGTGGGGGTGAGGGGTATACACCAGTGTGAGTGACTGTTACCGGAAGATGCCCAGAGTACTCTGCGAAGCGAAAGCTCGTGACCAGGACCACTCTAATGCAAGCCTGGTAACTAGAGGATCTTTAGAAGATCCGACCCATGGTGGGCTGACTCAGCTTGGCATCGTCCAGTGAGGAAGCTACCTGGGTCTAGAAGCGTGTGAACCCATCTTCCCTCCCCACTTCCTTTCCGTGTGGGCTACTGACAGTCTGATCATCTCACTGGACGCAAGCAGAGTAAGCAGCGCCATCTCCCTGAGACTAGCCAATGCTCTTCGCTTACGGGAGGTGTAGGAGGGTCGTGGCCATCCTCGTTAGCCTCTCCTGTGTGAGTACCCTGCAGAGAGAGACCCTTAATTTATGTGCCGCTAGCGCAGACAGGGCATACCCCCTATGTGTGTGTGATTGGCAAATGGGTGGGGGACAGTCTAAACATTCCACCTCACCCCCTAAGGGTACCCCATCTTATTTCATGTACATACATTATGGTCCAACAACCTGCAGGTATTTAGGGAATTGGAATCTTTACACGCGTGAAAATCAATCTAAACAATGCCCACTAGAAAGTACCTTCAATCTAGATAAGATCATACATCTCAGAGGAGTTTTTAATCACCAAAAAAAGCCTCTGACACAGTGTGAGTAATTTGTCTATTGAGGAAAGGAACAGGTTAATTTGAAATTCAGTTTGGCCCAGGGATAAAGAGAAAGTTGCTCTGCGTTCAAGGTCAAGAATCAATGCAGACTATGCTAAGTACAAAGAAAAACTGCTTTCGGCCCCAGCTGGCTGTGAAAAAAAATATAGACAGAGGCAAACCAAAGGCAATACAAGTTACAGAACTGAGATTACATTTGCAAAGTTTAACATTCCAGTGAGATCCAACAGTGTGCCTTTGTGATCCCGGAGCCAGTGTGGCTTGGTGACACTGGAAAAGCCACAGGCAGCCGACCTGGACTGGAATCTCTGAAAGAGACACTGCAGGAGATTCCAGGGTGTAAAAGAACAGCCCTCCCAAGAGCGGAAGCATGTTGGAAATTCTGGACAAGCTGTATACAGGATAATCTCCTGTCCACCTCTTCCCCTTCTCTGAACATTATACACAGACGTGGCCAGTCTGGACGTACATGTTTGAGTATGAAAATGGCTTAGGGCCTGGGGCATTAATGTTTTTTCTGAGTGATGTGGGAGCGTTCCCAACACTCTCTGTTGTTGTTTTATTATTTTATTAATGAAGCTTTAAAATTCAGTTATATGGTGTGTTTTGTTTATCTTCCCCCAATGATCCTGTAGTGTCAGCATGATCACCTGACACGAGGGATAGATTGGTAACAGAAATTTGTCACAGTTTGGTGAGCAATTGAGAAGGGGGGAGCCCTGCAGAATTTACACCATCTATTTGTTTTACTCTTGTTATTTTATGTTTGCTTTGCTTGGTACTATTGGTGTTATATGTCGAGGACTGCATGATTAAAGATGTGCCCACTCTCAGCTGCAGTAAGTCTGAGAACTGGAGAGGGGTTAAGCATTACTCTCTCCACCCTGGTTGACCGGGAAGGGTGGCAGGTGGATCTACCCCCAGTCATAGCAAGACTGGGCAATAGAGTAGTTGGAGAAAAGAGAAGAGATGTGTACTTGACAACTAGAATTGAGCAATTAAGAGCATTGATCATGAACCAGGCAGCAACTCAAACCTATGCCCAGGGCAAGTTGCAGGCCTTGAGACAGGACTTCCAGTTAGAAAAGGAAGCACTGGCTAAGCAAGTACCGGTCCTTCAGGGACTTGTCAAAATTTAACCATTTGTGCTCAGCATATGCCGTAACAGCAGTGTGTTTGCCACAAGAAGAAATTGAATAGTTAAATGCCAATGAGCCATGCATTTTTGCCCAGGTGGCACGCCTCACGAGGGAGGACTCCAGTAGTCTTGTGAGTAAGAATGTTTAAGGGAAGAGACCAGGAAGGGTGAGGGCTAGTTGAGAAGCCCACCCTCCTAGCTAAACTGGTAGTGAGACAAGCCGGTGCCCATGGAAGGGACGGTTCAGCGAGAAAAGCAGGATCGGGCCC
Source organism: Gopherus evgoodei (assembly GCF_007399415.2). Taxonomy (NCBI): domain Eukaryota; kingdom Metazoa; phylum Chordata; order Testudines; family Testudinidae; genus Gopherus; species Gopherus evgoodei. The sequence continues at coordinate 78,870,731 of NC_044324.1, forward strand.
AGGCGGGCAGGCAACAGACAGAGAGATTGGAAAACAGGTTGGAAAATTTTGAAGGCGTAGTGGAAGGAAGGAGTAAGTAAGTATAAGCATGGGGATTTCAAATACCCTGGACAATACTTGAAATGGTGATTTGAGTTGATAAAAGTGGCTGTTGGGAGACAAGCAAGTGATTGAAGGTAGAAGTTAGAAGTTAACTCTGTAGTTGCTGGAGAGAACAGCAGTTGAACTTTGTAAAAATGCTAAAGAGGAAAGTTCTTGGTGTCTTTAAAATGTTTGTAAATAAATTCAGGCAAAGAAATTATTAGATTGCAATCATTTGGCTATGAACAATTTAGTCGAATTAGCTTAAGAATGTATACAGTGCTATGTAATTGAAATCCTATTGTGTCTTTAAGGGCCACTATAAGAAGTGTTTTTCTTTCAGATCACTGTGTGTTTGAAAGCAGGAGTTAGAAGTAAAAAGGCCACCAAAATTCTGGTAAAGTTAATTATGTCCCTTTTAAGGTAAGAATCTTTAAGCTGTGAAAAGCTTTGGATCCAGAAGCAAGCCAGAAAGCATCTGTAATAATGCAAATTATCTAACTGATAAGGTAGGAGCCACTGAAACCTGGGCTGCCTATGAAACAAATACATGAAAATATGGGGTAATTCCTCTGTTTTGCCTGAAATCAACAAGGATATTTGTATATTTAAGCAATGATTGACTGCCCAGAAGGGGTAGACCTCTGTTTTTTGTCTTTTAGATAATCAGAGAAAACTGATGCCAGCTGAACAGCATTCAACATACCATGCATTTACTGGTACAATAGGAATTATGTTTTGTGTTCTATGTCCTGTCTTGTGGTGTTTGTCTCATGGCCAGAATTGTTGTGTTTAATATTTTTATAGGATAGTCTAGTTTAAAATCAAACAGAAGGGTTAAATTAAAATGAAGATACTTGTTTTATTCAACTTGGAATACAAAGTGTTTGGATAAATCAGGAAAATGTGATATACTAAAGTGTAATACATTTCCTTAAGTAAGAAAAAGAAACTTCATTGGCCAAATCTTTTAACTGAAAATTGTTATTAAAATTTGCATACCAACAGTCTTTGGAAGCAAGGACATGAAAAGTTAACCCACTCCCCATATTGTACATGGGATCCTTCTGGCTACCTCAGATTTCTAGCCAGAGGTCTAGGGATGGTGAGAAGCTATTGGACTAGAGGTTGTATTGAGTGAACTCCTCAAAGCGGGTGTGCTTCTCCTGGCTTGTTGCTCCAAAGCTCTGTAATAAGGTTATTTTAGTGGAAGGGTATATGTGGCATACATTGAATAATAAGACTAATGTACTTTATTATGGCAATGTTTATGTGTTCGTTGTTGGGAAAAAGTGTATGAGTGAAGAGTGGAAGTTTCCTTTGTAGGTTAAAAGAAGCCAAGAAGGGAAGAAGGAAAAAGAACAGAATGAATTAACTGGAAAAAATAGCTAGCAAGCTCAGGTTAAAGATAAGACACTGGCCCCATTCAAGGACACTGCTCACCGCTAAGACTTGGCTGACAACCAAGAAAAGGGTGGGGCTTGAATGTGCCCAAGCAGCTATGAGATCTGCAAAACACTGCCAGGCACTAATGAAATGTGTTAGGTTTCTTTTCTCACAGGTAAAAGAAGCACTACCCAAAGACCTTAGCAGCCCTGCCACTCCTTGGAACCAGGAGACTGGATCTATGTAAAGGTCCACCAACAAAAGACTGCTTTGGCTCCATGCTGGAAAGGCCCTTATTAAGCCCTCTGACTACCAACACCACTGTGAAGTGCCAAAGACTGACTGCTTAGACCCATGATTCTCACTGCAAAAAGACCCCTCCACCTCGGGAGGATTCTCCTACTGATGATTAGCCTATTTCTCCTTCGAGCTCTGCTGTGCCTTCTGGACAGCAGGGAAAAAGGACAAGGTGAAGTGCTAGTAACCTCTCCCTTGTCCACTAACAGACCTACTGTGCCTTTGAATTTTTCTAGAAGAAGCAAAACCATTACAGGGTGATGTGCTGATAACCTCTCCCCTGTCGGATGCTGAACCATGACTGTTTCGGAAAAGAAGAAGGAACACTCACTCCACTGAAATTGCCAAAGTCCAGGAATTCCTGACTAGAAAGGACATTAAGAACTGATCCTGGTGAAGAAAAAGAATTATACACTGGCAGGAAGGAATTTGTGGGACCCATGCTTGGGAATGTGATATTGATTGGATTTTGGCATTTATTCTACAGGGTGTGCCCTGTGTTTTGGATAAATCCTTCAGCACGTATTGCTCTCTCTAATTGGATTTTAAATGACAAGTACCAAAGGCACCTTGTTGCCACTGCCCCTGCCATCTCCTCCATTATACTATTACCCCTGTAATACATCCAAATACAGGCAATGCCATCTATTTGATAAAACCAATGGCCAAGGTCCTCACATTTTAGTGATTTATTTAAAGATTGTTTGGAAAAAAATATGTTTAAAGTTCAGAATATCCTATATAAGCAAACAACTGAGTGGAGAATAAATGGATCAGTGGAAATAGAAATCTATGATATCATTACAAATGAACCCCAAGAATCTGTACTTGAAATTGATGGGTTCTATAGTGAAGTAGATATGCTGGCTATTCCTGGAATTTGTACTGTGTTATATGAAAGAGGCCCTTATTGTTATTTGGTCACCCAATTAGTGATTAATCAAACGAACACCCAAAGAGTTTGTTCTGCCACTGGAAATTTTGCTTGTATTGAATCCATTCCAGTGACTAATAATGTAACCTGTACCTTATTGCAATACACCCCCTCCTATGCTATTAATGTTAATGCCTTTTGAAAGTACCTGAGAATAGTTAAATAACAGATGTGACATAGTACTACACCAAAGAGAGATGTATTAGGATATCAATGGACTGTGATTAATATAACACTAGAGACTGTCAAATTTACATTGCCCTTATCCAATTTCCAGATCACCTCCACATACCCAAATTGCTCACAAGGGGCTGCCATTAGATTAGCACAACAGAGGGCCTGGATTATTTCCTCTGGAAGAAGAGGGACTTGACTGGATCCTTATGGGATGGGGCCAATAGTGCAACAGTCATTTGGAATATTCTTAAAAGCCAAGAACATGATGAGAAATTGGGCCAACTAGAAAAGGCCGCTAGCCTTATTTCTGGAGCTCAGCTAACCCAAGTACAGGCTGGAGTTGGTGAGTTACATGTTATTTCCACCCTTAGTTCAATGACCCAGAAGTTGCTGACAGAGATGGTGTTGAATATCACTGAGACTGAGAAGGCATTGCAGTGGGATCTAGTATACTTAGAAATTCAGGATTTCCTGAATGACCAGCTGATGGCCATTTTGAGTGATCTTGAGCACCAGACTTGGCCCACTGCCCTTACAAACATATCAAGAGTACCATCTGATCTGTGGTCATGGAGACATACTGAAGACTTTCTGGGTGGAAGTGTGGACATTCACAGTGATCCCAGGAGCAGCGCCAGGGTTTTTGGCACTCTAGGCGCAGGGCCGGCTCTAGCCATTTCGCCGCCCCAAGCACGGCGGCATACCGTGGGGGGTGCATTGCCGCTTGCTGGTCCTGCGGCTCCGGTGGACCTCTCACAGGCGTCCCTGCGGAGGGTCCGCTGGTCCAGCGGCTCCGGTGGACCTGCCACAGGCGTGCCTGCGGATGCTCCACCGGAGCCGCTGGAGCAGCGGACCCTCTGCAGGCACGCCTGCGAGAGGTCCACCGGAGCAGCCTGCCACCCTCCCAAATCCTGGCGCCCTAGGTCGCCTAAATGGAAGCGCCGGCCCTGAGTGCTCCTTCCAAGCACATGGACCAGTTAGGTGGGTGTAGGCTCCCACATACCGAAACCTGCCGGGTCCATGGGAAGGATGCATGTGGGACTGGATTATTCACCATGACCATAGGCGGCGAGTTATATGGGCTCGAGGTGCCCGGGCTCCAGGAATATTCAGGGCCGGGTGCCCTGCTCCAGCAATATTTGGAGCTGGGTCTCTCTCCCGGCCCTGCCTGGATCAGGCCCCGGCCCCGGCTCCTGTGGGTCTCCCCCCACCGCCCCGCCCCGCCGCATCCCTACCTGGAGCGGGTCCCGGTCTCCACCTTCTACCCCTCCCCCTCTCCCCGCTCCACCACGTCCCTGCCTGCTTGCAGATCGGCTCGCGGCAGAACTGCTGTCTGCTGCCCTAGGGTCCTAGCGCCTGCCATCCGCTAAAGGCAAGGCAGGCTGCCCTTACCCTGCTCTTCTGCCCTAGCCCTGAGCCTCTCCAACGCCCCAAACCCTCATCCTCAGCCCCAACCCTCATCCCCTTGCACCCTGATCCTCTGCCCCAGCCAGAGCCCTCATCCCCCTGCACCCTAATCCTCATTCCCAGCCAGAGCCCTCATCCCCCTGCACTGCACCCTAATCCTCTGCCCCAGCCAGAGCCCTCATCCCCCTGCACCCTAATCCTCATTCCCAGCCAGAGCCCTCATCCCCCTGCACCCTGAGCCTCTGCCCCAGCTCTGAGCCCCCCTGCATCATGAACCCCTCATCCTCAGCCCCAACCCTCATTCCCCTGCAGCCTGATCCTCTGCCCCAGCGTGCACCACCTCCCCCTTCCTACACCCCCCCAGCCGAGCCTGCACCCAAACTCCGTCCCAAAGCCTGCACCCCTCACCCCCTCCTGCACACCCACCCCCTGCCCTAGCCGAGCCTGCACCCAGCACCCAAACTCCCTCCCAAAGCCTGCACCCCTCAACCCTTCCTACACCCCCACCACCAGCCCAGAGCCTGCACCTCTCATCCCTTCCTACACCCCCACCACCAGCCCAAAGCCTGCACCCAAACTCCATCCCAAAGCCTGCAGCTCTCACCCCCTCCTGCACACCCACTCCATGACCCAGCCCGGAGCCTGCACCCAGCACCCAAACTCCTTCCCAAAGCCTGCACCCCTCCTGCACCCTAATCCCCAGCCCAGGACCTGCACCCCAGACCTCCCCCCTGAAACCCCGCCCAGAGCCTTAGGCAGGTGTAGGCAGAGTTTGAGGGGGAAGAGTTAAGGGGGTGGGTTCTGGGCACCACCAAAATTTCTACAAACTTGCCTCCCATGACCATGACATCTGGGAGATTAGACCACCTGGTATACCTAACTAATTTATAGTCAGTGCCCCCAGAATAACACCTGACATTTTGGATAGGAATAGGGAGTTAATGGACATCTTGACTGTTAGAACCCCCACAGCTTCAGCGTATCCGTAACTGAAGCCAGGAGAAGTTGTCACTGTTCATGACTGCGTTATCTGGGAGGGTAGAGGACAAAGAACTATCCTGACAGGACACCTACTTTTTCAAGCTAATGATAGCTGTGTGTATGTTAAAACCACCACATTGCAAGATATACATTTAAATCTCATTACCACTGCAGGCAATCATATTGTTTACTGGTCTGCAGATACAATTTTGCAAGTAGCCCTTAGTTTCCAGATACTCTTTAATTGGCCCAGCTTAGTACCTGATCGATTTCAAAATTTGCTTTCATTGTTACCAGAGGTTCAAAGAATCTCTGAAATACAAGGGCAAATTCACATGCTTTAAAATATATATCAAGTTGAAAAGTATGCCTTTTATACAGCTTATAGAATGTCTACTTTGTGTACTAAGTATGAGGTATTGTGCTTTGTGACCAAAACTGTACAACAACTCCATCATATTATCGTTATGGGAATGTTATTGCTTGTATTGCTGTTAGTTAGCTTAGGATTATGTTGTTGTTGTTGTTGTTGTTGTAAAAGACGTGATAATATTAATGCCTTTCATGTCCATGCTAATCACACACTGTCATTACATCCAATCAAAACCCCTAAGGTTGAAACATCTGATGTAGAATCTGAAATCCATGGCTTAATGCAAATAGAGGTTTGAAAATATTTGTTGTCCTAGAAGTACAGAAGGGGGAGTGTGGAAGTAGAGAAAGAACTGATAGGGATTTGTAGGGGATCTTAATGCATGATTCTTTGTTAGCAAGAGTTAGGCTAACTGTAACCCTAATAACATGAGATTTGTAGAAGCGAGGATTGTGTGAGGCGAGTGGAAAAGAACTGTGTGAGAAGTTGTTTTTTGACCTTGTGTAGATAATACGAAATGTAGACTGGAGTCTCTTAAGTGAGAAAAACAAGATATCAGGATGACCTATGTATAAACAAAATGCAGCTGTTGCTTATTATTGTCTGTAACAAAAGTATAAATGCTGCTGTAACTGTTTACCTGTTGAGAGACCTGTCTAGGAAGGGGAGAACCTATGTCCTAGTGCACTCTCTTCCTGCTGCAGTTGCTAAATAGAATAAAGTATCTGACTCTGCTGCACCCAAACAAAAAGTGAGAACTGAGTTTTTCTCCGACAGCTGTTTCATTGCTGTGTAGACATCTGTGCTCGGGTTGGAGCCCTCAGGCTCTGGGATTCTCCTACCTTGCACGGTTCTACAGCCCAGGCTCCACCTTGAGCCCAGAAGTCCACACAACAGTGAATCAGCTCCATGCAGCCCAAGCACTGTGAGCACTGCAAGCACAAGTTGGCTGGTACAGGACAGTCATGGGAGTCTAGCTGTGCTGCACACATACCTTACGTCACTTTTGAAGATTGGATTTAGGTGCTTAATAATTTTACTCATCTTATTCATGAGTATATAGTACATATATGTAGTATATGTAAGTTAAGTTGTGAGAATGAAACAAAACCACTGAACTTGGCATGTTAGAAATCAATGCTTTATGTTTATGATTTTACATTCAACAAAGTATTTAGTGCTCTGCTTGAAAGTTAAAAAGACCTTGCCAATACATTCCTGTCACATAAAAGATTATGCTATTTAAAACATAGATATTGTTGTTACTTCCTCCCAAGTGTTCAGAATGCCATACAACAGATCAAAAGCAAATAGCTGCTCCCACTCCTTGTTCCACTGAATGGAAATTTGCCATTGACTTCAATGGCAGCAGACAAAGGATCTAAGCATTCAAAAGTAATTTGGGACACAATCCTTAAAAAGTGTTCATTACTTAGACTGTAGTAAAATCTAAAACATGCTAAGTGTTTTCCATAAAGGAAAGACATACTCCATGCTCCAAAATGCCCACCAAGCACCATGTCTTCAATGGGGCTACTCATGTGGATTATGTCCAGTAGTGAGTGTCTGCAGTAACTGCCCCTTAGAATGCCCTGGGACTGAGATTTTCCCAAGAGTTCTCAATATAGCTGAGTAATTCATAATGAATAATTTCTCATTCATTTAGCCTCTTTCTGCTTGCTGAATATCTGCAAGCAAAAAATGAAAAACAAAATAAACAAACAACTATTTCCTCAATAATCAAATGTGTCTGGTACATTTCTTTACTCTATGGATTGATTAAAGATATTAAATAGCTGAAATTCAAGCTGTGTTGCTTAATTTTGATGGGATAGCTAAGATGTATGGTATTTACCTAATCAAGGAACAGAAACAAAGTGTGTGTCTATCCTCAAAGTGAAGGGGGTCAGGATTTGTCCCTAAATATATATGGAGTTTTAAGGAATATCAGAAGTCATTCCACAGTAAGGCCTGTAACATGTTTTCATCCAGCTGTATTTAGGATTTTTATTCAATAAACTATCTAGTGTACAGGACACATACTGATTTCTAGTATTTTGCATTTTTTGTTACATATTGATCCATTCCAACATATTAAACTGATTTTGAGCTGAACCTTTTAGACTGGATTTACCACAATCTATTTCAGTTTTTCAAGAGAGTGTCAGATCAACAACAAAATCCAATATGAACAACAAAAGCAAGCTTTACTTTTATTTTAATTCAACGGTTATTGATTTTTATCTCCCCTAGACCAAATTCTATATCCTAGGGGACATTGATTAAAAATAAACAAAAACCAATCACCTGCTAAAAACAAAACCAAACAACAAACATCCCTATGACTGAGGCTCAAAAGGAAGGATTTGTATGTAGCAAAGGCCTACACAGTTAAGGACCAACAGTGCAAGTTTATTTTGGCTGCCTGTAAAGCGGTAGGCAGACAATAAAGACTACAGGATAGGCATATTATGATCATGATTGCAAATATGATACTGCATTCTGAACGAGTTCCCAGTGACAGGAAACTCTGCAACAACTGCTCCACCCCTAGAATCATTACAACAATAGAGCATTATTGCTGTTGGAAGGTCTTAATGAGATAAATGAAAACATAACCTGTGCATATTGCTCACTGAAAAAAACACCCTTCATCTCAAACACATGGCTTCCTATGGAAAAAGCCTGATCAAAACTGGTATCAAGATTCTTAATCTGATTTATCATCTCTGACATGAAGGAAGAACAAGCCTCTAAATTTTGTTATCTGATTACCTCTACCCAGGAGTAAGAATTTGATTTTCCCAACACTGAAGATAACACAGTTCTGAGCCATCACATTGACAGTGTTGTTCATATGTTGCAGAGCTTACTAGGTGCATAGGGCAAGAGATAGGCAGTTGTACGTCACTGACTTACTGATTATATTTACCCTGTGTTTACGAGTTGGACAAACCTCCTTGGCAAGATATACCCTGCGTAACATGGGAGATACAGTACAGATCCTTCAAGGACACCATTTCTCAAGGACTTGACAAAGAACTGTTTATCACAACCAACTGATTCCTGCATTCTAGGCATGATTGAAAACACCTACAGGGCACCACCAGAACATCCCTCAGTCACTGAAGAAACAGCCTATGGTCAATCATTTCAAGAGGGGCAGAATGGTTCAGCACAAGCCCTCTGCTAGTTCCAAAATGTGCAGTTGATCCCAATATAAGATTATTTATGACCCTGAGTCTTAGCAACTGGCATGTTGTCAACACCAATGAAGGCCGTCAACCCAAAGGGGAACCTATCCAGGATACTGCTATATGGCTATCTGTCTTAAATTTTGTATAATGCTCAGCATGGCATTTTAATACTGTTGTTCAAGTGCCTTTGGAAGTGAACAACCCCCACCTTTTCAATTACTTTCTATGATAAGGGGGGGTTGGGAATGGGCGTTAACTGACAAGCAGTCCAGTATCTCTGGCCGCAGTTTCACTAGTTCGCTTAACTTCTGTTTCAGTTTTCTCACCCCACTCTGTCAAATTGTAAAGTTTCACCCACCCTACTAGTCTGCTGGAAGATCAGTTAATTATCATTTATTTGTTCTCAAAGTTATGGACTAAGATAGAACAAGTTCCAAAAAATGGAAGTTGAAGCTACACAAATTCAGATGAGACGTAAGACACAAATTTAACAGCGAGGGAAACTAACTGTTGGAACAACTTACCAAGGACTGTGATGGATTCACCATCACTGGCAATTTTTAAATCAACGCTGGATGTTTTTCTACAAAATATACACTGGTTCTAATAGGAATTAATCCAGGGAAGACCTCTGGCCTGTGCTATGCAGTAGGTGAAACTAGATGATCACAATGATCCCTTCCAGCCTTATAATTTATGAAAATGTCAAGTGCTATTTAAAACCAAACAAACAGAAGCCATACCACACAAACCTAGGTCACATTCAAACCAATGTCTAAACAGATGAGGGATGACTGTCACCTCACTCTATGCACCATCCAACCTTGAAAAATAATTTGATGATCTCAAAATATTTTCAGTTTAGAAAAAAATGCAGCTACACTGTTCTGTATATCTTGCAATGATTTGGGCCCAAATCCTGCAGGAGGTAGAAACCCTAAATTCCTGCTGACTTCACTTTAAACTGAGCATGCACAGCATCTCTCAAAAAGGCACTTAGCAGTTTTTAGGATTCACTTGTTACAGAATAAATCACAAGTTTTCTTGTATTCAATCAGTTCTATGCAAAAATCTAGAAAGTACACAAAATACTTACTGAGATAAAGATGTTAAGGAGGTTTTCCAGTGTTGGGAGCTGTGGAATCAGTTTCTGTACCACTTTGCTAAAGGCTTCAAATATAGAATGATCATATATGCTTGTCAGATAAAAGCTGGAAAAAATGTCACCATATTTTCCTTTTAGCCATATAAAAGGAACATTCTGAATCTGTCATAATGAGCATGTAAAATATTTTGAAACACAAAGTACTTGAAGTTGTGCATTTTTCCCTTGTGATCAGAAGTTGCATAATGTTTCTAAAACACAGTTCTTCAACAAACTGAAGTCAATAATTAAAACAATTACATATATTTTCAGGGCTATATTTAACATGACAGTACACAATATGAATACATGAAACCATAGATACTGCAAAGCTACTCTATATATGGAATTTAATGATCTAGTTCCCACTTCAATATCCTCTGGAAAGCATTTTCTGTATACCAGGAGAGCAATACTACATAGCTTTTATGTATTGCTTTACATCTTGAAAATGGTAGGGATGAAATTAACAATGAAAAGGTGCCATCAAAGTGATTAGCTACTCTATGAATCAGCAAGTTTGTGAAGCACTATATCATTATGATGGCATTTTTTATTTCACAAGTCCCAAGAACCACATTGAAGTTTCTAATGTCCTGTAGCTCCCAGTTTGTTGAAGTGCATTATTTCCAATTTTCTAAAATAATCTGCTCTTTCTACAGACTGAATAATTTAGTCAAAGGCATTATCTTTTCCCTTAATAGTCATATCTAATAAATTCTTGTTGCCTGCTATGTCAATAAATTAGAAAGTGATAAACTGTCTATCAGATAGGCTGCTCTGGTTCTGGGTTTAGCATTAATAATGGCTTTCATTCTTTTCCAGAAGACTCTGTGCACAGTTGCTTCTCTCACCTGAGGTGAATTTTCTCCAATCCAGCATCTGCAAGGTCATCATTTGTCCTCTGGTGAATGTCTCTTTGGGTTTCAATCTTATGATCATCAGACAAGCCATCCACTTTATGGATAAAGATTTCAAAGTTGATGTCTGGATTCACTTTATAAGCTCTGGTCACAGTGAGATGCAACCTAGCCAAGGCCTCCATATAATCATCCTAATAATGGAAAAAATAAAACCCACAACCTTATGACAAACAGTTACGAGACAAAAGCTACATTTTATAAGACACTTGCAGACACTTCTACAGTTCAAAATTCCTTTGTTTTAACCTTCTGTGATCATAAAGGCCTATACCTGCACAAAAGCCCAATTGCCATCATTAGCAAGTCCATGAAAGGAACCAGAGACTTCAAAGCAGATTAGTTATTTCTGCATCTAAAATAAAAACTAAAACTAGGTTTTGAACCTTTATTTGCAAAAAAGAGGTTAAAAATCACCAAACTCTTGTCAATTTAATTGTAATTGGTGGTTATAGTCTTCAAAAGCACCTAAGTCCCATTAAAAGTCAATAGGACTTAGGCTCTAAGTCTCTTATGTGCTTCTGAAAATTTGACTGTCTCTGTGTTTGCATTCCATTTGCCTGTAAATGGAGGAGAAAAATGACTAAGACAAACAGATGGTCTGAATACTACCCTTAAAACTCTCTCTTTACCTGAGAATCTATGACAAATATCAGTGCTCCAGTGCCTCTGAAAATCATCTCATAGTCAAACGTAGGGTCAAAGAAGTCAATTTGCCCAGGAAAGTCCCATATCTGAAAGTTAACAAAGGAGCTGTTGGAAACATCTTCTCTGCAGATCTTGTTAGTGCTCTCCAAGAAAAGGGTTTCATTTGGAGACATTTTGTGAAAGACAACTTTCTGAATGGAAGACTTCCCACTTCTTCTCAGTCCCATAAGTAGGATTCTTGGCTTAACTTCAGTACTGAACGGGTCACTGAAATCCAGAACTGAATAAACCACACAATAAGAAGAATGATACACTCCAGCAGGAATAAATTACAGCAGTTGTATTTATATTAAATACTATATTATATGCACTTCAGATTTACTTACATTTTGCAGTGATAATTACACTACTTTATTTTACGTGCATTTACATCTGCATCTAGACTACAACTGCCAATCTCAGAAAGTGGAAAGAAAGATATTTAAAATAAAATTTCTTCCCCCTCCTAAACTACTGTTTGAGAACCTACTGCTTCTCATCTGAAAAAAAGATGAAGAGTGCTCAGGGCAAGATACCTGGGTACAGAGCTATTAGGTGGCATCAAACACACATGTCCACACAAAAACAAACTCTTCATGCCTCCCACAACCTAAAAACATCTAGGTCTAATCTCCATTATAATCAGATACATATTTTTGCAGCTGTGTTTTTGTGGAGTAACCAGCATCCAGTTAGGAAATGTACACTCTTAAGGACCATCACTCCCCGCTGTCACTTCACTATTTATCTTACTGCTCACTGATGCCCGCCTTGTAGCCAGGATGCTCAGCAGCCCTAGAATGAGAATTTGGTACATTACTATTGTACTACACTGTAATTGGCATCAGAACAGTTAATAGATCAGACCTATCAGTGCTGACAATTCTGGACCTCATACTGCAAATCATCATGTGCAGAACTCCCACTGAAAAAATCACAGTTCTGTGTGCTGTGCATTTGCAGGATTGAAGCTTCAATGAACATTTTTAAATGATGTACAGTAGGGCATGAGAGAGAATCATATGTGTGTTGCAAGTCCCCACCAGGGACTTATTTTTCCACGGTGTAAATTGATAACATGCTTCGCAGTGACTGGGACGACAAAAAGAGGGTTTTAAAACGTACCTCTTTGTTGATATAATGGCAGAAGCATAATTGCTTTTCATTTCTCCCCAGCTTGACGCCTTACAGCCACAGAAAGATTACCATTTTTTTACAGTAAGTATGCAACCCAGCAACCTTTCAGACTGTCACTCTACCTGCATCAGCTGCTTTGGAGTTCAGGACCTTAAGAATAGATACTCCTTTTGGCCTTGACACTGCAACCCCACAACTCTGTTCAAATTACTTTTGCTAAGATACTCTACCCGGCTTGTCACTCTAACTACGTTACTCCCCTCTTTGAGTCCTTCCATTGGCTCTCCCTCCTCCACTGCAACAAATACTTTACAAACTTTTCCTTGATTTTTTATGGCCTTTCTTAATTTAGATCTACCTAATTAACTGTTCTATTATGAGGTAAACCCTTACCTCTGCTCAGCCAAGGATGCCAGTCTTCATCACATGCTTATCTGCTTCCCTTCACACTTTCTCTTATGCTTACCTATACACGAGGGAACGATTCCTTTTCAAAATCAATATGGCTACCTCCTTATTCTCCTTCAGATCTTTCCTAAAATCCATATGGCTACCTCCTTATTCTCCTTCAGATCTTTCCTAAAAAGGCACCTCTACGACAATGCCTAAAAGTCACTGCTGACTGAAAATGTTAGGTAGCAGGTTGCTATTACTGCTGATTAGCAGTGTGAACAGTTCAAAGGTGTAATAACATGATGAAACATGCTTCTGTTACTGTTACCTCATCCACCCATCCTGATTGCTTATTTTACACACCTGTTATACCATGTTTTTAGATAATAAACTGTTTTGGGGCACGCACCTCTTTTCACTCAGACTTAATACACACTATGATCTATCACCTCAGGTATATGTGCATGAGATGGAGAGAAGAGAGCCTCTCACAAACTGTAAAAGAATCAGAGATAATAAAATTATCAGGTAGTTTTTGGCGTGGAAGAGTTATTGTCCATAGCTCTAGCCTAAAAGTCTTCATTCTTATAACACCTGCCACTGCAGCTCAAACTAAAAAACAAACCAAGATAGTTTTCTATTGCACTCTCATTTTATGACTCAGTCTTTCCATCCACAATTGTGATGCACAGTAACTATCAAAGAAATGTTAGAAGCATCTTTCTTTTTAGACTAATGCTTTGTTTTAAACAATTTGCATCTTTCTTATTTGGTTTTATTTAAAAAAAAAAACTGATAGTATTCTCTCACATGCAATCCAGCTTTGAAAACTTGCATATGATGTATGTATCTGTGCATAGGTGCAGGCATGTTATCTGTTAATAGCCATAGCATTCAAAAACACCACCAGAGGCAGATTGTCACAGTACTGATGTAGGTAGAAAAAAGATGATCCTGTTAGTAATGCAAAGAGAGAGGGATTACCAGGCTGCAGTTTAGCCTCCACTTATGTCATTTTGATTCAAGAGGGATAATTTTGTGGATCTTGACACAGACTCAGAAAGCACTTGCCTAGTGATCTTCCTTGCATTTCTATGCAAAAGAATTAAGAGCAGCATCAACAATGTGATTCTAATATCACTGTCCTTTTATTGTCTAATTGAACTTGAAATACTTTTAAAATGTTTTTTAAAATAATCTAAATTTCTCTTTATCCAATAGCAAGGATTATTGTTGGTTATCCAAACAGTTACTGGCTTTATCCAGTTTGTGGGAGAGTGGAGGAGGTGTGTGGGAGCGTATATTTAGTATTAGGGTAGTACTTTTTGTTGATGACTCAGTCCACTAGAGTTACATACCATCCTATGCAGGACTGTAAGCCTCTAAAGAAAATACATGCCATAGGTGCTGCAGGAGGTGAAGGTGGCAGCAGTCTTCCTTCTAAGTCAGTACTGAACCAAAGCCTCAGCACAGTGTTGAGGCTCATTGGGCTGTTGGAAGTTTCATCTCTAACAGAAGAGATGTTACTGTGTGCTATTGGACAGCTTGTATTAAACTCCAGAGCTGGTTGCTTTTCATCAGAGGTGAAATTTAGAGGAATAAACTATTCCAGCATAAGCATCTGTGTACTGGTATAGGTATCCACACAAAGGGACATAACAATTTAACTTTTTCAGTAAATTACGCAGGTAACCAAAATAGTTAAATTGATATAAATCTTTAGATGAGGCTTACAAGTTTTTAAAATGTTTTGAGACCTTAGGCTGAAAGGTAGTACTGGATATAATTACAAAGCCCTTTCATGCACTTCTGCAACATTTCATCTGTACCATAAAGCACATACAGGAAAGAGACACATGAACACAGCATACATGAAGGATCAAGATAGCAGCAGACAGTGGTCTGCCTCGGAGAACAAATGTTGCAGCAGACTAACAATGCTGACAACTACTAAACATCTTAATCAGAAAAGACCAGGAACTCTCACATCCATCATGAAAGACATATTGGTAGTTCACTGTTGGCTAGTGTACAGATACAGTAACTCCTCACTTGAAGTCGTCCTGGTTAACGTTGTTTCATTGTTACGTTGCTGATCAATTAGAGAACATGCTCATTTAAAGTTGTGCAATGCTCCCTTATAACATTGTTTGGCAGCTGCCTGCTTTGTCCACTGCTTGCAGAAAGAGCAGCCCATTGTAGCTAGCTGGTGTGGGCTTGGAACCAGGGTGGACTGGCAGCCCCCCATCAGCTCCCCGCTCCCCTAAGTTCCCTGTGCAGCAGTCGCCCAGCAGGCTATAAATTGCCGGCAGTTCAGCTGTCCCTCCTCCCACTGCCATGTGCTGCTCCTGCCCTCTGTCTTGGAGCTGCTCCCGGGAGCCTCCTGCTTCCTATGCGGGAGGGGGTGGGGGAGGAAGAAGGGGACTAATATCAGGGTGTTCCCTTCCCCCTGGCTTCTGCCCCCCCGCTTACCCCATCTCCACAGAGCAGGGGTGGGACTCAGCAGGGTTCAGGACAGAGGGAGCTTGCTAGCAGCAGCTGCTGTCTCAACTTGCGGATCTACTTAAAAAGGCAATGTATTTAGAGTGGAATCAGCGTACTTAAAGGGGCAATGCACATCTCTCTCTCACACACACACACACACACACGGTGTGTGTCTCTGTCTGCCATGCTGTCTCCTCTCCCCCCATTTGTGCTGCCTTGTAGAATGTGAGGCTACATTAACAACGTGTTAACCCTTGAGGGCTCAGTCGAGTGCTTGTTCATCATTTAGCAGTAAGGCATTCCCTGGAAAATATCCCATCCTCTGACTTCACCATCTCAACCAAGCTTCACAATCATCATTGCTGTGTATAGTATTAAGTTGTTTGTTTAAAACTTATACTGTGTATATATAAAATGTGACTTTAAGCGAAATGATGTTAAGAGAATCCAATTTCCCCATTAGAATTAATGTAAAGGGGGGGGGGTCTAGGTTCCAGGGAATTTTTTTTCACCAGACAAAAGACTATATTATATATTGTATATATTATATATAGTTTGTTTAAAACTTATACTGTGTGTGTATGTGTATATATATATATATATATATATATATATATATATATATATATATATATATATATATAGTTTAAAACTAATACTGTGTATATATATATATAGTTTGTTTAAAACTTGTACTGTGTGTATATATATATATATACACACAGTATTAGTTTTAAACTATATATATATATATATATATACACACACATATACATACACACACAGTATAAGTTTTAAACAAACAATATATAAATATATAATATAGTCTTTTGTCTGGTGAAAAAAAATTCCCTGGAACCTAAACCCCGCTCCCCTCACCATTTACATTAATTCTTATGGGGAAATTGGATTTGCTTAACATCGTTTAGCTTAAAGTCGCAATTTTCAGGAACTACAATGTTAAGTGAGGAGTTACTGTATATCATAGCAACAAAGAGAGATTTTCTTCACGTATTGTGTGTGTAACAATCACTGGTCTTCCTTCACTCCTGTGGAAACATCTTTTGGATCAAAAACCAAACAATGATACTTTTTAGACAAATGATCAACCTTCATGAAAAGGTACCAAAATTCAAAAGGAATGAGTTCAGGAATGGCAAATGAAGGATTTGATCATGCAAGTTCTTCACTGCTGATGAGGACTATATATTTGCCTTTAGCAGAAACAGTTATTGGGGAAGGGAGACCTGCAAGATATCTAACAGTGAAAAGAGGTTTATGAGATCTTTTTTCAGAAAAGATGTCCTGGACTGTACGAACCTGAGATCCAGTCACAGTACTGATTCCCCAATAAACATTTTACAACTAATGACCTGTCATAATTTATAATTGACTTAATTCAGGGAAGCACTCTAAGTGAATCTGGTAAGGAAAATTATCTCAGTGACTGGCATACTTGAATGTCATCTTCTGATCACCAAGCATTTAGTATGTAATCAGAGATGGGACTGAATCCAAAACTCTGGATCCAGAGTCAAACTCTGAGGATCTGAAATTCAAACTCAGTTCCAATTTCTAAAGAAAAATGAATGAGCTGAACTAACTCCCCCAAACTCAACCATCTCTCAGCTTTGGAAGGTTTGAAATCCAGAAAGAAATGTTGTCGCTCACGCTCATCTTTATAAAGCACTGTATGTGATAGTTATGTATGACATGAATAAAGATTCTAGGGTAGTCATCTAATGTACCCTTATTGCTACAGAATGTATGTATTCAAAGTGAAATACTATTAAAGTTAAATAAGTACAGGTATCTCTTGATGACTAATGTTATATAAATTGACGTTTTGTTTGCAAGACAGAAAAATTCATGCCAGTACAGGGAGACTTACCCAAGAACCTAAGAGGGGCTGGCTGAAGCAGTATAGATCCTCTGCACTGGGGTGAATTTAGCCTATAAAGTGTAAGCAATGTGTTGTCATCGAGCCTATATGTTCTTCCAGAAATTGGGTATGTTAGTTGAAGTACACATGCTTGGGGTGTGCACATCAGGCACGTAAAAAAATGTAGTACATACCCTGTTATGCGTCTTGTGTTAATTACTCAAGTGTTATTCCAGGGGAACTAATATCTTGTCTGTATTGGTACAGAGCATCACACTGGCACCACCTACTGGCTCAAGAGCAGCTGGACTAGGCAGCCACTGATTGGGACATAGTGTTATCAGAATGGTTGAGGTTAAGGCATGGTCCACACTTCACTGTTAAACCGATTTTAACAGCGTTAAATCAATTTAACGCTGCACCCGTCCACATTACACTGCTCTTTATATCGATTTAAAGGGCTCTTTAAATCGATTTCTGTACTCCTACAAAACGAGAGGAGTAACGCTAAAATCGATATTACTATATCGATTTAGGTTAGTGTGGGCGCAAATCAACGTTATTGGCCTCATTATTTTACAGTAGCTACCCACAGTGCACCGCTCCAGAAATCGACGCTAGCCTCAGACCACGGACGCACACCACCGAATTAATGTGCCTAGTGTGGACGCGCACAATCGAATTTATAATATCTGTTTTATAAAATCGGTTTAAACTAATTCGAATTTATCCTGTAGTGTAGACGTACCCTAAGTGCAAATGATGCTGTAACTCCTGGATCCCATGATTTTTAGATATTTTTAAAAGGCCTGTAATCTTACCACCTTGTACTATGATCCCATTAGATACCACAAGTTAAACAGTGTCAGGTTGGATAATAGATGGATGAAAGCCCTCCAAGTAAAACATAGTTGCTGCAGAAAGTGGTGTTGGCAATTCAGAGTGGAGGGAGAAGGGAGGAACCCCATTCTTCTTCATGAATAACAAACCACTGCCCTAGCATGGTGTTGTGATAATTTCATTGC
Organism: Gopherus evgoodei; assembly: GCF_007399415.2. Taxonomy (NCBI): domain Eukaryota; kingdom Metazoa; phylum Chordata; order Testudines; family Testudinidae; genus Gopherus; species Gopherus evgoodei. The sequence goes on from NC_044324.1 coordinate 78,889,236, forward strand.
TGGTGGTATGGTCTTGTGGACAAAACAAACCAAAGTTCAGGGACTTCATAGTTTGTTTTTTCCTAGAAAAGAAAAAAAAGGTATTTGAAAGTTTCCCACTGCTCCAAAATGTACAGCACAGTCGCATCAATGTGTATGTACATGTGTTTATATAGGGTATGCCTACTCTGCAATTAGATATCTGCAGCTGGCCCAGGCCCCATGACTCAGGCTTCGCCTGAGCCCACAAGCCACCTGACACAGGCCTGTGTGGTTTTTTAATTACTGTAGTTATACTTCTATCGGGAAATTTGCTAACTGTCTTGGCCAACTCAAAATCCTAAGTGAAAACCTGTTTGATGATTTATTTAATTAAAAACACTTTGAATGAAAGACTGTCTTTTGCGTTCCTTCTAGTCTGTGCTTTTTTTGCATGTTTCAAAGAATAAAAAAAAATTATATTGTCCAAAATCAGTTATTCTTAATGATCTGAATTTTTAAATGAATTGTCATATTAGGTAAACTTTGCCAAACTGCTACACTTTTTCTGGAATTCTAATTTAAAGCCTGCTTAATTTTAAAACTATACTTAAAAACAATTGATGTGAACTCTATTGCTTTAGGACTGCAAATTATCTTTCTTATTTTTCAAGTTTCAGAGATGGAGACAGATAAATTACACTTTGAGACCTATGACGAGATGGCAGAATTGCTAGAGCATTTTCCTTTGAGAAGATTGGAAATTTCCTTATATGTAGAGGAATGGGAAGATACATTGTCCGCCCACATTCTTTTATTGCGTGCATGACAAGGCCCTCCCCAGCTTGCCACAGAAATGCCTGTAGATACGTCACTACAACTTTCCAGACTAGGTTCTGAATAGTAGTTATGATATGACAAACACTAATCTACACATTTCACTTACTCTGAAGTGGGAAAAAATCTATTCTTCCCTTTACAGAATAAAATTAGTATAATTATTGATATTTCTTACTTAAAAGGCTAACATTTACAAAAGTGAGGTTTACACATAGCACAAATCCTAAAGATGTCAACAGTTTCCACTGGAGGGCAGCATAATCCTTTATCTCAGGCCTACACAACTTGTAAAGTGGCGAGGGCCATATTACTCCAAAGAAAACATCTGAGGGCCGAACCTCGCCCAGGCCCCACCGAACCCTCACCCCCCAGTGCCACTAAGGCCCCCCAAAACACAATACACACCCCGAGCACCACCAAGGCCCCCCGAAATACTCCCCCCCAGCACCACCCGCCCCACAGAAACAAACCCTCCTTCCCCAGCGCTGCCCCACCAAAACAGAGTTATTGAACCTTGGAAATATATTATAGCAGGCTCCTAAGATAGTACAATTAACGTAAATGAAAAATGTCTTTTTGCTATTAGTAGAATAAGCTCTTCCCCCCAACTTTGTAATCAATTGCCCTGTTGAATGAATGAGGTGTGAATGAGGAAGGCATGGAAGGCAGGCACCTTCAGACAGCTGCAATCCTTGGAGAGGGGATGGGAGACAGATTAGATCAGTAGAACAGGTCAGCCACTGACTCCTCACTCGCCTCCTCAGCCCTCTACTTCTCCGGCTCGCCTCCTCAGCCCCCGCCACTGCCTGCCCGCTCGCCTCCTCAGCCCGCCTCCTCATCCCCCGCCACTGCCCGCCCCCACCCCAGCTCGCAAGCTGTGGCAAGCTGTCATTCCCCCACCCCACCCCAGCTCGCCTCCTCATCCCCCACCACTGCCCACCTGCCTCTTCAGCCCCCCTCCCTTACCCGCCACTTGCCTACTCACCCCCCACGAGCCACACAATGAGCCCACCTACTCACCCCCCACGAGCCACACAATGAGCCCACGCGGGCCGCATGTGGCCCCCGGGTCGCATGTTGTGCAGGCCTGTTTATCTTTATTTTTTTCTGCAACCATGAAAATCCAGACTGCAGAAGTCATGCTAGTTAAATTATGTGCTTTGGAAGTATTCACATATCAAGTTTTGTGCAAAACAACCTATCCAGAAGCACTTTCCTACACAATGGAGATGCCTTTAAGCCATGACAGACTTTAGATATCAACAGCAGTTTTGCGCATATTTATACAGTGCCACTGGCATACACATTGCATTACAAAGAAAGAGCAAGACAAAAGCCTTGCTCAGAGAGTTTATAATCATTGAGAGTAATATGTAGCCTTTACTGTGTTCTACTAGTGAGGGTCGTACATAGCATACACCATATTAGCTTCCTCACACTACTGGAGATGCTAACTGATAAGTTTCTTTCCAATAGTCCTCTTTAAGTCCATATCCTGTGTTCCACCCCAATAGTGGGAGACAATTACAATATATCCCTTGCATATTTCACAATAGCCAGCGTTCAAGATATTTACGTGCCAGATGCGCTAAAGATTCATATGTCCCTTCATGCTTCAACCATCATTCCAGAGGACGTGTCCTGTCCATACTGATGATGGGTTCTGCTTGATAACGATCCAGAGCAGTGCAGACCAATGCACATTCATTTTCATCATCTGAGTCACATGGCAGCAACAGAAGGTTGATTTTCTTTTTTTGGTGATTCGGGTTCTGTAGTTTCCTCATTGGAGTATTGCTCTTTAAGACTTCTGGAAAAATGCTCCACACCCAGTCCCTCTCAGATTTTGGAAGGCACTTCAGATTGTTAAATCTTGGGACAAATGCTGTAGCTATCTTTAGAAATCTCACATTGGTACTTTCTTTACGTTTTGTCAAATCTGCACTGAAAATGTTCTTAAAATGAACAACATGTGCTGGGTCATCACCCGAGACTACTGTAACATGAAATATATGGCAGAATGCGGGTAAAACACACAGCAGGAGACTTACAATTCTCCTCCAATGAGTTCAATCACAAATTTGATTAACGCATTTTTTTTTTAACAAGTGTCATCAGCATGGAAGCATGTCCTCTAGAATGGTGGCCAAAGCATGAAGGGGCATATGAACGTTTGGCATATCTGGCATGTAAATACATTGCAATACTGGCTACAAAAGTGCCATGTGAACATCTGTTCTCACTTTCAGGTGACACTGTAAATAAGAAGCAGGCAGCATTAACTCCCGTAAATGTAAACAAACTTGTTTCTCTTAGTGATTGGCTGAACAAGAAGTAGGACTGAGTGGACTTGAAGACTCTAAAGTTTTACATTGTTTTGTTCTTGAGTGCAGTTATGTAACAAAAAAAAATCTACTTTTGTAAGTTGATCTTTCACAATAATGAGATTGCAATACAGTACTTGTATCAGGTAAACCGAAAAATACTATTTCTTTTATCATTTTTACAGTGTAAATATTTGTAATAAAAATAATATAAAGTGAGCACAGCACATTTTGTATTCTGTGTTGTAACTGAAATCAAAGTATTCGAAAATGTAGAAAAACATCCAAAATATTTAATAAATTTCAGTTGGTACTCTATTGTTTAACAGTGTGACTAAAACTGCAATTAATTGTGATTAATTTTTTTAATTATGGTTAATTTTTTGAGTTAATCACATGAATTAACTGTGATTAATCAACAACCCCAGTTCATACATACTAGAAGTGGGAGTGGGAGAGGGATGATGTTCTTGTGGCTAAAGAACTGAGAATCAGAAGATCTGGGTTCTGTTCTGCTACAGACCCACCAGATCTGGCATTCTGCCCCTGTATAACTTTGGGCCAGTCACGTAGGTGCTTTGTAGTATGGTTTCCCAACTGCAAGTGAGAAGATTTTTTCTTACAAACATCTCAAGTGGGTTGTGAGACTTTACAAAATTAAGTGCTTTGAGGTCTTTGAATGGAAGAAATGATTGAATGATTATATGTGGAAAGCTGGAAGATTGCTGTGTTTTATGCACTAACATTTTCCAGTGTTCAGCCAAAAGGCAAGAAACTACTAGTCTTGGGAGGTGTAACTACTAGTCTTGGGAGGTCTAACTACTACTAGTCTTGGAAGTATGTTCAGAAACTCCCTGTACACATACAATCATAACCCCTACGTGGATATGGTGGGGTACAGCGACAAAGCAAACTAATAACTTTTGGAAAAAGTTATCTGCCATATATCGATCTTCCTCCACTCCTCTTTCATGGGAAGGAGGGATTCGTGACTCTGATCTTTGCAGAGTTTGCTCCCTGGGTCCTGGAGAATGGTATGGGTAAGCCAAGTAGAAGAGAAAGACATCTTTCCCTCCAGCCCAATGGAAGTTAAGTAAAGGGGATAACACAGCTCCAGGCTCCCTCTATAGAGACTCTGCCCTCTGCATGTCTCAGAAGCAACAGGCAGGCCAGATTCACTGGATTTCCAAGAGAGCTGTTGGTGGCCAGAGCCTGCATGGAGGTATAGAGTCTCTATGAATTGCCCTACCCATCTGTAGATTCCAGAAAGCCATCCAGTTTAGAAGAGGGCCTCATGGTTCATTCAAGGGAAAAAGGGTACCCTGAAGGAACAACAGAGGATAAATTCCATAAGGGGATCCTCATGGAGATTTCCTCCCTCAGTGCTTTTGCCTCCTTCAGCTGTTTCTGGGACACAGCTATTTTCATCAGTTAAATATAATATTACTATGCTACTACGAAAAAAATGTTTTCTAAAGGGTTGTTGTTTTTTTTTAACTGATGTAGTGACAGCAAGGGTCTACTGAGAAATAATCACCACTCTCTTCTCAGTAAGGTTATCATAACCTTAGTCCCAGATTTGGACCTTAGCGTCCAAAATATGGGGGTTAGCATGAAAACCTCCAAGCTTAGGTACCAGCTTGGACCTGGTACTTGCTGCCACCACCCAAAAAATTAGAGTGTTTTGGGGCACTCTGGTCCCCCTGAAAAACCTTCCCTGGGGACCCCAAGACCCAAATCCCTTGAGTCTCACAACAAAGGGAAATAATCCTTTTTCCCTTCCCCCCTCCAGGTGCTCCTGGAGAGATACACAGACACAAGCTCTGTGAATCCAAACAGAGTGACTCCCCCTCTCCGTTCCCAGTCCTGGAAACAAAAAGCACTTTCCTCTTCACCCAGAGGGAATGCAAAATCAGGCTAGCCAATTCAACACACACAGATCTTCCCTGATTTCTTCCTCCCACCAATTCCCTGGTGAGTATAGACTCAATTTCCCTGAAGTAAAGAAAAACTTCAACAGGTCTTAAAAGAAAGCTTTATATAAAAAGAAAGAAAAATACATACAAATGGTCTCTCTGTATTAAGGTGACGAAATACAGGGTCAATTGCTTAAAAGAATATTGAATAAACAGCCTTATTCAAAAAGAATACAAATTAAAGCACTCCAGCACTTATATTTATGCAAATACCAAAGAAAAGAAACCATATAACTTACTATCTGATCTCTTTGGCCTTACACTTAGAAACAGAAGATTAGAAAACAGAACTACTTCTCCAAAGCTCAGAGAAAGCAGGCAGCCAGAAAACAAAGACCTCAGACACAAAATTCCCTCCACCCAAAGTTGAAAAAATCCGGTTTCCTGATTGGTCCTCTGGTCAGGTGCTTCAGGTGAAAGAGACATTAACCCTTAGCTATCTGTTTATGACAAAGGTCTTTTGAATTAGTTGTCTACAGCAAGTCTTAAACTACCCAAATTTGGCTATTTAAAAATAAACAGGCTATTGATTAGAAAAAATTATAACTAATTTATATCAATCTTTGAAGACACCTTTCCTAACAAAAGTGTTCATATATGACACGTTGGGAAAAAGATGTGGATAGACAAATTACTCCAGAGGAATGGGGTTTGATTTGTCGAAGAGGACCAGCAACCTCCATCTGAAGCACAACAAAGAAAATTTCTTTAAGATACTGTTTCAATGGTACTTCACATCAGTCAGGTTAAAAACAGAGAGAGACTATATGAATATAAATGTTGAGAAACTGTAGTGAAAGATGAGATTGTATGCAGGACATGTCCAGTCATTAGAGAGCATTGGGATGCAAATCTGTAGCCACATATCACAAACTATTGGATATTTATTATCAAATTATCCTTTGGTAATCATCCTGGGACTTCCTAGTGAAATGGTCACACAAAAGAAATAAAGAATTAATCTCTCATTTGCTAGTAGCTGCTAGGTTATTGGTAGCATCTCATTGTAAAAAGAAAAATAGTTCAACTCTGGAGGAATGCTTCAAAAATATGGAAGACTGTGGTTATGGAAAAATTAACACACAAATTATGTACCCAGCAAAACAGACAGAGGACAACTAGATACTTAGCTGTTTGGTTGCATTTTATTCAATATCCAGACATAGTACATTTACCAGCAAAAACACCAGTCCACTTCTCTAATTTTTTTGAATATTGATATTTGATTGACATACCTGGTCTGTTAAATGTGTATACAGAGATTTCACTCAATATAATAAAAATCACTAGAAATGACATAAGTGTTGTAATGATGTTCATTCTGTAATATGGTAATACCGTTAAACAGAAAGATTGGATGAATATGGTCCTGTATAATAGCTCTTAAAATGAAAGCTAACTGTTGTAATGAATTGTTTTGTTTCTGATATTTACATGGCAAGGATTTGTAAACTTGTTAAAACTTCCTAAATAAATAAGTAGTTTGAAAAAATAAACACACTAACACAGAAAATCCCTTACTCAGATTTTTAAGCGGTTTTAAAAGCAACAATACCTACTACACCATATCAGTCTGTATATCAATGAATATTTGGCTTTGTATTATGTACTTTGAAAGCAACCCCCTGAAATATTCAATATTCTCCAAGCACCTCTGTAAAATGTAGCAGTGTTTCAAAGGAAAAACAGTGCACATTCTAAGTGAAAGCAACAGGCCTCCCCTACCTCTTTTGTAAGGTATTTCCCAACAAGCATTTGTTTTGTAGCATCACTGTTGCCTCCACATTCACTGATGGATAAAGCAAATGGCAATGCAGGCACCCACAGCAACACATATACGTATAGGGTCACACATACATTTAAGCAGAGCCTGGTAATCTGGGGACTGACATTCACAGCTGCAGAATAGCCTTGGACACAGAGTTCTTTGCTTGCTGCTGCCTTTTATAACCTGACATCTGTCCTCCCCGCCTCTTGGCACTTTAAAGAAATATCACCAGGCCATGTCCATTCATATTATACATGGAAAACTTTCCCAGAAGACAACAAAGTACTAGATGGAGATGTTTTTCTGTTTGAATATCTCCTGTTCCCATTCCCCAACATATAACCAGTGCTGCTCTCCTCCCCACATCAGAACACTGAGTCCCCATGTCCTTCCATCCATTCCTGTTCATAATTCCTAATACATCCCTATTCCTCATACATTCCCTTCACCACACAGCCACCTTGTTCTCCCTTCCTGCCTCCTACCCCATAACACAGCCAACTTTGACATGCTCACACTTGCTTACTCTCCCTCCTCCCACAATACAGTGATCACTGCCCTACCTCCCTACTCAGTATCCCTTACCCTCCCAAAACAGACCCTAACCCCATCCTGTACACCCCATCACTAAATCCTGTCCCATCCCATACCCACACAGCCAACCCCCTCCTTTATCTCATCCTCAAGGCCAGCCCCTCCCCCTGTTCCCAAAGAGCCAGCCTCTTCTCCCACACCCACAACTCAGCCTCTGCCTTGCTCCATCCCCACATTGCCTTCCCGTCCCACAGAGCCAGTCCAGTCCCAGCCCCCTCTCCAGTCAATCCATGCCTTTATCCTATCCCCCCATCCAGAGCTAGCTCCCCCTATCCCCAGAAAACCAGCCCTTGCCCTGCCCTATTCCCCCACACCCAGACCCAGTCCCCCATTGTCATAGTGCCTTCCCCTTCGCCCTACCGAGAGAGCCAGTCAACCCCAGCCCCTGCCCCCTCAGGCAGCCCATCTTGCCCCATCCCATCATACTCACGGTGCCAGTGCCTTCCCACCCCACACAGCAAGCCCCTGCATTACCCCATCCCCCCACACCCACAGTGCCAGCCTCTTTCCAACCCACAAAACCAGCCCCTGCCTTGCCCCATCCTCCAGACCCATGCTGCTAGCCCCTTCCCACCCCACACAACCAGTTCCTGCCTTACCCCACCCCCCACACCCACAGTGCCAGCCCCTTTCCCACCCCACACAATCAGAACCTGCCCCCACATCCAGCACCGGGTCCGCTCCCGGCCCCGCAGGCATGGCGCGGTGGCGGCGCTGCCCCCCCCGGCACTGCGGGGCACTCACACGCTTCGTCGGCGCCGGTCTCCGGATCTTCATCCGAAAAGGACTCGGCCCTATCCCCGTAGTCCACGAGCCCAACAAGCTCATCTTCCTCCTCCTCCTCCTGCGGCTTCCTCGGCACCTGGCTCATCGCGGCTGTCGCGGGAGGTTCCGATTCGGTCCCTTCCCCGCGGGTGGTGGGACGGCCGGTGCGTGGACCGGAGCAGCCAGCCAGAGCCCCGCGTCCTCCCAGAGGAGCGAGCGCGAGAGGCTGCGTGACCCGAGTCACCTGACACAGCCGGGCGGTCACTCCCTCGCACAGGCACCGCCGCCACGCTCTGCACACGCAGGGCAGGGGCGTGCACCCTACCCCGGCACACGGCTCCGCAGGGGCACTGCCACACCCAGGGCCGGCTCCAGGCCCCAGCGCGCGGGGGGCGCTCTGCCGGTTGCTGGGAGGTCTGCGGGCCTGCGGGAGGTCCACCGGAGCCGCGGGACCCGCGAGCGGCAGAGCGCCCCCCCGCGGCGTGCCGCCGTGCTTGCGGCGGCGAAATGGCTAGAGCCGGCCCTGACCACACCGAGCTGTGCCCCAGGCAGTCATACCCACGGCCTACGCCTGTCACTCACAGACAGGCACTGCCACACCGAGCTGTGCCTCAGGCAGTCATACCCACAGCCTCCGCCTGTCACTCACAGACAGGCACTGCCACACCGAGCTGTGCCCCAGGCAGTCATACCCACAGCCTCCGCCTGTCACTCACAGACAGGCACTGCCACACCGAGCTGTGCCCCAGGCAGTCATACCCACGGCCTCCGCCTGTCACTCACAGACAGGCACTGCCACACCGAGCTGTGCCCCAGGCAGTCATACCCACGGCCTCCGCCGTCACTCACAGACAGGCACTGCCACACCAAGCTGTGCCCCAGGCAGTCATACCCACGGCCTCCGCCTGTCACTCACAGACAGGCACTGCCACACCGAGCTGTGCCCCAGGCAGTCATACCCACGGCCTCCCCCGTCACTCACAGACAGGCACTGCCACACCGAGCTGTGCCCCAGGCAGTCATACCTACAGCCTCCGCCTGTCACTCACAGACAGGCACTGCCACACCGAGCTGTGCCCCAGGCAGTCATACCCACGGCCTCCCCCGTCACTCACAGACAGGCACTGCCACACCGAGCTGTGCCCCAGGCAGTCATACCCACAGCCTCCCCCGTCACTCACAGACAGGCACTGCCACACCGAGCTGTGCCCCAGGCAGTCATACCCACGGCCTCCGCCTGTCACTCACAGACAGGCACTGCCACACCGAGCTGTGCCCCAGGCAGTCATACCCACAGCCTCCCCCGTCACTCACAGACAGGCACTGCCGCACCGAGCTGTGCCCCAGGCAGTCATACCCACAGCCTCCCCCGTCACTCACAGACAGGCACTGCCACACCGAGCTGTGCCCCAGGCAGTCATACCCACAGCCTCCCCCGTCACTCACAGACAGGCACTGCCACACTGTGCCCCAGGCAGTCATACCACAGCCTCCCCCGTTACTCACAGACAGGCACTGCCACACTGTCCCCCAGACAATCATACCCACAGCCTCCGTCCGTCACTCACAGACAGGCACTGCCACACTGTGCCCCAGGCAGTCATACCCACAGCCTCCGCCCGTCACTCACAGACAGGCACTGCCACACCGAGCTGTGCCCCAGGCAGTCATACCCACGGCCTCCCTCCGTCACTCACAGACAGGCACTGCCACACCGAGCTGGGCCCCAGGCAGTCACACCCACAGCCTCCGCCCGTCACTCACAGACAGGCACTGCCACACTGTGCCCCAGGCAGTCACACCCACAGCCTCCGCCGTCACTCACAGACAGGCACTGCCACACCGAGCTGTGCCCCAGGCAGTCATACCCACGGCCTCCGCCCGTCACTCACAAACAGGCACTGCCACACCGAGCTGTGCCCCAGGCAGTCATACCCACAGCCTCCGCCCGTCACTCACAGACAGGCACTGCCACACCGAGCTGTGCCCCAGGCAGTCATACCCACGGCCTCCCTCCGTTACTCACAGACAGGCACTGCCACACTGTGCCCCAGGCAGTCATACCCACAGCCTCCCCCGTCACTCACAGACAGGCACTGCCACACTGTGCCCCAGGCAGTCATACCCACAGCCTCCGCCCATCACTCACAGACAGGCACTGCCACACCGAGCTGTGCCCCAGGCAGTCATACCCACAGCCTCCCCCCGTCACTCACAGACAGGCACTTCCACACCGAACTGTGCCCCAGGCAGTCATACCCACAGCCTCCCCCGTCACTCACAGACAGGCACTGCCACACTGTGCCCCAGGCAGTCATACCCACAGCCTCCGCCGTCACTCACAGACAGGCACTGCCACACTGAGCTGTGCCCCAGGTAGTCATACCCACGGCCTCCGCCCGTCACTCACAAACAGGCACTGCCACACCGAGCTGTGCCCCAGGCAGTCATACCCACAGCCTCCGCCCGTCACTCACAGACAGGCACTGCCACACCGAGCTGTGCCCCAGGCAGTCATACCCACGGCCTCCCTCCGTCACTCACAGACAGGCACTGCCACACTGTGCCCCAGGCAGTCATACCCACAGCCTCCGCCCGTCACTCACAGAGAGGCACTGCCGCACCGAGCTGTGCCCCAGGCAGTCATACCCACGGCCTCCCTCCGTCACTCACAGACAGGCACTGCCACACTGTGCCCCAGGCAGTCATACCCACAGCCTCCCCCGTCACTCACAGACAGGCACTGCCACACTGTGCCCCAGGCAGTCATACCCACAGCCTCCCCCGTCACTCACAGACAGGCACTGCCACACTGTGCCCCAGGCAGTCATACCCACAGCCTCCGCCGTCACTCACAGACAGGCACTGCCACACCGAGCTGTGCCCCAGGTAGTCATACCCACGGCCTCCGCCCGTCACTCACAAACAGGCACTGCCACACCGAGCTGTGCCCCAGGCAGTCATACCCACAGCCTCCGCCCGTCACTCACAGACAGGCACTGCCACACCGAGCTGTGACCCAGGCAGTCATACCCACGGCCTCCCTCCGTCACTCACAGACAGGCACTGCCACACTGTGCCCCAGGCAGTCATACCCACAGCCTCCCCCGTCACTCACAGACAGGCACTGCCACACTGTGCCCCAGGCAGTCATACCCACAGCCTCCCCCGTCACTCACAGACAGCCACTGCCACACTGTGCCCCAGGCAGTCATACCCACAGCCTCCGCCGTCACTCACAGACAGGCACTACCACACCGAGCTGTGCCCCAGGTAGTCATACCCACAGCCTCGCCCCGTCACTCACAGACAGGCACTGCCACACTGTGCCCCAGGCAGTCATACCCACAGCCTCCGCCCGTCACTCATAAACAGGCACTGCCGCACCGAGCTGTGCCCCAGGCAGTCATACCCACGGCCTCCGCCCGTCACTCACAGACAGGCACTGCCACACCGAGCTGTGCCCCAGGCAGTCATACCCACAGCCTCCGCCCGTCACTCACAGACAGGCACTGCCACACCGAGCTGTGCCCCAGGCAGTCATACCCACAGCCTCCGCCCGTCACTCACAGACAGGCACTGCCACACTGAGCTGTGCCCCAGGCAGTCATACCCACAGCCTCCCCCATCACTCACAGACAGGCACTGCCACACTGAGCTGTGCCCCAGGCAGTCATACCCACAGCCTCGCCCCGTCACTCACAGACAGGCACTGCCACACCGAGCTGTGCCCCAGGCAGTCACACCCACAGCCTCCGCCCGTCACTCACAGACAGGCACTGCCACACTGTGCCCCAGGCAGTCATACCCACAGCCTCCGCCCGTCACTCACAGACAGGCACTGCCACACCGAGCTGTGCCCCAGGCAGTCATACCCACAGCCTCGCCCCGTCACTCACAGACAGGCACTGCCACACCGAGCTGTGCCCCAGGCAGTCATACCCACCGCCTCCCCCGTCACTCACAGACAGGCACTGCCACACTGTGCCCCAGGCAGTCATACCCACAGCCTCCGCCCATCACTCACAGACAGGCACTGCCACACCGAGCTGTGCCCCAGGCAGTCATACCCACAGCCTCCCCCCGTCACTCACAGACAGGCACTGCCACACTGTGCCCCAGGCAGTCATACCACAGCCTCCCCCGTTACTCACAGACAGGCACTGCCACACTGTCCCCCAGGCAGTCATACCCACAGCCTCCGCCCGTCACTCACAGACAGGCACTGCCACACTGTGCCCCAGGCAGTCATACCCACAGCCTCCGCCCGTCACTCACAGACAGGCACTGCCACACCGAGCTGTGCCCCAGGCTGTCATACCCACAGCCTCCCCCGTCACTCACAGACAGGCACTGACACACCGAGCTGTGCCCCAGGCAGTCATACCCACAGCCTCCGCCCGTCACTCACAGACAGGCACTGCCACACTGAGCTGGGCCCCAGGCAGTCATACCCACAGCCTCCCCCGTCACTCACAGACAGGCACTGCCACACTGTGCCCCAGGCAGTCATACCCACAGCCTCCGCCCATCACTCACAGAAAGGCACTGCCACACCGAGCTGTGCCCCAGGCAGTCATACCCACAGCCTCCCCCCGTCACTCACAGACAGGCACTGCCACACTGTGCCCCAGGCAGTCATACCACAGCCTCCCCCGTTACTCACAGACAGGCACTGCCACACTGTCCCCCAGGCAGTCATACCCACAGCCTCCGCCCGTAACTCACAGACAGGCACTGCCACACTGTGCCCCAGGCAGTCATACCCACAGCCTCCGCCCGTCACTCACAGACAGGCACTGCCACACCGAGCTGTGCCCCAGGCTGTCATACCCACAGCCTCCCCCGTCACTCACAGACAGGCACTGACACACCGAGCTGTGCCCCAGGCAGTCATACCCACAGCCTCCGCCCGTCACTCACATACAGGCACTGCCACACTGAGCTGGGTCCCAGGCAGTCATACCCACAGCCTCCCCCATCACTCACAGGCAGGCACTGCCACACTGAGCTGTGCCCCAGGCAGTCATACCCACAGCCTCGCCCGTCACTCACAGACAGGCACTGCCACACCGAGCTGTGCCCCAGGCAGTCATACCACAGCCTCCCCCGTCACTCACAGACAGGCACTGCCGCACTGAGCTGTGCCCCAGGCAGTCACACCCACAGCCTCCGCCCGTCACTCACAGACAGGCACTGCCACACCGAGCTGTGCCCCAGGCAGTCACACCCACAGCCTCCGCCCGTCACTCACAGACAGGCACTGCCACACCGAGCTGTGCCCCAGGCAGTCATACCCACAGCCTCCCCCCATCACTCACAGACAGGCACTGCCACACTGTGCCCCAGGCAGTCATACCCACAGCCTCCCCCCATCACTCACAGACAGGCACTGCCGCACCGAGCTGTGCCCCAGGCAGTCATACCCACAGCCTCCCCCGTCACTCACAGACAGGCACTGCCACACTGTGCCCCAGGCAGTAATACCCACCGCCTCCCCCTCTCACTCACAGACAGGCACTGCCACACCGAGCTGTGCCCCATGCAGTCATACCCACAGCCTCCTCCATCACTCACAGACAGGCACTGCCACACTGTGCCTCACGCAGTCATACCCACAGCCTCCCCCCGTCACTCACAGACAGGCACTGCCACACCGAACTGTGCCCCAGGCAGTCATACCCACAGCCTCCCCCGTCACTCACAAACAGGCACTGCCATACCGAGCTGTGCCCCAGGCAGTCATACCCACAGCCTCCCCCGTCACTCACAGACAGGCACTGCCACACCGAGCTGTGCCCCAGGCAGTCATACCCACAGCCTCCGCCTGTCACTCACAGACAGGCACTGCCACACCGAGCTGTGCCCCAGGCAGTCATACCCACAGCCTCCGCCCGTCACTCACAGACAGGCACTGCCACACTGTGCCCCAGGCAGTCATACCCACAGCCTTCCCCGTCACTCACAGACAGGCACTTCCGCACCGAGCTGTGCCCCAGGCAGTCATACCCACAGCCTCCGCCCGTCACTCACAGACAGGCACTGCCACACTGAGCTGTGCCCCAGGCAGTCATACCCACAGCCTCCCCCGTCACTCACAGACAAGCACTGCCACACCGAGCTGTGCCCCAGGCAGTCATACCCACAGCCTCCTCCCATCACTCACAGACATGCACTGCCACACCGAGCTGTGCCCCAGGCAGCAGGAGCGGTGACAGGGTTTTTGGTGCCCTAGGCAGGGGTCCTTCCACGCTCCCAGTCGTTGGCGGCAATTCTGTGGTTGGGGGGGTCCTTCCGTGCTCCAAGTCTTCGGGGCACTTCAGCGGCGGGTCCCAGAGCGAGTGAAGGACCCGCCGCAGAATTGACGACGACGACCCAGAGCACAGAAGGACCCTCTGCCACTGAATTGCCGCCATCCCAAATCCTGGTGCCTTAGGCCCTGCCAGGCAGTCACACCCACTGCCTCCCCCCTCGTCACTCACAGACAGGCACTGCCACACTGAGCTGTGCCCCAGGCAGTCACAGCCACCACCTCCCCCTGTCACTCACAGACAGGCACTGCCACAGTGTGCAAATATCACTGAGCTGTGCCACAGACCAGTCACACCCACTGCAGATTCTCCCACCCTATCGCCCCATCTCTCACAGACAGACACTGCCACACTGAGCTGTGCCCCAGACCGGTCACACCCAGCCCAGAGCCTAGCCCCGTCATTCACAGAAAGGCACTGCCACACTGTGCACACCAAATCACAACCCAGACCACCCATTCACATAGCCTACCCCCTTCATTCAGACACGGGCACCAGGGCTGTCCCTAGACATTTTGGTGCCCGATGCAGCCCCCACACAGGGAGGGCTTCCCCAGGCCTCTGCAGCAGGGTGTGTGGCCCCAGGCCTCTGCGGGGTGGGGGGGCAAGAGCAGGCTTGGAGGGCAGGGGAAACTGCCCTCAGCACAAGCCAGCAGAGTGGAATGGGGTTGAGTCCAAGTCGCTCTACTTTCTGCCGCCAGTGATTGCAGGGCAGGCCCACCCGCACTCACGGGGCGGTGGGAAATGGAGTGACCCGGGCCCAACCCACTCCGCTCTGATCCCCTGGCTCCTAGCCTCGGGATTTGGTGGGCAGGGGGGGAACCACTCCCCAGCACTCACCGGCGGTGCGCCTGGGAGTTGGCAGAGCGGACGAGCTGGGGCCTGGTCACTCCACTTCCCGCCGCCTGCTGAGTGCAGGGCGTGCTTGACCCCTGATGCAGTCCCCCGGGATGTAGCTCGGGAAGGGGTGGAGTTGGGGCAGAGCAGGGGCGGGAAGGGGCAGGGGTAGAGCAGGGGCGGGCACTTTGGGGAAGACCAGGACCGGCTCCAGTTTTTCTGCCGCCCCAAGCAGAAAAAAAAAAGAAATAGAAGACGAGCAGCGGCACTTCAGGGGCAGGTCCTCTCTCTCTTCCTCTTCGGCGACAATTTGGCAGACGTGCCGCCCCTTTGAATTGGCCACCCCAAGCACCTGCTTCCTACACTGGTGCCTGGAGCTGGCCCTGGGGAAGAGGCAGAGCAGGGGCAGAGGTGGCTTTCCTGGCTGGCTCAGCCGGCCAGGGGATTGGGCTGGCTGCTGGAGCAGCACGCAGCTGCGTAGGGCACTAGGAAATTCGTGGCAATGTGGTGCCCAAAATATCCTGGTGCCCTACGCAGCTGTGTAGTTTGCATATGGTAAGGACAGCCCTGACGGGCACTGCCATACTGTACACAGCGTGCTGTTCCGCAGGCCAGTCACACCCACACCTTATCCTGTCATTTACAGACAGGCACTGCCAGACTGTGCATGCGGAGCCGTGCCCCAGGCCAGCCACCTACCCAGCATACCCCACATTATTCCCACATACTCATTGCCATACTGTGCACACTGTCGTCCACTATGTTATTTACAGATGGGCTCTTAGACCCATACACTTTGGCATTCACACATATGCAGGAACACATACAGGCACTGGTATATTGTATACTCACACAGTTATAGACTGTACTTACAGAGAAAGATGTCTATTGTAATAGATACACAACACACACACAAAATTATTGATGTACACACTAGTGGAAGCTAGTTTTCACATATTTTTAAAAATCTACATCTACTAATTCACACATGCACACCAATGCATATTCAGAGGTTCACCCATTTATACACATGGGCACTCAAACATGAAGGCATAGACATAATTAGTGGTACCATAGTGCCATAGCAGCATAGGGGAAAATCTCCCACCTAGAGCTTCACCTCAGGACCACTCCTGCCTTTCCTATAGGTCCTCATCTGGGCTAAACATCCAGTATCTAGATCTGGGACTGGTGAATCTAGGTGTACACCTTTCATCAGCAGCAGGGTGAACAGTGAGGGCTCAAATGGGCAGAAGAATCCTAATAAGGATTAATGGCCATCAAACCCCAGATGCCTGGCAGACAGGGCTGGCTCTAGGCACCAGCGCTCCAAGCATGTGCTTGGGGCGGCACTCTCCAAGGGGCAGCACTCCAGTTCCTTTTTTTGTTTGTTTGTTTGTTTTTTCTTGGGGCACAAAAAGCTGGAAGCCGGCCCTGAGCAGAGGTGAGCTGCGGCACTGGGAGGCGCAGGGAGGGCCACAGGAAGTAACCCGGGAGGGATGCAGAGGAACAGCTCCCCTCCCTGCTACCTCTGCTCCACTGCTGCCTGCTCCCCCGAGCACACTGCCGCTCTGCTTCTCCCTCCTCCCTCCCAGGCTTGCCCCATGAATCAGCTGTTTTGTGGCAAGCCTGGGAGAGAGGGGTGAGAAGCGGAACAGCAGTGACGTGCTCAGGGGAGCAGGCAGAGCAGCAGTGGGGGGCATGGGGTGGGTCGCAGGAAGTAACCCGGGGGGACAGAGAAACCGCTCCCCTCCAGCTCACCTCCACCTCCTCCCCCAAGCGCACGGCAGCTCCGCTTCTCCGGCACACTCGGGAGAGGAAGCGGGGCTGGGGATTTGGGGAAGGGGTCGGAATGGGGCGTGGAAGGGGTGGAGTTGGGGCGGGGCCAGGAGGCACAGGAAAATTTTTTTGCTTGAGGCGGCAAAAAACATGGAGCTGGCCCTGCTGGCAGAGGACCCTCTTTAGACAATAGCAAGAGCCACATAGCCAAATTAGCAGGCACTGCGAGGCAGATGCAGCACCCTTCAGCCTTCGAGCCTTGGCTCTCCTCTGAGTAAAGTTTGCAGTATACCAGAGCATGCATCCTGCTACTATATACCACAAGTTGCACGTTAAACTATTCTGTGTGGACAATCTACTGGTGCCAACAGTTTCCACCCTCCCATCATCATACATCAAACCCTTACAAAAAGACTCATGACGTGAATTTCCCGCTAGGCCTGAGAAGGTAAAAGCTTATAGTCAACAATCTCCACATGAGCAGTCTAGATGTGATGATTGCATGATTCTTGCTCGGTGATGGAAACAGAGATCCTACTTAGGCAACCAGACCCGGCCTGCCTCAATCCAAGGAGGCCGCTATAAAAGTTGGGCGTAAAAAAAGCTTGCCTCTCACCGACTCCTGTCTGGTTTCCCACAATCATCAGGATCTCCATTTTAAGTGAGAGAAAAAAAATTAAAAATGGACAGAAACTGACAATTGGATGCTGGATCGTTCTCACACTATTTGGCTCAATGGAAAATTGAGCCTGTAGAAGAACTGCAATTGTATAAAAAGACGTCTACAGGTATCAAATAGATATTGCTGCCTTATCTGAAACTAGACACAAATGACAGTGGTACACTTAGAGAAAAAGAATACACTTTCTGTTGGTCAGGCTACAAGGCAGATCAAAACATCATCCTACACAGGGTAGGTTTTGCAATAGCAAACTCCATTGCTAATAAATTACCACAGCAACCTATGTCAATATCTGAGCTCCTAATGACATTGCAGATACTATAGTCCCACAACAACTTTCTGACAATAACAAGCACCTACGCCCCAACACTACTTGCTCCTGAAGAAATGAAGACTCAGTTGTACAGCCAGTTGAGTGACACTGTAAGAAACATACCCAATAATGACAAAATTTAATTACTGAGTGACTTCAATGCTTGCATTGGAGATGACTACACCACTTGGAACAGAGTCATGGGGAAATTTGGATGTCTCTAAATACAAATGGAGAAAGACTCTTAATTTGGTGTGTGTGAGTGAGAGAGAGAGAAACAGCAAAAAAATACACAGATGCAGACAGAGAAAGCAGAAAGGAAGCCCGACTGATATCCAAAGAAGGAGTTGTAGCGTGACCCTGAGAAAAAACTGAGAGAGCGAACTTCAAAGAGACTTGGAACTGTGAATAAAGAAACTGTCTCCTGATGTTTGATTTATTCTTTGTTCAAGGAAACAGACATTCTTGGTACATAAACAGCATTGCATCAAAGAAATACCTGATTCCAACATTGATTTCTCTTCCTAATTAAAAAAACATGCAACCCACCCCCAAAATCAGCTGACTGCTTAGGCCAAAAGGGGTAACAATAACTTTTAACACACAAACAGTCCCATTCAAGTCAATGGAGTTTAAGAGAGTTCTCATGCTTAATGTTATGCACATATGTAAATTTGCAAGAGTGAGACAAGCCTAATTCTGCTTATGTTGAACTCAATGACAAAACTCCCATTGATTCCAGTTGAGAAGGTAAAAGCTTCTTTACATATCCATTTATTTTATTCAGCCTTCTAATGCCGATCCCTTCTGAAACTTGTGGCTGAAACTTATTTGTTTATGTTGCTTATGTCTAATTAAAATGGGGTAGGGACCTTGTCTTCTTACCTGTTTGTAAAGTAATATTTATATGTATAAATATAGAATACATGTACAACACTACTTGCATCAGACAAAGTAGGTATTCACCCACGAAAGCTCATGCTCCAATACGTCTGTTAGTCTATAAGGTGCCACAGGACTCTTTGCTGCTTTAACACTACTTCAGTGAGGGTACGTCTATACTATGGGATTATTCCGATTTTACATAAATCGGTTTTGTAAAACAGATTGTATAAAGTCGAGTGCATGCGGCCACACTAAGCACATTAATTTGGCGGTGTGCGTCCATGTACCGAGGCTAACGTTGATTTCCGGAGTGTTGCACTGTGGGTAGCTATCCTGTAGCTATCCCATAGTTCCCGCAGTCTCCCCGGCCCCTTGGAATTCTGGGTTGAGATCCCAGTGCCTGATGGCACAAAAAACATTGTCGCGGGTGGTTCTGGGTATAGCCTCACCCCTCCCTCCGTGAAAGCAGCAGACAACCGTTTCGCGCCTTTTTTCCTGGGTGAACTGTGCAAACGCCATAGCACAGCAAGCATGGACCCTGCTCAGATCAAGACCGCAATCGTGGATGTTGTAAACACCTCGTGCATTCTCGTGCAGTCTGTGCTGAACCAGGACCTGCAAAGCCAGGCAAGGAGGAGGTGGCTACAGCAGCGCAGCGATGAGAGTGATGAGGACATGGACACAGAATTCTCTCAAACCGCAGGCCCCTGCACTTTGGAGATCATGCTGGTAATGGGGCAGGTTCAAGCCATTGAACGCTGATTTTGGGCCCAGGAAACAAGCACAGACTGGTGGGACTGCATAGTTTTGCAGGTTTGGGACGATTCGCAGTGGCTGCGAAACTTTCACATGCATAAGGTCACTTTCATGGAACTTTGTGACTTGCTTTCCCCTGCCCTGATATGCCAGAATACCAAGATGAGAGCAGCCTTCACAGTTGAGAAGCGAGTGGCAATAGCCCTCTGGAAGCTTGTGACACCAGACAGCTATCGGTTAGTTGGGAATCAATTTGGAGTGGGAAAATCTACTGTGGGGGCTGCTGTGATGCAAGTAGCCAAAGCAATCATTAAGCTGCTGCTACAAAAGGTTGTGACTCTGGGAAACATGCAGGTCATAGTGGATGGCTTTGCTGCAATGGGATTCCCTAACTGTGGGGGGGGCGATAGATGGAACCCATATCCCTATCTTGGCACTGGAGCACCAGGGCACCCAGTACGTAAACTGCAAGGGGTACTTTTCAATGGTGCTGCAAGCACTGGTGGATCACAAGGGACGTTTCACCAACATCCACGTGGAGTGGCCAGGAAAGGTTCATGATGCTCGCGTCTTCAGGAACACTACTCTGTTTAAATGGCTGCAGCAAGGGACTTACTTCCCAGACCAGAAAATTACAGTTGGGGATGCTGAAATGCCTGTAGTTATCCTGGGGTACCCAGCCTACCCCTTAATGCCATGGTTCATGAAGCCATACACAGGCAGCCTGGACACTAGGCAGGAGTTGTTCAACTACAGGCTGAGCAAGTGCAGGATGGTGGTAGAATGTGCATTTGGCCATTTAAAGGCGCGCTGGCACACATTACTGTCTCGCTCAGACCTCAGCCAAACCAGTGTCCCCATTGTTATTGCTGCTTGCTGTGTGCTCCACAATCTCTGTGAGAGTAAGGGGGAGACCTTTATGGCGGGGTGGGAGGCTGAGGCAAATCACCTGGCAGCTGATTTCGCACAGCCAGACACCAGGGCGATTAGAAGAGCACACCAGGAAGCGGTGCGCATCAGAGAAGCTTTGAAAATGAGTTTCATCACAGGCCAGGGTATGGTGTAACTGCTGTGTTTGTTTCCCCTTGATGAACCACCCCCCCCGATTGACTCATTCCCTGTAAGCAACCCACCCTCCCCCTTCAATAACAGCTTGCTTAAGCAAATAAATTCACTATCGTTTAAAAATCATGTATTCTTTATTAAGTCATTATAAAAAGAGGGAGAGAACTGACAAGGTAGCCTGGGTGTGGTTTGGGAGGAGCATAGGACGGAAGGAAAAGGCCACTAAAAAAATTTCAAAGTAATGACAGCCTTTTGGCTGGGCTGTCTACGGGGGTGGAGTGGGCAGGTGCATGGAGCCTTCCCCCATGCATTCTTACATGTCTGGGTAAGGAGGGCATGGAACATGGTGAGGGTGGTTACACAGGGGCTGCAGCGGCACTCTGTGACCCTGCTGCTGTTCCTGAAGATCCACCAGACGTCGGAGGATGTCAGTTTGATCATGCAGCAGCCCCAGCGTTGCATCCCGCCACCGCTGATCTTCCTGCCTACACCTCTGATCTTCCTGCCGCCACCTCTCATCTCGAGCATCCCTCCTGTCCTCAGGTTCACTGGCATCTTTCCTGTAATTTGATACCACGTCCTTCCACTCATTCAGATGAGCTCTTTCATTGTAGGTCACTTCAATGATTTCTGATAACATTTTGTCTTGCGTCTTTTTTTTCTGCCGCCTTATCTGAGATAGCCTTCAGGATGGAGTAGGGAGGCTTGAAAAATTTGTAGCTGTATGAGGGAGGGAAAAAAGGGAGAGAAGTATTTTAAAAGATACATTTTACAGAACAATGCTTGTACTCTTTCACGGTGAACAACACTATTCACCTTACATAGCACATGTGATTTCACTACGACGACGCATTTTGCATCTTAATATTGAGTGCCTGAGGCTCTGGTGTTAGAGATCTCACAGATGCAGGTCCAGGCAGCAGAATTCAGCTTGCATGTGGCCATGGTAAGCCATTGTCTTTCGGCTTCTTCAGCCTTCATATACACAGTGCCCTCCTTTCCCAAATACCAAGCAAATCCCGTTCAGTGCTGCTTCTTTCCTGTTAACACGCAGCAGCAGAAACCACCCCCCCACCAATCCAATTCTCTGGGATGATCGCTTTACCCCTCCCCCCACCGCGTGGCAGGTATCATGGAAGATCACTGCTAAACACTCCCCTTCCCCCCCACCGCGTGGCTAGTAGCAGGGAAGATCTCTGCTAGCCAAACACGAAAAAGCTCAGCACCATTCCCCACCCCCACCCCCACTTGGCTACCTGCAAGGAAGGATTTCTTTTAAGCAACAGGCAAACAGCCTAGTAGGAAAGGCCATCTCTGTCCCCTTAATTAAATTCCTGAATTTCAACCAGGCTACCATGAATGATATCACTCTCCTGAGGATAACACAGCAAGATAAAGAATGGATGTTGCTTGAATGCCAGCAATCACCGGGACCATACACAGCTAGGCTTTGTCATGCAATGATACCAGATTACTTGCTACATGCATGGCGTGGTCAAGTGTCCTACTATAGAGGAAGGAATAAGGCTGCCCTGCCCAGAAACCTTCTGCAAAGGCTTCTGGAGTACCTCCAGGAGATCTTCATGGAGATGTCCCTAGAGGATTTCCTCTCCATCCCCAGACATGTTAACAGACTTTTCCAATATTTGTACTGGCCGCGACTGCATCCCAAGTCCTCAGGGCAAATTAATCATTAAAAAACGCTTGCTTTTAAACCATGTTTTATATTTACAAAGGTACACTCACCAGAGGTCGCTTCCATGGCTTCATTGTCTGGGCTAGTGGCTTGGGAGGGCTGAGAGGGTAATTCCGTTTGGGTGAGAAAAAGCTCCTGGCTGTTGAGGAGAACGGAGTGCTGTGTGCTCTCTGCAAGCTCATCCTCCTCTTCCTCCTCCTCACCTTCCCTGTCTGCAGAATCCTCAGGCATAGCTGAGATTACCACCCCCACCTCGGAATCCACAGACAGGGGTGGGGTCGTGGTGGCGGACCTCCCTAGAATTGCATGCAGCTCAGCATAGAAGCAGCATGTTTTTGGCCCTGCCCCGGACCTTCTGTTTGCTTCTTTGGTTTTCTGGTAGGCTTGTCTGAGCTTCTTAACTTTCACACGGCACTGCCCTGAGTCCCTGGTGTGGCCTTTCTCCATCATGGCCTTGGAAATTTTTTCAAATGTTTTTTCATTTCGTCTTTTGGAACAGAGTTCTGTTAGCACGGAATCCTCTCCCCATATAGCGATCAGACCCAGTAGCTCCCGTGCAGTCCATGCTGGAGCTCTTTTTCGATTCTCAGGAGATTGCATTGTTACCTGTGCTGATGAGCTCTGCGTGGTCACCTGTGCTGGTGAGCTCTCCACGCTGGCCAAACAGGAAATGAAATTCAAAAGTTCGCGGGGCTTTTCCTGTCCACCTGGCCAGTGCATCCGAGTTTAGATTGCTTTCCAGAACAGTCACAGTGGTGCACTGTAGGATACCGCCCAGAGGCCAATACCATCGATTTGCAGCCACGCTAACCCTAATCCAACATGGCAATATCGATTTCAGCGCTACTCCTCTCGTCGGGGAGGAGTACAGTAACCGGTTTTAAGGCCCCTTTATATTGATATAAAGGGCCTCGTTGTGTGGACGGGTGCAGGGTTAAATCGGTTTAATGCTACTAAAATCAGTTTAAACACGTAGTGTAGACCAGGCCTGAGTCAAAGGGACACCTGAAACATTTGAATAACTGGAGTTTGGATAATTGAGGGAGCAGGCTTAGTAAGCTTTGAAGTCTGCTATCTCTGACCCTCAGAGTCAAAAACAGCTGTGCTAGCTCACTTTATTAAAGAAAGAAAACCTGGTCTCTCTGGCTATGTCTACATTATGAAATTAGGTCGAATGTATAGAAGTCAGTTCTTCAGAAATCGTCTTTATACAGTCAACTGTGTGTCCCCCCACACAGAATGCTCTACGTGCATTAAGTCGGCGGACTGCGTCCACAGTACCAAGGCCAGCGGCAACTTCTGGAGTGTTGCACTGCGGGTAGCGGTAAGTAGCTGTCCCACAGTTCCCGCAGTCTGCGCTGCCCATTGGGATTCTGGGTTGAGATCCCAATGCCTGATGGGGAAAAACAGTGTCATGGGTAGTTCTGGGTAAATTTCATCAGGCCCCCCTCTCCCTCCCTCCCTCCATGAAAGCAACGGCAGACAATCATTTTGCGCCTTTTTTCCTGGGTTACCTGTGCAGACACCATACCAAAGCAAGCATGGAGCCCGCACAGCTGACCGTCACCGTAAGTCTCATGGGTGCTGGCAGACGTGGGACTGCATTGCTACACAGCAGCAGCTCATTGCCTTTTGGCAGCAGACAGTGCATTATGACTGGTAGCCATTGTCATCATTTCCTGGGTGCTCTTTTAACCGACCTCGGGAGGGGTGCCTGAGCAACTAGCAGACCTGGAACTGCACTGCTACACAGCAGCAGCTCCTTGCCTTTTGGCAGCAGATGGTGCATTACAATTGGTAGCCATCATGGTCATATTCCTGGGTGCTCTTTTAACAGACCTTGGTGAGTCATGGGCACCTGGGCACCTTCTGCCGCACACCCAGGAGATGACAATGCTAGCAGTCATAATGCAGCATCTTCTACCGAGCACCCAGGAGCTGATGATGGCTAGCAGTCAAACTGCACTAACTGCTGCCTCCCTAAAGACGTAAAAGACAGATGGAGTGGATCAAAACAAGAAATAGACTCAATTTGTTTTGTATTCATTTGCTTCCTCCCGCCCTCCGTAAAATCAACCACCTGCTAAACCCAGGGTTTTGAGTTCGATCCTTGAGGGGTCCATTCTGTGTGTGACAGTTGGTCTTGTTTCTCCCTGATGGAAAGCCACCCCCTTTGTGGACTGTAAGTCATGTCATCAGTCGCCCCTCCCTCCGTCAGAGCAGTCTTTTTTTCGTGCCTTTTTTCAGCCCAGATGCCATAGCACTGGGATCATGGAGCCCGCTGAGATCACCGCGGCAATTATGAGCACTGTAAACACCACACGCAGTATTCTGGAGTATATGCAGAACCAGAACCTGCCAAAGCAAAACCAGGCAAGGAGGCGACGGCAGCGCATTGACGAGACTGATGAGGACATAGACATGGACATAGACTTCTCGCAAAGTATGGGCCCCGGCAATGCGCACATTATGGTGTTAATGGGGCAGGTTCATGCTGTGGAACGCCAATTCTGGGCCTGGGAAACAAGCACAGACTGGTGGGACTGCATAGTGTTGCAGGTGTGGGGTGATTCCCAGTGGCTATGAAACTTTCACATGCGTAAGGGCACTTTCATGGAACTTTGTGACTTGCTTTCCCCTGCCCTGAAGCACCAGAATACCAAGATGAGAGCAGCCCTCACAGTTGAGAAACAAGTGGCAATAGCCCTGTGGAAATTTGCAACACCAGACAGCTACCGGTCAGTCAGGCGTCAATTTGGAGTGGGCAAATCTACTGTGGTCCAAGTAGCTGTGATCCAAGTAGCCCACACAATAAAAGATCTGCTGATATCAAGGGTAGTGACTCTGGGAAATGTGCAGGTAATAGTCAATGGCTTTGCTGCAATGGGATTCCCTAACTGTGGTGGGGCGATAGAAGGAACCCATATCCCTATCTTGGCACCGGAGCACCAAGCCAGCGAGTACATAAACCGCAAGGGGTACTTTTCAATGCTGCTGCAAGCACTGGTGGATCACAAGGGACATTTCACCAACATCAACATGGGATGACCGGGAAAGGTACATGACATTCGCGTCTTCAGGAACTCTGGTCTGTTTCAAAAGCTGCAGGAAGGGACTTTCTTCCCAGACTAGAAAATAACCATTGGGGATGTTCAAATGCCTATAGTTATCCTTGGGAATCCAGCCTACCCCTTAATGCCATGGCTTATGAAGCCATACACAGGCAGCCTGGACAGTAGGCAGAAGCTGTTCAACTATAAGTGCAGAATGGTCGTAGAATGCTCATTTGGACATTTAAAAGTGCGCAGGCGCAGTTTACTGACTCGGATAGACCTCAGCGAAACCAATATTCCCATTGTTATTACTGCTTGCTGTGTGCTCCACAATATCTGTGAGAGTAAGGGGGAAACGTTTATGGCGGGGTGGGAGGTTGAGGCAAATTGCCTGGCTGCTGATTACACGCAGCCAGACACCAGGGCATTTAGAAGAGCACAGCAGAATGCACTGTGCATCAGGGAAGCTTTGAAAACCAGTTTCATGACTGGCCAGGCTATGGTGTGAAAGTTCTGTTTGTTTCTCCTTGATGAACACCCCCCCGCTTGGTTCACTCTACTTTCCTGTAAGCTAAACACCCTCCTCTTTCCCCTTCGATCACCACTTGTAGAGGCAATAAAGTGATTGTTGCTTCACATTCATGCATTCTTTATTAATTCATCACATAAATAGGGGGATAACTGCCAAGGTACCTCAAAGGGATGGGGGAGGAGGGAAGGACAAGGCCACACCGCACTTTAAAACTAAAACTTAAAAACATTAAAACTTATTGAAGGCCAGCCTTCTGTTGCTTGGGCAATCCTCTGGGGTAGAGTGGCTGGGTGGCTGGAGGCTGCCTCCCTCCCACTGCATTCTTGCGCGTCTGGGTGAGGAGGCTATGGAACTTGGGGAGGAGGGTGGTTGGTTACAAAGGGGCTGTAGCGGCTCTCTGTGCTCCTGCTTCCTTTCCTGCAGTTCAACCATACGCTGGAGCATATCAATTTGATGCTCCAGTAGTTGGAGCATCGACTCTTGCCTTCTATCAGCAAGCTGATGCCACCTATCCTCTTCAGCCCTCCACCTCTTCTAGCATTCCTGTTGTGCTTTCCTGCACTCTGACATCATCTGCCTCCACGCATTCTGGTGTGCTCTGTCAGTCTGGGAGGACAGGAGTAGCTCTGAGAACATCTCATCCCGAGTGCGGTTTTTTCGCCTTCTAATATTCACTAGCCTCTGTGAAGGAGAAACATTTGCAGCTGCTGGGTGAAAAGGGAGATTGGTGATGAAAAAGACACATTTTAGAGAACAATAGGATCTCTCTTTCCCGTTATATGTTACTGTTCACATTACACAGCACATGTGCTTTCGTTCAAGGTAGCATTTTGCCTCTTATATTGAGGGCCTGCTGATGTGGTGTGAGATCACTCACGCAGTGCCAGGCAACAGAATTTGGCTTGCAGTCTGCCATGGTAAGCCACAGTCTTTAGGCTTCTTTAACCTTCATAAATGTGGGAATGGTTTCAAACAGCAACACCCTCATTTCCCATACCAAGCGGCCGTTGGGTTGGTCCTTTAAAATGTGTTTGCAATTTAAAAGGAGGGGCTGCGGTTTGCCGGTTAGTGTGCAGCACAAACCCAAATAACTCCCCCTACTCCATGCTATTCTCTGGGATGATCACTTCATCCCTCCCCACACCACATGGCTAACAGTGGGGAACATTTCTGTTCAGCCACAGCCAAACAGCAGAGCAGGAATGGGCACCTCTGAATGTCCCCTTAATAAAAGCACTCTATTTCAACCAGGTGACCATGAATGATATCCTCTCCTGAGGATAACACTAGAGAGAGATAAGGAACAGATGTTGTCTGAATGCCAGCAAACTCCGGGATTTCTGCTCCATCCCCACACATTAACAGACTTCTGCAGTAGCTGTACTGGCTGCCAGGGCAGATTAATCATTAAACACACTTGCTTTTAAACCATGTGTAATATTTACAAAACTACACTCACCAGAGGTCCCTTCTCTGCCTACAGAGTCCGTGAGCATGCCTTGGATGGCTCGGGGGGTACTGGCTCCAGGTCCAGGGTGAGAAACATATCTTGGCTGTTGGGGAAACCAGTTTCTCTGCTTCCTTGCTGTGAGTTATCTTCAATCTCTTTGTCATCATCTTCCTCATCCCCAAAACCCGCTTCCTTTTTGCGTGATTCTCCATTGACAGAGTCAAAGCACAGGGTTGGGGTAGTGGTGGCTGCACCCCCTAGCATGGCATGCAGCTCAGTGTAGAAGCAGGCATGTCTGCAGATCTGCCCCGGACTTTTCATTTGCCTCTCTGGTTTTGTGGTAGGCTTGCTTTAGCTCCTTAATTTTCACACGGAATTGCTGTTATGGCCTCTGTCCTTCATGCCCTTTGAGAGTTTTTCTAATGTTTTGGCATTTCGTTTACTGCAATGGAGTTCAGCTAGCTTGGATTTGTCTCCTCATATGGTGAGCAGATCCTATACCTCCCGTTCGGTCCATGCTGGAGCTCTTTTGCGATCCTGGGACTCCATCATGGTTACCTGTGCTGATGAGATCTGCACTCACCTGCACCTTGCCACACTGGCCAAACAGGAAATGAAATTCAAAAGCTCGCAGGCCTTTTCCTGTCTACCTGGCCAGTGCATCTGAGTTGAGAGCGCTGTCCAGAGCGGTCACAATGGAGCACTCTGGCATAGCTCCCGGAGGCCAATACCATTGAATTGCGTCCACGCTACCCCAAATTCAACCCAGCAAAGCCGATTTCAGCGCTAATCCCCTTGTCGGAGGTGGAGTAAAGAAATCAATTTAAAGAGCCCTTTAAGCCGAAAAAAAGGGCTTCGTTGTGTGGGGTCCAGGCTTAAATTGAAGTAACGCTGCTAAATTCAACCTAAAATCATAGTGTAGACCAGGCCTCTGAATCTATAGCTTTGCTCCTTCATATCTTTTAGGAGCTTCTAGAACTAAGTTTCAAAACAGATTCAGTTCAGAAGAATCTCTTGAACTGCAGGATTAGAACTCCAGCCAAACCTCAGGGGTCATATCCAACCCTTAGATAACAGAATTTAGGTTAATCAGAATTTGGCTAATCAAGGCCTGACTGTATTTATAGATTATAATATATATTAATATTGTATATATTAAAGGGTAGGGTTAAGTATGCAACTTCAAATTGCATATCATATATTTGAATTGGGCTGTCTGTGCCTGATTTAGACTGGAAGTTCCAGGGACATGATGACTACATCATTTTCCATTTATTGTATCCAGATACTATGGCAATGGATGATACAGTAATAGCTAAGGCCCGGATCCTGCAAAGACTTGAGCTTAACATTGCATATGTGAGTAGTTCTATTGATTTTAATTGGACTACTCACATACATAAGTTAAGAACGTGAATAACTGTTTGCAGGATTGGAGACAAAGATACCAAACACATCCAATAAATAATTATCAGAAGGTGCTATGTGACTCGCAGTATTATTATGGAACAGAAGTGAAGTAAAGGTAAGATCAGGGCCGGCGCCAGGGTTTCTTGCGCCCTAGGCGCACGGCCATTTCGCTGCCCCGCGCTGATCCCGTGGCTCCGGTGGAGCTGCGGCAGGAATTCCTGCGGAGGGTCCGGTGCTCCGCGGCTCCGGTGGAGCTGTCGCAGTCATGCCTGCGGGAGGTCCATCGGAGCTGCAGGAGCAGCCGACCGTCCGCAGGCATGACTGCGGCAGCTCCACCGGAGCCGCCTGCCGCCCCCCCGGCAAAATGCCACCCCCTCAATAATCCTGGCGCCCTAGGCGATTGCCTAGGCTGCCTAAATGGTAGCGCTGGCCCTGGGTAAGATACATCTACATCAGTGATTATACATGTGTCCATGTGCATAGTTGTGCCATAACCACATTGTTGTCCACACCATAATCCCAGAAGCACTTGTTTGAAGCCAAGTAAAGGGCAAGTAAGCTAGCAAACCTGAAGGATGTGGGTAAATACATGCCTCAGGTGTGGCATGGCCCCATACCCATGCCAGTCTGCAGTGTGGATAGGGGTAAAAGACATATTCCAGATCTTGAATTTCAGTAGTTCTTCAGTCCCACAATGCAACAAACCCTTTTCTTCCTGACCATTAACCAATCTAGAAAGGTGCCTGTGCTCCCATTTCCATCAGTAGTCATGAGCTGTGCTGACCACCTCAGAACAGCTTTCCACTGCACTCTTTTGATCAGTACAGGTGAACATGCAGGTGATCCTGCTCTGAGAGTGGCTGCCTAGCTCACTGACCACACTGGGGTGCTGATCAGTGTGTGATCAGTGTACATGACATCCTCCATTAGTTCAGCCAGAGCAACAGGAACATATACCTGTACTGGAAATTTTCATGGAGGTTGGAGCAGGTGGGCATTGAGCCAATGCTGGCCCAGTGCTGGGAAAAGATCAAGCACCTAAAGCTCCTGTACAGAAGGGCAAAAGACTCAAACTGTCAGTTTCGGAGGGCTCATCATACATGCCGCTTCTACAACTAGCTGGACTGGTGACTGTCAAGGGCTCCCAGTACAGAGCATGAAACGTGTCATGACCCCTCTTTCAATCCCAACGCTGGGTTCATCGTCCAACAGGATGCTGAGGATAGCCAGGCCAAGGAGGCAGCAGGGACTGCAGAGGATGTCCCAGAAGACCCAGATGACAAGGAGCACATGATTTGGCACCTTTACCTGGAGAAGTCATTTGAGGATGCTCCTTCTGACGAACCCAAGGAGGACCCTGAGCTGTGGCAGGAATCAGAACCCAAGTCTGGCACGTTACAATGGACTCCCACACTCCCCACCAAGATCCCCTTTTGCTCTGGTTATTGGTCTAATGGATGCGAGGAAGCAGGAGACACAGCATATCTTCCTTTTAGTAAAGGCTTTTGACACCATCCCACATGACAGTCTCATAAGCAAACTAAGGAAATGTGGTTTAGATAAAATTACTATAAGATGGGTGCACAACTGGTTGAAAGACCATATTAAAAGAGTAGGTCTCAATGGTTTGCTGTCAAACTGGAAGGGTGTATCTAGTGGGGGTACTGGTCAATATTTTCATTAATGACTTGGATAATGAAGTGGAGAGTATGCTTATAAAATTTTCAGAGTGATACCAAGCTGGGAGGGGTTTCAAGCACTTTGGAGGACAGGATTAGAATATGCATTTGGTAGAAGCTATGTCTGAAAAACAGATTATTAATGAACAACAATTGTACCCGGGTTGGTGTTTTTCTTGGCCAGTAGTCAATGTGTGTTGGTCCTAGGGCTGCATGGACTGGGGGAAGGGAGGGATCAGGTTTAGAAAGGTCCTGGTTAGGGATGGGACAGCAGTAGAAAAATAATTGTGTCTCTAAAATTAGTAACAGTTATCTTTTGTCCCTTGGAAGATTACAGTTTCAGTACTTCTACCCCATCACCCCTTATCTTATAGTCACCTTATATATGGTAGCTCATAGGAGCTGACTTATTGAGTTGTTGGGAGGGTACTCGACTCCTGCTCCGCTCCAGACCCTGCCCCCACTCCACCCCTTCCTACCACTACCCTCATCCAGCCTCTTCCCACCCCAGCTCCACCCAGGCCCTGCGCCCACTGCACCCCTTCCTCCAAGCCCCTACCCCACTCCACCTCTTTCCACCTCTGCCTCACCTTTTTCTGCCTCCTCCTGCCCACCTCTTCTGCTCTGCTCCTCTCTCTCCTTCCCAGCACCCCCTGCACACTGCGGAACAGCTGATCTGCGGCGGGTGGGAAGGGGAGCAGCTGATTGGCAGGGCCGCTGGTGGCCAGGAGGCACTGAGTAGGGAGGAGGAGGTGCTGATCTGCAGGGCTGCCAGTGGGTGCTGGGTTTTTTTTTCCAGCCCTGGAGCACCCATGTCGTTGGCACCTATGTGGGAGCTGCACAGAATAGGGGTGGGATGGGGTGGAGATAGAGGTGGAGGTGGTGTGGTTGTTAGGTCTTGGAAGGGAACAGTGTGGTTGTCTGAGGAAAAGTTAGTCACAACAATTCTTTCTTCCTTGGAAGATTACAAAATGTTTGCCATCCCTAGTGCCTGGCTTCTCCCCACACTGAGTCATGCTGCACAAGCTGGGGAAAATGGGGGTGGTGGGAGAATTATCTGATCTGGCAGTTGGATAAGCTCAGTGCAGTGTTCCTTTGCAGTAGAGAGGCAAGGGTCTTGTGGTGCTAATCTGAAACTTCAGAGAACCAAATAAAGTTGTGGAGTGTCTTTCTTTCTCTGTCCATTTCACCATTGTTAGGCAGGCACGGGAAGGATTTTCTGGTGATGCTGGGGAGAGGAGGGTGGTGTTTCTGTGGTTTGCATCTCCCTTTGCATGGGAACTCTGTATGCTAGCTGAGAATATAGTTAATTTCCAGCTGAATGACTTCCCAATCCTGTAAGCATATTTCAGCAAATTTCTGAGGTAGTAGGAACTCCGAGTCTTGAGGTTCAATGGCAGTGCAAATCTGCTTGGTCCACATTCACAGCTGACCAAACCCTTCCATTCAACAATATATAGGGGTGATCATTAGCAGAAACATCTCTCTGGCATAGATTGCCAGATCTTCTTCACAGGACTGGAAAGCCACCTCTCTTTTCCATTCCGGTACCTTGAAAACAGGTATGTTCTCCAGATGTTGCCCAGCCTTTAAAGAAGAGATTGCAAACTGGAAATATAGCCCCTGGAAGCAACTGCCAACTCCCCCACCCCAACCCCCCTGAGACATTATGAAAACTTTACATTTGAAAAACATAAGTACATTTATCTCACCATTATTTGCCTCTGCTTCTTCCTCATGGGCTGCAAAAGTTGTCTGAGAACCAAGGAAAGTCTAACAGTCACATTCCTGGAATGCTGACAAGTAACACAATTGTAACCTTTTACATCATTGTTATGTTATGTCGGGGGATTACTCAGTTACTTCTAAAGGAAAATAAAATATGCTATGCTTCTCTTTGAATCACCAGGTCCTTTGGCTCCAGAGAGGGAAACCTTTCTGCCAGGAGGGCAGGAGCAGCACTCCACACACAGTGGAGGCAGATGGAGAAGGATGTTGGAAGACCTGCTCATAGAGATAGAGAAGAGGAACTACACCTGTATCCGATATAAGGCAACCTGATAGAACATGAATTCGGATATAAAGTGGTAAAGCAGCACTCCGGGGGGGGGCAGGGCTGCGCACTCTAGCAGATTGAAGCAAGTTCGATATAACGCAGTTTCACCTGTAATGCACTATGATTTTTTGGCTCCCGAGGACAGCATTATATTGGGGTAGAGGTGTAGTAGCAGTCTTAGTTCCTCAAGGCATGGGAGCATTGGGCTCTTCAGCAGGAAGAGACACTGAAGAACCAATTAACAGTGCAGGAGCTACACCATAAGGAACAGGACGATGCCCACAAGGAACAGGAGCATTCCCTAATGAAGAGGCTCATAGAACTGGTAGCCAAATGAATTCAGGGTCTGTCTGTTTCTGAGGCGACTGCACCTGTCTGTAAACTATCACCCCCTCTTCCTTCTCCTGCTGCCACACAGGATGCTGCTGAGCATTAAGTATGTAGCCCCACACGTACATGCCAATGTTCCATCATACGCTTTTCCAGCAGCTGTACAGGGTGTAAAGATGTCCCTCAGCACGGTCATATATAATCTTCTGTCTCCCTGCTGTGCCAAGATGGCACGTCTGGCATCCCCTATTTCCCTTGCCCGCTGGGGACCAAGACTAGTGTGCACAGTTTGTAAACCAGACTTGTTCTGAGCCCACTCAAGACAAAAGCACTTCTCTTTACTCTCACAAACGTTATGGAATGTGGAGCATGCAATGATTATACAAACCAGCGCTGTCCACATTGGCATCCAGATGGAATAGGAAGCACCAAAAAGATTTCAGCATGCTCCATGACTATTTTGCAGCTACTGTGTTTGTAGTCCCTTTTTCTAGGGTAAATGATGTTGGGTACAATTTAATGAGCCAAGGCAGGAATGGGTATGCACTGTCCCCAAAAATAACAATTGGTACAGACACACTGTAGAGAACCATAGCCTTTCTGTGGAATGAAGTCCCTTCTTCAAGTACAATCCTGACCTCTTCAGCATCTTGGCATCATGAACCTTTCCAGTGTTTACCCAATTAATATTCATGAATCTGCCTCTAAATCTGTCCACTAAACCTTGCAGAACAAGCAAATAGTAACCTTTTTGGTTCAAATACTCACTTGCCCTTTTTTGTGAACAAAGTATTGGTATGTGTGTGCCATTTGATGGCCCCAGAAAAGTTCAGAAACCTCATCTTCTCAAATCCAGCTATTATTTCTGCAACTTTGATTATTGCAACACCCATAAGTAGATCACAGTGCTAACTACCTCACAAACCTGCACCACAGTGCTGACCGTGGATTTTCCAGTCCCCAAGTGGTTTGCAATTGACATTTACCTGACTGGTACTGCCAGCTTCCAAAGGGCAGTAGCAACCCGCTCCTGCACAGTTATGTCTTCCCTGAATCAAACACTCTGTCACTGGGAGTTTGGCATAAGCTCCTCACACAGCTCCAGGACGATCTCTTTCCTCATTTGGAAATTCTGAAGCCTCTGCTGATCACCCCAGGTTTCCAAACCTCTGTGATCCCATGACCCCATACTGGTTCTCTTATAGAATCACAGAATCATAGAATATTAGGGTTGGAAGGGACCTCAGGAGGTCATCTAGTCCAACCCCCTGCTCAAAGCAGGACCAATTCCCAACTAAATCATCCCAGCCAGGGCTTTGCCAAATCTGACCTTAAAAACCTCTAAGGAAGGAGATTCTACCACCTCTCTAGGTAACCCATTCCAGTGCTTCACCACCTTTCTAGTGAAAAGGTTTTTCCTAATATCCAACCTAAACCTCCCCCATTGCAACTTGAGACCATTACTCCTTGTTGTGTCATCTGGTGGCACTGAGAACAGTCTAGATTCATCCTCTTTAGAACTCTCTTTCAGGTAGCTGAAAGCAGCTATCAAATCCCCCCTCATTCTTCTCTTCTGCAGACTAAACAATCCCAGTTCCCTCAGCCTCTCCTCATAAGTCATATTCTCCAGACTCCTAATCATTTTTGTTGCCCTCCGCTGGACTCTTTCCAATTTTTCCACATCCTTCTTGTACTGTGGGGCCCAAAACTGGACATAGTACTCCAGATGAGGCCTCACCAATGTTGAATAGAGGGGAACGATCACGTCCCTTGATCTGCTGGCAATGCCCCTACTTATACAGCCCAAAATGCTGCTAGCCTTCTTGGCAACAAGGGCACACTGTGGACTCATATCCAGCTTCTTGTCCACTGTAACCCCTAGGTCCTTTTCTGCAGAACTGCTTCCTAGCCATTCAGTCCCTAGTCTGTAACAGTGCATGGGATTCTCCCATCCTAAGTGCAGGACTCTGCACTTGTTCTTGTTGAACCTCATCAGGTTTCTTTTGGCCCAATCCTCTAATTTGTCTAGGTCTCTCTGTATCCTATCCCTACCCTCCAGCATATTTACCACTCCTCCCAGTTTAGTGTCATCTGCAAACTTGCTGAAAGTGCAGTCCACGCCATCCTCCAGATCATTAATGAAGATATTGAATAAAACCGGCCCCATGACTGACCCTTGGGGCAGCCCGCTTGATACCGGCTGCCAACTAGACATGGAGCCATTGATCACTACCCCTTGAGCCCGACGATCTAGACAGCTTTCTATCCACCTTATAGTCCATTCATCCAGCCAATACTTCTTTAACTTGCTGGCAGGAATACTGTGGGAGACTGAAGCAAAAGCTTTGCTAAAGTCAAGGAATAACACATCCACTGCTTTCCCCTCATCCACAGACCCAGTTATCTCCTCATATAAGGCAATTAGGGTTAGTCAGGCATGACTTGCCCTTGGTGAATCCATGCTGACTGTTCCTGATCACTTTCCTCTCCTCTAAGTGCTTCAGAATTGATTCCTTGAGGACCTGCTCCATGATTTTTCCAGGGACTGAGGTGAGGCTGACTGGCCTGTAGTTCCCTGAATCCTCCTTCTTCCCTTTTTTAAAGATGGGCACTACATTAGCCTTTTTCCAGTCATAGACTCATAGACTTTAAGGTCAGAAGGGACCATTATGATCAGCTAGTCTGACCTCCTGCACAATGCAGGCCACAGAATCTCATCCACCCACTCCCGTAACAAACCCCTAATCTATGTCTGAGTTATTGAAGTCCTCAAATTGTGGTTTGAAGACCTCAAGCTGCAGAGAATCCTCCAGCAAGTGACCCATGCCCTATGCTGCAGAGGAAGGTGAAAAACCTCCAGGGCCTCTTCCAATCTGCCCTGGAGGAAAATTCCTTCCCAACCCCAAATGGCGATCAGTTAAACCCTGAACATGTGGGCAAGACTCACAAGCCAGCACACAGGAAAGAATTCTCTGTAGTAACTCAGATCCTATCCCATCACAGACCACTTGGCATACTTACTTGCTGATAATCAAAGATCAATTGCCAAATTAATTGCCAAAATTAGGCTATCCCATCATACCATCCCCTCCATAAACTTATTAAGCTTAGTCTTGAAGCCAGATATGTCTTTTGCCCCCACTACTCCCCTTGGAAGGCCGTTCCAGAATTTCACTCCTCTACTGGTTAGAAACCTTTGTCTAATTTCAAGTCTAAACTTCCCAGTGTCCAGTTTATATCCATTTGTTCTTGTGTCCACATTGGTACTAAGCTTAAATAATTCCTCTCCCTCCCTAATATTTATCCCTCTGATATATTTATAATGAGCAATCATATCTCCCCTCAACCTTCTTTTGGTTAGGCTAAACAAGCCAAGCTCTTTGAGTCTCCTTTCATATGACAGGTTTTCCATTCCTCGGATCATCCTAGTAGCCCTTCTCTGTACCTGTTTCAGTTTGAATTCATCCTTCTTAAACATGGGAGACCAGAACTGCACACAGTATTCCAGATGAGGTCTCACCAGTGCCTTGTATAATGGTACTAACACCTCCTTATCTTTGCTGGAAATACCTTGCCTGATGCATCCTAAAACCACATTAGCTTTTTTAATGGCCGTATCACATTGGCAGCTCATAATCATCCTGTGATCAACCAATACACTGAGGTCCTTCTCCTTCTCTGATATTTCCATCTGATGTGTCCCCTATTTATAACTAAAATTCTTGTTATTAATCCCTAAATGCATGCCCTTACACTTTTCACTATTAAATTTCATCCTATCACTATTACTCCAGTTTACAAGGTCATCCAGATCTTCCTGTATGATATTCCGGTCCTTCTCTGTGTTAGCAATACCTCCCAGTTTTCTGTCATCCACAAACTTTATTAGGACATTCCCATTTTTTGTGCCAAGGTCAGTAATAAAAAGATTAAATAAGATTGGTCCCAAAACTGATCCCTGAGGAACTCCACTAGTAACCTCCTTCCAGCCTCACAGTTCACCTTTCAGTATGACCCATTGTAGTTTCCCCTTTAACCAGTTTCTTATCCACCTTTCAATTTTCATATTGATTCTCATCTTTTCCAATTTAACTAATAATTCCCCACATGGAACCGTATCAAATGCCTTACTGAAATTGAGGTAAATTAGATCCACTGTGTTTCCTTTGTCTAAAAAATCTGTTACCTTCTCAAAGAAGGAGATCAGGTTGGTTTGGCACGATTTACCCTTTTGTAAAACCATGTTGTATTTTGTCCCAGTTACCATTGGCCTCAATGTCCTTAACTACTTTCTCCTTCAAAAATTTTTCCAAGACTTTACATACTACAGATGTCATTCAGGACCTCCCCCGATCGTCGTCAGTTTTCAAAGATAATGGCCAATGGCTCTGCAATCACATCCGCCAACTCCTTTAGCACCCTCAGATGCAGTGCATCCGGCCCCATGGACTTGTGCTTGTCGTTTTTCTAAATAGTCCCGAACCACTTCTTTCT
Organism: Gopherus evgoodei; assembly: GCF_007399415.2. Classification (NCBI taxonomy): domain Eukaryota; kingdom Metazoa; phylum Chordata; order Testudines; family Testudinidae; genus Gopherus; species Gopherus evgoodei. The sequence goes on from NC_044324.1 coordinate 78,926,789, forward strand.
CCACAGAGGGCTGGTCACCTCCTCCCCATACTGTGCTGCCCAGTGCAGCAGTCCGGGAGCTGACCTTGTCTGTGAAGACAGAGGCAAAAAAAGCATTGAGTACATTAGCTTTTTCCACATCCTCTGTCACTAGGTTGCCTCCCTCATTCAGTAAGGGGCCCACACTTTCCTTGACTTTCTTCTTGTTGCTAACATACCTGAAGAAACCTGTCTTGTTACTCTTAATATCTCTTGCTAGCTGAAACTCCAAGTGTGATTTGGCCTTCCTTATTTCACTCCTGCATGCCTGAGCAATATTTTTATACTCCTCCTTGGTCATTTGTCCAAACTTCCACTTCTTGTAAGCTTCTTTTTTGCGTTTAAGATCAGCAAGGATTTCACTGTTAAGCCTAGCTGGTCGCCTGCCATATTTACTATTCTTTCTACACATCAGGATGTTTTTTTCCTACAACCTCAATAAGGATTCTTTAAAATACAGTCAGCTCTCCTGGACTCCTTTCCCCCCATGTTATTCTTCCAGGGGATCCTGCCCATCAGTTCCCTGAGGGAATCAAAGTCTGCTTTTCTGAAGTCCAGGGTCTGTATTCTGCTGCTCTCCTTCCCTCCTTGCGTCAGGATCCTGAACTCAATCATCTCATGGTCACTGCCTCCCAGGTTCCCATCCACTTTTGCTTCCCCTACTAATTCTTCCCCGTTTATGAGCAGCAGGTCTAGAAAAGCTCTGCCCCTAGTTGGTTCCTCCAGCACTTGCACCAGGAAATTGTCCCCTACATTTTCCAAAAACTTCCTGGCCTGTCTGTGCACCGCTGTATTGCTCTCCCAGCAGATATCAGGGTAATTAAAGTCTCCATGAGAACCAGGGCCTGTGATCTAGTAACTTCTGCTAGTTGCCAGAAGAAAGCCTTGTCCACCTCATCCTCCTGGTTTGGTGCTCTTAGCAGCCTCCTGCCACGACATCACGTTTGTTGCTCATCATATCCAAAGAGACGATTCATCAAAGAGCAGATTGTGGCAAAACCAGCATTTACTATATCTGTACCATATGAGCTGAATGAATTGTCATTGACCCTCCAGGTCAGCCATCTTCAACATGTCATAAAAATCTGTCCAAATTCTATCCATCATCTCGCTGATTACCTACTCCATTGCATAACATTTGTCCTATGATAAGGAGCAGGAGCAGAACCACATCATCATCCCATTGCTCCATGTCTTCCAACCAGTTTGGCAGGGAATAACAGTAAGGGGCGATGTGATCAGGAACTACCATTGACTAATGTGTGAAAGTAGGGGACTGTACCAACAATGCACAACAAACTAGTTCCTAAGTATCTCCCTGTGAGGCATAAAACCTGGCATATCACTCCTTAAATGGTAGCGCTAACATTGCGTAACAACAGTGCAGTGTGGATGAAGGTATATATGTGTACACAGCATCATGCCTGTGTCCAGCTGTGATGGGGTGTCCACCCCACACAAGGCCTAAAGGGTTAAGGTGGACAGGTGGGTCAATTAACCAGCTATACTGCACCTGGGGGGAGAAGCCAGAGAGTGGGGGACTAACCAAGGGATAGCAGTGGTTTGAGAATTGGCCTGTGAGTTCAATCTTTGAACTGTGAGTTCAATCTTTGAGGGGGCCATTTAGGGTTCTGGGGGAAAAATCTGTCTGGGTATTCTTTGAGCAGGAGGTTGGACTAGATGACCTCCTGAGGTCCCTTCCAACCCTGATATTCTATGAATTAGGGACAAGGTCCAGCTGGACAGGAATAGGAGGGGCCTGTTAAAGCCCAGTAGTGAACAGTACAGTGTGAGGCTGCAGCAATTGTTCTCAGGGGGAGAGAGAGGGCAAGGTGGGAAGCAGTCTATGAGTACGTTAGTAAGGTTCAGGATGTCTGCAGACCTTGACTGCTTGTTGTAAGGTCCCTGGACTGGGTTCCCTTGCCAGCCTCTGGGGAAGTGGCACCCTTAAGGGGCAGTGAATGAGAAGACTGCCTGAAACATTGGTCTTGAGAGATGGAGAAAGCATTGCCCCCACCCCCAAAAGGGGAAACTACAGTGAAGCCATGAAGAGGGAGCAGTGAAGTCCCAGAGAGAGTGACTGAGTGCAATTGCAGAAAGGGGTGTTGGCCTGGCAGAGCTAATCCCCAGATACAGTCAGGAGGGACTAATGCACTCCAGTACACCAGCACAACATGTGTGTGTATGGGGAGCATGCCTGAGCATGTAAGTGGTCTGGTAACTGTGTTCATGGGTGCCGGTGTAGACGTAGCTGCAGATTGTCTATTATAAGTCTATCTCGGGTGGAGGGTTTAGCCGGTCGGGAACTGGAAGGGTTTCTTAACACTTTTTTTTTCTCTGTTGAAATGTCACCCCCGCCCCCCCCGCCAAAGTTGTGGTCAGTGGGTCCCCTCCCTTCCCCCCTCAAGTCTATGAGAGTCGCCTCGCTCCAGCCCGCCCTCGGCGGCGGCCTTTGTCCTTGCCCGCGACGGCCGCTGGGTGTCGCTGCTGCAGAAAGCAACGGGAGGAGGGGGGGCAGTTACCTGCGGAGGGAATCTGAGCAAGAGCTCGCAGGAACTTCACGCCGTCCCGAGGGAGCTGCGAGGAGCAAGCGGAGAGGTCCCCGAGGAGGGCGTGGGGGAGGGGAGAAAGCAGGAAATTCCCCGTGCACGGACGGCCTGAGCGCACTGGACTCGCAGGCGGGAGCCAGAGGAGAAGGTAGGGATTTTTTTTTTGCGTGCGCCCCCCTCCCCTTTACTAGCTAAGCGTGACTCTCCCTGCGGGGGGGCCTTTCCCCAGCTGGGCTGGGCTGAGAGACCTGCGTGTGGTGGCCCTGGTAGCTCGGCAGGTGTCTGCATTACCCCTCTGCTAACGGAGCTGGAGTGCAGCCTGATCCGCCCTGCCCGAGCGCCTTGCACGGGACTTGGTCCTCGCTTGTAAACAAGCGGAGGGCGTGGGGCGCTGGGCGTTAATACAGCAGCGGCTCGGCCCCTCCCTCCAGGGCTGCTTTTCCCTCAGCACGACCTGGAGAGCGAGGGGCCGCTAGACTGGCTCCGTCCCCTCCCCGGGAGAGCGGCCGAGCCGCGTCCCTTCCTTGGGGAAGGCGGGAGTTAGTTTCCGTGTCGTGGGGAGAACCCGGTCTCGACTCCCCCGGGAGCGAAGTTCCGCAGTGGGGACTCGAGCCCCGCTCCCAGTGGCTCGCCTCCAGTAGGAGTTGGATTTGAGTTAGGAGGACTGCAGGATGGGGCCCTAGCTGGCTGCACTCTCCTTCCTCTGAGACAGCAGCGATGGGAGGTGCTCCTTGTAAACAGGCAGTCAGGGCAGAAAGGTGTCTCTTCACGGTAGCTGGACACGCATCTACACTCTCCAGCCCCGCAGGAAGATAGTTGGGTGATTTCTCTGGCACGGTGTCTCTGATAAATACTCTGTGCTCTAGATGTAGTATTTGTTACCATGTGTTATCAGCCCCACTCATTATGAAAGCCCTTATTTGCCTCATTCAGTATTTGCCTAGACAGTATTTGGTCCTGCCATGACTGCCTGGAGGCATGGAACAAAATCAAAGGTTGATATGAACTGTGAGGGAGGTTTTCCTACTGAATGTTATAAGTAAGTGTTTAGATGGGAGTGAGTTTGGAGCCAGTTGATGCTTAACATAAAGAGTTTTATAATATTATGTCAGGGATAGTAAAGCCTCACTCTGTCATATCTGCAATGTTCAAATAGTAACATAATTTTGGATGCATTTCCTTACTGAATCCTGCTCCTGCAACTGGATCTCTGAAGGTGAGTGACCATGATGCCTGTGCAAAGTCCTCATGAAGTCATTGCAGCTCCACAGAGATAGAGGGTCTGGTTGCAGGACCAGGACTTAAGTGGCTTTAATGTCAATATTTCAAGTTTTTATAGTGGCTTCTATCCAGAAATGGAAATCTGGCCCAAAGTCATCCATCCTTTTCTTGACATCTAATAAAAACTGACAAATGTTTCCATTTGTTTATTACATGTAGTAACTGCTCCCATGGGTTTAACACCTTGTGATTACAGTATGTTCAGCTATAACTGGATATATGTGGTTTCCATCAATTGATGATCTGGAGTGCCATTGTCTTGCAGCATTCATTTTATTGCCAACACTAAGATAGTAAACATTTAGCGTACTGTGATTTAGTGCAGACATCAGAGCAGGAAGCATCGGCTGAGTTCTGTCTTAAAGAGTATCTGTATTTCAAGTTATTTGTGAATGGATTATTTAGATTTATATAAAATGGCTTATAATCAATCACAGACAACACTTGACAAGTGCATGTAGGTTGGTGCTGAATTTGCTTCCTTCTGAAGGAAAGTGATGGGGGGCGCAGATAAGCAATTTTCAATAAGTATCTTGTAGAAAGGAAGATCAGTGTGTTTCACTGCAGTTACCTCTAGAGCTATTCAGATGTTGATGAATGTACATATTGGTCTTTAATAGGCAGAAGCCCCTTAAACTGATTTACTGTAATTCATCTTCAAAGAGAGAAGAATGTGCCAATGGCTGTGATATATTCCACAGAAGAGCAGACTTAACACATACATGAGCATGGTCTGTTTTAGGCCCCGATCCTAAGAAGGTTGCATCTGGGTGGAGAGCCATTTACTTACTATACATTGCTTGTGGCACCTTGGAGACTAATACATTTATTTGGGCATAAGCTTTTGTGGGCTATAACTCAATTCATCAGATGCATGGAGTGAAAAATACAGTGGGCAGTTATAAATATACAGCACATGAAAAGATGGAAGTTGTCTTATGGGGGTGGGGGGAGCGCTGACAAGGCCAATTCAATCAGGGTGGATGTGGCCCATTCCCAGCAGTTGACAGGAAGGTGCGAGTATCAACAGAGGGAAAACTATGTTTTGTAGTGACCCAGCCACTCCCAGTCTTTATTCAGGCCTAATTTGATGGTGTCAAGTTTACAAATTAATTCCAGATCTGCTGTTTCTCACTGAAGTCTGAGATTAATGCTTTAAACCATTTGAAATTTGGGATTCAAAAAAATTTTTTTTGCTGTTCTTAATCTTGCTGTTCTCTGTGATGATCTGCACTGGACACCCAGAACTGTAAGCCACTGTTACCACTCTGCTTTAGCAAATGAGTTTTACTGGAGTTTAGACTCTGTGCCAGCTTCCTTCCTCTTTGCCTCACTCACAACTTCAAGACTCTGCCCATGTTATTTCCCAAAACAAGTTGTTCATTTTTTTCCTGATCTTTAGCCTACTTTTCTAGTATTCAAATATATATAAAAATAACTTGTTTTATTAGGAAAATATAATACATTGCATGAGATATGTATTATGATGATACATTTGTCTGTGTGTATATGCAAAGCTGTCTGTTGAAGTAAGGCTACTGTGACAAAGTTCCTCCTCTACCTTGGTGGGTCCTGCACTTACTGGAGGATTTGCTCACCTCAGTGATCTTCCCTTCTGGTGGAACCCACAGTCTGGGTCAGTTCCTCCTGTGTCTAATCAGGAGTTGGGAGGAACCTGGGCCCACCCTCTACTCCAGGTTCCAGCCCAGGGCCCTGTGGATCGCAGCTGTCTATAGTGCCTCTTGTAACAGCTGCATGACAGCTACAGCTCTCTGGGCTACTTCCCCATGGCCTCCTCCAAACACCTTCTTTAGCCTCACCACAGGATCTTCCTCCTGCTGTCTGATAATGCTTGTACTCCTCAATCCTCCAGCAGCAGCATACCCTCTCAACTCCCCTCTCTCTCACACACACACCTCACTGACTAATTGGGAGGCTTTTAACTAGTTCCAGCCAGCCCTTGATTAGCTTCAGGTGTCCCAATCAATGTAGCTATCTCTACTGCCTTCTAGAAAGATCTTAATTGGCCCCAAGTGTCTTGATTAACCTGGAGCAACTTCCATTTGGTTACCATGCTACCAGGGATTTGTTTAGCCTGGGGCTAACATACCTCTTCCTCATTACTTTACTGTAGCCATCTGGCCTTGCCCCATCACACTACGTATTAGTCTAGAAGATACTCACCCTAAACTAACAGGCATGCACACTAGCTCTGAAGTGCATGTGCATCTGAACATATTGATGAATCTTATGCCCACCACATACAGATTTCAAGCTGTTAGCAGATAATGATTTAAAGACACACTAAAATGAGAAGAAAATGAAAAGCTGTATCAGAATACATTTCAGAACACAAGAAGTATTTGAAAGATTTAAAAAAAAAACCAGGAGAAAAGGATGAAGTTGAGTGTATGCGTTGCAAATGATGTCCCAATTAAATATAAATATTTATAGGCTAATAGTTCTAAGTCTACAACAGTAAACTGTTAGTCAAATGAAAAGTTTTATTTGGGGATTAGAGAGAGATTGTTTTCTAAAAGTCAGAGGTAGCATTGTGTTTTGAGTTCTGTTTTAGTTCTGCAGCAAACCACACTGAACGGAATTAAAAGCATTAATCTTTTCCCCTTTCTTCCTGTCCTGTCCTGAGTACTCTTTTCTCCTTTCTTCCTGTCCACCGAAATAAACCCCAATATTTACCCATAAAATATTAATATTTTTGCACTGATTTTCACCTGTTTTTGAGGTAATAAACTCTGATAAATCCTTGGAAAAATAAAATAAAAACTGAAAATGAAGGGCCCTAAACATGTTTCGAAGGACCATTCAAGGTAAACTACGTATGCTAAACAATCTATTCCATCTTCTGTTTAGCTGTGACACTACATTTCCCAGACCTGAAGAAGATCTATGTGTAAGCTTGTCTCTCACCAGCAGAAGTTGGTCCAATAGAATACATTATCTCACCCATCTTGCCTAAAAACCTGGCACTGACACTGCTACAACAACACTGCATAAGACTAATTATGGTCGTTCTAAAAACAAACAAAACTTTACTAGATACTTCTCTGTACATGATAATGCCTTAGATCCTTCAGACTATACACAGGCAACACTGAAGGTCTGAACCTACTATGCCTAATTCAAAGTTAGGCCACGTCTACACTAGCGAATTTACAGTGGCACACCTGTACCAGTGCAGCTGTGCTGCTCTAAGATCACTTGTGTAGCTGCTCTATGCCGATGGGAGAGAGCTCTCCCATCGACGACATAAAACCACCTAAATGAGTGGCAGTAGCGATGTTAGGCAGAGAAGCTCTCCCACTGACAGCACTATGAACATGAGCACTTACGTTGATGTAACTTTTATGTTGCTTGGGGGTGGAATATTCACAACCTGAGTGACGTAAGTGTTGCTGGTATAGGTTGGTGTGTGGACATAGCCTAACTCAGTAAAACAGAAACAATAATGTTTATCGACTTTGTAAGGATGTTGTGACACTTAATTGAACAACTTTGAAATACTTGAATGCAAAATAAGTGAGTGCTAAAGTTTTATTTATTTCTGTTCTATTCCAATCTTCAATTCCTTATTTTTCCATCAACAGTGAGGACTTCAGATGAACTTCGAGAGAGCCTATAGCTATATCTTTCCTTAGAGGTATATCAGATTAACATCTAATCAGAGGCAATACTTTATTTAAAACCACAAATGAGATGCCTTATTTCACTCGTGGAATGAGCCTAGTGATATTTCCATTGTAAGGATAAATGAGTTGTAATTTCTCTGGGCAAATAAAAATGGAAATAAGTAATTTTAGTTCTCTATATTTACGGAAGGGGAAGGAGAAGGCATATGTGTGGCTTGTCCAAAATCATCCAGCCCTGAAGAGAAGAAATATAATTGCAGCTGGAAGAGAGTGGGCAGTAGCAAAGTAGGTGTATGCTGGGGAATAACTGTGCACTGTGTGCACCAAAGAACATTCTCCACAGGATTCAAGTCCCTCTTTCTTCAGGGCTTCAGTTTTATTTTTTCTAAATAACACAAGTTCAATATATCAAACATGTCACTGGCATCAGCTGGGAGGAAGCTGATTAGCACAGGTGTGAGCCAACTCTCCTTAAAGGAGGTAAAAGTATACATGTTCTCTGGCTCCAAGAGTTATTTGAAGACATTTTACAACCAAGTCCTAAATAGTGTGGATTTGTTCATACAAGATATACTGTGTAAGCTGTGTGTAGAACTATTTGAATAATTACAAAAAATGTATGTCATACTCAGCTGCCTGGGGTTAGCTACTGAACACTTCCACTGCTTTAGTGCCAAGGTGAAATAAATAAAACAGGACTGACATGCATAAGTTGTATGTGAAGCTAATTTACATTGCACGCCAGAATTTGCTGGAATTCACGTGGATTTAAAATTAGTTTTGTGCCTCTCTTGTGTTTGGCTCCAGTGAAACTCAAGCTAAAACTTAAAGCCAGGGATGAGTCATGACATGAGATAGAGGAGAAATTCTGAAACAACTGCATTTATTGCTCAAATCTGTTTAATTCTTCAAAATGTTCTTAATCTTCAGAATCTATTCGGAGTTGATACAGAACAAAACACTGAAGTCTTTGTTTTCACTTCTTTAGTGTTTAAAGGCTTAATAAATTAAGGAGTGGCTGAGACAGAAATGAATAATAGTGAAAGCCCTTGACATCTAAGATGGTTTGCACATTGTAGCAAAATACTTAGTTGAAGTTTGGTTTGCCTCCCTAAAATTAATACTTTTTCAGCCACCAAGTTAAGTTAAAAATAAAACTTGTTAAAGCAACTAATGACTTTGACATTTTCTGGAGGAATTAAATCTGGATATTTTATTGGGATTAGGCCAAGCTATCTTGATGTTATTATGAAAAGAAGTACTTTACTTTCTGCCTGTTGAAATCTGTATCATTCCTTATATGAGCCAGTTGCTATCGATTTTGCAGTAATTAAAGAATTACTTAGAACTTTTATTTAAGTTCATATGTAATGCATTTATTAACTGGAACTTTAGGTACTATGCAGTGAAAATACGCATGACCAGGAATTTTGGCTCTAGCTTCATAATTTTGTGTAATATAGTTTTAAAAAAAGTGTTATCCATATAAAATTGATATTCTCTAATTATTGGTGCCCAGCATAGTTGGATAAAAAGAATACAAATACAGATTAACTTTTTGTCTTAAACTAATGAACCTTTGCTTAGAAAATGTTATTTTTCCTGAAAGTGTTTTTATAGTTCTTCAAACTGGTTCTAATTATGGTGATACCCAGAGACAAACTCTGTTCCCAACTCTGTCACTGACTTAGTTCTGCCCTTGCACAAGTTACTTCAACCATCCGGGTTTTGTGAATTGTGAAAGTGGTGTTGTTACCATCTTTTTTGATGATTGCTGAATTGCAACATGGTGGATTTAGTTCATAAACATTTGAAGTTAGAGATTAATGCTTGAAACCATTTGAAATTTGGGACTTTTATTATTATTATTATTATTATTATTATTATTATTATTTATTATTATTTTTGCTGTTCCTAATAATAAAACTATTCTCATCTTGCTGTTCTCTGTGATGATCTGCATTGGACATTCAGAACTCTAAGCCACTGTTACCCCTCTGCTTTAGCAAATGTGAGTTTTACTGGAGATTAGACTCTGTGCCAGCTCCCTTCCTCTTTGCCTCACTCATAACTTCTTCAAGAGTCTGCCCCTGTTTGTTACCTGCAAGGCAAGGTAATCAGTGAACCCTGGTTCCTGAGTTCCTCAGAGGTGTAGCTCTCTCTCTAGTGTCCAGTCACTCATGGGACACTCACAGAAATTAAGTGCCTGCCTCGAGGAAGACACAGCACACACCAGCCTGTCAGTTAACTGAAGCTCACACTTGGTCAATATAACACTGAGATGCTTTATAATAAAACTAAGAATAAGTTTTTATTAACAAAGAACAGGGATTTAAGTGATACTAAAAGAGCAAAAGAGACAGGTTTGTTTATATACAAAAAAGCTTTCTAGTGCCTAAAACTTAATTATAGCAAGTTTATAATTTTATAACCTAAAGCCATTTGTCACTTACAGCAAGTTATCAGCAGTTCCTGCCCTTCAGGCTGATGGGGCCATCCTTCCTATACTCAGAGGGGGCTGTTCCCTTTGTCACCTGTGTGATGGATAACTAGGAATGTCCTTTTCCTCCCCTTCATATTTTCCCACATCCATTATCTTGTCTCAAGAGCCAGGAAGACTTCCCAAGAGTGCAGACTTGGACACCTGCTATGCTCACTAAATTGTTTCCTCTGTTGCTTCTTAGCTTGATTGTTTTGTTTACCTTATATGTAATTGTACTTCAATTGTCCTCAACTTGTAATCAAGCCAGTGAGACAGGTAAATCCACATTCCTTTGTCTAGGGATGACTGCATTTATGCACTGCCTCCAAGGTGTATTTTAAGAACATATTTCCAGTACACATACCTAATTCTTTATACATAATCCATACATATATCACACAATGACTTTTTGGGACTAGCATGTCACCACTTTACATATGGTACCTTACATGACACCCTTTAGATACATACTATGACAACGTGGGATAGCGAGTGCATCCAAGTTACTGTATTGTGGACCCTCTGCCAGTTGACACTGGGGAGCTCTTAGGGGCATAATCTCTCATTTGATTACTGTAACAAACTCTTTTCTAGCTTCCTCCTTTTCTTTTCTTGTCCCCTCCAGTCTGTCTAGTTATTGCATCCAAAACAACTACATTAAGAGAACATTAAGGTTGCAAAGTGAAGCACTCAAAGGTAAAGATGTGCCAGAATTAAGCTTGTAGAACCACTGCCTCATTTGTTGCAGAAGTTGAAAGGGGTAAAGTGAGTGGAGCAGTGGTTTGCAGGAAGAGAGAGGATGCTCTCGTAGTTAAGGCATAGAATGGCGCTTTGGAGAAGCGGATTGCGTCCCAGGGGGACTCAGTGGAAGGGATACTAGTCAACTTAATTAAACCAAACTTTTCATATGTGGCCACTAACTGATGATGATGGAGACCTGGGGCTCCATACTAATCCCATCAGGCAAGTTGACATAACCCAGGAAGTTGGTGGTGTGGTCAAACTCATACTTTTCAGGTTTTGCACATAAGCCATTTGCCCTGACACACTCTAGTACCTGTTGGATGTGTGGTTGTCCAGTGTTGGGTTTTTGGAGAAGCTGAGAATATCATCCAAGTAGATTACAACAAACTGGTCTAGAATGTCCTTAAAAATGCCATTCACAAAGTGTTGGAATGTAGCCAGGGCAATGGAAAGGTCAAAGATATTCATAGTGGCTGTATTGGGTGTGGAACATTGTCTTACCTCCTGGCTGTGAACCAGGTTGTATGCTTCTCACAGGTTGCGCTTGGTGAAAAATTTAGCTGAGCTGACCTGTTCCAGAAGTTCATTAATCAGCAGGAGAGGGTACTTGGTTTTAATGGTAATGTTATTCAAGGCCTGATCAGGAGAGCCCAGGGTGACCGGACAGCAAGTGTGAAAAATCGGGACAGAGGGTGGGGGGTTATTTTATATATATATGCCTATATAAGAAAAAGACCTATAAATTGGCACTGTCCTTCTAAAATTGAGACAGCTGGTCACCCTAGGAGAGCCTGACTGAAATAGCTTTGCATGGTAAACAATCTTAATGTGCTTTCTTAATGGAAATTTTGAATAGAGACATACCTGTAAACTGTGCACAATACATTACAATAACTGGATTAGTTAATAGGATAAAAATAAAATCTAAGATCTCATTTGATTACTGATTCTGACATATGTAGGGATGTAAAACAAGAGTAACACAAAGGAATTATTTATTATTCTTTTCTTTTTTAACCTGCTATCCTCCCCATATCAGGCCTATAGCCAGCCAAGCAGAAATGAGACAGTTGGAAGCAAACCAAAGAAAAGGAGAACCTAGAAGTCCCTTTCTCCATACTTCCTCTCCCCAATATCCCATCTATGTATTATGAAATCTACTATTTTGGTGGGAACTGGTGATAAAGCAGTACTGTACCAATACAGGTAAAACATAGTTCAGTCTTCTGTGATTGATAGGTCAAAACCAAAATGTTCCTGAATCATGTTACAGTTGAAAAGGTCCGAAGCCGAGGCACAGTCCAGGTATATGATTTAATCTTCTTAATACCACATCACCAAACTGTATTTTAGCCATATTGGAATACTGCTGTGTTGTAACACCATTCTAGATGTTTACAGTGTAGATGAGCTCTCTTCTCGATCTGGTTCCTTCCAATAGTAGAGATAAAGGGTCAAGGCAGTGGTCCCCAACCTTTTTGGCTGGCGGGCGCCAGCCGAAGGACCACTGCGACGGTGGAGCACCCGCCGAAATGCCACCCAATTTTGGCAGCATTTCGGCGGGGATGCCTCTTGATGACGTCGCTTGCCGTTGACAAGCGACGTCATCGAGAGGCGTCACTGCTGAAATTCGGGGTGACGCCTCTCGATGACATCACTTGTCGGTGACAAGCATCGTCATTGAGAGGCGTCCACGCCAAAATGCCGCTGCGGCATTTCGGCAGGTGCTCTCCTGGGGGCCAGGACGCGGGCGCATTAAGATGCCTCCGCGGGCGCCATGGCACCGTGGGCACCGCGTTGGGGACCCCTGGGTCAAGGAATGCTGAAATCTCAGGGCATTTATGTGTTAGCTGCAGCACAGGTGCTCATGACCAGTTGTAACACTCCTTCCTCTTGTAGTGCGACTGGGACTACATGGAGATACGTTAGGGTGCAATGGTCCTGGAGCACGAACTGCATATCTTAAAATTGTCTGCTCTATGCAGTGTTTACAGTAAGTGTTGCTGACTTTACAAGAACTGTGATAATGTGGCCTGCATATCAGAGCAACTTTCCTCCAGATTCTTCTTTTTCTCACGTGTGTGGCAAAGCATCATGTTATAGCAGACTTGATCAGCAAAGTTGGTACAGATTTGTCCTGTGCACTGGAGGGGACCCCAGTCCCCAACGTTGGGGGTTTCAGGGTAATAGTCTGTGGAGCCCCTGGCAGCTTGGATTCTGTTGGAGCCAAGGTATCTTCAAGGGTTGATAAAGGAGGTGGAGGAGTTGGGTGGTAATGTGAGGCACGGGGACCAACACAGATACCCCTTGCCTTTGGCATATCCCTCAGAACTGCACGTGTTGGGCGCTGAATTTCTTGCCACTTCCACAATCCTCTCCTTCCACAATGGAAGAATTAGAAGGAAAATTCATGAGTATAAATTTGCTGAGTTTCCACTTCCATGTGTGTCTTAGCATGGGGCCCTGTATATGTTACTATTAGGACATATTCTCAAACCAGGACTGACCCCGGAGGTTTTTTGCCTTCCTCTGCAGCATGGGGCACGGGTCATTTGCTGGAGGATTCTCTGCAGCTTGAGGTCTTCAAACCACAATTTGAGGACTTCAATAACTCAGATGTAGGTTAGGGGGTTGTTATTGAAGTGGATGGGTGAGATTCTGTGGCCTGCATTGTGCAGGAGGTCAGACTAGATGATCATAATGATCCCGTCTGGCCTTAAAGTCTATGAGTCTATGAGACATGAGATTACTCCTTTTGGGGGACATCAGTTTGGAAAAGAATCTCAGTTTCTGAGGAAAAAGTTTATCCATTATCTCCTAAAATGACTTGCCCATTAGTGATGATGTTTTATTTATGCTGAGTTCCTGTTAGCACAGCAGATTTTCATTCTACCTGATTAGGTGTCATATTGCAGCATAGCAGATGGCATGCTTTTGTAGATTCACATTAGTAACAGAAGTTAAGTCCAACAGTATTTTCTTTGGGTCTCTGTAACATTACCTGCAGGTAATTCGTATGCAACACTCATTATAACTCATTTGAAGTAAGATTTGACCTTTTGTAACATCTACCTAACTTTTCTTTTGTTTGTTTGTACAGCTGGCAGGATTGTCACATGATACATGCAGAGCACATGGTGTTTAAGGTGTATCTAACTTAGGTATTTATAGTGTGCCTATCAGAATTGTATCTAGGCCCTGTCACTATGAGAGATTGTAACATTATTTACAATGGACCAAGGGGAAATAAAACTAAAACAAAATTTACAATTCAGTGAATGTTCCCACTTTTCCAATGTCTAAAGGCACCAGGATGAATTAAGGAAGTAGACAAGAGTATATACAGTACTGATACACAGATTGAAAGAAATGTGATGAATTTCTCACTCTTAATTGTGAATCTGCTAGCTTTTACATACGATAATCAGATAATTGCTTAGGATCAGAAGCAAGATGTGTGCCATTTGTGTTAAAATTAGTTTTCTGGCACACTTACATTTGTTTTAATGTAGTCTTTTTGTTTTTATAATCATCAGAGGGGTAGCTGTGTTAGTCTGGATCTGTAAAAGCAGCAAAGAATCCTGTGGCACCTTATAGACTAACAGACGTTTTGGAGCATGAGCTTTCGTGGGTGAATACCCACTTCATCTACATGCATCTGACGAAGTGGGTATTGACCCACGAAAGCTCATGCTCCAAAACATCTGTTAGTCTATAAGGTGCCACAGGATTCTTTGCTATTTTTATGTTTTTCTGTGAAATAAAATAAAATTAAAACAGCATCATACTGGGGTTTTACTGTCCCATTACAAATTAAATTTGCCACCTATTCATAAATTTGGGGTAGTTCAGATTTCCAATCCAAAGCTCTTAAATTTGCTATGTGTCTGTCTGAGGAGTATATCCAACATTATCAGAAGAATAGACTAGATGATTTAATCGTTTTTTTCCATCTCTGAATTTTATGATTTTTATATCAACAGCCATCTCTTGTAGTAAGTCTGACATGCATGTACGTGGTCAAGTAATCGTAAGTTTATATGGAGTGATTCAATATAAATGAATTTTAGATTTGTGCTGATGGCTTTTTATCCATAACCTATTTTTTCGGAGGGAGCTTTTGAATATGTTGTATTTCACAAGTAATCATTCTGAAATGTATTCAGGTGCCTGTGTCTGAAGGTTCTGAATGCTTAACATGAGAGTATTTTGTGTGTGTGTGTGTGTGTGTGTGTGTGTGTGTGTGTGTGTGTTGTTATGTTTTTGTTTTTTGAACTAAGCAGAGTTCCATTAGGCAAAATTATATGTGAGCTTCACTGACGTGCAGTCCTAGAAAACCGCAAATACTAGGTCCGCAGATGGCCACTCTTAATGGGGGAAAGATTGGTTTAATAAATAGTGTCAAAAAGATAAAAGGAAGGGGGGAATTTATGGTAGTTTCTGATCAGAGAGTCATAGAGCTATTTGCAAGAGGGCAACTCAGTTAAATTGATTTTTGCTTGTGTAGAAACTGAGCTTTCAAAATAGTTGTTGGTCCTAGGCTAAGACCATGTATGTTTTATCCCAGCATGATCTCTTAAATGTGAACTACAAAACCAAGATGAAAAATGAATTCAGCACTGACGTATGCACTTAATGCTCCCTAAACTGGGGGAGTTCTACGGAAAAAGAAGTTTTAAAAGTTAAAACTTAATTGTCATCACTTCAAAATCTTCTGGTACTAAGACCTCCATGTAGCAAATCAGGCTATATTAGAGAATTAGTGTGGAGGAGAAATAATATTTTAGGAATTAAAGTTAAAAATGTTGAATGCCCTCTGTGTCCTGCTGAGTGCTGAGGGCAGTGGTTAGAACATGGAACTGGCAGCCGAGATTTGATTTGTACTCCAGGCTATACTCCAGACTTTCTTTGTGACCAGTCACAAGGCAAGTCACTTATTCTCTCTCCAATTTTCTCATCTGTTGGGGATAATAATACCAACTTGTATAAAGAACTTTGAGATCTCTGGAGTGCCATGTAAGTACAAAGTGTAATTATTTAGCACAAAAATCTGTGCTTGAGTTTTCATTTAGGCTTTGCAGTTTACATTTAAAGCTGATTATTTGTTGTTGTTTTTTAAACTCCCTGAAACTAAGTTTTTCCAAAGTAAGCCTCCTAAGACCTTTAATTGTTCACTGCAATGCAGAAACAGAGTCAGGTTCTTTTAACAGTTTAATGATACATTGTTCCCTTATAGTTGTGCTAAGGATATTTAAAATATTTGTTGAGAGGTCAAAAGACAGGTCAGTAATATCACAAAGTGTCTTGTGTGTGGTTAGGAACCTCTCATAATGCCTGGCATCCAAGGCATTTGAAAGGTACTATCATAACCTAGTCCCAGATTTGGACCTTAGCGTGCAAAATATGGGGGTTAGCATGAAAACCTCCAAGCTTAGTTACCAGCTTGGACCTGGTAAAGCTGCCACCACCCAAAAAATTAGAGTGTTTTGGGGCACTCTGGTCCCCCCAAAAACCTTCCCTGTGGACCACAAGACCCAAATCCCTTGAGTCTCACAACAAAGGGAAATAAACCTTTTCCCTTCCCCCCTCCAGGTGTTCCTGGAGAGATACACAGAAGCAAACTCCGTGAATCTAAACAGAGGGAGTTCACCCTCTCTATTTCCAGTCCTGGAAACACAAGCACTTCCCTCTTCACCCAGAGGGAATGCAAAGTCAGGCTAGTAAATCTAACACACACAGATTTCCCCCTGACTTCTTCCTCCCACCAGTTCCCTGGTGAGCTGCAGACTCAATTCCCTGGAGTTCCCCACTAAAGAAAAACTCCAACAGGTCTTAAAAGAAAGCTTTATATAAAAAAGAAAGAAAAATACATAAAAATGGTCTCTCTGTATTAAGGTGACAAATACAGGGTCATTTGCTTAAAAGAATATTGAATAAACAGCCTTATTCAAAAAGAATACAATTCAAAGCACTCCAGCAACTATAGACATGTAAATACAAAACAACAAACCATCTTTATACTCACAACTTGGAAACAGAAGATTAGAAAGCAGGAAATAGAAAAAATCACTCCTCATAGCCGAGAGAGTACAGGCAGAAGACCCCAGAACAAAGGACTCACACACAAAGTTCCCTCCACCCAGATTTGAAAAAGTCTTGTTTCCTGATTGGTCCTCTGGTCAGGTGTTTCAGATTACTTCTTTCCAGGTGAAAGAGACGTTAACCCTTAGCTATCTGTTTATGACAGGCACAGAGTTTGAAAAGACTGTTGCAAATGATTTAAGCTTCACTAATTCCATTTGAAAGATACAAGAGCAAACACAATGTGGGGCAGATCAATGCAACTTAAGGCCTTTAGTAGATATAATTCTTCAAAACTTTTTCTGTTAGCAAGGTTATTTACCCATGCATCAAGATTGTCTTCTGAAATAAGTGCATCGCATATACTGTGGAACCTCGATTTTGGGCTCATTAGGGCATAGTTTCAGAATCAGCAAATGTTATCTATATAATGTAATCATTCTAGTACATATTGATGAAGCAAAAATATTGTAATGAACTAAATTCCTAGGACAGTGTTGCAAAATCCAGCCCAGCCTAGCCCCAAACTTTCCCAAACCCAGACAACAAAACAGAAATTTGCATTTATGCAGATCTAGCTCACCTGTCAGTATGTGTCTTCATAGAACCTAAGGGGCATTTTGAATGTAAAAATGCATTAAAATAACTGGTTTAATTTATGAAGAAAAGAAAAAAATAATTATGGTGATATCGGACTGTAAAAATATTTTTATTCTACTTCAGGATAGTATGTTTAATTTTTTTAGTGCATGTGCATGCACACAAATTATATAATTAGATCTTGCTTGAGTTACATGTATATAGACTTTTGCAAATGTTCAGATGAGTGCACTATAAATGCATATAAATATATATGTAGAGAGAGAGAGAGATGCACCAGCAGAGATTTTAATTCTACATTTTAGTGGAAGTAAAAAAATATCGAGGACTTTGGTATATTGTACTCCTTGCAATCTTGTCTTTAATTGTTGTGTGAGAACTAAAATTGTAAATCAGTTTATTTTAGCTGTTCCGCCTACTTTGCTAAAAGTAGAGATTTTTGCATAACCACTATGTTTAAGTGGTTTTAATAGGTTTCACAACAATAGGCTGAACAAGGCAGTGCATTTCTGCCCAGACCTCAAATCTATTGAAAACTGCTTTGGGAAAACCATTATATGTAATGGATTTTAAGTATTTTTGAGAAGTATGAAGAGTTTGCTCACTTGAGAACATAACTGTTATGCAATCCCATGAACATGTGAACTGCTATGTCAATAAGCCCTCTTGCCTAGTCTAGGGAAGGTTTGTTAAATGCAGGTGATATGAGCCCAAGATGTAGGCTGAAATTAACTGAGCTTATTTGAGCCCTGCAGGAAAGGGAGTTGGATAAAACTTGAAGAGTTAAAGAAAAACAATGTGAAATGCATGGTCTCTCATTCACTCACTTCATTTATGCCTGTCAACCAGGGCTGATGCAACCATTTAGGCGAACTAGGCGGTCTCCTAGGGCGCTGGGATTTGGTGGGCGCCATTTTCTTTGGCAGCAACCACGGCGGCCGGATATTCGGCCGCCCCTGTCACCGTCAGCATTTAGGCAGAGGGAACTGGGGCAGGGGAGCACGTGGAGGGCCACCTGCAGCAAGTAAGGGGGGGAGGTGGCACCAGGGGAACTCCCTGCCCCAGCTCACCCCTGCCCCGCCTCCTCCCCAGCACGCCATGGCTGCTTCACTTCTCCCACCTCCCAGGCTTGCTAATTGGTGCCACAAGCCTGGGAGGCGGGAGAAGTGAAGCAGTGAGGGCGTGCTCGGGGTGCTCGTGCACGGAGCAGGGGTGAGCTGGGGCGGGGTGGGTGCCTCAGGGTGGAGGGTGGGGAGCTGCCATGGGGGAGGGGGCTCCTCAGGGCAGATAGGGGGAGCTACCGCTGAGGGGGGGCACCTCAGGGTGGGGGCGCAGAGGGGGGTGGCGCAAGGTGGAAGTTTCGCTTAGGGCGCAAAACATCCTTGCACCGGCCCTGCTGTCAACTGCTGGAAGAGGAGACTTGAAGAGATCACTACAGGTGGAAATAGTAACAACACCTGTAGTTGAGGTTGCCTAACACTTTTCATTGTAAGCCTCTGTTTTCGGTTGTTTATAACTTTGCCAAACTTTAATAGTTTGGGCTGAATTTTCCCATATTTGCTTTCTGCCTCAGGCTAATTTTTTTGAAAGTTTTAACCAAAAGTGGCTCAGCTGTCTCAGAGAATATGGGTTGGTGAACATAGATAATGGTTAATGTTAAAAGTTTCCTGTATAGTTTATTTGAAGGACTTTAGTATCTTGGAGCAGGAACTTGAAATTTGGCAAAGGGATACTGCAGGGGTTAGAGTAGCGCCTTTAGCTGCCCCACAAAAATCCCCGTAGATTTGGCCAAGGTATCTCTTTCTTATGATCTCCATTTGCACATGCTCAATAGAACTTTTTAGAGGCTTGCTGCTAAAAGCTCTGAAAAATTCTGTTTCTATTGAGCATGCTCCAAGCTCCACAGAACTTGAGTTCCAGATGAGACACAGTAGCAACGTAGGCCAGCTCTTCACCCGATTAGTGTTAATAAAACTATATAATTTGCCACCCTTTATTATCGAACCAGGCTTTATACTTCTACTTTAGAAGTCAGGCAAATATATTTTTTCCCCATTTTGCAGATGGAGTAATTGAGAGGCAAAATGTCACCCCAGGCAGAGCTGAGAATTAGAACTCTATCTCTAAAGTGGAAGATCCAAGTCTTGTCTACATCTACACTGCCTTTCAGGATGAAAGTGCTAAACTTACATGCTTGGCTATGCTTCATGTAACTACTACACTCCATTCTCCTCCAGAGTCCAGAAAAGAACCCAAGAATTTGATTCCCCAGATTCTCCTGTCTAGCAAATACTTGTGTAAGGTACTGGCAAAATGTTTGTCTCATTCCTCTAGAGTGCATGGTCTATATAAAGGGTAATGGCCCACAGTAGTTATCAGTTACTCCTTAGCTCAAGTGGCAGAGGTCCTGGGTTTAAACCCTGCTGATGACTCTAGAGGTGGGTCACTGTGGTTCCACGTGATGCAATTTTGGGAGGTTTCTTTGTACAAATCCTAAGAAATCATATTAAAAATATATTAAAGATCAGTTTTTTAATAGCTGGTTAGTCTTTGCTCCACAGGACCCCTGTCTCACTGTCTAGGGTGGACAGTGAATGATGCAGAGGCATTGAATTTAAACCCTAGAAAAAGATTGCTAGAACCAAAGTTGCATCACTTAATTCTAGCAATTTCTAATTTTTGTGTGATTGACTTTTCAAACTTAGCATTGACTTCTTCAGGAGTGAACTTTGACAGCTATATTTTTTTTAGCTTTCTCATTTGTAATTATAACCAACTAATTCATAAAGCAAAATAGGGTGTTTTCTTGTATATCCGTTTCTGTGTACTTTTGTTTTCTTTTAATGTTCTCTGTTGCATGACTTTGCCGTACACATAAAGCTATATATAAGCTGGCCCTCTCCATATTTTCCATTTTAATACCTTAACTATAGCACTGTACATAGAGGCAGGATCTTTATGGGAAATCCTTCCTGATATATGAAAATGATCAATTCACATTCCTAACCATAAGATTCAAATTACTCATATTATATGAGGACCAAATTCTGTCACCCTTTCTCATACTGACTAGAATCTTACTCCACAAATGGAGGCTTATAGAGGAAGGTACTGCTGAATGTAAACATCTGTCAGAATCTGTCCAGTAGCATGCACAGCTGTAAATGTTAGTGATTATGCAGTTGTAAGCAGAGTCAGAATGAGCTCTACCCTGACATCTGGTGGCGAATTGTGGAAAAGAACTTCAGGGGCTGATCTTGTTTGCACAGGCACACCCCACCCCACCTAGCATGAGTCCACAGCAGCCCAAATGGTCACTTTGGCTCCTGTCGGATCCTCTGTTATTGGGCAGGAAGAATAAAGTGTTGTTACCCTGATTATGTGAATCAAGTACAATGGAACTGTTTTATGACAGAGGGACTTGCCATCAACTAAGTAGCACTTACTAGACGAGGGATATGGGTTCCACAACCCAGTGAATTCAGAGAGGCTGGGACAGGTATTTGTACCTGATAGTATGGGCCTCTTTTAAGGCACTGAAACATCAACTGCACCCACTTCTCTCTCCACTGTAGAATATCAGAGCTAAATTTGATTCCAGTAGGAGTCTAGTCACAGGCTACTGAGCTGAATTCACTTTGAGCCAATGGTGCACCAGCACTGAGGCTCCCCTACTATAGGGTGAAATCACTGAAGAGCTGATATTACTGAGTGTTGTGTTAAGTGGTGAGGGGGCCTGAAGATATATTGCAGAGTGACTGGCAGAGCAGTTCACGGCACAGCAGGAGTGGCTCATGGGACAACTGTGTGGAGTGGAGCGGCTGGCGTATTGGTTCACG
Source organism: Gopherus evgoodei (assembly GCF_007399415.2). NCBI lineage: Eukaryota > Metazoa > Chordata > Testudines > Testudinidae > Gopherus > Gopherus evgoodei. Next base: position 78,948,030 of record NC_044324.1, read on the forward strand.
GTGAAGGCTGCAGCAGAACCCCCCAGAGGGGTGGGGCAGTCAGCCTCAGACCACATGAGATGCCCCTTAACATCCCGTGCCCCCTCCCCCATTGCCACCCAGGCTGGGAGGTAAAACTCTGCAGATAAACTTTTGAACTCTGGGGCTGCACTGACCAGGGACAGAGACTTTTGGGTTGTTGAACTTTTGGGTGATTTTTGGATTGCTGGACTTAAGACCCTGAGGGGAAAAGGACACTGGCAAACTTACTCGGGGATGGGTCTTTTGCTCATGGTTTGTGTTATGAATCCTATTTGTAGTGTTTCCCCAACATAATGCTGCATTGTTTTCCTCCTTGATTAAAAGGATTTTGCTAGACTCAGACTCCATGCTTGCGGGAGGGGAAGTATTGCCTCTTAGAGGCGCCCGGGGGATGTATGTAATTGTCCCAGATCACTGGGTGAGAGCTCGAGCCGATTTTGCATTGCGTTATTGAAATGGAACCCCTAGATACTGAACCCAGCCCTTGTTGCTGCCAGCTCAGACAGGCAGAAGGTTTACACAGTTATCCATTTCTCTTTAAAATTCAGCCATCATATTTGACCTGGTAGAAACATCTTTTTCCTTTTGGCTCTGTGGCCCCGGTCCTAAGCCTACTGAAATCAGTGGGAGTTTTTCCATCGACCTCAATGGGCTTTTGATCAGGCTTTCTTAAAAAGTACAGCTCTGAATGATGATAGCTTGAGGTTGCTGGGAGATGAGAAAGATACATATTCCCATGGCTTTCAGAAGTAGGGGGGGGTTGTTTTTGTTTTTTAAATCAACATACAGTCCTGGAGAAGAGGACAGACGTCCTCAAGGAGAGTATTTTCCTAAGGAAATTGAGAGAAGTTTTTTAGGTCCCCCTCAGAGGTGAAGTAAGCCGGTACGCCCCAGTACAGCATACTGGCAAGAGCCGATGTGCCATACTGGGGCAGCCCGGCTTCCCCAGGTGGCAATTTAAAGGGCCTGGGGTTCCCAGCAGTGGCTCGAGCCCCAGGCCCTTTAAATTGCTGCCAGAGCCCTGCTGCTGGAGCTCTGGAGTAGTGGCGGGGCGCTAAGGGTTATATAAAGGCCCGGGGCTCCCGCTGCCTCTATGCCCCAGGCCCTTTAAATAGTCGCCGGAGCCCTGACGCCGCTACCCCAGGGTTCCACGGGCTATTTAAAGGGGTGGGGTGGTAGAAGCAGGGGAGTCCTGGGCCCTTTATATAGCCCCTGGAGACCTGCTACCAGAGCCCTGGCGTAGCAGCGGCAGCGACTCCAACAGCAGTTTAAAGGATGCGGGGTGGTAACGGCGGCCGAGCCCAGGGCCCTTTAAACTGCTGCCGGAGCCCCCGGCTGCTGCTGCTACCCCAGTGGGGAAGGGAGAGGGCACTTACCGGTACAGGGCAGACGAGGGCTGGCTCTGACCCTCCCATCCCCGCCCGTTCCGCCCGAGGCCCTGCCCCTTCTGGGAGCCAGAGCCGGCCCCAAACCAGCCCCGTACTGGTAAGTCTTATTTCTACTTTCACCCCTGGTCCAACTCCTTAAATCTATTGAGTCCAAGTTCTAGTCTCCCTGAAATTATAATAGTAGAGCCCACCGTTCAGTTACTTCACTAGATAATTTCTAGATCAGTATTATCGGATATTTGCAGAAAAAGACCTTTTAGCGATTGTGTAACATAAGAATATAAGAACGGCCATACTGGGTCAGATCAAAGATCCATCTAGCCTAGTATCCTGTCTTCCAACAGTGGCCAATGCCAGGTGCTTCAGAGGGAATGAACAGAACAGGTAATCATCAAGTGATCCATCCTCTGTTGCCCATTGAAACAGGCTAGGGACACCATCCTGCCCATCCTGGCTAATAGCCATTGATGGACTATCCTCCATGAATTTATCTAGTTCTTTTCTGAACTCTGTTATAGTCTTGGTCTTCACAACATCCTCTAGCAAAGAGCTCCACAGGTTGACTGTGCATTGTGTGAAGAAATACTTCCTTTTGTTTGTTTTAAACCTGCTGTCTATTAACTTCATTTGGTGACCCCTATTTCTTGAATTATAGGGAGTAAATAACACTTCCTTATTTACTTTCTTCACACCAGTCTGATTTTATAGACCTCTATCATATCCCCCCTTTAGTTGTCTCTTTTCCAAGCTGAAAAGTCCCCGTCTTATTAATCTCTCCTCATATGGAAGCTGTTCCGTACCCCTAATAATTTTTGTTGCCATTTTCTGTACCTTTTCCAGTTCCAATATATCTTTTCTGAGATGGAGTGATCACATCTGCACGCAGTATTCAAGATGTGGGTGTACCATGGATTTATATAACGACAATATGATATTTTCTATCTTATTATCTATCCCTTTCTTCATATTCTGTTAGTTTTTTTTGACTGCTGCTGCACAGTGAATGGATGTTTTCAGAGAACTATCCACAATGAATCCAAGATCTCTTTCTTGAGTGGTAACAGTTAATTTAGTTCCATTCATTTTATATGTACAGTTGGGATTATGTTTTCCAAAGTGCATTACTTTGCATTATCAACATTGAATTTCATCTGCCATTTTGTCACCCAGTCACCCAGTTTTGTGAGATCCCTTTGTAACTCTTCGCAGTCTGCCTGGGACTTAACTATCTTGAGTAGTTTTGTATCATCTCAAATTTTGCCACCTCATTATTAACCCATTTCCAGATCATTTATGAATATGTTGAATAGTACTGGTCCCTGTACAGAATCCTGGGGGACATCACTATGTACCTCTTTCCATTTCTGAAAACTGACCATTTATTCCTATCCTTTGTTTCCTATCTTTTAACCAGTTACCAATCCATGAGAGGACCTTCCCTCTTATCCCATGACAGTTTACTTTGCTTAAGAGCCTTTGGTGAAGGACCTTGTCAAAGGCTTTCTGAAAATCTAAGTAGACTATATCACCATTGTCCACGTTGGTATCGATAGCAGAAATCCCATTCACTACAGTAGGTACAGGAATGAGTTCAGAACTGCTTTTTTTCACTTTTTTTCTGCGGCGTCACTAATTATTCTCTTTCTTGCTCAGTAGTCTGCAACACATTCCAGAGAGTGTCTGTGGCTACGTCCAGACTACCCGCCGTATCGGCGGGTTATAATCGATTGCTCGGGGATCGATATATCGCATCTCATCTAGACGCGCTATATAGTGATCCCTGAGGGCGCTTACATCGATTCCGGAACTCCATCAACCCCAACGGAGTTGCGGAATCAACAGGGACAGCCGCGAACATCGATCCCGCGCAGTGAGGACGGGTGAGTAATCTGATCTTAGATATTCGACTTCAGCTACGTTATTCACGTAGCTGAAGTTGCGTATCTAAGATCGATTTCCCCCCGTAGTGTGGTCCACCCTTGTGTATGAGACAGAGACAAAAATGCCAAGACTGATACTGAATAAAGGACTTTGTTTGTGATGACTCTTGTAAAATCAGAGCTTTTCACTGAGGCACTAAATCTTTGTTACTAGGTCTTCTGTTGCCTTCTTTTGTGTAGGGGGGAGAAGTTGTTAATTATTGTCTTGTGACACCTCCTTATGCTCTGGTCTGGATAAATCAGAAGGATTAAAGGATTTAGCCCAGGGAGAAAGGTGAATGGTGCAATGGATGTGAAGTGCAAATGGAAAAATGTAATATATGTAGTAAATATATTTGTTTTTGTTCATAGATGTGTGAAGTATTATGTAAGCATAGAAATGGGAGTTATTTTAAAAACAGGTTGGAGCACTTGAGTGTCGAGTGTTTTCAGGCAGCTGAGAGAAGTGAGTGCCTGTTACATTGGCAAGTTCTACCACACTTTGGAAGTAAGTTCCTCAGAGGTCAGAACTAAATTTAATAAACTTATCTTTCAAATTCCATTCTTGAAGGTGTAACAGTATCCTGGAAGACTATAGAAAACTGGAGAACTATTAAGATTATGTAACATTGTAAGGGTCAAAGAAAAGAAACCTTAAAAGGAGATGTGATTTTTATTCCATTATTTTAAAACTCTCTCTATTTTTTTGTTTGTTAGCTCCTATTTAACAGAAACATTTGGAGAAAAACTCATTTCGTTAAGAACTCACCATCATTGCCCCTCTAATTAATGACTGAAAAAGCTGCTGCTATATATTTTTGACTCATCCAAAAAGTTTCTTCTTCATGCTAAGGTCCACAGATTTGTTACAATGGGCCACTTGGGAGCAGGCCCTGACTTGTCTGTCACTGGCAGAGGGAAATGTCCAACCTTCTGAAGTTCCCACCAGTTTTTTCTGCCTCCACAGTGGCCAACTGCTCAGTCAGATCTTCCTTCTCTGGAGTTTCTTGTAGGAGATGTGGAAAAAACCGGTGGGTGATGAGTTCAAGTAACAGTTGGTTGTATCAAATTCATTGAAAAAGGTCCTTTGATTATGTCATGATTTTAAAACCGCTGGACATTTTGAAGTTGTAAAAACCTTGTTCAAGATTAGAGAAAAATTCTGTTGGGGAAAATGTGATGCTTACATTGCAAAGGAGGTTTGTTTAAGACAGCAGTATCTTGTGGGGACACCAATGGGTTGTTACCTGCACAAAATTCTCTGTTACACACACACTAGGGTATCCACCTTTACCCTTCTGTGGGCTCAAGGTGTAATCTTGCTAATTTAGGCACCACCACCTTTTCCCAGTTCCTAGAGCTCCAGGTGAAAGGCACCTTACTTTTCCCAAGGTGTAATCTGGTTAATTTAAATACCCACCCTTGCCCAATTCTTAGGGCTCAGGGTATACTCTTCTGTGGGTTTGCAAGACCTTTTACCAGTGAAAAAGCCTTACACAGTAATATCCTTATCCTCTATTTATTAACAATTACCAAGCAGAATAGCACTGTATGTTTAGTATGTGTATGCTCACCAATCCTCCTCATGTAGGTGGACTTTACCTGTTGGCCAGACAAGGTCAGTCTTGTTTGGATTCTGGTTGCTGCACGTCACAGTCATGCAGGATTCTTAGCAGTTTTGATCTTGTGAGTTCTTTCAGGTATTTCTTTCCTTCTTGTTGTTGTTCTGCTGGTCTCCTTCTCCTTTTTGGACTCGAGTTTATATGCCATGCATCTGAAGAAGTGGGTTTTTTACCCACGAAAGCTTATGCCCAAATAAATCTGTTAGTCTTTAAGGTGCCACCTAACTCCTCGTTGTTTTTGTGGATTCAGGCTAACATGGTTACCCCTCTGATACTTGAATTTATATAGTGAATTTAAGTCCTGCTTAGCTATACTTAACCAATCATTTTACTAAAATATTACTCACCAATCCTAACATATTGTAAAATAATTCTTTAACCAATCATACCCCACCATCTTAATTGATTTACACCTAGCAAAATTAGTTATGTAACAGACAGAAACAATCAAAGAACCAGACAGAGACCGTACAGGTAAACAATAGAGAAATGGAGACCATAAAGACAAAACAATAAAGAAGTAGGGATTTCACAACCACAACTTATTGCTAAATGATTTCCTGCCAGAAAGGATGCCATCAAACAAAGTTTTCTTTAACCACCTTAAGATCTGTTTCTTTATCTGGTGATGGTGTGTACTATTAGGACAGGATCGCCTTTTTAACAGCCTGATATTACATTGTTGTAATGTGATTTAGATGGAATGTGAGGATGTGACTTTCTGGTTTCTGCTCTCCTAATATGGCTGCAGACAAAGGACCTCAGCCCTTACAATATGGCTACGGGAAAAGGCCTTATCCTTACAAGGGTGCATGGCTGTTGATGTGCTTTGGCCTTTGCCTGAGATGGATGTTTAGGGTGTCACCACTGTAAGCTCAACCAGGACAGTGGGCAAAGCTGAGATGGGGGAGAGGGTGTGTCTGTGATCATGTAGGTTCAGTGTAACTGCCACCCTTCATTTAAGATTGTTGTAAGAAACACGTGCGTCCTTTATGGAACCAGAGAGCTGAAATAATAGTGGCCTGTACCCCAAACACAGGCACACATCACTGCCAAAGACAAAGGCACCTGCCTGGCACATGTGAGCAGAGGAGTTCCTCTGACTATTGTTTTGTGAAGAGAGAAGCAGGAAAAACACCAGACAAGTTGGCAGAGAAGGGGCAGACTAAAGCTAAGGACGCATTCAGAATGAGCACTGGGAGTGTGGTCCTGAGAAAATCTGAGAGTGATTTTGGGCTAACTGGAAAAGGGGATTGGAACTGTGAGGAAAGAAACTGTCTCTTCTTGTTCATTTCCTGCAGTGTTCATGGAAACAGGACTTTATGTATATTCTTTGTAAATAAACAGGATTGCATCAAAGAAACACCTGACTCCATCATCACCAATTTCTCCTCCTTAATTGGAGCAACTTACAAGAGAATTTGTGCCTAATGGTTCTGGTCAAAAGGGGAAATTGTATTTTTAATTCAGACAAGTAGTTCTCACAACTGTCATGACATTTGTTCCTTAATTTAATTCAAGAAATATTCTTCCTTCACTAAAGCATCAAAGTCCAGTCTTCAGGAGCACTGATAATTGCAGCACAGCTTAGTCATGTCAGCTACATGGCCATTAGTTCACCATTAGTTACCATGTTCTGCAGTAAAATAAATTGTTCTCTTTTTCCTCAAAGTATGTTTAACACAATCTCAAGTAGATTTGAATTATACCTGCTGTGGAAATTATCTCAGCTGGGGGGAACAGGAGGCGGAGTAGTCTCCTGCTGCCAGTGACTGACAGGTCTGGTTCTACCCCCAGGCTTGTAAGCATGCTGAAGTACTCATTGTAAAAGATATGTGGACCTTATTCAAAGAGAGGAAATTTTCAGGTAAGTACAGATACATTTTCCTAATTTCCCTCCTTTTCTCGCACTCTCAGTAACGAGAAAGGAAGACAAGATTTCACTTTCCTAATATTTCTAGGAAAACATAAAAAGGAAAACTTTGTATTTTAAATTGAAATGAAACTAACATTTCAAGCCTTCTATATACAACTTAAGATATCAAAAATGAGCAGGTTTTTTTATCTGCCATGTTGGGAGGATGGGGGGTGCTGGTAAGGGAAAAATTCTGGTTAACTAAGAGGACGGAGTTTGGTTGTGAGGTTGGGGTGCAGGAAGGGGGTATGGGGCGAGCGCTCTGGGAGGGAGTTTGGGTGCAGGAGGGGGCTCAGGGAAGAGGATTGGGGCAAAGGAGTGGTTTTGAGGTGCTGGATTGGGGGGGCGCTCACCTTGGGCAGCTCCCCGCAAGTGTCGACCTCTCCCTGCTGCTCCTAGATGGAGGCGTGACAGGTGGTTCTGCTTGCTGCCTCCCCACCCTGAGCGCTGGCTCCACAGCTCTCATTAGTTGGGAACCACAGCTAATGTGAGCTGCAGGGGCAGCACCTGTGGGCGGAGGCAGCGTGCATAGCCACCTAGCTAGGCCTCTGCCTAGGAGCAGCAGGGACGTGTCGCCACGTGTGGGGGGCTACATGGAGCCAGGTAGGAAGGCTGCTGGCCCTGCACCAACCAGACTATAAACCAGATTTTTTTAAAGATTAGCAATGCCGGGTTATAGAGCTCTCTGGTTGGTAAAGTGCCAGATAACACAGCTTTTACTGTATTTTTTTATCTAGAAAATACAACTTTGCAAATTGGAAAGTATAGTACTATGCCATATATTCTGTGTTAGATTCCAGAATAAATACTTAAGCTACTGCTATTTAAATAGATTTTTTTTGCTGTAAACAAATCTTTTGAAGTGTAAATGGAGTTCTGTCAAAGTAATTAAATGCGATTTTTGTCCATAACATATGAAAAACGTGTAATTTGGCAATTATTTTGAGTATGTATTTAAACTCTGAAATAATATAGGAGTTATGTATAGTCTTCAAATGTTTTGATTCATAATGTGTAGTATATCTAGAACACAAAATTAATGTGCCAGTTGTGCAACAAAATCTTAGCATAGCTACAAAAATAATGCTTTCACTATTTCCTGTAGTGATGTGCTGGACTGCTTTTATTAAGTGTAGGTAGTCAGTAGGCAAAGTACTTGACTTTCTGCATAATGAGAATATTCTTTTACTTGAGGGGCTTTTTTGCCACTATGTTTTGTGGTATCTAAGGTGAGGAATATATGATATTGATACTGCTTTATGCTAAAAATGCAGCCGCTGACCCAGACAGATACGTAATACCCAGTGCTGGAATGAAAAAATTATAATTACAGCCATTGTATAACTGGAATTGGAACCATGTATTTATAACTGAACAGGCAAGGAAGGTATTCTTCCTTTTAAACAAATGCTATATTTACTTTTTTTTATTTGAATCATAGAAGATTAGGGTTGAAAGAGACCTCAGGAGGTCATCTAGTCCAACCCCATGTTCAAAGCGAGACCAACACCAACTAAATTATCCCAGCCAGGGCTTTGTCAAGCCAGGTCTTAAAAATCTCTAAGGATAGAGATTCCACCACCTCCCTAGATAACACATTTGAGTACCACCCTCCTAGTGAAATAGTGGTTCTTAATATCCAACCCAGACCTCCCCCACTGCAGCTTGCTCATTTATCTGTCATGTGCCACTACTGAAAACAGCCGAGCTCCATCCTCTTTGCTTCCATCCCCGTTCAGGTAGTTGAAGGCAGCTATAAAATCCCCCCTCACTCTTTTCTTCTGTAGACTAAACAAGCCCAGTTCCCTCAGCCTCTCCTCATAAATCATGTGCCCCAGCCCCCTGATCATTTTCATTGCTCTCTGCTGGACTCTCTCCAATTTGTCCAGAACCTTTCTGTAGTGGGGGCCCAAAACTGGACACAATACTCCAGATGTGGCCTCACCAGTGCCGAACAGAGGGGAATAATCACTTTCCTCGATCTGTTGGCAGTGCTCCTACTAATACAGCTCAATAGTCTGTTAGCCTTCTTGGCAACAAGGGCACACTGCTGACTCATATCCTGCTTCTCATCCACAGTAATCCCCGGGTCCTTTTCTGCAGAACTGCTGCTTAGCCAGTTGGTCCCCAGCCTGTAGAGGTGCATGGGATTCTTCTGTCTTAAGTGCAGGGCTCTGCACTTGTCCTTGTTGAACCTCATCAGATTTCTTTTAGCTCAGTCCTCCAATTTGTCTAGGTTACTCTGGACCCTGTCCCTACCCTTCAGCATATCTACCTCTCCCCCCAGTTTAGTGTCATCTGCAAACTTGCTGAGCGTGCAATCCATCCCATCATCCAGATAATTAATAAAGATGTTGAACAAAACTGGCCCCAGGACCAACCCCTAGGGCACTCCGCTTGATACTGGCTGCCAGCTACACATCAAGCCATTGATTGCTACCTGTTGAGCCTGACAATCTAGCCAGCTTTCTATCCACCTTGTAGTCCATTAATCCAATCTATATTTGCTGGCAAGAATACTGCGGGAGACCTTATCAAAAGCTTTGCTAAACTCAAGATATATCACGTCCACTGCTTTCCCCCTATCCACAGAGCCAGTTATCTCATCATAGAAGGCAATAAGGTTGGTCAGGCATGTTGACTGTTTCTGATCACCTTCCTTTCCTTCAAGTGCTTCAAAATGGATTCTTTGATTCTGCTCTATGATTTTTCCAGGGACTGAGGTAAGCCTGACAGGTCTCTAGTTCCCCGGGCTCTCCTTCTTCCCTTTTTTAAAGATGGGCACTATATTTGCCATTTTCCAATCATCTGGGACCTCTCCCGATCACCATGAGTTTTCAGAGATAATGGCCAATGGCTCTGCAATCACATCAGCCAATTCCCTCAACACCGTCAGATGCATTAGATCTGGACTCATGGACTTGTGCATGTCCATCTCTTCTAAATAGTCCTTAACCTGTTCTTTCAGCACTGAGGCTGCTCACCTCCTCCTCATACTGTGTGGCCCAGGACAGCAGTATGGGAGCTGACCTTGCCTGCGAAGACCGAGGCAAAAAAAGCATTGAGTACTTCAGCTTTTTCCACATCATCTATCACTAGGTTGCCTCCCCCATTCATTAAGGGTCCCACACTTGCCCTGACCTCCTCCTTGTTGCTAACATACCTGTAGAAACCCTTCTTGTTACCTTTCACATCCCTTGCTAGCTGCAGCTCCAGTTGTGTTTTGGCCTTCCTGATTACACCTCTGCATGCTCCAGCAGTATTTTTATACCACTCCCTAGTCATGTTACCAAGTTTCCGCTTCTTGTAAGCTTCCTTTTTGAGTTTAAGCTCACCAAAGATTTCACTGTTAAGCTAACCTGGTCGCCTGCCATGTTTGGTATTCTTTTTCCACATCGGGATGGTTTGTTCTGCACCCTCAATAAGGCTTCTTTAAAATACAGCCAGCTTTCCTGGACTCCTTTCCCCCTCATAATAGCCTCCCAGGGGATCCTGCCCATCAGTTCCCTAAGAGAGTCAGTCTGCTTTTCTGAAGTTCAGGGTCCATATTTTGCTACTCTCTCCTTTCTTCCTTAACCTTAGCTAAAGTTTTAAAGATTCTGGACTTTCTTCATACGTTCTATTACAGTTACATTCTATTTTACTTGTCAGGGAACATTTTTAAGATTGCCCATATATTCATTTTTTCCCTCAGATTAGAGGTAAGTGTAAAGGCCAAAAGATTTAGTAGAGAGCTTGGCTTTCTTGGAATGCTTAGTTCATCACCTAGTAGATAAAAGAGGCATCCCGTAAAATTGTCTTTGTGTTTCTTAATTATTTTCATTGCTCCTCCTTATCTTTCTGAACAGCTTTCCTTGATGAAGCTGGTTTGATTCAAGAGTGCCTTGTGCACGGGTAACACCACACTTTGGCACATCTCCATAAAATACTTCCTTGATTCTCGAAGAATTCAATTTCAGGAGTTCCAATGATACAAGGACAAAATTATACTTTCTTATTCCATATTGTTTGGTTTGAATACTGCAATAACATTATATGTTCTAAAGATTTTTATTACACTAGTACACAGTGCAATTTTTGAGAACAAGATTGGACCTGTTGAACATCCCATGATGTTGGGTGACCTGGTTACCTTGATTCCCTTCCTATTATCCCAGGCTTCTGGAGGTAACCGGCTGGTCCACTCCCCCATCTTTTGTGTTTGTGGATGAGGGGCACTCAAAAGAAGCTACTGCCCCCCCAGTCCATACGGGGAGGCTTCTCTTCAAAGACCCCTGCCCTTTCCCCTCTGGACTTAACTAGCTCCACACTGAACCAGCTAAGCATTAGGCATAGCAGGGCGAGGTTTCCCCCTGGGGAAGTCCAAATTCCTTGGTTGTTGGGGAGGAATCTCCCTGCCTCCCCACCAACCCCAGCTTATCAAAGGCTGAGCTCAGTCTCCCATCCTCCTTGCACAGATACTATGCAAATGATTTCACACCTGTGAGAGGCAGTTCCTTTCCAGTAATTATGCATGCAAGTTGTTGTTACCTCCCAATGATTTTTACAGCCTCTAATATGTAATTCTTTATCTACTAAACTCATTCTAAGCTGTATTCTAAGATCATGTGGATCCAGATGTTCATATGCTAAAAAGATATTTTGTTAGCTGTGTGCATATGGGTATAATGGTACTACTGAGCATCCAGAGATAAATACATTGAATCAGTTTTACAGTGTTGAGAGAGTTGTTTGATTACATATTCATCTACACTCAGTGGATGGGAAAATTGATATTTTTTTTGATAGTCTGATTTCCTCCTAAGATCCTTGAAAGCTTGTGGTTGTTTACTTTATAAATATTTATAACAATAATCACAACATATAAATGAGGATTGGGTCACATTGTACTAGCACTCTACGAACAAATACAAATGCGGTCCCTGTGCTAAGGAGTTAACGTTCTTCTTGATTCTACAGAACTATTGTACTGTTTTCAAAATAGATTTTTCTTAGAAATGAAGAGTCACGTCAGTAGACAAATTTGAAAGATATTGCTGTCTTTTAAAACTTTCTACCTCAGTATATGACAAATTGTTTCTCATGCTAATTGTGGCAAATCCAGGACAAATAGCTACCAAGGGAGGGGTAGTAATTAGTCCCAGAGGGGTTAAAAGGCCTCTCCCTATCCATTGAGGGGAGATAGCTATGGAGAAATAAGTTTCAGCTGGAACAGGGGTTACCAGGGAACTAGTTAGGTTCAGCTGGCCCCAATTGCTGGAGACCTTTTTAAACCCTCCGTGGCAGGGAAGCAGTGGGGAAGTGAGAGAAGCAGAGAAGCTGCCAGCGAGTAGGTGCAGCAAGACTCTGAACACTTCCAGCAAGGAAGACTGCACTCTGTCCCCAGAAGGGGAGAGAAACAGAGCAAGGGACTGACTGAGAAAAGGATCAGCCAGACCCTGCGCAACCGGGAAGGACTTTGCTTTGCCCAAGCCTGTGTCTCCAAGGCAAAAAGGGACTGAGCCAGCTGAGGAGAAGCAGGTACTTTGCCACACGTGGTGTCAGGAGTGGGATGTCATAGTGAGTGAGGCTCTGTGGCAAGCCATCTCAGGGCAACGTAAAATCACAAAAAAAAAATAAAAAAAAATGGAGGACGTAGTGAAGGCGTTGATACAGGCCACTGCGGTTCAACAAGAGGCTACCAGAGCACAGATGGCAGCCCAGCAAGTATGTGTCCAACAGGAGACAAACCAGCTGCTGATGAGCCAAGTGGCCCAAGATCTAGCCACCCTGAATGAAGTAGTGAACCAGTTGAAAGCCCTGACCACGCTGACGCACGGGGCCCAGGGGACCCAGCTGCTACGGGCATGCAACTATTTACAGAGGATGACAACAGATAACGATATAGAGGCATATCTCCTTGCATTCAAGAGGATGGCACTGCGGGAGGCCTGGCCCCAAGATCAGTGGACAGGCCTCCTGGCTCCATTCCTTTGTGGGGAGGCCCAGAAAGCCTACTTTGACATGACCACAGAAGCAGCTATGGATTACTCCCAGCTAAAGGCGGAAATCCTGGCGAGGACAGGCGTGATGCCGGCCATAAGGGCCCAGCGTTTCCACGAGTGGAAGTACCGGGATGACAAAGCACCAGGGTCCCAGCTATTTGACCTGATACACCTTGCGCGGAAGTGGCTCCGCCGCGAGATCCATGGGCCAGAGAAGGTAGTGGAAATCCTGGTATTGGACAGGTACGTGAGGGGGTTGCCGCTGGATGTATGAGGGGGGTCCGCCAAAATGATCCCTCCTTTACAATAAATCCCAGCAGCCCGAAAAATAGGGGGCTGCCCCGAGCGGGGTACTGATGTTATGCCTGTGGTGAACTGGGGCATATTGCTGCCCAATGCCCAAATCTAGGAGAGCCTATGCAATGTGAACTGGGAGATATAGGGGGACCATGTGAGCTAATAAGTCTAATTGGGGTTGCAATGGTCCCTCATAGATACACTAGGCCCGTTAATAGACTCTGGAAGTGCAATCACATTAGTCTCAGGGAAGCTGATCAGGCTGGGCCAACTATCCCAGGCCAAAAGCTCGGGAATATCCTGTGTGCATGGGATGTCAGCTATTATTCGACCATCCCCGTAAGCACAGAAGTTCTTGGAAGCCCCACTAAGTTTATGGTGGGAGTAGTTCCGAAAGTCAAGTAGCTGGGACCCTGGTGCTTTGTCATCCTGGTACTTCCACTCGTGGAAGCGCTGGGCCCTTATGGCCGGCATCACGCTTGTCCTTGCCAGGATTTCTGCCTTCAGGTGGGAGTAGTTTTTATAGGATGAGACTTCCCGGGGTTTGATGGCTTACGCCCTGGGGATGAGGTAGAAGAAAATAATGACCCTGGAACCCAAGGTGTGGCCCAGATAGGTGACCCGCCCCCCGCCTTCCATTAATGTAGCCAGCATTTGTTCTCCCTGCCGGGGAAGTCCAGAAAGACTCAGAGGGAACGGAAGGCGGATAAAAAGAGGGGGATGAGGATCCTGACCCAGTACCTGAAGTTTGTGCTGGCAGGGGAAGGAAGGGTCTCAGCTGACAGCGGGACTGGGTCGGCCATGAACAACCCTATTGTTGGGCCTGGTTCCCCAGGGGCTTTCCCCGAGGGGGAGACGGAGGTAGACACCTCCCCCAAATTTGGACAAATAGGGACTGCACGCGGGAATTTTGGTCAGGATCAGGCCAATTATCCCATATACCACAATATTCATAAGGAAGTGGTCGAGGTAAATGGGGTCCCAGTGGAGGGGAGAGTTAAGGGCCCAGGGCCATGTTATATGTTTAAGAAGGGTCTGCTATATAGAGTAGTCCACGTCCAAGAGCAAGTCATAGAACAACTCTTGGTCCCCCGGAAGCATCAGAGAGCGGTAATGGATCTGGCCCACAGTCATCTGTTCGGGGCCCATCTAGGGGTTGATAAGACCCTTGATCAGATTCTACAGAGGTTTTTTTGGCCTATCATTTATGCGGCCGTCCGGTGATATTGTACCTCCTGTCCGGAATGCCAAATACATGGGCCCTGACCATACTTAAGGGCCCCTCTGGTACCTCTGCCAATTATTGAGGTTCCATTTGAGCAAATAGCTATGGACATAGTAGGGCCATTGCAGAAGTCAGCCCGGGGCCATCAGTACATCTTGGTAGTATTAGATTATGCCACCCGATACCCCGAGGCCATTCCCCTATGGAATACCATGTCCAAGACCATAGCCAAAGAATTAGTCCAGATTTTTTCCAGAGTAGGAATACCTAAGGAGATCCTGACCGACCAAGGGACCCTCTTTGTGTCTGGACTGATGAAGGACTTATGTACCATGCTCCACATACGGACCCTTAGAACATCAATCTACCATCCCCAGACCGATGGCCTCGTCGAATGTTTTAATAGGACATTGAAAAACATGTTACGGAAGGTGATTAGTCGTGACGGGAAAGACTGGGACGCCCTGCTGCCTTATGTACTGTTTGCCATATGGGAAGTTCCTCAGGCTTCCACTGGATTCTCCCTCTTCGAGCTGTTACATGGTCGACACCCCAGGGGCATACTGGACCTGGCTAAAGAAGACTGGGAAGAACAGCCAAACCTGTTGTGAAATATGTGCTGCAGATGAAAGACCGAATAGCCCGAGTCACCCCCCTCGTGCGCGAACACATGGAGAAGGCCCAAGGGGCACAACGGACGTACTACAATCGCCAAGCAATGCCCCGGAAGTTCCAGGTAGGGGACTGGATGATGGTGCTCATACCCACAACGGAGAGCAAGCTCCTGGCCAGGTGGTAGGGGCCATATGAGGTGATAGAAGCTATAGGAGAAGTCGACTATAAGGTCCGGCAGCCAGGTCGCCAGAAGCTGGAGCAGATCTTCCATATAAATCTGCTGAAACCTTGGCAGGACAGAGAAGTTCCAGTGGTTGCGCTGGGAGCACCAGCCCCTAAAGGCAATCAGCCCAACCTAGTGGGAATATCCCCAGAGTTGACTCCGGAACCAAGATCAGAAGTGATCAGCCTGATCAAACGCAACCAGGATGTGTTCTCGGAAAAGTCAGGCAGGACTACTGAGGTTCACCATCACATCTTCACAGAGCCTGGAGTGAAGGTGAACGTCAAGCCATACTGGATCCCGGAGGCCAAGAGGAAGGAGATTAGGAAAGAGGTCAGGAAGATGCTGGCCTTAGGAGTCATCGAAGAATCTCATAGTCAATGGTCCAGTCCCTTGGTTTTAGTGTCTAAGACAGACGGCAGTATGAGGTTCTGTAATGACTTCCGCAAGCTGAATGAGGTGTCCAAATTTGATGCATACCCTATACCCAGGATAGATGAACTGATTGACAGACTGGGAAAGGCACAGTTTATGTCTACCCTTGACCTTAATAAGGGCTACTGGCAGATCTCCCTGGCTAAGGCCGACAAGGAGAAGACGGCCTTTGCAACTCCAGAAGGACTATATCAGTACACTGTTCTCCCCTTTGGGTTGCATGGGACCCCCACTACTTTCCAACGGCTAATGGATAAAGTGTTACGATCCCATGGAAAGTACGCGGCTGCCTATCTCAATGATGTCATCATATATAGCCCCGACTGGGAGACGCACATGGAGAAGATAGAAGCAGTCCTAGACACCTTGAGGAAGGCAGGACTGACTGCAAATCCCGCCAAATATTCAATCAGGTTAGCTGAGGCAAAGTACCTTGGGTATATAGTGGGTATGGGCGTGGTGAAGCCCCAGCTCAACAAGTTAGAAGCTATACAGAAGTGGCCCCGACCACTCTGGAAAAAACAGGTCAGAGCATTCCTGGGACTAGTGGGATATTATAGACGGTTCATTCCCCACTTCGCCACCAGGGCATGCCCATTAACAGACCTAACCAAAGCTCGGGGCCCAGACATCGTAAAATGGTCTGCCACAGCCAAAGCCGCTTTTGCAGATCTGAGGTTGGCCTTCTGCACAGACCCCGTACTAGTAGCCCCAGACTGGGTGTCATAAACAGATAGTAGGAGTTAATAGAACAGAAGTACTTTATATCTCTTTTGCTTGTAAAGGGTTAACAAAATCAGTGAGCCTGGCTGTCACCTGACCAGAGGACCAATCAGGGGATGGGATACTTTCAAATCTTGAGGGAGGGAAGTTTTTGTGTGTGTGCTGTTAGTTTTTGGTTGTTGTTCACTCTGGGGGCTCAGAGGGACCAGATGTGCAACCAGGTTTCTCTCCAATCTCTCTGATACAGGCTCTTATAAGTTCAGAATAGTGAGTACTAGGTAGATAAAGCGAGTTAGGCTTATGTTTGTTTTCTTTATTTGCAAAATTGTATTTTGCTGAAAGGATTTTTAATTTGTACTTGAATACTTAGGCTGGAAGGGTATTCCCAGTGTCTATAGCTGAAAGACCCTGTAACATATTCCATCTTAAATCTACAAAGATAATTTTTACTGTTTTTTTCTTTCTTTAATTAAAAGGTTTTCTTGTTTAAGAACCTAATTGTTTTTTTATTCTGGTGAGACCCCAGGGGACTGGGTCTGGATTCACCAGGGAACTGGTGGGGAGAAAGGAGGGAAGGGGAAGAGAGAGGCTAATTTCTCTCTGTGTTAGGATTATTGTCTCTCTCAGGGAGAATCTGGGAGGGGAAGAGAGAAGGGGGGGGGAAGGTGCATTTTCCTCTCTGTTTTAAGATTAAAGGAGTTTGAATCACAGTGATCTTCCAGGGTAACCCAGGGACGGGAAGCCTGGGAGAAGCAACGGTGAGGGAAAGGGTTTACTTTCCTTGTGTTAAGATCCAGAGGGTCTGGGTCTTGGGGGTCCCCAGGCAAGGTTTTGGGGGGACCAGGCGCTGGAATTCCTGGTTGGTGGCAGCGCTACAGGTTCTAAGCTGGTAATTGAGCTTAGAGGAATTCATGCTGGTACCCCATCTTTTGGACGCTAAGGTTCAGAGTGGGGAATTGTACCATTACACTGGGGGAAGGAGTTTATCCTACAAACGGATGCCTTGGAAGTAGGGCTGAGGGCGGTGCTTTCACAAATGGTCGGTGATGACGAACACCTCATCCTCTTCCTCAGTAGGAAGCTCCTACCTAGAGAATGGAAATACGCCATAGTGGAGAAGGAATGCCTGGCAATAAAATGAGCCATAGAAAGCCTCCGCTGCTATCTTCTTGGACGGAGGTTTACCCTGGTCATGGACCATGCCCCTTTGCAGTGGATGCACCAAAACAAGGACAAAAATGCGAGAGTAACCAGATGGTTTCTGTTGCTTCAACCCTTCCACTTCACAGTACGACATAGGTCTGGAACCCAACATGGCAATGCGGATGGCCTGTTGAGGGTGCACTGCTTTCCGACCCAAGTAGCCCAACCCCGTAGTGTTGAGTAGGGGTGGGGGGAACTATGTGGCGAACCCAGGACAAATAGCTACCAAGGGAGGGTAGTAATTAGTTCCAGAGGGGTTAAAAGGCCTCTCCCTATCCATTGAGGGGAGATAGCCATGGAGAAATAAGGTTCAGCTGGAACAGGGGTTACCAGGGAACTAATTAGGTTCAGCTGGCCCCAATTGCTGGAGACCTTTTTAAACCTTCCCTGGCAGGGAAGCAGCGGGGGGAGTGAGAGAAGCAGCCAGCGCGTAGGTGCAGCAAGACTCTGAACTCTTCCAGCAAGGAAGACTGCACTCTGTCCCCAGAAGGGGAGAGAAACAGAGCAAGGGACTGACTGAGAAAAGGATCAGCCAGACCCTGCGCGACCGGGAGGGACTTTGCTTTGCCCAAGCCTGTCTCTCCAAGGCAAAAAAAGACTGAGCCAGCTGAGGAGAAGCAGGTACTTTGCCACATAATGTGCACTATTCTGATGAACAACGGAAAGTATGGGAGGAAGGAAGGTCGATGCATGTTGCTAGACCTCTCATCTGCACCCGTCACTGATGTGATTTTTTTCTAGTGTTTATAACACCTGCTGGTAGTTTGTCTTGTGTTCTTGACTAAGGATCATTAGAACAGTGGATTTGTCTCTTGCGGAAGGAAATATACTCTAATCTGCCAAAGTACTGAAATCAGTGTAGTTGCACTGCAAGATTGTATACAAAGTGTTTCCCTTGTTAGGCCTTTTAAAGTGTAAATGAAAGGTTCCTTCCTAGTTCAAATTGTTATTAACAGTAAAGCAAACACATTTTAACACTGAACATTCTGTTATCTAAAATCAATTTATACTGCTTTGCTTGTTGCTACACTTGAGTCTGATAGCCTTTCTGTTACAAATCCTTGTGTATAGAAGGATTTAATTCATCTGTAATATTATCTGATTGGAAATATGGCACAGAGTCTCAGCTACTAGAGAAAATAGCTTTTTTACACTTTAAAAAAAAAGTCTGTCCATTGGGAAATAGTTACACTCTTATAATCCACTAGAAGTAAGTAGTTGAACTCTTACCACATCAAAAACTCATCTCCAGTGGTTTTTACTGAGGGACTAGAGTCCTCTCTTGTCCTTCAGCTAGCTGGAGCTGGTAGATCTCTTGGCTCCTGCTCCCTCCCTGTTCTTTCAACTAATCTTCTCACCTCCCTCTCAGTCCCAGGCACCTTCCCCTCTGACAGCATCCCCTTAAACACTTGAGAATTGTCTTATTGTTTTATTAAACAATAATAGAATACTATTTATAGAAATATTTTTGGATGTTTTCCCACATTTTCACATATATTGATTTCACTTACAACACAGATTACAAAGTGTACAATGCTCACTTTATATTTATTTTTTATTATAAATATTTGCACTGTAAAAATAAAAGAAACAGTATTTTTCAATTCACTTAATACAAGTACTGTAGTGCGATCTATTTATCTTGAAAGTTGAACTTACAAAGGTAGAATTGTGTACAAAAATAACTGCATTCAAAAGTAAAACAATATAGAACTTTAGAGCCTACAAGTGCACTCAGTCATACTTCTTGTTCAGCCAATCGCTCAGAGAGACAAGTTTGTTTACATTTATGGGAGATAATGCTGCCCACTTCTTGTTTACAATGTCACCTGAAAGTGAGAACAGGCATTCACATGGCACTTTTGTAGCGGGCGTTGAAAGATATTTACGTGCCAGATGCGCTAAAGATTCATATGTCCCTTCATGCTTCACCCGTCATTCCAGAGGACATGTGTCCGTGCTGATGATGGGTTCTGCTCGATAACAAATCAAAGCATTGCAGACCAACACATGTTCATTTTCATCATCTGAGTCAGATGCCACCAACAGAAGATTGATTTTCTTTTTTTGATGATTCGGGTTCTGTAGTTTCCTCATTGGAGTATTGCTCTTTAAGACTTCTGAAAAAATACTTCACACCCAGTTCCTCTCAGATTTTGGAAGGCACTTCAGATTGTTAAATCTTGGGTCAAATGCTATAGCTATCTTTAGAAATCTCACATTGGTACCTTCGTTATGTTTTGTCACATCTGCAGTGAAAATGTTCTTAAAATGAACAACATATGCTGGGTCATGATCCGAGACTTCTATAACATGAAAAATATGGCAGAATGTGGGTAAGACACAGAGCAAGAGACATACAGTTCTCTCCCAAGGAGTTCAGACACAAATTTAATTAACACATTATTTTTTTAATGAGCGTTATTAGCATGGAAGCACATCCTCTGGAACGGTGACCAAATCTTGAAGGTGCATATGAATGTTTCGCATATCTGGCACATAAATACCTTGCAGTGCCAGCTACAAAAGTGCCATGCAAACATCTGTTCTCACTTTCAGGTGACATTGTAAATAGGAAGCGGGCAGCATTATTTCCCGTAAATGTAAACAAACTTATTTCTCTTAGTGATTGGCTGAACAAGAAGTAGGATTGAGTGGACTTGTAGGTTCTAAAGTTTTAGTTTGTTTTGTTTTTGAGTGCAATTATGTAACAAAAAGCATCTACATTTGTAAGTTTCACTTTCACAATAAAGAGATTGCACTACAGTACTTGTGTACTGAATTGAAAAGTACTATTTCTTTTGTTGATCATTTTTACAGTGCAAATATTTGTAATAAAAATAATATAAAGTGAGTACTGTACACTTTGATTTCAATTACAACACAGAATACAATATATTTGAAAATAAGGAAAAACATCCAAACTGTTTAATAAATTTCAATTGATATTCTATTGTTCAACAGTGCGATTAAAACTGTGATTCATTGTGATTAATTTTTTGAGTTAATTACATGAGTTAACTGCGATTAATTGAGAACGCTAATCACAATTAATTCTTTTGTCCCAGGAGTAGGGGCCCACCAAATTCATGGCCATGAAAAACATGTCATGGACTGAAATCTGATCTCTTCCCATGAAATCTAGTCCTTTGTGTGTTTTTATCATATAGTATATAGATTTCACGGGGGAGACTAGCATTTCTCAACTTGAGTGGTCCTGACCCAAAAGAGGAGGAGGGGGGGTCACAAGGTTATTTTGGGGAGTCATGGTATTCCCTTACTTCTGCGCTGCCTTCAGACCTGGGTGGCTGGAGAGCAGTGGCTGTTGGCTGGGTGCCCAGCTCTGAAGGTAGTGCCCTGCCAGCAGCAGCACCACCACAGAAGTAAGGATGGCAATACTGTGCCATGCCTCCCTAACTTCTGCGCTGCTGCCTCCGGAGCTGGGCAGCCAGAGAGTGGTGGCTGCTGACTGAGGGCCCAGGTCTGCAGGCAGAAGTGAAGAAGTAAGGGTGGCATTATCATACCATGGCATCCTTACTTCTGCACTGCTGCTGGCAGTGGCTTTGCCTTCAGAGCTAGGCTCCCAGACAGCAGCTGCCGCTCTCGAACAGCCGAGCTATGAAGGCAGCGCTGCCACCAGCAGCAGCACAGAAGTAAGGGTAGCAGTACCACAACCCCCCTACAATAATTTTACAACTGCCTACAACTCCTTTTTTTTGGGTCAGGACCCCTACAATTACAACACTGTGAAATTTCACATTTAAATAACTGAAATCATGAAACTTACAATTTTTAAAATCTTATGACCTTAAAATTGACAAAACTGGACCATGAATTTGGTAGGGCCCCAACCCATGAGCATTTGCAAAATGACTATGGAAATAATAATGTCCCAAAACTTTAATTTGCTCCTTGCTAAGAGGAAAACAAAGGAGGAGGAGGGGCAGAAAAGCCCCAAAATTCACAAAGAGAGACAGTGGCAGCCCTGGGACCCTGCATTATCATACAGAGAGAGCAGCAAATGAGTGCTTGCTGTCATCACATGTCAAAGATCCATGGTGAAGCACAGGAAACACAAGTATGAGATCCCATTTGGGTACACAGATATTTTTTTCCTGGAAATGAGAAAGCTTGTTATATTGGCTTTGTCTGTGTAAGAAAGCTGCACTGAATTAGCTTAAATAGTAATTTAACCCAGGGTTTAATTAAACTGATGCAAACCCATATGCTGACACTCTTATTTCATTTTCAAAATGTCTTTTTTATAGTTTATCTTAAACCTATTCTTAATCAATTTAAGTGAAACCAGAATAACCCTCGTTTAAACCAAAATAACCCTGGTTTAACCACAAGAGTGTCCATGCAGCCTTTTGCATCAGTTTAACTAAATCAGTTTAAAGTCACACCTTAACTTACACCAGTGCATCTTTCTCATGGAGATAAACCCCCTATGTTTGTTTCACCTGCTCATTAAAATCCACAATTCTCTATCCTCTACAATCACTAGCTTTTACTATTTGATGCAATTGTGTCTTTCCTGATAGCAGTGAGAACCTTCTCTTTTCTACCTTTTTTTCCCCCTTAATTATTTTACCTTAATATAGAGAAACATATGGAAGCAGCAAAGGATAGAAAGGAGACTTGCAATGGGTCTGAAGCCTAGTTACAAATGGCACAGAATATTGGCAGATGCCAGGTGTTGGATTTTTTTTTTCTCAACTTTTCCGATGATTTTTCTAAGGAAAGAGAGATTAGAGATAGGATGATAGAGCTGCTGCCACAATAAGAAATCGAGCTTACTTTAGCTCTCCAGCTAGCCCCAACCCCTGCAACTATTTGTGTTCATTCACAGATGAATAATGATCTGTTGAAATCCCACTTTCCATTTCCAAAAACAAAAACAAAACAAAAAAAACCTTGCCCATTCCTGTGATGATTTGCCAGCTCAGCTACACCTTAGAAGTACAGTACTGAAATCCAGCTCAGAGTCCTGGTGTGGACTAATGTTTTAATCAGTGGGATGTATAGCAGGGGTGCTGGAACAATTTGTATATGGGGGTGCTGAGAACCATTGAACCAAACTGTAAACCCTGTATATGATGGAATCAACTTCAAGCCAGCGGGTGCAGCTCCCCTAGTTCTAGCACCTATAATGTATAATTTATTTCATGAGTTGGGTGAGCTAGTGTCGGAGAAAACGGGAATGTCCCTGTTTTCAGGGCCTATCTTGTAGTGTGTATTAGTTTTATGGCAAAGGTGTTCTACCTTGTTATTGTAAAGCATCCATCTGCAAGCTGTGGACACCTAGAAGAGTCAATTGGCAGTTAAAATTTGATAGGCTGGTTAAACACCTGTGTTCCTCAAGGACTACTCCCCATTAAGCTTTTCATTGTTGTGTGCTGCCATTCGGTCTTCTCCACAAAGTGTCTAGATGATCCCCCGGCTTCTTCACCCTCACTCTGGTGTACACAAGCACCTCCAACGCCAAAGCCTTCCTGTTCACACCTCCCTGGCCCTTCACCAAAATAGTCTCCTGTCTGGCTGCCCACGTTCCTTCCACCTTTCTGTAACTGTCTTAGTTTTTCACTTTGAAAATTTGGTCATCCTACTCATGATGCTGCTCCAGTGTACAAAAATTGTGGTGAAAGAAGGAAACATCACCTTTTTAACCTGTACATCTCTCTCTTTCTCAGTGTATTGACATTTTGTTACTTTTGAAGCAGATACTCATGTTATATATGGTACATGCTGAAGATTAGGTACACCAAATTAAGAAATTATTTACAAATTTGGATGTGAGAAAGCAGACTGTAAATATTTCTAAGTGGTTGGTTAAATATGCTGTAGAAACAACTTGGTTCTAGCCCCTTTCCCCAAACCGTGAGAGAATGACGTGCTGCAGGAGCAACTCAGCCAGTCTTGCTTGACCAGATGACTGGAGAGTCCCTAATTCTTTAACCTAAGGGGCCCTGGAGATTCAGCTATTGACATGTAAATTGGTCTTCCTGAGTGAGAGTGGGCACAGGGAGGGGGTGTGTGTGTCTCAGCTGCCCCTGTGTTGTGCGGGTCATTCATTTCATGCTCAGTGTCCAACACCAGAGGATGTTTTGCAAACACTTGTCTTTGTGAGGATGTACTGCTGCTCCTCTGGCGTCGTTCAGTGTCACAGTACATCCCTGTGAGTAGTATGCTGCAAACTACTAGGTTTTTGTTTGTATAAGTGTAATAATACAGGTACAGCTCCTGCCAACCACAGACAAGACAACAGTTCTTTTTATTTGGATATCTGGAATACTTTGTTCTTTACCCTTCAGGAGGAACCATTAAAAGAATTAAGAATGTATAATTGAATGTATTTTTGTTCTTCAAACAATGGGTCATATTCTCTTCTTAGTTAGAGGTTTTTTTGGATTTAAATTGGGATAACTGACAGCTGAATATGGCTCAGTATTTATTTGCTGAATTTTGTAAACAAATATATTTGTTTCATTAAAAAAAAAGGTTTTGACTATAGATGCAGTTAAGGTGAAATTGTTCTTTCATCCCAATGTTGTTGTTGCTGCAAATCTTCTGACAGAAAATAATTTGTATTATAATTTTATCAGAACATGTCCTTTGTCTATCTGTTATCCTTGTTTGCAGTATTCATCCCAAGATATGAGAGAGACAAGGTGGGTGAGGTAATATCTTTTATTGTCCCCTGCATTAACAGAAGCTGGTCCAGCAAGCTTCTGAGCTTCACAGACTTGAGAAAGAGCTCTGTGAATCTCAAAAGCTGGTTGGTCCAATAAAATACATTACCTCACCTTGTCTCTGTTATAGCTAAATTTGGCATTAGTTGCGGAGGGCTGTCAGACAAAGAGAACTGAAACATGTACTCTTACATGAACCAAACGCAAAATTATTTCTATAAAACAAAGATTATTCAAAACCTTTTTGATAAAGAGACTCAGAACCAGTGCTGGTATTTTAAAATAATCAGTAGTTAGTAAATATCTTGTTTTTTAGGAGGAGGAGGAGTATAAAAAAGGATAAAATATTGTGGTTTGGGGGGAAGGAAAAGAAAGGCTATATATATATATATATATATATATATATATATATATAGTGAATACACACAAGCCATTTCCGTGCATGTACTGATTTATTGCTGTCCTAAAATCATAGCCTAAATGTGTGCATGTCTCAGCTGTTGTCTGTGAAAGTTAAATATAAATGTTTCATCTGTTTTTTAGTACACATTGTATATAATGGGTGTAACTGATGCTCATGAAAATTAGGAATGGATACAACATAATAGTGTACAACTTTATTTGGTTAAAGGTTACCTGAAAAGGAGAAATAAGAGGGAGGCGAGTATTCTTTGTATTTCTTTATAATGCATGAAGTAATCCTGAAAGAGTGTTAATTTCTGCTTGATTTTCACTTTAGAAATGGCTGAGGTATCAGGGCTTGTGTTTCCTGATTTTGCTAGAGGTCTCCTTGGAGGAACCAGCATGACTGGAATGGAAATTTAGGGCTTGTCTTCACGTATAGCAGCGCAGCTGTCGTGCTTTAGTGAAGATGCTATTACGCTTCTCCCGTCAGCGTAGCTAGTCCACCTCCCCGAGAGGTGTTAACTGTGTCGATAGGAGAAGCTCTTCCATTGACACAGTGCTGTCTATGTGTGTGTGTGTGTGTAGGGGGGGGTTACGTCGTTATAACTACTTTGCTCTGGGTGTGGATTTTTTTTCACACTCCTAAGTGATGTGGTTATGCAGATATAGGTCTGTAGTGTAGACCTGGCCTTATTCAGCTCTCAATGGAGGATTTGGCAGGTGAAAGGAGGAAT
The DNA here is from genome assembly GCF_007399415.2 of Gopherus evgoodei. NCBI lineage: Eukaryota > Metazoa > Chordata > Testudines > Testudinidae > Gopherus > Gopherus evgoodei. The sequence continues at coordinate 78,973,431 of NC_044324.1, forward strand.
TTGGAAACTTTAGCAAGCTGATCCTTCTTCCCAGTGATTAGGTATTTCACCAACAAACCAAACAGGATATGTCTGACTAAACAGTTCCCCATAACTGCTCAAGTTTCTTTACCTTGGTACTTCTGTGATAGGATAATCTTTCCAATTCTTTAGTCAGTCATTTAGTCTTCCAGGAAAAGAAGGGAAGACAAAACCTGATCTGAGTTTCTAATTTGAAAAAACAAGCAGAACCTCACACAAAAACAAAACAAACAAACAGAAAACTTCTCAGGCTTTTTGTATATGCTATATTTAAAAAAAAAAAGTAGAAAAAGGTACAGAATAGTTGTTTTTCTTCTGCAGGTCACCTTAACAGTCTTTCACACAAACTTTAATCCAGAGCATTTTACTGACTTAAATAATACTATTACAGAAATAATTAATAACAGAGAGAAATTAAGTGGTATAAGAAAGGGGGAGAAGATACATTTTCATCTAGGATTTGAAATGAGTTGGAAAGCTGATGAGGCAGGGAAGTGACACAAGACTATTCTAGATGACAGGAGCAGCAAATGAGAAGGCTTTCATGCTAACAGTGATGAGATTATGTAGAAGGATAGAGAAGAGGACAGCACTGGATGACGTGGTCTGTGAAGCAAACGGGAGCAAATCCATGGTGGATATTAGGCACAGAGAAAGCAAATATTGAACTTGAACGTGAAGTATAGGGATTCAATTGAGGGATTCAATCCAGGCTGGGGGTGGCATCCAATGTGAAAGGTGCCTGCTGGTGGAATCTCTCAGGCAGCAGGTGGGAGAGCTACAGGAGGAGGTGGCCAGGCTGAGGAACATCCATGTCCATGAGCAATTCCTGGACAGTATCCATGTGGAGACAGCTGATGGTGCTGTCCCAGTTGACAGGACTACTGACACTCCAGTGGAGGAGATGCTTCACACCCCAGTGGAGGAGGAGGCTCAGGGCGGACACAGCCAGCTGGTTACTTCTAGCAGCAGGCAGTGCTCCACCGCTGCTGCGAACCCTCCTGTTGTGGTAAAAGATAACCATTATGCTCTTCTTGATACAGGAGAGAAGAAATCACCCCCAGTAGTTAAGGGGGTGAAGCCTCGTACCCCTAAGGCTGGGAGGACTGCTGCCACCACTGCTAAGAAACGTAGGGTAGTGGTGGTTGGAGACTCTCTGCTGAGGGGGATGGAGACACCCATCTGTCGCCCTGACCGTTCATCCCGGGAGGTATGCTGTCTGCCAGGGGCCCGTATCCGAGATGTTACAGAGGCTTTGTCGAGGATTATCCGGCCTTCTGACTACTATCCCATGCTACTCATCCATGTAGGCACAAATGATACTGCGAGGTGTGATGCTGAGCAGATCAAGAGTGACTACAGGGCTCTGGGAGTACGGGTTAAGGAGTTTGGAGCGCAGGTGGTATTCTCTTCGATTCTTCCTGTTGAAGGTAGGGGTCCGGGCAGAAACAGATGCATCGTGGAGGTGAATGCCTGGCTGCGAAGATGGTGTCGCCAGGAGGGCTTTGGCTTCCTCGACCATGGGATGCTATTTGAGGAAGGACTGCTAGGAACAGATGGCGTTCACCTTTCGAAGCGGGGAAAGGCCTTATTTGCGCACAGACTGGCTAACCTAGTAAGGAGGGCTTTAAACTAGGTTCGACGGGGACAGGTGAGCAAAGCCCACAGGTAAGTGGGGAACAAGACCTGGGAGATGGGTTGGAAACAGGAGGGAGCACGGGCTATAATGGCAGAGAGGAAGGAGGGTCAGGGCAAAGCTGGGAGGCGAGATCAAACCAGTATCTTAGATGCCTTTATACAAATGCAAGAAGTATGGGTAATAAGCAGGAAGAACTGGAAGTGCTAATAAATAAATACAACTATGACATTATTGGCATTACTGAAACTTGGTGGGATAATACACACGACTGGAATGTTGGTGTGGATGGGTATAGTTTGCTCAGGAAGGATAGACAGGGGAAAAAGGGAGGAGGTGTTGCCTTATATATTAAAAATGTACACACTTGGTCTGAGGTGGAGATGGACATAGGAGACAGAAGGGTGGAGAGTCTCTGGGTTAGGCTAAAAGGGGTAAAAAACACAGGTGATGTCATGCTGGGAGTCTACTACAGGCCACCTAATCAGGCGGAAGAGGTGGATGAGGCTTTTTTCAAACAATTAACAAAATCATCCAAAGCCCAAGATTTGGTGGTGATGGGGGACTTCAACTACCCAGATATATGTTGGGAAAATAACACCGCGGGGCACAGACAATCCAATAAGTTCCTGGACTGCATTGCAGACAACTTTTTATTTCAGAAAGTTGAAAAAGCTACTAGGGGGGAAGCTGTTCTAGACTTGATCTTAACTAATAGGGAGGAACTTGTTGAGAATTTGAAAGTAGAAGGAAGCTTGGGTGAAAGTGATCACGAACTCATAGAATTTGCAATTCTAAGGAAAGGTAGAAGGGAGTACAGCAGAATAGAGACGATGGATTTCAGGAAGGCGGATTTTGGTAAGCTCAGAGAGCTGATAGGCAAGGTCCCATGGGAATTAAGACTGAGGGGAAAAACAACTGAGGAAAGTTGGCAGTTTTTCAAAGGGACACTATTAAGGGCCCAAAAGCAAGTTATTCCGATGGTTAGGAAAGATAGAAAATGTGGCAAAAGACCACCTTGGCTTACCCTTGAGATCTTGCGTGACCTACAAAATAAAAAGGCGTCATATAAAAAATGGAAACGAGGTCAGATCACGAAGGATGAATATAGGCAAATAACACAGGAATGCAGAGGCAAGATTAGACAAGCAAAGGCACAAAATGAGCTCAAACTAGCTATGGAAATAAAGGGAAACAAGAAGACTTTTTATCAATACATTAGAAGCAAGAGGAAGACTAAGGACAGGGTAGGCCCACTGCTCAATGAGGAGGGGGGAACAGTAACGGGAGACTTGGAAATGGCAGAGATGCTTAATGACTTCTTTGTTTCGGTCTTCACTGAGAAGTCTGAAGGAATGTCTAGTATAGTGAATGCTTACGAGAAGAGGGTAGGTTTAGAAGAGAAAATAACGAAAGAGCAAGTAAAAAATCACTTAGAAAAGTTAGATGCCTGCAAGTCACCAGGGCCTGATGAAATGCATCCTAGAATACTCAAGGAGTTAATAGAAGAGGTATCTGAGCCTCTAGCTATTATCTTTGGGAAATCATGGGAGACGGGGGAGATTCCAGAAGACTGGAAGGGGGCAAATATAGTGCCCATCTATAAAAAGGGAAATAAAAACAACCCAGGAAACTACAGACCTGTTAGTTTAACTTCTGTGCCAGGGAAGATAATGGAGCAGGTAATCAAAGGCATCATCTGCAAACACTTGGAAGGTGGTAAGGTAATAGGGAATAGCCAGCATGGATTTGTAAAGAACAAATCGTGTCAAACCAATCTGATAGCGTTCTTTGATAGGATAACGAGCCTTGTGGATAAGGGAGAAGCGGTGGATGTGATATACCTAGACTTTAGTAAGGCATTTGATACGGTCTCGCATGATATTCTTATAGATAAGCTAGGAAAGTACAATTTAGATGGGGCTACTATAAGGTGGGTGCATAACTGGCTGGATAACCGTACTCAGAGAGTAGTTGTTAATGGCTCCCAATCCTGCTGGAAAGGTATAACAAGTGGGGTTCCGCAGGGGTCTGTTTTGGGGCCGGTTCTGTTCAATATCTTCATCAACGATTTAGATGTTGGCATAGAAAGTACGCTTATTAAGTTTGCGGATGATACCAAACTGGGAGGGATTGCAACTGCTTTGGAGGACAGGGTCAAAATTCAAAATGATCTGGACAAGTTGGAGAAATGGTCTGAGGTAAACAGGATGAAGTTCAATAAAGATAAATGCAAAGTGCTCCACTTAGGAAGGAACAATCAGTTTCACACATACAGAATGGGAAGAGACTGTCTAGGAAGAAGTATGGCAGAAAGAGATCTAGGGGTCATAGTGGACCACAAGCTTAATATGAGTCAACAGTGTGATACTGTTGCAAAAAAAGCAAACGTGATTCTGGGATGCATAAACAGGTGTGTTGTAAACAAGACACGAGAAGTCATTCTTCCGCTTTACTCTGCGCTGGTTAGGCCTCAACTGGAGTATTGTGTCCAGTTCTGGGCACCGCATTTCAAGAAAGATGTGGAGAAATTGGAGAGGGTCCAGAGAAGAGCAACAAGAATGATTAAAGGTCTTGAGAACATGACCTATGAAGGAAGGCTGAAGGAATTGGGTTTGTTTAGTTTGGAAAAGAGAAGACTGAGAGGGGACCTGATAGCAGTTTTCAGGTATCTAAAAGGGTGTCATCAGGAGGAGGGAGAAAACTTGTTCACCTTAGCCTCTAATGATAGAACAAGAAACAATGGGCTTAAACTGCAGCAAGGGAGATTTAGGTTGGACATTAGGAAAAAGTTCCTAACTGTCAGGGTAGTTAAACACTGGAATAGATTGCCTAGGGAAGTTGTGGAATCTCCATCGCTGGAGATATTTAAGAGTAGGTTAGATAAATGTCTATCAGGGATGGTCTAGACAGTATTTGGTCCTGCCATGAGGGCAGGGGACTGGACTCGATGACCTCTCGAGGTCCCTTCCAGTCCTAGAGTCTATGAGTCTATGAGTTTAAGGACGTAGTTGATGGGCTGATGTGCTCATAGCTTTAGTTAGAGCTAGTAATAGTTGGGCAAGTACCGTGAAAGCTTTGTCACAGACCCATTCCTGACCCAATATTTTAATGTTAGCTCAGCACTGAGTGTCTCTTGAGAAACCCCCAGTCATACAGAATTGTGCCAACATACATAATTTGAGGCAAATGTCCTGTGAGGATTAGAATGAGATTGACAAACTAATATTTAATCTAATCTGATTTCAACCCAGATATTCCAAATTGAAGAGTAAATGCATTATCTCCTCAAACTACCTAGCCCTATTAGTATTGTTTATTCATAATAAGAGAGTTTAGCAAAAACATATTTCCTCCATCTGCCCTTTCTATTCTGCAGAATGCTGTCTGTATTGTTTCCTATTATTTACAATCCTCAAATGTCTGACATAATGAGGAGTTTTTCCACTTTGACAACAAATGGAACATCTGCCATGTAAAATGGTGATCTGTTTTTCTTTTGAGTGGAAAGCTTTAACAGATGCTTCTTCCAGTCTCAGATGAAGTCCTTGGTAAAATAGACATTGGTGGATGTTTGATTGTTCTTTACTCCTTTACTGCAACTCCCCCCCCCCCTTTTTAGAAATCAGAATTTTCATCAGTTATTGGGAGGATTAATTCACAATATTGAGAAAAGAATGCTTAACAGTATAGTTGAACGTGCTAGAAATGACAAATGCACACAGCTAGAAAAAGCAAGCGATTTTCCCAGTAGGCGGAAAAGAGATTAAGTGAGCTGCACATTCACTTTCTGACATTGCTAAGGGAAACCTCTAATGCACCTCACTGATTTTCTTTGACAAGTGAACATTATTTTTAATTTATAGTTTTGTTTTGCTTTCACATTTTTTTGAAAGTGTCTTAGGTGTTTGGAATGTCTTTTCTCATCAGATTTAATTATAGTGGTTTTCCTTTTCCGACCTCCCAAAGGTTTTCTGTAGTTGGTTGGCAGTGCTTTTGCAGGGAGATTATTCTTTTGTGTGCTGTGGCTTGTACAGTTATGAATTAAAGAGGCAAAAGTGTGTGTGTGTGTGTGTGTGTGTGTTTTGGCAGTGGGACTATGTCTTTAAAATAGCCATTTTAATGACACTCTTAATCCCTGCCATTTTACTTGATCCCTTAAATGAGCCACATAATTTATTGAATTAGGAACTAGAGTTTTAATCTTCTATTGTATACCTTAGAGCACCTTTTGGTTTCTGGCAGCCCCAGTAAAACAGTCCTCCCTTACTTAGAGCGTACGAGTGTTTATGGGAACCCTCCAAGGGCTAGAGCTTGAAGAGCGTAGTGCGTGGGATGCCTGCAGTGCTTGCTTCCAAGTTTCTGGTACACAGAACACGCTACCAAGCATCAAGAAGAATCTGTTGTACCATAGCACTCACAGCGACACCTTGTAGTGAGGTCAGTTTCAATAATAACCTGAAGTGTGTTGTGATGGTTGTCAATATGGCATCAGTAGAAACTAGCCCAACAGAAACAATTTATGCTACTGTTAATACTATTAATTTTGTCAAGTACTGATGATGTGCTTGCCACTGTAAAAGACACTAATATAGATCCTGCTCCTGGGAGTTTACAAACTAAGTTAAGTAACAGACCGATAAGGCAAACTGCACTGGTTGAACTGTTCAGTGATGATTACAGGCTTATTTTCTCTCCTGCCCCATTTTTTATAAATATCATGTATGTGAGGTGTAGCGAGTATGTCAGGCCTGCTGTGAGACAGTAAAGAGCCACAAATGGGCCTCTGTGTTGCAGTAGTGAATTTAGCCAAAAATATCAATTGTTGGGAGGCTTCATTGCCTAGAGGTTAGAGAACAGTACCTGGAGCCAGGCAACTCAAATTTTATTCATGTCTTTCAGTGTAACCTTGGACAAGTTAATTAAACTCTCTTTTGACACTCTCAGCTTTATTATCCCCATTTTACAGATTGGGATAATACTTACCCTTATAAGTGCTTTGAAATCTTTAGGTGAAAAATGTTATATAAATGTGAAGCATCTTTACTAATACAGCCACAAAAATCTTCTGCAGTAATCAGACCATATATAATCTTGCTTTAGGACACAACCCAGACTAATGCAACCAGTGCTCTGTTTAGATTAAGGTGACCTAGCCTCATTGATAGGCTCTCATTCATTTTACCTGGACGGACTCTTGTTTTCTGTCAGTGTTTCAAAGTCTCTGTTTTTAAGTCACTGTCTATGAATGTGGTGTAGCTTCTAGGAAGTGATACCAGGAACCTCAGGTGCGTGTTTAATATTCATGGTATATGTTTTTAAAAAATCAGCGCATGTTTTTAAAATGGCATAACTGCATGTGTAACAACTCATGGCACAGCATTCCAGGCCCCATTTCTACACATCAGCATGAGTCTAAGTCTCTATAAAAGTGAAAAGAAAAATCTTTTAAAGAAACAGGAAGTAGTAGCACCTATACCAGCCCCATCTCTTATGAACTGCCCTGGAGGGAGTATTTAAGGGAATTGTGCCAGTCTGACAAAACTCAGATAAATATTTCAACACCTTTTACTATTATCCTAAGAGGAAGAGCTATTCTGTCCATTGTAAGGCATTTTTAGCATTTAAAATGAACACAGAAAGCTCCGTAGGAACTACACATGATCCAACATCTAGCTTTTTAGAATGGACAGATGAAAGTGTGTTACACTATTCCTCCACATGCTATTTTGGTTAATAATCCAATTCCATGTCCATTTCAAAATTGTGTTTTTTATCTAAAAGTCCATAAATGGCTACTGCAGAAACCATCATTTTCTCCACCCCTCTCTGAAAGCTTCAGTCAGTGGTGGTGCTATACACAGGGCCGTCCTTAGGCATAGGCAGAATAGGCAGCGGCGTAGGGCCTCACTCTCCCTGGGGGCACCACTCTGCAGGCAGCCCTGACAGTGTAGAAGCATGGCTGCTGGGTCCTAGAGAGAGCCAAATGCAGCACAGTCTGAGGAATGGGATTGGCTGCTGGGGTCTCTGGGAAGGGGTGGCGGTAGGGGTTGAGAAAGGAGCTCACCTCCCCTCCACCCCACGGAGCACCCCCTCCTTTCTCCCTCCTCCCCAGGAGCACCCCTCTCTCTCTCCTCCCTCCCCTCCGTCAGGGCTGGGTTGAGTGAGGTGCTGGGGGGAGGGGAGGCTGGCTGCCTGTTGAGGAATGAAAGTGAAAGTAACTCACTTCCTCCGCAGGCAGCCAGAATTGGAATGTCACACAGGGCTGGGTTGGGGTTAGCCAGATGTGTGAAAAATCAGGATAGGGGATTGGGGTGGGGTGAGCAGATATCCCTATTTTATAGGGACAGTCCCAATTTTGGCGTCTTTTTCTTATATAGGCTCCTTTTACCCTCCCACCCCCACCCATCCCTGTCCTGATTTTTCACACTTTCTGTCTGGTCACTCTAGGTGGGGGTAATTGGTGCCTATATAAGACAAAGCCCCAAATATCGGGACTGGCCCTATAAAATCAGGACATCTGGATCTGGCCACCCTAGCTGGGGAGCGCCTCTCTCCCAGGCTGGCAGCTGCCAGCGATCCATCTCATCCGGGGGGAGCTGCACAGGGCAGGACGAGCTGCTGTGGCTCCATGGGTGCCCCGTCCCTGAGATCAGATGCTGTGCTAACTTCACCATGGTCTGTTGGGCTGGCAGCGGTGCCCATTGGCGTGTGATTGGACCTGAGGGTTTGCTGCTGCTGTTGCCACTCTGCACCCCAAGAGGTGGATTTTGGGGTCCTGCAGTTTTCCAACTATCTCCTCCTCTACTGCAGCTGTTGGACCAGCAGGCTGGGGGGTGAGCCAAGCATGAAAGCAGTACTGTGTTGCCATTTAGATGGTCATTTAACAAATATGTTTGCCAAAAATTCTTGCTAACAATCCTGAATCCAATTTCAATATTTTTTTTAAATCAATATCTTAGCCAAAAACAGAAAATTAAGTTGTTGACAATTATTAGTGACAGGTTTGGTTTGAGGCAGGGAGTGGGTCAGTTTTCATCAGAGAAACAAAAAATGTTGACTGACTTTCCTATAGCCTGTTACTCCTGATAAGAGCCCTCCAACAACTGTAATATGCTCATCTCTTTACTAGTGTATAAAGCAGGGGTCGGCAACCTACAGCACGCGTGTCAAAGGTGGCAGGTGAGCTGATTTTTGATGGTATGCAGCAGCAGGCTGAGCGGCTCAGCCCATCACTGCTCTGGGGTTCTGGCTGCTGCCCTATTGCCAGCTGGAATACCAGCCATCAGCCCCACTCAGCACCTACTGCTGGCCTGGGGACCCCCAAGGAACCCCAGGCTGGCAGTGGGCTGAGCAGGCCAGTTGAACCAGTCAACCTGCTGTCAGCCTGGGGTTCCATTCACTCAGCCGGCAGTGGGCTGAGCGGGCTGGTGGCGGGCTGAGTGGGGCCGGTGGGGGGTTGAGTGGCTCAGTCTGCTGCCAGTCTGGGGTGCCAGCAGCACTCAGCCTACTGCTACTCCGGGTTCCGGCTGCCAGCCCCTTGCCAGTCAGGAGCTCAGCCGCCAGCCCCACTCTTCCTCCTGCCAGCCTGGATGAGCAGAATCTCAGGCTGGTAGCGGGCTGAGCGGGGGGGTTGGCGGCCGGGATCCTGGCTGGCAGGAGTTGGTGGTCAGAACCCCAGACCAGCAGCGGGCTGAGCAGGGCCTGGGATCCTTGTCTAGGGTTCCAGCCACCAGCCCGCTGCCGGTTTGGGGTTTCATTTACTCAGCTGGCAGTGGCTTGAGCAGGACCAGTGGCCAAGACCTCAGATAATAACAATAGTTTATTTATATAATATAGACATAGAGAGAAACCTTCTACAAACATTAAAATGTATCTCTGGCACGAGAAACCTTAAATTACAGTGAACTTGGCACACCACTTCTGAAAGGTTGCCGACCCCTGGTATAGAGTGACTACATGTTGTACTAAGATTCTCCTGCTTTTTTTTTTCCCTGTGAGTCAGTATAACTTTTGCCAGCCCAGAAGTTGGGCAGCCAATGTTTTACGTTTTCACAATGTTTTCTCCAACTTTCATAAAGTAAATACATAGTTAATATGAGTTAAAAAGGCCAGGGACACTTCTTTGTGAAGAATCTGTACAGCAGATCATGCCCATAGATGATCCAGAAAAGAAATTTGAGGTTGAATTTTTTAATGTTGTGATGGATAAAGCAGTATCTGCTGTTGATGAAAGGTTTAATACCTTGCAAGTACACCATGAAGAGTTTGGATTTTTGTATGACATAACTAAATTCAACGAAATAGGAAAACGAGTAACTAATGACAAAGTGCAAGAATCTAGAGAGCCTCCTGAAGCACGGTGATAGTTTTGATTTAAATGGACTTGAACTGTACTAAGAATTGAGTACACTGTCATCAATGTTGCCACATGCAAAATCGGTGATGGACATTGTACAGTTTATTCATACCCGCAAACTTGTTGACATATATCCTAATGTGTACATTGCCACTCGTCATTCTACTGACAATTCCTGTAACAGTAGCAACAGGAGAATGGAGTTTCTCAAAACTAAAGCTCATTAAAAACTATCTCCGCTCTACAATGAGTCAGGAACGCTTGACTGGTCTTGCTATTCTTGTGATCGAACAAGACACGACTTTGTCTTTGTCATACGATGACATTATTACTGATTTTGCAGCCAAAAAAGCCAGAAAGATTGCTTTTAATTAAAAACAAATCTTTGTTTCAATACCTCTTCATATAAATTTCCAATAAAATTTTGATAAATTAAAAAAAATATATTATTTGTATCATTCTGTCATATCAGAATTTTTTCTATAGTGCTGCTTCTTTAGTGCTAGTCCATCAGCATTACAGTGTGCTTAATTAAGTTAAACTGGTTTTAATAATGTGAATGTGGCAAGTTTTCCAATACTATAAGCTTATGTTTGTGTTGCTAAGAGCAGATCAGGCACAGGGGCACCAGTTTAATAATCTTGCCTAGGGCACCATAAATCCTAAGGCCGGCCCTGGCTATACATCCGTGGCTCTCAACCTTTCTGGACTACTGTACCCCTTTCAGGAGTGTGATTTGGCTTACATACCCCAAAGTTTCACCTCACTCACTTAAAAACTACTTGCTTACAAAATCAGACATAAAAATACAAAAATGTGTCAGCACATTATTACTGAAAAATTGCTTACTTTCTCATTTTTACCACAGAATAAGATAAATCAGTTGGATTATAAATATTGTACTTACATTTCAGTCCATAGTATATAGAGAGCAGTATAAACAATTGATTGTATGAAATTTTAGTTTGTACTGACGTTGCTAGTGCTTTTCATGTAGCCTGTTGTAAAACTAGGCAAGTGTCTAGATGAGTTGATGTGCCTTCTGGAAGATCTCTCCATACCCCCAGAGATATGTGTGCCCTTGGTTGAGAACCATTACTATAGATAAAGGAGCCCAAATTTGAACTCATGGGTATTGGGTCCTAGTGTTTGCCAGATATTCCTCTGCTAAGGAACTCACTGCCATCACATACCATGCTGAGCCTTGATTCTTGCAGCCTTGGCAAATGAGCTCTATAATGCCGATGGCCATGTTAGTGAGCAGTTAGATGTAATTTTTTAAACTAGCTTTAATCCAAAGAGGAGGAGAAGAAAGTTTGGATCTTTTCAAAGAAGATTTTACATTTTTCTAAATTTGGTTAGAGACATTGGGGCCCTATGATGAGGAGCACCCTAGAAATGCTTATTAATAATAATTATGAGTACTTGTGTCTACAGCATCATAAATCAACAGTGAAACCCAGTTTGAGCTCTAAAATCAGATCTAGGGAAAACTACTGTCCCAGTGATATGACTTGCTACTCAGAATTGTCTAGGTGGAGCTTAGATTTAACTCCATTTACCTTCCATGGTAGAATGAAAGGGTAATGTGTCTGCGTCAGAGTTATCATCATCTGAATACAGGAAAAGCAGCAAAGAATCCTGTGGCACCTTATAGACTAACAGACGTTTTGGGTCTGTTAGTCTATAAGGTGCCACAGGATTCTTTGCTGCTTTTACAGATCCAGACTAACACGGCTACCCTCTGATACTTGAATACAGGAAACATTTTTAAACAGTCATGTCTGTTTTTTTTGTCCTGATCTGCACCCCATTGCTTAAGAAAGGCCAGATAGACAAAGATTAATTTATTTGCCTATTTGCCACGGTTTTTGATAAACATTTTTGTTTTGGTCATTTGTTTTGGTCATTTGTTTCACAGTGATTAAAAGACGAGACTACATAACTTTGTATCAGTGATGGTTTTGACAACAAAAACCCTTAAAAGTGCAGCACTATATCTTTTGTTATAGAACAGCTATATTTTTGTTCTGCTTACATAAGGACATAAATTATGAACACGCTCTCCTAGTGTTCTGCTTTATTTTTACTGGCAATTACATAAAAAGAAATTTGACAGAAACACATGCAATCACTAAACGTCGTACCATATTAGCAATATACTTACATTCATGTGAACCTGCAACTGAGTTCTGTTTTAGCTCTCTTTCATAAACCCTATCTTGAAATAGTTGAGCTAATACCAGAAAGCACATTCTGCTTTTGTTACAGCCATATCGCCTATTAAAGCACATTTGGAACATAGGTACATGAGAAATTTGGAATATAATATTAGATTTTAACCTATGTATAACAGGCTCAGATGAAATCGCAAATTAAAACAAATTTCCTTCAATTTCTAGCTTTCATATATTAGTAGCTATACAAGAATTTGATTCTATATAATATTTAAACCTATTGTTTATTGTTCAGGTGACATAATAATAACTTCCTTATCTCATTGAGACTGTTGTACTTTATCACAGCGTCTGATGAGATAAATAATTTGCTGCTATTGTTTAATTAAATGCATGAGGATGTGAAGGAATATTTCAAGTTGTTTTTGTTTCTCCTGGTTTGTAGCCAACAAAGTCTTCTGGATGAACAAAGCCCTCTAGACTGCCTGTTATGTAGATTAATTGACAGCTTTCACTTTATATTGGTTCTCTTTATTCTGCTTGAGTGCTCATTCAAAGCCCTTAATCACTTATCTTGCAAAAAGAAGAGAGTTAAAAATATATAAAACAAACATATTTCAGCTAATTAGGCGGGTTTTAGACAAGTAGATTATTTTTTCTTTTTGAGAACGTTATATAATATGAAAGGATTGGAGTTAAAATGACAGAAGTTGAGATTTGAAGTTTGTCTTTAAGCTACTCCACTGTATGTTGGTTATGCAAGAGATCTCGGAGTAACCTGGATCATTGAGAAACTAGACTAAAGAAAGTACTAGGAAATGTTGGCTTCCATCTCCTGTTTCTGTGATTCCTTTTAAATGCATGTTGTGGGTGGAATTTCAGACTCTTGTCTCTATCTTTTAGAAGTCTAGAAGTATAGTGGCATGTTGAGTGTCTTACAGATTTAACAGCATATGTCTTATAATTTCTGGGGACTTAGTTGGCCATAAATTTGAAGCGTGACATTTCTCAAGGGAGTGTTTTCTATATCTTTATAATTTATCCAACATTTTCATATAATTCTGAATGTTTACTGATAATCATATAGCGTGCATGCAGTTATATCCCAGGCTAAGATTTTGAAATTTTAGGAGATCTTGTCCATTTTTAAATTCTTTTCAGATGTCAAGTATGAATCTCCTTATCACCAACAAAACCCCGAGGAGGGATTGATTTAATCAATTGATCAAAATTTCTTCCTTTACTTTGTGACAGCCTGTGGCCCAAATCCTGCTCCCTTCTGCAGGCATGTACCACCCAGAGGGTAGTGGAAAGGGAGTGTAGGATGCCAGGATATTGCACAGCAGGATCTGAAGCCCCAGTATGTCTCTCAACTGCTCCACAGGGAATCCACCCACATGCTTGCAGGGAGGAATTCTGGAGAGGGGCAGGGTACATGTATTGATATGGCCAATAGATTATCTGCACTTACACGGATGCATTAGCTGGCACATGTAGCCACATGGTATACATAGACCGTCACTGACAGGTGTTTGTCTAACCTCTTCTTAAAAACATCCAGTGATTTAGATTTCAGAACTTCTCTTGGAAGCCTATTCCAGAGCTTAACTATCCTTACTGCAAGAAAGTTTTCCCTAATATTTAACCTAAATCTTCCTTGCTGTACATTAAGCCCATTACTTCTTGTCCTACCTTCAGTGAACATGGAGAATAATTGATCACCATCCTTTTTATAGCAGCCTTTAATATAATTGAAGAAGACTGTTACTAGATTCCCCGCTCTGTCTTCTTTTCTCTCAACACTAAACATGCCTAGTTTTTTAACTTTTCCTCATAGGCTAGGTTTTCTAACCCTTTTATCATTTTTGTTGCTCTCTTGTGGGCTCTCTCTGATTTATCCACATCTTTCTTAAAGAGTAGTGCCCAAAACTGTACACAGAACTCCAGCTGAGGGCTCACCAGTGCTGAGTTGAGCAGAAAAATTATCTCCCATAGCTAGCACATGACACTCCTGTTAATACACCCTGGAATGATATTGTCTTTATGAGTTTCATCTTGTTGATTTCAGACCAATTCTCCAATTTATCAAGATCATTTTGAATTCTAATCCCGTCCTCCAAAGTGCTTGCAACCCCTTCCAAGGTGGCTCTGTTTATACAGCGTCCAGGACACTTGGGCCCTGATCTTGACTGGGTCCCTGGGTTCTACCATAATATAGATAGTAGTAGTAGAAATAGTAAAAGAGGGATGTATCGCTCACTTTTATCACACAGTGGTTTTAAACTTCATCTGAAATGCTCCATAGGAGTTCGATGCTTTAGCCTTTGCAGGCAGTGAAGTCACCATTGGTAGTTTAATTATTCTGTATGCATTTAAAGAAGGACAGTGAATCTACTATTAAAGAATTAACAGATACCATTTTTAGACTTGAAGGTTCAGTATCTGTCAGGGGCCCCACTCAGGAATTTCTAAAGCTGAATGGAATTTAGAATCTCTTAATTACTTTATTCTCCGGGCTAGAATGCAAGGGTATTTATTTACATTGTGACAGAAGACTAACACTTTTGGTTAAGCCTTTTTTGTAACGATGAATCTTTCTGTAACAGCTCCCACGCAGAACTTAGTGGTGGAGTGATTGTGGCTGACCCATTAAAAACTAAGGCCAGATTTGGTGACCTTCATGAGCAGTTATATTGTTCCAGGTCTGGAGACTTACCAGTTGTGAAAGGGCATCCTTTCTGAGAGGCAGCAACATATATGAGCTCTTTGTTCAGGATTATCTAGCTATGGAATGGAATATCACGAAGGAAATATTGCTAAATCATTTTGCTGAAGCCTGACAAAGTATTTGGCCTAGACTGTTTACCAAGTGGACACTTGCAAAATTTGACTTTATTTTTATAATTTTGATGGATAACAACACTGATTTGTATTTTAAGCTTATGTCTGTTTTTATTAATTTTAAATGTTCACAATTGTGGTGGAGCGATCAGACAATGGGTGTGTGTGTTAGACAATATTTAATGACAGTAGACGGTGAGATGCAAAAACACAAATTGTCAACATCATGTCAAAATATACAATGTAAAGATCCTTAAATCAAACTCTCATTAAAATTCTCAAGCAGTATTTTTCTTACTTTGCCTATCTGTTACTTTGATTAATATCAATGGAAATTTTGTCATCAGTTTGATGAAATCAGCATTTACTGATTAAAAATCAAATCCTTCCAAGACTATATGTTGTACTCTACCCTCCATATTATTTAATATGTGAGCTCTTCTTAGACGTATATAGTCAAGCTATATCTCTATTTAGGTAACTTGCCAAATATTTAAATTTAGCAGTTGCCCTCCTCAAAACTAAAAAGCTCTTATGCATGTATCATATTAGACCTGTTGCCCATTTAAATGCAGAATTGTTGTGTCAGATAACCTAGACAAAATTTAATCCTATTTCTAACATCTATAAATATTTTGACACTCTAATTAATCGTAGCTACCCTCTTTAAAAAGTCACATTTTTGCATCTTGTAAGATCCCTGGTTAAAAACATTGACTCTTCAGTATACTGAAGAAAACTATGATGGTTTCTTTTAGCAATTGTCCTCAGTTTTACTTAATATCATTTAGATATTAGATAAAATTCATATTTCTCAAGAGTATGTTTAAAATAGTTAAAATGGCTTCTGTTTGTTAAGGATGCATCTGCCCTATTGTGCTACAGTTGTTGAGAAATTTTCTTCTAAAAGCTGGCTTTTCCAGACACAATCAACCATCGAAAGGAGATTGCCTCTTCAATTTCAGCAGTCCCTAACATGACAAATTTCCCCTCCCCTGAAATATGCTTTTTCCAAAATATCTCTGGTATACTAGAAGATTGTCTCAAGTTTAAATTTATTCCTATAGCCTTTTTGATGGTGAAACATGTTATTGAAGTTCAATATTATTGAAGTAAAAATACCTTCCCCTGAGTTGACATTGGGTTACTTCGCTGCTCATCCAACTTGGAAAAACCTGTTAGCATTCTTAAGACTATGTTGCAGACTTTGATTCTTTTTGGGCTTCCTTACCTCCTTATAATAATCTTAAGCATACAAAGACTTATTCTCATTCAGGGACCTTTCCTGATCTAGTTAAATACTGTATTTCTTAATTGTATTTTTGAAAATGGACTCATTACATTTGTCACTGGGCACAGATAATAAAAGTGCATAAACACAACATGAAATTGGTCAATTAATGTCAATTGGCTATGGACTGACTCAGCTCCGAGTTACTTGATCTTTAGTTGGGTTCTCTAAGAACATGCTTCTTTGCCACATGCGTGTTCATCTTCTGTACCTTGTTTGAAACGCTAAACCCAGCATAGGTCCATGAGTGCTGAGTCACGTTCCTTTTATTGAGATGATAGTGTAGATGTGTTAGAACCTCATGCTATTTTTAAAAAGAAAATTAACATACCCAGTTGTAGGGCTAAATTAATTTCTTTAATTCAATTCCAAGTGCAAACAAGGCTAATAGCTCTGTTTTATCCTTAATGGTGTAAAAAAGGCCATTAAATTATTCATGGTGCATATTTATGCATTATTAAAGTATTTTTTTGACAGACTCACTTTCAGAAAACCTCTAACATCATTTTTTGTCAAGAGCAAGGTTAGTTATGGCTGGAAACCTACATTTTGTTGTACATTCTAGTTCTGAATAAAGGACCTGTTTTTTTAACTGAGCACTACATATCTATACAGTCATGAATCAGCAAAACACTGATTGGCTTTGGTGTATCAGTGTGCTTAGTGGAGAATGCCACATTTAATCAGGATAGCTTTATTCCCTGTACTGTATATTTTTAAAACAAGCAGAAGATTTGTTCTGACTGAAGTCTTCTAAATGGCCACATTTTTTCCCCTCCTACTCTCTGAAAACACACAAATCCAACTGGAAAGCTAAATCAATAGAGACCTGATCCCTCATTTGCATGCTAAAGGGAAAAACCCTGTTTTGCAGATAGTGTTCAGGAATCAGTCACACTCTTTGAACCACTAAAGCTTGCTTAAACATTCTTTAGAAATAAATCTCTTTTGAAGATTGCTGTAGCTAAAGACCTCCAAACCAGAAAACTGCATGAGTTGTATAAGAGCCTCTATTTTTCGCTCACACGTACACATTTTTTAAAATTAGCATCCATTATTGTGGACCATGGAAATATATATTCAGAACATGGGTAGTTTAAAAGGACATTGTCAAATAATGTTTTTGGATTTGCTTTAGTTTTGTTCCATTTTTTTATGAAAACCCACAGAGAAGCTTGAAGATTTGCTTTTGCTACTGAATTTTGCCTTTAACTTTTGTCAGTTTTTCCTTTCCTCCTGCTAGTATTTCTCCTGGAGTTGATGCTAATATTTTTTGTTTGTTTGTTTCACAATAATTTCAATATATGTAGCAGTCTATATACCAAATTAGTCTGATTTCTTAACCATCACTGATAATGACAAAAAAGTCTGGGAATAGTACTTGCTGGTTATTGCTACAGGAGAGGGACAGGAACAGAAAATATCCTTATTTTGTGAATCCTTCCAAGAAAGTGGCAATTAAAAAAAAAAAAAAAGTCACATGGCAGAGTTGTGAGCCTTTCTTCCCTTCTATTTTCTAGAACTACTGGGCTGAGGCAGGCAGTGTGCTGTGCAAGTTTCCACGCACAGGCTCTGCCAATGCACTTTCATATTGATCTGCAGAGAGAGAAAAACACATGCATCCATTGCAGGCTTGAGGGTCTCAAACAGAGGCTGCAAGTTATGTCAGTAATGGTTTTGTGATGTGAACCAATTGTGATTAGGAGGAAACCAACAAACTCATTTTCACAAGACACCTAAAGTCAATATTTGAACCTGATATTAGAAAGGGACATTTAACTGCATTAACCTTATTGTTTTAAGCCATGTCTAGATTAAGAAAATAGGTTATGTTATAAAATGTTAGCTAATACATTTAACTAACATGATTTTAAATAGGACTTTGCACGTAGTGTAGACAGGTCAAGTCATGTTTGGAAACATGGGCTGGCATAATAACCAAAGAAACAACATTTCTCCTTAATTCCATTTGATTCCAGTGTGCTGGGAAGAGAAAGAGCAGTCAAACTGAGTCACTAAATTGTTAATACCCCATAACCTTGTGGGGTCTGATAGGGAAGATACTTGGCTACTTGTTGCTGAGTTGTTTGAATGACTTTCTGAACCTGTTACCCACAAAACTCCCCATAATTTTGAGAGTGACATAAGGAAGTGAATTTCAAAGGCTATCAATTTTGTTATCTAAAGATAACCTTTTAACCGATATGGAGAGCACTTTACTGCTCTCATTATACTAACATATAATCCTTTGTCTCCCCTGTCCTTTTTGGGGGGTCTTTTTATGGTAGAGATACATATACCTCTCTGAAACCTCTACCTAAAATGTAAAGGTAGCTAGCTGTGTCAACACTGTTATCACTAAGATTTTAATTACACAGTTAGGGGAAAAAAACCAACCAAATAAATCCAGTCAAGTTTTCTACAACAACCATAACTTGGAACCCTATTGTGTATGTACTACTTTTCTCGTGGCATATATGGGTTTAACTCCTATGCTTTATAGTATATGTGCAGTATGGATGTTCCTCTGGAAACTCTAACTTTGAATGCCCTAACTTTTATGTGTTTAAAACTTCTCATGTAGGTTTTTTTTTTGTTTGTTTGTTTGTTTTTTGAAAAAAAAGGATTAAGGAAATGAAGATAAGGAGGCTTGCTAGAGCTCATATAAACACATGAATCAAGAGAACAGTCACTTTTTTTTTTTTTCCAAGTTTGTGCATTTGAGAGTTATATCCAGGGCAAGAGAACCCTTACATCCTGAAGAGCACACATGTGTTTTTGTGAAGCTGTGGGCTTTTGGGTCCATCAGAAAAGGACACAAGTTTAGCTGGGCTCCTCTAGATGCCATATTATAGATAGGCAGTGATGGGGGAGGTTCCTGAAGAATTGTACTGAGGTGATCCAAGTAGGATCATAGGGATTAATAACTATTTGCAGATACTGTACTCCCATACACACTCACACCCATCAGATGTGTCTTCACTCCCATAAGCCATGCCTCATGGTCGGCACCAGTGGTTCTTAACCAGGAGTTTGGGGCCTCCTGGGGGGCTGCAAACAGGTTTCAGGTGGTCCGCCAAGCAGGACCAGCGTTAGACTTGCTGAGGCCCATGGCAGAAAGTTGGAGTCCCACTGCATGGGGCTGAAGCCCAGGGCCCTGAACCCTGCCACTGGGGCTGAAGCAGAAGCCTGAGCAACTTAGCTTCATGGTGCCGCATGGGGCACTGGGCAATTCCCCCTTAACGCCAGCCCTGGCGTTTCTATGGAGAAAACCAGTTATTGTGGCACAAGTGGGCCGTGGAGTTTTTATAGCATGTTTTGGGGTGGCGTCAGAAGGAGAAAGGTTGAGAATCCCTAGTCTACACTGCTACTGATACCTGTTCTGGGGAGGGCTACATGGCTGCGTACACTACATGCTGCCAAAAAAGCATGCAATGTAGACATACATTAAGGGTATGTCTCGTTTTGGAGACTATACTGGATAGCTATATTGGCATAGCCCCCTAATGTAGACAAGAATTTTTTCCATTGGTGTAGAAACACCACCTCTCCAAACAATGTAACTATGTCAACGGAAGCACTCTTCTGTCAAAATAGCTGTGTCTACACTGCGGGTTATGTCGGCACAGCTGTGTTGGTCAGCGGTGTGTTTTTTCACATCCACGGCCTTGATGTAGCTACGCTAATATAACTTTCAAGTGTAGACCAAGCCTAAGCTACCATCTTGCCCCACTATATGTTCCCTCAGAAGAGCAAAGTTTAGGCACATCAGGAGGATAATGTGTAGAATATTTTGTGGCTAGATGGAGGATCTCAGGGCACACAAAAATTGCTGATTTTTTTTAATTAAAAAAACCTCAGATTGTTTAAATTTAAATTGGATTTTTATTTAAATTACAGATTTATTTTTTTTAAATATACCCATTCAAAATTAATTGAAATTGACAACTGTTGAGACCTAAACTTCTTGTAATCCATTAAAATCATTTAATTTAACACAAAAAATATTAAACAGTATATGCTTGCTGCCAAGTTTTAAAAACAGTCAAGCCATTGAACTGCTTGAAGTCACTGGCTAAGCTCCTGAAACCTGAGTTTCTTGAAGTACTAAACCAGTGTTTGACAGCAGTAGCCTTCTGCAGGTGCAGAGAGAATATTTTCTTTGTTACAGGTTATTCAACTAGATCAGGGGTTCTTAAACTTCTTCCTTGAATCATGACCCCCTTTTGACAACAAAAATTACTACACAACCCTAGGAGGTGGGACCGAAGCCTGAGCCCACCCAAGCCCCACCACCTTGGGCTGGGGCCAAAGCCTGAGTTCCACTGTCCCAGGTCAGGGGAAGGGCCCAAAGCCCAAAGGCTTCAGCCCCAGGTGGGGGGGCTTGTAACCTGAGCCCTGCCACCCAGGTCTGAAGCCCTCAGGCTTTGGCCCCGGATGATAGGCTCGAGTTTTGGCCACAGGTGGTGGAGCTGGACCTTTGGCTTCAGCACTGGGCCCCAGCAAGTCTAACGGCAGCCTTGGTGACCCCATTAAAATGGACTTGCGACCCACTTTGGGGTCCTGACCCACATTTTGAGAACTGCTGAACTAGATCAGTTCAATGACTAGTTCATTCAAAGTTAAGAAACCAGTTGGAATTTGTAAAAGCAGGAAAGCTGTCTTTCCTTTTCCAATTTGTGAAAAAAACTAGGTGTTAGAGGAGGAGACCTACTAGTTTTAAAATCTTCAAGGATGTGGTGATGAAAAACAATCAGTTCAATTGACTAACTACAGATACTATTTCCTTTGTTTAATCAATCAATTTTAAATGCAAAGCATGTTTTAATTAACTTTTTTCTCATGGATCCAGCACCTTTAAGGTAGTTTTTAAATAATAATTAAAATGGTGTCTTTATACATTTTATTGAATTTGAATTTCCATCCAAATATAGATTCACACAAGTCAAGCAAAAATTAATCATAATCCCATAAAATGTTAAGCTACATAATTGATTAAATAACTGTGTATAGATACAGAGTATTGCCCTGTTTAGCAAAAAGAAGCACCATATTTAGTGTAAAGCCTATGTTTATTGCAAATCAACATGTTTTAATGGTTACCAGCAAATCAACTTCTCTTTAGGAAAGCTACTAAAAAACACAATTAAATTAGATTTAAATCAAAAGCTTGCTGATTTAAATCATGATTAAAATCAATGATTTAAACAGCTTTGATTTAAATCAATCCACCCTGGAGGAGTTCACTTTACTTTTCATTGTAATCAGTCGGGCTCATGAATGGAGATGGACTTTCACTTCAAAAATGTATAAACAAAACAGTAGTAACTGGTAAGATCTGCCCCATCCACCTGAGGGAAAGCAGCTATGCTATCTCCCTATAATGCATGTCACTGCTTCAGTTTGGACACCCACAACCGCTACAGGGGGTGCACTTTTTTTTTTTTTTTTGGTGCAATGGGATGGGGATCAGATTGCTTACAGGTATTTTGATGCTTTCCTATCAGGTTGCACTGCAGATATTTGGAGTCCATCTTATTAAGAATGTTTGGACTTTTTGTGTGTTATGATCACTTTCTTTGTTAGAAGAAGTGATAATGTGATTCTATAGCAAACCACAAACTCTGACCATTTAAAAACTACCAAGTAGAAACCCAAGATAAGGATGCGAATAGATTGTCTTCACTAACAATGCTGTGTCTTATGAAAAGTTCAGAAAATATGCAGCCTTCACATTGCATTGTGCTTTTTCGTTATTGGTAGCATACAGATCAACTTTCCAATCTGGGAAGTGGTTTTCTAAGCTGTGTTTATGTTGGCAAATCAGATGTTAAAGATGCAAATAAACATTAATATTGTGGAGTTAGGCAGGGGTGCTGAGAGCTATTGAACCAAATTGTAAACCCTCTATATGATGGAAACCACTTGAAGACAGGAGGTGCTGCAGCACCCCTAGTTCCAGCACTTAAGGAGTTAGGAAATTAAAAACCACATGAGTTGCAGAACCATATCAACATTTTCCAGGTTTATCAGTCTTTTTATTTTATATGCACATAATATTCATTGCCATCAGTTATATTTTGAGATTGAGGGGCAGAGCTTTATTTATATTACAAATAAAGTGAAATACACAAATATTTTGCATTCAATTACATGGAAGTGATGACATGAATATATCTCACCCACTGCTTTACAAATGAATGATTCTAGTCCCACATAGCATAATCATCCTATTAAAACAAACGTTTTGTTCTATGTACAGTAAAGAGTGATGTTAGCTAGAGCTGAATGTTAAAAACATGAATTATTTAACATTTTGTATATGTATTCTGTGTCTATAGTGTACGTATAATTTTATAAATATGTAAAACCTAAAATGAAACGCATTGCCTAGTGCTGTGGCAGCACTACGAAGATCAAATTTTTTATTACTCTTTTAGGATCACATTGTCTTAAAATTAAATTAATTGGGCCAAATCCTACTCCTATTTTAGTAAATAACGAAGCACTTTTAAATTGATTTGTATGTGCATTACAACTTGAGTATTAAAACAGTATTTATGGACACCAAGAAGATAGGTTTGACATTAACATATTTATATTCATTGCCAGCTTACATCCTTATAATTTTATTTTCTGAATCACAGAACAGAAAGAAAGCAGGTACTGAACTGTGCAATGTGTTTTGTGGAGTGTACTCAGAACAGTAATTGTGTGTTTAGCCATCCTACAGATATGGCTATTTATTAATTGAGTCAGAGTCACTCAAACCTCAGTGTGATAGCAGCAAAAAGTGTTTATTCCTTTGAAATCATTTTGCATATTTGTATCCATAGTTTTTCTCTTAATATGTAATGGAAAGTTATTTTTAGTGGAAAGGTCTATCTTGTTCCATTAGCTGGGAGTTTGGTACACATCAGATATTTCCTGTATTTGAAATGCCCTGTAGGCTAGGGCACTGGCTCAATGTTGAGCATTGTTATTTACCTAGGCATGAATTACAGTCCCTGCAATAAAGGCAGAAATGTGAACTTACATGGGTTGACAAAGGCAAGTTTCTAATACTCATGTGCAGCCCTTTTTTCCCCTGGGAAAAAAATCTCTTTTCACCATTTTATGCTAAGTGGTCTGAAGCTACTGTTGGCAAGCACCCAATGCCGACGTCTGACTAGTGGCCTGCACCTGCTCCTGCTACTACCAATCAGCAGGGGTTATCTCTGTAATGAGCTCAGATACATACATAAAAAAGGAAAACTAGGGTAACGTGGAAGGAACAGAACAAAAGTAAACAGCCCTGTGTGTTAGGTCATTAGGAGGTCCATAAATCCCATCTCACATGCATAGCATTGCGCAGATGTTGCTCTAGTTTTATTAAATTAAAATATCTTAAAATTCAGACATGTCAAAGGAGACAGAAAGAAGGGAGGCAATCAAAGTTAAAACCAGCACAGCACCATTATCTCATGCCTAGCCATTGTACTGTGTGGCCCTCCATTTAGATCACTGTTGTGGTCTAGTAAATCATATTTTCAAAGCATAGCAAGGGCACTTATCATTAAGTGCTAAATCCAAGGCAAGTTTTTACTTGGCAGCTATTTTTTTGTTATTTGAACACAAATGCTTGAAAATTTGCTTAACTTCTGAAGAACACTGAATTTTCATGTTCTGATATCTCAAAAAGAGCCTGACAGAATTTTAGCAAACCGCCCCAAAAATGTACTGCTTGACTAAGAATAAACACAGGAAAGTGCAATCGCCTATCCCCCTGCAGAAAATTAAAGCAACATTCCAATATAAAATACCTAACTATAACTCAGCTCATTTGCACCTATCAAATTTGGGGATCTTTCACGTGCATTTCCTGACGCATTGTAGACTGAAATGTTGTCTGATTTTAGCAAATATTTCAGAAATTATTTCACTGTACCAACACATTGTCTGACTAAATGTTATTTTGTATAACTATTAAAAAACAAAAACAAACAAAAATCCCCCAAATACCTTAGTGAATCAAAACATATATTTGGTAACACTGCATAGGAGGGATTGTTTTCTTCATTCTTCCATGACAGAAGAACATGATGTTAACTTGAAATACTTCTTTTTGTGGACTAAACTGTTTCTGTGTATGTTAATCATGTTAATCACATCTGCCAAATAATTAATGTATCTTTTAGATGTCATTATGTGGCATAAATCTTTGTGAAATGAAATGTTAATATTTCTCAGAAGGCCCTGGCAAGCCAAAAAGTGTTTGACTCACAACTGAAATCTCATAAAGTCCTGCCAGCAGTGAATGCTACATGATGTCCATATCAAAATGGTTTCACTTATACCTTTAAAAAGACAGTAATAAAACATTTCTTCTGTCTTCTTTCTTGCATCATGCCAAATATGATTCCAGCATTTTTGAGTGTTTCGTATTTCAGGTCAGTTTTTAATACATTGGATAGACCAGCTTGAGGTCTGTCCTGCTATCCCCAGCCGTGGCTCACCCCCAACATTTGCGTCCTCCACTCCTGCTCTAGTTCTGTAGTGTGTCTGGCAGAAATCCCATGACCAGGCCGACTTCCTCCATTACAAATTTGTTCTCTCTTCCTTCAGTTCTGCCATCTTCCTAGCTGAACAACTCTACTTCTCCAACTTAATTGTATCACATGACCTCAATCCCAGCTGCCTTTTTGCCATCTTTGATTCCTCACTCCTCAAACCCTCCCCACCTTCTGCCTCTACTTCTCTCTCCACACAGGATTGTGCCAATTTCTTCCAAGAGAAAACCAACAGAATACATGACCTTCCTCTCCCCTGGGCTCATCTTCCTTTCTCCCTTCCCCTTCCCCACTGACAACTCTCTCCTCCACCACAGACACAGAAGTTTCTCATCTGCCCTCCTCCTCAAACACCTCCACTTGCCCCAGTGATCCCATCCCATTTCCTGATCTTTCTTGCGCTCACTCACATCCCCTCCCTTACTCTTGTCCTTAACCGGTCACTCTCCTTTGGCTCTTTCCCCTCACAATACAGTTATGCTTTGCTGTCTCCCATTTGAAAAAAACCCATGCTGGATCCCTCTTGCCTCTCCAACTACTTCACCACCTCCCTTCCCTCTCTAAGCTCATTGAATGTGCTGTTTACAATTGCTGTCTGGATCTCCTCTCCTCCAGTCTGGCTTCTGCCACTGAAACTGCTCTTGCCAAAGTCTCTAATGACCTCTTCCTGGCCAAAGCTCAGAACCAGTACCCCATCCTCCTCATTCTTCACCTGTCAGCTACCTTCAAAACCACTGACCATGATTATCTTCCTGAAATAATGTCTTCCTTTGGCTTCTGTGACTCTCCTCTCCTGGTTCTCCTTGTACCCCTCTAATCACCCCTTCAGCATGTCCTTCAGAGACTCCTCCTCCCCATCTTCCCCTTTCAACTTTGTGAGGGGGTTCCCCAGGGCTCTGTCGTTTGTCCCCTCTCTTTTCCTTCTGCACCTTAGGTTATCTCATCTACAGACACAAATTCAACAAGCATCTCTATGTTGATGACTCACAGCTCTACCCCTGTACTCCAGACCTGTCTCCTTCTGTCCAAACTAAAATCTCAGTCTGTCTCTATGGTATCTCCTCACTCATATGTAGCCCTCAGTTCAAGTTTGTCATAACTAAAACAGTGGTCTTAATCTTTGCCCCCTAAGCTTTCCCTTTTTGTGGTCACTGTGGATGAAACCACTGTCTTGCCTGTCACTCTGCCTGTAACATGGGCATCGTCTTTGTCTCAGACCTCTCTAGGTCCTCACGTCCAGGTTATGTCTATATCATGCCAATTCTCTTTTGCATAATATCTCTAAGATAACACCTTTCCTAGCTGTCCACATAGCTAAAACTCTTATCCAAGCTCTTATTAAACATCTGGATTACTGCAATATCCTTTCCTTTGGCCCTGACAAATCTTGGCAATCTAGCCCCACTCATATCTATTCAGAATGCTGCTGCAAAGATAATTTCCTAGCTTGTCACTTTGACCATGTATCATCTGTCCCTTTGCATTCCCTCACTGGCTCTGCCTTCATCAAACATAAGCTATTTGTCTTCACTTTCAAGGCCCTTCACAGCCTGTTCCCACCTACCTGTCATCTCTCATTCACTATTAAGATGTTGACTGCTGCCTTCTATCAGCCCAGCCTCCCTCATCCATCATCATTGTTAAATTTTCAAACAAGCACCTTCATGCTTTCTCCCATGCTACCCCTCAAACTTGGGAGGAGCTCCTTGTAAACATCCACAAAACTGATGCATTATTCTCCTTAAAATTCTCCTTTTCCATGATGCCTACAAAAACTGGACAACACTTAGGCCACTGGTATATTGAGCCCACTGCCTGTCCTACTGGGCAATGTTGCCTTATTGTTTCCTTGTACTCTTCCATCTATCTATCGGTCTCTAGCCCTCTGTTGTTTCTTGCTTTGTACTTCAACTATAAACTTTTTATGGCCAGGATCATCTTTTTGTTCTGTTTGTCCAGTGCCTAACACAGTGGAATTCTGATTATCAACTAGGGAATCCTAAGCACTACCACAATATAAATAATAATAATAATAATAAATTAATAAAGTCAAGGTGTTTTGGTAATAACAACATAATTAGTTTAAATTGTGTGAATGTGCAATTTTTTAAAAAGCAGCAAAGAGTCCTGTGGCACCATGTAGACTAACAGACGTATTGGAGCATGAGCTTTTGTGGGTGAATACCCACTTCGTCGGATGCGTATCGTGGAAATTTCCAGAGGCAGGTATAAATATGCAAGCAAGAATCAGGCTGGAGATAACTTATCTTTCAAATGCCTTATTATTATTTTTTTTTTACTCTAGATGAATTAGGCAGTCTCTGTATCAATAATAATGATGTCTTTACTTATTTGGGAGTCTTGTAATTTGCGCTATGGCCTGCAATCATATACCTTCCTGATCCTTATGTTCTTTAGGTTTCCCTAATGTTAGTGACCTCACAGTCCCTATATAAAGTGAAGCAGACAAAATTGTTTATATTTTGTGGGAATTTGGCCTTGGATTTATTCATAGTGTTGCATAAATTCTGTTCACTGCTGTAGATTTGGAGTTGGTGTCAAAGCAGAGAACAATGGAGGAGTCAATAGGGCAGTGCAAACGGGTAAGGAATCCAAAGATTTTAGAGGAGAAATTAGACTGAAGCATCTAAAAATGTTGGGATGAAAAAAGCTCAAAGTGGGCCAGAAATCCACTAGTTTAAAACTAGCTTAAAATATTTTTCATTTTTATAGGTCTGTGAGACAAAGGAGGTTTACAATTTAATTTCTAGAATGAATACTAGGCTGTTAGACTTTGAAATCCTCCATTCATATTGGTAGCTTGTGCTATTTGGACTTCAGGATGGTTTGCAAAGTGTTAAATGACAGCTCAATACAGGATAATATATTGGCATATACAGGTAAAAAAGAAGCATGGAAAGGATTAATAAGGGTAACAATAGTGGGGACTGCTTTGATGGAACCACAAAAGGAGAAATATCATGATGCCGAGATTCAAGTCAATAGAGTTTTTAAAGGATGAAATGCAGCTGCACTTGAAAGAAGAGATTTGTGTTCTCAGGCACTTACGTTTTTAATTAAGCCAAGAATGCTCTGAGTTTAATTTAACTACTTTACATTGTTTCTTTGTGTGTGTATCTATGTATCCCAAGACAGACCAGTCCTCGCTTACAGACAGCCCCCGAAGCTGAAGCAAGTACTCACCAGCAACCACACACCACAAAACAAAAGCACTAACCCAGTAACCTATCCTTGCAGCAAAGCCTGATGCCAACTCTGTCCACATATTTATTCAAATGACACCATCATAGGACCTAATCACATTAGCCACGCAATCAGAGGCTCATTCACCTGCACATCTACCAATGTGATATATGCCATCATGTGCCAGCAATGCCCCTCTGCCATGTACATTGGCCAAAATGGACAGTCTGTGCAAAAGAATAAATGGACACAAATCTGAGATCAGGAATCATAACATTCAAAAACCAGTAGGAGAGCACTTCAACCTCTCTGGTCACTCAGTAACAGATTTAAAGGTGGCAATTTTGCAACAGAAAAGCTTCAGAAACAAACTCCAATGAGAAACTGTTGAGCTTGAATTAATGTGCAAACTAGATACCATTAACCTGGGTTTGAATAGAGACTGGGAGTGGCTGGGTCATTACACATATTGAATCTATTTCCCCATGTTGAGTATCCTCACACCTTTTTGTCAACTGTCTAAAATGGACCATCTTGATTATCGCTACAAAAGTTTTTTTTCTCCTGCTGATAATACCTCATGTTAATTAATTAGCCTCTTACAGTTGGTATGGCTACTTCCACCTTTTCATGTTCTCTGTATGAATATGTATTTCTTACTATATGTTCCATTGTATGCATCTGATGAAGTGGACTATAGCCCACAAAAGCTTATGCTCAAATACATTTGTTAGTCTCTAAGTACTCCTGTTCTTTTTGCAGTTACAGACTGATACGGCTGCTACTCTGAAAAGTATCATTTATATTTCCTTGGATGAAACCAGAGCAGAAAATGTTGGACCAGTTGTCATAAACAGATTGTTAAGGGTTAATGTCTCTTGTACCTGTAAAGGGTTACAAGCAGGGAACTGGTCACCTGACCAGAAGACCAATCAGAAGACAAGATACTTTTAAATTTGGGTGGAGGGAAGTTTTTGTGTGTGTTCTTTGTTTGTTGTGTGTTCTTCTCTCGGAGGGTCTGAGAGAGACCAGACATTACTACAGGATCTCTAAGTTTCTTTTCATATAGTAAGTAAAAACAGGCAGTTTAGGCTTTATGATTGTTTTTACTCTATTTGCAATTGTGGATCTGGCTGGTTAACTTTTATATGTGTAGTTGCTTGGGAATATTTTGATTTGTATTGGTACTGGGGGGAAAGTCTCTTTCTGGTGTCTGTAAGCTATAGGACCCTGTATATTTACATCTTGAAGTTACAGAGATAATTCTTTACTTTTTCCTTTCTTTTATTAAAAGATTTCTTTTTTTAGAGAACCTGATTGATTTTTTTCCCCTTGTTTCCCTTGTGTTATTCCAGGGGATTGGGATAACTCACCAGGACGAGTGGGGGGGAGACGGGAGGGGGAGAGATAGAATCTCTCTTTTTTTTCCTTGAATCTGTTTGCCTCTTTGTGGAAGGGAAGGGAGATGCTTCTCTGTATGGTGATTTAGAGGTTAGATCAGTATCTCTCAGGATAGCCCAGGGAGGGAAATTCTGAGAGGGGGAAAGGTGGGGGGAATGGTTTATTTCTCCTTGTTTTAAGAACCCAAGGGATCTGGGTTCTTGGGGTCCCCTGGGAAGGCTGGGGAGGTCAGAGTGCCCCAAAACACTATATTTTTGGGTGGTGGCAGTGCTATCAGATCTAAGCTGGTAATTAAGCTTAGAGGATTCAGGTGCTAGTATCTCATTTTCTGAACTCTAAGGTTCAGATCTGAGAAGGAATGCTATGACACCAGTGGTTTCCAGCCATTGGGTGAGGACCCATTTTTGGGTCACTAATTGATTCCAGGTATGTTGTAAGCAGACTTATTTTTATAAATTTTTTTAAATATATAGATAAAATGGTACAAGAATAAAGTATCTCATTCAGGCCATTAACTGAGCTTAGAGTCGTCTGAAGACCAATAATAGAACTGGCAAAATCTCCATAATGTAAGGAGATACCCTGTGGTGTATGGTAGGTAGACGATAATGCAGAGGCAAGAAAATTAAAAAAGAATAACAGGAAGTTTTAGTTAAGGCAACATGGGAAGGCAGGGAGATGCTATATTTTTTCTTTTTATTCTTACTTATGTGTGCATTAAGCCTATAATATTGTAGAGAAAACAGGGCAAAGTGTGTCTGCCTCCCTTGCATCAGCTGTCATGATAAGGTGATCCTGATACATAAAATTTAAAATGAAAACAAATTTATACGTAAAGGTCAATTAGCTTTTACATAAATATAATGGAATTACCTCTCCGAGAGGAAGTGAGTGTTACTGCTGCTGCTCCAAAATGTGAAACAAAGGAAGGTGAAGCAATTAGGAAAAGAAAAACAAATTCACTTCATAATCATGAGCCCACATATCTGAAATATGAAATTTACATTCATGAAAGACTGGATGTGTTCCCTAAGTTTGTTCTTTGTGGAGGTGTTTTGGTTAATGAGGAAAAAATAGAAAATAATCATGGTGATGCTAAAGAATCCAAATGAATAATTGCAGAGAGAAAGGAGATCGATTATGTAAAGAAAATCAAGTTTTCTTACAATTTATTTTTGTTTCTGGAATGCTAAATGTTGCATTTTTTATTCATTATACAGCAATAACCTGTCATATGCTAATATACACGCCACAACTATTTTGTCGGTATTCATAATTTTGGAGAGATGTGTGTATAGTTGGTCGTGTAATCACTCATGCAATGGTTATATATGTGTTAGGGGGGCATAGACCTGAAGAGGTTGGAAAACATTGCCCTGACCAAGGGAAAGAATATCTGAATGTCAGAAATCTTCACTTTCTAGGCAATGCCCAATCAAGAAAGTGAAGTTTATGGAACCTCAGACATCAACATACGAATAGTTCCTGTCCTTCATCAGTCTCTCATACACATGAGTGACTTTTGAACAAAAGACCAATTACCCAACAGTGCCACCTAGGTCATCAAAAAAATAAAGAAAATTCAACACAGTTGCTGTTCACCTTTGGCCATTGCTAAAGAAGGTAACTGATTAACAGGACTAGTGCCTGCTGTGTCACATCGCCAGGTCTGGAAACAAATTGCAAAGGTTTCAGAAAATCTGAAGAGTTTAGCTAATACCAGAGCTGCTTGGACACTACCTTCTCAATTCTAGAACAGGAAGGTTGGAGACAAGGATATAGTTGGCAAGATTATCAACATGAAGGGATGACTTTTTGGATCAGGGGCCCAGCAGTTGCTTGATTAAGAGTTGCTGACACTTTCCTCTCCCAAGAGAGGCATTAACAGTCTCTTGCAGTATTAGACCTTTATTTCTATGCTAGATTTAGCTTGTAAAGGAGGGCATGGATCCAAATCAGCACGGTGACTTGACGTTCCTCAAGTTCTCCCAGAATTTAAGTGAGCAAAACTGCTGAAACTCAAGAAGAGAAGACATTATATTTGTCCACCCTACACAGAATTGTCCATGGAAACAGTCTATCAGATCTGAATCTATTAGTCTGGTGTGCAAAGTAACAGAGAGAAAAATTGTTATTGTGAGAGAGACTCAAAATAGTGCTTGGACATCATATATTTGCTTTGAGCATCTAAGTAATTATATGAGCTCCCAAATGTGGATATCAAACAAACTGGAAAGTTGTTTGCTCTCTCTTCTGTTGGGCTGATTGAGTGGATGTGCTCATTCTTTATGGTTCATAAGAAGAACTTTTTGAGCTGACAGATGCCCCTTCAGTTTGGTACAGGGAAAGAGACCCTAGTACTCCTCCCTCCACCAACAGGGGTTTATCTAGGACCAGCATGGGTTAAACAAATGGATTTGTTTGGCAAGTTGGCCTTGTTAATGAAGAATCCACCCACTTAATTCCTTTTGGTCCTGGTTAAGCCCTGTAGTAGAAATAGGGTTTTTTTCCCAAGGCCCAGCTTGTCAGCTCAGAAAGACCATGAATACTAAAGGCCTGTACCCACCCACAGGCTCTCCTTTTGTTCATATCATAAATGACTTCACTTTTAAGCAAGATGACTGCTTCCAGCACGGTTCAGTAATTATAACTGAAGAATTAAAAAGATTAACTTTAATTAAACTGTACTGCAGAAAATGGATGTTTTCATTTTAAATGAGATTAAGATCAAGAATAATTTAAAATGCACTTCTGTTCTGGGAAGTGGTAATGTAAAAATACCAGCCTTCTTTTTCCGTAGACCTTGCTTGTTGCCTCTGTGTATTCAGTGTCTTATCTTGCATCACTCCTATTACCATGGCAGAGCCAGCACAGCTGTGAAAAAATAAACTGGGTTCTGCTCTGGCTTGTGTATCAGCAACAGAATTGTTAGCTAAGTTCCAACTGCAGGGCCAAATTCAACTCCCAATAAAAAAGCAGTGGAGCTGCTGAAGTAGAACTGAGGGAAGGATTTGACCTACAGAATATTTGCTACTAGTGGTTATATATGAGCCAAAATAACACAGGCTGACTTTCAAGTTCTAGCTTGGTCATAATTGCAGTTAAGAAATTCCTTAGAAAAGCCATCATTTTACTCTTAAATTGAGTGAATTTGAGATGGACTAATTGAGGTATTCTAAATATTACTTCTCTGTGACATTTTCACAGTTATATTTCAGAGTATAATCGCACTTTTTTAATATATAGTCTGTAATGTATATCTCCCAATGTACAGTTATAATTCCCTAAATTTATTGAAGTTAGCATTCTAGCTATTGATTATCATTTGATCAATTTTATACGTGCACAAACTTACTTCTGTTCATTTGGGAGGTAAAATATGTGATTTCTAATAGGTGGATATGAAAATCAATATGCTGTAGTGGAAATTATACTAAATATAATCCTAGTGTGGGGTGGAGTGACATAATCAAGAAACAAGCAAAAATGAAATGCAGTTCCAATTACGGTATATTATTACATTGCAAGACTTCCCTGTTATAGGACTGTTGGTTTTTTTTTTTGTTTTTTGTTTTAAAAAAGGCATTTTCTTGTTTTACAGACTCGTTATAGATTGTCATGTTATATAAACCAGTAAGCATAATTCCTTGTTCTCTACAGTATCCATGAAATCAGTGTTAACATGGATTTTGTTTTCACAGCATACCAGTTGTGTGTAAGTGAGTAGAAGTAGTGCAGATATTCAACTGAAAAACAAAACCAGAAAGAAACTGTATTTGAACGCTTCCTGGTAGTGTTCAAAACGCATGGAGGCTGCTGAAAGGATAAATCAGCTTCTTTTCTGATTATAGAAAATGACTACTGGTTTATAGAGTCAGATTATTGGGGGGGAAATAACTATTGTATAATGGTATTCTAATCATTTTTACTGAAGCAGAACATGTATAATGTGCTCTCACGTAGAAATAAGTGAAGGAAGGGAGAGGGGGAAGAAAAACATTACATTGTATTACTTCTGTTAATAACAAGAGGAGACTAAACTGATCAGTTACATACAAGGGCTCATAGTATTAGGTGTTTCCCAGGACAGACAATTAAACAAAGAATTGCCTAGTTCTTAGCAGGGGAAGATGAAGCTGTGGGAAATAAATGTCAAAAGAAATGTAGGTCATATCCAGGATATGCTAATTATATTTTGTACTTTTTTTAAATGGAAAACCAAGCTCCACCTCCTTTCCCCAAATATTTCTATTACTTTTTGTATGCTATCAACTACATTTCTATGTGTTTATATGATCCAAAATATTACATTAGTTTCATAAGAGTAGTATGATTTTAAGCCACACTACTGCCATTTTTGGGAAAGTGAAGGTTTAGGAAGGGCTGTACTCTGGCAGCCACTCACAAAAGCATACTGGGGATAGTTCAGTGGTTTGAGCATTGGCCTGCTAAACTCAGAGTTGTTAGTTCAATCCTTGAGGGGGCCATCTGCAGCAAAAATCTGCCTGGGGATTGGTCCTGCTTTGAGCAGGAGGTTGGACTAGATAACCTCC
Source organism: Gopherus evgoodei (assembly GCF_007399415.2). Classification (NCBI taxonomy): domain Eukaryota; kingdom Metazoa; phylum Chordata; order Testudines; family Testudinidae; genus Gopherus; species Gopherus evgoodei. The sequence continues at coordinate 79,007,463 of NC_044324.1, forward strand.
TGAGGTCCCTTCCAACCCTGATATTCTATTTAAAAAAAAAAGTATAGGTCATGATTTTCAAAATTGAGTGACTGAAGTTAGGTGTGTGAGTTTATATTTAGGTTCCTAAATAAGTGGCTTGATTTTTCAGTAGTTCTGAACATCCACTGGTTGGCATTGGCCTCAGTGTATAATAGTAGGATGAGGAATATATGTTGCACCAAAAAGTAGATGGAATAAACAAATCAAAATTCAGAAAACCCATTCGTAAATATTGTTCTCCATAACTTACTTAATGGGTAATATGAAGATGGAATATGCGATTTTTTATGGTAGAGGGTCAGAAGCTTAATTTAAAACCTCCAACATCACATGAACAGGAGTTCCTAGCATGACCATTCCAGGCACCTGAGCCGGTCAATATTCAAATTAGTTGCAAGAAGTTTTTAAAACTATGACTAATTAGTAATGACATAAGTTAAACAACAAAGGATAAAAGAAGTTGAACTAAAGGTTTCTTAAAGTAATCTCCTTATGCAGCCTGTGAAGAAGGTACAGTCCAGATTCACTATTACTCCTTTCTGTACTACTAACAGTTTGTGCTTAGCCTGGAGCATGTAATAAAAGAAAAACCAAATTCACACGGTGAAGATATACATAAAGTCAGTAGGAAAATTTTTTACTAAATTCTAAACTGAAGGACAGAAGTTGTGATAGCCTGACTAAAAACCTAAACTAAACAACAAAAACAGACCCTCCATGGTTATTCTTTAGTTCTACACTAATTATATTTTTCCACAAAATACTGAGAAATATGCATGCAGAAAGCACCTAATTTAATATGGGTCTGTCCATCTAGCAATCATGTCTTTTATCTGGGGTGGGAAAAGAATGGGAAAGATTTAAAATAATCAATTTTTATGTACATGTAATTCTAGCAAGCACATTTGTCACTGTTTTTGCTCTAGTTAGGATTGATTTATATGCTAATACAAACTCCCTTCACCTTATCTTAGGCCTTTAGGAAATGAACTGCAGCTCCATGAAAATTGTTTCATAGCGTACTGTGAGGTCACAACTACCTGTTCGAGAATGCTATCTTACAGGACAGTTTACATTATATTTTATGATTGCTTATGTAACTGCTGAGAAACTTTTGTTGTTCGTTTCCTTCCACTTGCTGTTAATAGTTAGGGTTGTATATATTTTTGAAATAGTTATTACAGATTAAGGAGTCAAATTTGGATCTCAAATTCTGCTCTTGTATTGTGAATTGATCGCATGTGTGTAACTTGGTGATAAACTTGGGCCAAGATTAAAAACAAACAAACAAAAAAAAAGGAACTAAAAGTTAGGCTCCTAAATCCATGTTGACCACAGTGAGGAACTAGCAGTTCTTGATGATTTTAAAAATCAGGCTATTCTTTAGGAGACTAATTTTTAGCTCTCACTTTGGCAAATCTTAAAGTGCACCAAGAAGGTAAAGCATCATTGTAACTGACTGACTAATGCAGGTGGTTCTATACTTAGTAAAAATATCAGTAGACATATCTAACTAAATAGAATATCAATCTAAAATTAAAACAGAAATATACATTTACAAGATATGGTTAAAATGAAATATTCCCTTGCAGGCTCTAAAAGCTAAAATAAAAAAGGTCTTTCTTAAATATTCACCACTAGGCTGCTGCTGCGATGAATCTGTTTGAATGAATGTTTTTTTACAGTCTGTTTTATAAAACTACATGTTAGGGGGCTTATTCCTTCACCCTCTCACTTTCCTGGTCCTTCTCGCATGAACAGAGAGCAACAATACCCGAAGTCCAAAGGCGCAAACAATTCGATGTTTATTGGGGTGAACTTCCAGCAAGCATGATTCCAGTTTCCTTCCTTAGTGTCCCCCTTCCCAGCTCTGACACCACAGAGCCTTGCCTGGGTCCCTGTTCCTGTTCCCCCCTTTAGCAAAACATGATCCCAGTTCCCCCATCCCCAGTCCCTGTTCTCATTTCCCCTGCCCTTACTTCTTGATTAACTGCAGGCTATATAGTAAAACTTGAGTTCTGCTTAGCTATACCTTAACCAATCATTTTACTGAAATTTAACTAACCAATCCTAACATACTGTAACATGGTTGTTTAACCAATTATATCCCACCACCTTGATTAGTTTACACCCAGTGAAATTAATTATACAGCAGACCGAAACAATCACAGAACCAGACAGAGACCATGCAAATAAACATACAAAACAATACAGAAGTGAGGATTTCACAACTACATCTATACAGACATAAGGGTTTTCCATCTGTGTCTATTGATAAGTGAGTTCTTCCCAGACAGAAAACTATTAAACAAAGTTTCCTTTTACATGTTCTAGACTCTTCCCTTTCTCTGGTGGTGATAGGAATATCAGGACAGGATTGTATTCCTAACAACCCAATAGCACCTTATTTCAATGTGACTAGTTTGGAATGTGAGGATGTGACCATACATTTCCCAGTTTATGGCTGGCCTCTGCTGCTTAGCTGAAGAACCAGGCCTCAAACTGTCACAGTAAGAGAAGGACATTACACAGACAGACAGACAATGATTTTGATTCTTTCTTTTATACCTCTATAACTAGCTAAGTAATAAGAATACACCTAAATTCTTAAAGTATAGGCCTCTGCAAACAGGCCTGAATATCTATATCCTAACACTGCACAGCATGTAATAATGTCGCACATGTTTGGATTCCCAGGGGAAGTGGCTATTCCTCTATACTTTATTCCATTTTTAAACTAACATACATTTTATCAATGTTTTGCTTATACACTCCCTCCCCCCACACAATGTCCAGTTTTGCTCAGCAAAGTATAAAAAGAGAAACCATATAAAACTTGAATAATATAGTATCCTGGGACATGAAGTTGGGAGCACTAAACAAAAAGAACAGGTGAAACAAAGTGAACTAAGAAGCCTGAAGAAAATTTTGAGAACAAAACTTATAAGGTATCAAGGGAAAAGATCTAATGTGAGGAAAAGCATTAGTAATAAATGCAGTGTTGCAGAGGTAGGTCCCAGCGGCAAGTTAAAACCAGAACCTGAGCTTCCCAAAAGTTTGTAGGCGTATGTGTCCTGGGTTTTGGTCTGGGACCATCTCTAATTATTATCTACTTCTTTACTTTAGATAGCTGAGTATCTAAGGGATTTCTATAGTCCCAATTATCGAAGTGCTGTACTGCTGACAAACCTACCATGTTTCACTTATTGGCATTTGAGTATATTTTGAATTATAGCATTTCAAATCTATACCTCATTCAGAATTGTTTTTCCTGTTATTAACTTTTCCTATGCCTGTGTGCAAAATCCTAATCCGAGAACTTGTAAAATGTTCTTTTTAAACTCAAACAAATAGTGTTCTTCAGTGAAGAACACGTATGCTCATTTTGGACTTAATTGTCTTTCTATCTGAATTTGAATTTTACAATAGCTTTAAAAATTATTTATTCTTATTGGGATTGTGTTTACCTGCTCCTAGCTGCCAGCCGGTTATTGCTGCTAGATAAATGAACCAGTAAATAAAATAAGCTGAAAAACAATTTTAAAAAGTTCAATAATCAGCCTTCTAATGCCTAAAATACGTTTTTCTGTGCTGTGGGGATTTGTATGCTTATATATATATAATACTGAAAACATGTCCATTGATCTAAATTACATCAGAAGTAAGGTTAGAAGAAGAGCAGACTTAGGCAGTGCTGAAAGCAGGAGGGGTCAGTAAGTGCCTGCGCAAAACCGTATTTTCTAATTGAAGTACTGAGCTGGCACTTTGACAATCATTTCTGGTTCAGAGATCAAGAGAATTCACTGTTCTAAGCAATTTTCTGTCCACAGGACTCAAAAGTTCAAGCAGGCCAAGTGACTTTCATCATCTATGAACATTATTGAGACAGGCAGTGAAATTACTTGGAGACCTCAGGGTTCATTTCTAACTTGAAGAGCCAAGAAAAGAACTTGCAGATGGACTCTTTAGCCCCTGCCATCCAAATGAGGCCTCTTTTCTACCTGGACTCTAATGAGAGAGGTAACCACTGATCCATTTTCATAAACAATACACATTCTTAAAACTCAATGCATAGTTCTTCCAAAAACCATTTTGTGCACACACTATGCAGATGGGCAGTAGTGATGGTCAACAGCTTATGACTTGGCCAAATCTGAACAAGGCCAACAAAACTGGCCATAGCACTACCAAATTACGGTGCCTTGCTGCAAAACAGAGAGGTGTTAGAGCTCTTCTAAAAAGGTCACAAGAATTTTTAATAATGGAAAGCTTTGTATTTAATGAACCTGCATAATGAATTCATTTACTTTTAAAGTCCGTAGCTTCTTTTTAATTAGGTGCTGCAGTACTCTTACAAATCAGAATATGTTGTCTTATTGTTCAGATAATAAAAAGCAGTATAAGTCACACACCTTATCCATGACTTGAATATGTAAAATTACTCTCTTTTCACTATTAAGAGTTGCCAAGTCTCTCCCCCAAACCATCTTCCAAGTTTTTCAGTGATGTCTTGGAATTCCAAAATGGATCTTTTTGTATAAGGATCTCCTAATAAGCAACAGGGAATATGTCTTCAGATATAAATGATGTTAACTGGCCATCAACAAGTTTAGGCTTAAAATTAGAGGAAGGTTTCTAACAAACAGAGGAGTGAAGTTCTGAAACAGCCTTCTGAGGGGAGTATTGGGGGCAAGAAACCTAACTGGTTTTAAGACTGAGCTTGATAAATTTATGGAGAGGATGATGTGATGAGATTGCTTACAGTGGCTTGTGGCCTACTGGCAGCTGCTAGTAGGAAATGTCTCCAATAGTTGGAGATGGGACACTAGATGGAGAGGGCTCTGCGTCACTATAGTGAATTCTTTCCCAGATATCTCGCTGGTGGGTCTTGCTAACATGATCAGGGCCTCACTGTTCAACATATTTGGGGTCAGGAAGGAATTTTTCCCCAGCTCAGACTGGCAGAGACCCCGAAGGTTTTGTGGGATGGGGTCACTTGCCAATTTGAACTAGAGTAAATGGTGGGTTTTCTGTAAGTTGAAGTCTTTAAATCATGATTTGAGGACTTGAATAACTCAACCAGAGGTTTTGGGTCTATTATTGGTGTGGGGTGGGTGAGGTTCTGTGGCCTGCAATGTACGGGAGGTCAGACGAAGTGATCATGATTGATCCTTCTAGCCTTAAGATTTGAGAGTCTATGAAATAATGGAGGACATGTTTATAAAGTATTCTGTTTGTGTTCCAAGCATTGTATGTGATTGATAAACAGATGATCACAGTAACCTCATCTGAGACTGAAATTTTAAGCAGTGGAAATAAAAGAAGCACAGTGGTGCTGCTACAGGCTTTAATTTGCAGTTGTACTAGTTATTACCATGGGCAGCTGCTTTTATCGTCATTTACAGAAAGGCTTCAAGGTACCTCTGCTGTTGAGAAGATACACAAGAGGGACACTGCCTGTCAGGATTGCATTAATAGCTTCTTTCCATCTACTGGAAAACAAAGAGCATTGATAATAAAATCATAGACTCACAGGACTAGAAGAGACTTCAAGAGGTCATCTAGTCCACTCATGGCAGGACTAGGTATTATCTAGACCATCCCTGATAGGTGTTTTTCCAATCTGCTCTTAAAAATTTCCAAAGATGGAGACTCCACAACCTCCGCAGGCAATTTATTCCATTGCTTAACCACCCTGATAGTTAGGAAGTTTTTCCTAATATCCAACCTAAACCTCCCTTGCTGCAATTTAAGCCCATTGCTTCTTGCCCTATTCTCAGAGGTTAAGAAGAACAATTTTTCTCCCTCGTCCTTGTAACAACCTTTTATGTACTTGAAAATTGTTATCATGTCCTCCCTCAGTCTTCTCTTTTGCAGACTAAACAAACCAAATTTTTTCAATCTTCTCTCATAGGTCATGTTTTCTAGACTTGTAATCATTTTTGTTGCTTTTCTGTGGACTTTCTCCAATTTGTCCACATCTTTCCTGAAATGTGGCACCCAGAACTGGATACAATACTCCAGATGAGGGCTAATCAGCCAAGAGTAGAGCGGAAGAATTACTTCTCGTGTCTTACTTATAACACTCCTGCTAATACATCCCAGAATGATGTTTGCTTTTTTTTGCAACAGTGTTACACTGTTGACTCATATTTAGCTTATGGTCCACTATGGCCTCCATCTATACCGTCCTCCTTATTTTAGAGAGCTTTCTCTATGGTATATGGAAACAGAGGGCATGTCTACACTGCAAAGAACTGAGTCTCAGAGCCTGTGTCAATTGATTTGGGCTTTGACTGCAGAGCTAAAATAGCAGTGTAGATGTTTGGGCTCAGGCTGGAGCCTGGGCTCTGAGACCCTATCTCCTTTGCAGGTTTCAGAACTTGGGTTCCAGGCTAAGCTAGAATCTCTACATTGCTATCTTAACCACATAGGCTGAGCCCTGCAAGCCTGCGTCAATTGAATCAGCTCTGCCTGTCTTTTATTTCAATGTAAAACTATCCTTGAGAGTGCAGTACGTTTACAGAATATGCTATTTAACTGGACCTCAACCAAGCATTTTATTTTTATATTGCTACCATATTGATATTTTTGCTGCTCTGCAGGACCTGTTGCTGCTTGCAGTGGAACCCTTTGTTTATTTGTCTGAGCTTGATGCAGACAATTAAGAGAGATTTTATAGCTGGTATCTGAGAACTGGGATTTCAAACACATTACAGAACAATACAGATTGCCTTTAGAATTGAGGTCATCCAAATTGTAAACAGGCATAGACTGGGGGAATGATCTATCCATTCTTAATCTCATTATAGTCAGCTTTATAGCTGATCCTGTTTCATACTGAGCTGCCATAGACTTACTGTAATTTACTATACAATAAAACAAATTTAGGATTTCCTTTGGAGTTTACTCCTCAGGGCATTCTGGGTGCGGTGGGGGTGACGTTCAGTGGGAGGGTTTGAGTATGAGAGGGTCTGGATGCATGGGGGTTGGGCGGATGGGGGAGCAGCTCCCTGTACAGGGATCCCTCCCTCTGCAGCTGATGAGTGATGGGCACAGGAAGCGGGATGTGTGTGGAGGGGGAGTTTGAAACATATCCTGCAGCTGGGGAAGAAATCTGGGGTGGATCTGACTCAGCCCCAGCTGCCATGCAAGGGAAGAGGAAGTCCCATCCTCCCCAGCCCAGCCGGGACTATCAGCTGAACCTAGAACAGGATAGGAGCCACCAGCCAGATCTTCCCCAGTCCCACTCTCAGCCCCTTTGGTGGTTGTCTCAGTAGAATGATGGCAGTTGGAGAAGGCTTTATACAGAACTACCATATAATCTGAGAATCCGGCTCTCTATCTCTAGACTGAGTCACGTTGGCAGGAAAATGCCCATGTGCTCCTGTTCTGAGGATAATTAGGACATCAGTCTCCAGGGCTGTCAAACTATTAAAATGAAACTTTGCAATCCTTAATTTTTAAAATGGGGTGTTCAGTGAAGGTGTTTTTGTTTGTTTGTTTTTATTTTTGTCTGTTTTGAAGTTTGACATAAAATGTAGGTTTAGAGGAAAGACACCCTTTCCCTCTTCCCCCCCTCCCCAGTGTGGTGCTGCTGGTTGCAGAGGTGAAGTGCATCCTCAGGACATCGGGTGTAATGTGCTATAGCACCCCCTCCTGAGATCCCTTATTGCTGCCCCTGCTACTGCTTGGGAAGCAGGGGTAAGGGATCCCCAGGAGACTGTGGTGAAGTTTTGGGGGTGGATCCCACTCACCATCCTCGGTGCCTGCAGCCTGGGCACCTCTGCACATGCAGCCTCAGGGGGTGGGGAAGGGGACATGCAAGGGCCAGAAAGTGGAGTGGGGACCAAGCAGTTGCCCTGAAGGGACGGGCAGTGGCTGAGCTCCTGGCTCAGCATGGCTGGGGGAGTGATGACCCCCAACATCCTGGCGGCCACATATCACCTTTGCTCCCTCCTCTGGGCAAGCTCCACGCAGTAGTGAGGAGGTGCTGGAGCAGGAGCTGCTGCCACAGCAAGAGAAGCAGAAACAGGTGGTAATGGTACTTCCGGCAGCTGCGCTGGCTGCCTGCAGTGCTGCTGCTTTCTTGCCAGGAACTCTGGGATACGTCTGGAGGACGTCTGGTACCCAAGTCAAGCCAGGGCCATGTGCCCACAGGAAAGCCATAGGGCTCACGCCTTAAGTCCCAGCTTTTAACATGAGCTCAGCCCCTCGAGCACTCAGGTCTGGGACCCTAGGTTAGCATACTTCGTATGTGATCGCAGTGGGGGTTGGCCTTACATTGCTGTGTAGACATGCCTTGAGTGGGGTGCGTAAGGGGCCTGCAAGAGGAGGCTAACAGGGGCAAAGTGCCTGTAAAGTGACCCTGGCCATGAGGAGGTGCTTGGCTAGTGACCATCCTGCTACAAGCACTCTGCGGGCTTTAAGAGCCATAATTTAGCTTCCTAGTTATAAAGTGTTCTGTACATTACAATGCTGTACACTGGTCCACTTTAAATAGCTTTACAATTTTAGCCAATTAGCGTCACCATGGTGTTGCCTATAGTTAGGAGATGGCACGCCCTGGGGATTCAACTTACTTGCAAGTGGCAGTTGGAATAATTTTGATGGCAACCATTAAACAATAATAATTCTGATTTCATGGTGGTCTACCACACCTTAACTGACTTTTACCCATCATGTTTTGTATTTGTTTAGTACCAACATTGTTCTTGTCATTGTACAAACTCACAGACAATGGGCCTGACCCTCGGCTGGTGTTAATCAGCAAGACATGCAGCTGCACTGATTTACAGATCTGTGCCAGTACTTTGAGTGTTTTCTTCAATTCAGGTGTCAGAAAATTGAGAGAAATGTGCATATATCCTAGAAGATTCATTTTCCCTTGCATCTATAACTTCTTTGATGACTGAATTGGGACACATAAGAAGGGACTGGAAAACATTATCGAACAAGACAGGGCCGGCCTTAGGATATATGGTGCCCTAGGTGAGATTATTAAACTGGTGCCCCTGTGCCTGATCTGCTCTTAGCAACACAAACATAAGCTTATAGTATTGGAAAACTTGCCACATTCACATTACTAAAACCAGTTTAACTTAATTAAGCACACTGTAATGCTGATGGACTAGCACTAAAGAAGCAGCACTATAGAAAAAATTCTGATATGACAGAATGATGCAAATAATATTTTTTTTTAATTTATCAAAATTTTATTGGAAATTTATATGAAGAGGTATTGAAACAAAGATTTGTTTTTAATTAAAAGCAATCTTTCTGGCTTTTTTGGCTGCAAAATCAGTAATAATGTCATCGTATGACAAAGACAAAGTCGTGTCTTGTTCGATGGCAAGAATAGCAAGACCGGTCAAGCGTTCCTGACTCATTGTAGAGCGGAGATAGTTTTTAATGAGCTTTAGTTTTGAGAAACTCCGTTCTCCTGATGCTTCTGTTACAGGAATTGTCAGTAGAATACGAGTGGCAATGTACACGTTAGGATATATGTCAACAAGTTTGCGGGTATGAATAAACTGTACAATGTCCATCACCGATTTTGCATGTGGCAACATTGATGACAGTGTACTCAATTCTTCGTACAGTTCAAGTCCATTTAAATCAAAACTATCACCGTGCTTCAGGAGGCTCTCTAGATTCTTGCACTTTGTCATTAGTTGCTCTTGTTTTCCTATTTTGTTGAATTTAGTTATGTCATACAAAAATCCAAACTCTTCATGGTGTACTTGCAAGGTATTAAACCTTTCATCAACAGCAGACACTGCTTTATCCATCAGAACATTAAAAAATTCAACCTCAAATTTCTTTTCTAGATCGTCTATGAGCATGATCTGCTGTACAGATTCTTCACAAAGAAGTGTCCCTGGCCTTTTTAACTCATATTAACTATGTATTTACTTTATGAAAGTTGGAGAAAACATTGTGAAAACGTAAAACATTGGCTGCCCAACTTCTGGGCTGGCAAAAGTTATACTGACTCACAGGGAAAAAAAAAAAGCAGGAGAATCTTAGTACAACATATGGTCACTCTGTACCAGGGGTCGGCAACCTTTCAGAAGTGGTGTGCCAAGTTCACTGTAATTTAAGGTTTCTCGTGCCAGAGATACATTTTAATGTTTGTAGAAGGTTTCTCTCTATGTCTATATTATATAAATAAACTATTGTTATTATCTGAGGTCTTGGCCACCGGTCCTGCTCAGGCCACTGCCAGCTGAGTAAATGAAACCCCAAACCGGCAGTGGGCTGGTGGCTGGAACCCTAGACAAGGATCCCAGACCCTGCTCAGCCCGCTGCTGGTCTGGGGTTCTGACCACCAACTCCTGCCAGCCAGGATCCCGGCCGCCAACCCCCCCGCTCAGCCCGCTACCAGCCTGGGATTCTGCTCACCCAGGCTGGCAGGAGGCAGAGTGGGGCTGGCGGCTGAGCTCCTGACTGGCAAGGGGCCGGCAGCCGGAACCCCGGAGTAGCAGTAGGCTGAGTGCTGCTGGCACCCCAGACTGGCAGCAGACTGAGCCACTCAACCCCCCACCGGCCCTGCTCAGCCCGCCACCAGCCCGCTCAGCCCGCCAGCAGCCCACTCAGCCCACTGCCGGCTGAGTGAATGGAACCCCAGGCTGACAGCAGGTTGACTGGTTCAACTGGCCTGCTCAGCCCACTGCCAGCCTGGGGTTCCTTGGGGGTCCCCAGGTCAGCAGCAGGTGCTGAGTGGGGCTGATGGCTGGTATCCCAGCTGGCAATAGGGCAGCAGCCGGAACCCCCGAGCAGTGATGGGCTGAGCCGCTCAGCCTGCTGCTGCATACCATCAAAAATCAGCTCACCTGCCACCTTTGACACGTGTGCCATAGGTTGCCGAACCCTGCTTTATACACTAGTAAGGAGATGAGCATATTACAGTTGTTGGAAGGCTCTTATCAGGAGTAACAGGCTACAGGAAAGTCAGTCAACATTTTTTGTTTCTCTGATGAAAACTGACCCACTCCCTGCCTCAAACCAAACCTGTCACTAATAATTGTCAACAATTTAATTTTCTGTTTTTTTAATCAAGATATTGATTTAAAAAAAAACATTTAAATTGGATTCAGGATTGTTAGCAAGAATTTTTGGCAAACAAATTTGTTAAATGACAATGTAAATGGCAACACAGTACTGCTTTCATGCGTGGCTCACCCCCCAGCCTGCTGGTCCAACAGCTGCAGTAGAGGAGGAGATAGGTGGAAAACTGCAGGACCCCAAAATCCACCTCTTGGGGTGCAGAGTGGCAACAGCAGCAGCAAACCCTCAGGTCCAATCACACGCCAATGGGCACTGCCGCCAGCCCAACAGACCACGGTGAAGTTAGCACAGAATCTGATCTCAGGGACGGGGCACCCATGGAGCCACAGCAGCTCATCCTGCCCTGTGCAGCTCCCCCCGGATGAGATGGATATCTGGCAGCTGCCAGCCTGGGGGAGAGGCGCTCCCCAGCTAGGGTGGCCAGATCCAGATGTCCTGATTTTATAGGGCCAGTCCCGATATTTGGGGCTTTGTCTTATATAGGCACCAATTACCCCCACCTAGAGTGACCAGACAGAAAGTGTGTAAAATCAGGACAGGGATGGGTGGGGTGGGGGTGGGAGTGGGGTAAAAGAAGCCTATATAAGAAAAAGACCCCAATTCTGGCTGCCTGCCGAGGAAGTGAGTTACTTTCACTTTCATTCCTCAGCAGGCAGGCAGGTAGCCAGCCTCCCCTCCCCCCACCTACCCCCAGCACCTCACCCAACCCAGCCCTGACAGAGGGGAGGGAGGAGAGAGAGAGGGGTGCTCCTGGGGAGGAGGGAGAAAGGAGGGGGTGCTCCGTGGGACGGGGGGGAGAAGAATGGATGTTATGGGAGACAACAAAGAATACTGGTTCCAGAGCCACAGAGCCTGCCTCACCTGACCTCAGCCGGGGGGAATGAGTCACACTCACAGGTGAGCTCCTTCCCCAACCCCTACCCCCTCCCCTTCCCAGAGACCCCAGCAGCCAATCCCGTCCCTCAGACTGTGCTGCATTCGGCTCTCTCTAGGACCCAGCAGCCCTGCTTCTACACTGTCCGGGCTGCCTGGAGAGTGGTGCCTGCAGGCAGAGTGAGGCCCTACGCCGCTGCCTATTCTGCCTATGCCTAAGGACGGCCCTGGAACAAGATAATTGTGATGTGTGTTGGATGAATAGGCTTCCAGTAGGAACTGCAATGTTTCTCGTATTGTTATGGACATTTGACAGCACACATATGGACATCTTGCTAGCATACATATATATACCTGCTCCTGGATATTTCCATTACATGCATCTGAGGAAGTGGGTATTCACCCACGAAAGCTCATGCTCCAAAACGTCTGTTAGTCTATAAGGTGCCACAGGATTCTTTGCTGCTTGGACATTTGACAGACATTGCTGTGGTGTGAAGTCATACTTCATCACTTGTCTATGAGAAAAAGAGTAGCTGTAGAAGTAACATCAATCAGGATGCCAAGAACATTTTGTACAAAACAAGTAAAACAATGAAACCTGCTGATAGAGATATGGAGTGTGTGCTAAGAGCCACTGTAGTCTAGGAATTGAACATGAGTCTCAGAGCCGGGAATTCTTGGCCAAACCTAAAACAATTTTCATTAGAACAGTCAAAGGCATTTTTTAAAAAGGACTGCCCGTTTGCCAAATTTCAGCTATTGAGGCCTAGTTGTTTGGCACTAGAGCTGTTTGAGGTGGGGTTTTTTATTATTGGGAAAGAGTATTTTTTCCTGCCTTCCTCAAATGCAAAAATGTTTTTGTACAAACTTTTTTTAAAAATCATCCTCGAGAGAAGACTAGGCCTGCAAAACTACAGCCCAAGAGGTGAAAGTTTCATAATGTTACAAACAGCTTGAAAGAAGGGAGTATAGTTGGAACAGTGAGGCAGCATTAACTATAACTGTCAGTAGGATAATATGTATTACATATGTATTTACCAGAGGTCTGCAGCTTTATTTCATGACCGGGAATGAAAAGCACTACTTTTGGGCTTAGTATTAAGAAATTACATATTTTCATGATGTATTTAAATATGTGAATTGATTTTTTTCAGCTTTGTATTAATGAAATAGGTGAACAGCTTTTCAAGTCTGAACGTGTTTGTTGATTTACCCATATTTTGTTGGGTGATTTAAAGTGACACACATATGCCAGAATCAAAAAAAAGAATTGCATCTAGGAACTAGAGATAACTCTGAAAAGAATCAGTGAAAAACCTCATTACTCTTTGTATTTATTCTTTGTACCTCTCACAAAGATGTGCTGGATCCTTTGGAAAACTAGAACGTGGTGTCCGACTCCCGGCATGAAAGATGTGGCCCATTCCCAACAGTTGACAAGAAGGGGTGAATATCAACAGAGGGAAAATTACTTTTTGTAGAGCTAACAAGGCCAATTCAATCTGGGTGAACGTGGCTCAGTAATTTTCTCTCTTGATATTCACCTCTGCTTGTCAGTTGTTGGGAATGGGCCACATCCACCCTGATTGAATTGGCCTTGTTTGCACTGACCCCCGCACTTGGTAAGGCAACTCCCATCTTTTCATGTGCTGTATATTTATACCTGCCCACTGTATTTTTCACTCCATGCATCTGATGAAGTGTGTTGTAGCCCACAAAAGCTTATGCCCAGATAAATTTATTAGTCTCTAAGGTGCCACAAGGCCTCCTCTTTGTTTTTGCTGATACAGGCTAACATGGCTACCCCTCTGAAACCTTTCAAAAACCAGGTTACTTATTTAGGAACCTAACTGTTGGCTCTCATATTTTGGAAAATCTTGACTCAAACTTATATTTTTTAGGGGGTGGGGGTTGTGAAAACCTCAGGAGGAAATGATTGATTGTTTTTTACATGTGCATAATCAGCCAGTCAGACACTGCAAAAAGCCCAGGTGTTAAATTTCCTGTTACTCCTTTGTTTGCTGTGACACTCCGTTTGTAATGTGCTCCTGATCATATTTATGCAATTTGTCATGCTATAGTACAGTGACTTATGACTGCTGTTGGCAAAGAAAAGATTAAAGTCAGGAATCAGCTTGTAGCCTATACATTTCAGCAGTGTGTATCCCACTCATCTCTGATCATGGAGTGCGCTGCATGGTATGTTTTATAAAATATTCAGAAACAGAAACTGAGAGATCCTGAAGATTTGTGTGTTGTCTCAATGGAGATAAGTAAAGAGGGACTTAGTACATGGTCATTTTTGTCTAATTCATAAAAATGAAGTCAAATGTTTATTTTGTTTTCAGATGTGTAAAATTCTTATATAATTTTTTTTTTTTTTTTTGGTTCTCAGAAGGAATAATTTCCATGTAAATGTAGAATTTGAAGAATTGTGGTTTTGATGTTGAGAGAATTACTGTAATTTGTAAAGAAAACTGTCGAGTGAGAACCCTGGTGGCTTAGATTAACATGGTATGGAGAAGCGCTGGTGATCCAGGTTTGGGAATGGCCTTTGATCTTTTGCCTTCTGACTGTTGAAGCTCACGTGTGCCACAGAGTAAGTGAATGCGCTGGCTGCTTACTCACTATGCTTAATAAACTAGCAGCTCCAGCCAGTTGATCCCTGGAGTGGATATTTGGTATTAGGTTCCAAAGATGCCACTTCTCCACCTTTTTCCCAACTCAAAAATGGAGTCATGATTGTCTAGAGACAGGTGATATAGCTACACTGAAGAAAGTGATGGACTCTAGAAATGGGAGTAATTTTCAGAACCCAGTCTGGGCTAATCTTTATAGTCAAGTGTAGAGTGAAGAGACTTGCATTTAGATGCCTAAACTTAGAGGGGCGGGTGGAGTACCAGCCAGTCCAAGTCCCCTCCTCCAAACCACACCTGTTGTTAAAACTATTCTAAATGAGGGCTTATGCTCAGAGGAGACAGGAGATTCCTGGATTTTAATAGTCTGTTATGCTAGAGATTTTTTGAAACCTAATTGAAACTGGTGAACCACACCTGATTTAGGGTTAATGTAAGAATCAGCCAAATTCCTTTACGGAATAGATAGCCGAAACAATAAGAGACACTACACGAACTAGAGGCCATGCTGGGCTGATCAGAAACTGAGCTGTGTGTGTGGAGGGATATCACAGGATATTTTTTTTTTGGAGGTAGAGGTGTGTGTGTGTGTGTATGTGTGTG
This sequence comes from Gopherus evgoodei, assembly GCF_007399415.2. Classification (NCBI taxonomy): domain Eukaryota; kingdom Metazoa; phylum Chordata; order Testudines; family Testudinidae; genus Gopherus; species Gopherus evgoodei. The sequence continues at coordinate 79,022,669 of NC_044324.1, forward strand.
TGTGTGTGTGTGTGAGAGAGAGGGAGAGAGAGAGAGAAGCACTGCAGATGGAGACAGAGATGAAGCATCAGTTACAGAAGTGCTGGTAGTGTGGCCATGAGAAAAAGCGAAGAAAGGAGCTTTTGTGGCTTTATACTGATGGAAAAGAGGCTTGGAACTGTGAACAAAGAAATTGTCTTCTGTTGTTTGAGTCCTCCTGTGTTCAGGGAAACAGGACTTTGTACATACTTTGTAAATAAACCTGATTCCAGCATCAGTTTCTCCTCCTAATGGAAACAACCTGCAAGACCCTGAATTTTTGGTAACCGCTCAGGTCAAAAGGGGCAATGTTTATAATGCTTTACTCCCAAGAGAAAGTCTTAAAGTAGATACAGAATTTAGTAGTGTGTCTCCTGTACAGACTACTACACATGCAGTTATTGCAGTATTTCATATACAGTACTATTCTATGGAGGAAGAAATCAGCATATTTTCTTTTGGCTTAGACCTTAGTTAGGGCCCGATAACCATGCATGTAATGTTAAGCATGTGATTTGTTTCACTAGCTTCAGTGGAACTATTCACATATTTAAAGTTACACATGTGCTCAAGGACATTACTGGGTCAGGCTCTTAGAACAGATTAACCAACCTGTGTAGTTTGGAAGGAGGGGGGTTTGCTTGCTATACCTTCCTCTCCCACAGGCATCCAAGGGCAAATTCGTCCTCCTTGACTACAGAGATTGATGGAGTCACACTCGCCTCAAATTGTGAGGGATCAGAATCCATTCCTAGGTTCACAACACTGGTGAAAGTTGATGTGTCCAAGACTGTATACTCTATAGACATGATCTTGTTAAACATGAAAAAAGTCAGGGTCTCAGTAAATGGGCCACACGCATTTCCTTGTGATCATGGATTAATCAGGATAGAAATTAAAGTTTGTCCCTTGTTAATCCTTCTCACCCTTCTCAGTAATGACCACAAGGCTGTATGGAATAAGACTGATACTATCTCTCCCTTGCTTATTGGTGCAAGCAAAGAAAACTTTGCACCTAAGCTTAAATACCTATTTTTCCAACAGAGGGGTTCGAGACAGCTGAACATTTGAATGGTGGCGCAGCCCCAGGAAACTTTGAAAATGTGGGTGGACCCTTCCTACTAAATATTATCTGGGAGACCCTTGTCACATTGTGTCAAATGTTAGAGACAAATTAACATTGCTATGGAAAAATCCTGCACGTGGGCAGGGCATCATAGCCATAAATTCATTATTGTGGTACTTGTGATAATTGCTAGTAGACCAGTGCTGATATGATGATACAGTTGTTCCAGAAGCAAAGATTTTATATGAAAAATCAATTGTGCAATTAAATTATTTTGAAAGGTATTTCTTCTTGGTCAAAATCTTAATCTGTTTAGTAATAAAATGTCATTTATTCAGGCAAGTTGCATAACATTCTGTGTTAATTATTTAAGTAACAGGATTTTGAAAGATTTTTTAAAAATATTGTGTAGCTAAGAAGAGGTGAAGGGATGAATTGAACATACATGTGGTGGTGTTTTTAAAGGACAAGAGCTAATTATTCGGTTGGCCAGGAGCTCTTCTTGAGCATGCCTGGCCATTAAAAACAATACCACAGAACTTGTCCAATTGAACCCTTTTAGGGTAACAGCTACTCAAAAAATGAGGCATAAGTAGAAAGATTTTGCCATTAATTTGTGATCTTGTTGGTAGCAGACCATATTAAGCCCATAGTGACAGATTTTACATAAAAGATTGATGAAACAAATGATGTGTATGAGTTCTTGGTCATTTGTTTTGTGTATATTGATGGATACGTACTGTACTATACTTACAAACTGGGGGCCAAATCTTCCAGACACTTAATCCCAAGTATGATATTAACCACTGTGGGCACTGAAATTAGTGTACTACTCATGGTAATTATCACTACAGTTGGGATAGTGTTTGCAGATCTTTCTATAAATTAATATGGTGGACCAATTTTGTACATGTTTCTTCTAATAAAATATTTAAAATATTCTATTCTTTTTTTGTAAAACAGGGATTTAAATCTAATAGGACAGGGCAGTACGACCCAGCAAATTGTGGTCACAAAATTGCCTCTAACTAATGTTAATGCAAATGAATGTCTTAGTTCCCCCAAATGAATCCATATCAACAATGAAAAATTGTGATGTTCCTTTTATGAAATGAAATTAATTTTCCTAGCTCAGGGGTAGGCAACCTATTGCACACGTGCCGAAGGCAGCACACAAGCTGATTTTCAGTGGCACTCACGCTGCCCGAGTCCTGGCCACCGGTCTGGGGGACTCTGCATTTTAATTTAATATTAAATGAAGCTTCTTAAAAATTTTAAAAACCGTATTTACTTTGCATACAACAATAGTTTAGTTATATGTTATAGACTTGTAGAAAGAGACCTTCTAAAAACGTTAAAATGTATTACTGGCACGCAAAACCTTAAATAAGAGTGGATAAATGAAGACTCAGCACACTATTTCTGAAAGTTTGCCAAACCCTGTCCTAGCTTATTACATGAGAGTGGAAGAGGATGAAATCAGTTACTAGAATCTTTTGCTTTGTGATTTTCCTTCTCAAAAAAATTCAATGAACAAACACTGAAACAAATTCCAAAAAGCAGGGTGGATTTGGTTTAAATCAAATCAAACCCACTAGTCAGGAAGACTCGATTTAATCATGGATTTCTACATAAAAATGCATTCTTGTTGGTTGTTATAACCTTAATACATATTCTTCACAACTCAGAGATAGAAGTAGGTTTCATTTTTAGAAGGTACACAGTATACATTTTTTAAGTGATTTATTTTGAAAACTTTTCAGATTAGTTTTACAGATATATCAAACAATGAATGAGTGTTTGGTTATTTAATTTACCAAAGGTAATTGAAGCAGTTATTTATGAAGTCATTGGGAGGTGAACTATCTCCAGTTTAACATGTTAATCATTAATATTTGGATGATTTCACCAGACAGACGTTTAAATTGTTTTATTTAACTAAAACAACAGTGTCCTGTATTCTGGATTTTTTTCCCTTCAACAGCAAACATATAGTTTAACAAAACAAGCATGTGAATTTTTGAATTTAGTTAAACACTCACGTTTTTTAAAATCTGATTTGTTTTTGTTAAAATTGTTTTTAACAAATAGTTAAATGAACTATTTAAAAAAAAATTAAATCGACTAGGTCAGCCAGGTCAACACGAGACACTTAAAATGTTGGCTTCTGCAGTTAACCCGGTCATCTTCATTTTCCTCTTTGTTCATAATCTGGAAAAGAAAAACAAGCTTTCCTGCTTTTTCCCAAATGACTTCTCAATTTGGAATGAATTAGTCCAAAGGAAGAAAATATTGTTGGATGTTCATGTCATAGCCAACTCCTCTTCTTCAGCAGTTAAGGTTTGACCCTGATACCGAATATTGAGAATATTTGCAAGAAAATGAACTGGAGGTAGTAGTGCTTGTCCCATTCATGTTTAAAATGCTTGTAATTTAACTCAGTCATTGCATATTTCTCTTTTTAAGATCTCACTCAGTTTCTTCCACATTTCAACAGCATCAGCAATAAAACAGCTATTTCCCTGCATTTTGTTCAAGGCCACAGAAATAGGCTTCAAGGTACTTAGCATGTGTTCAGCATTTCTCTTAACCCAATGTTGAGAACTTTGGCTGTGACAGTGCCATCTATTTTTTAACAATTTTCTTCACAAACTGTCATCGGATTAGGCCAGTTCTTGATATAGTGCTCAAATCAGTCCACTACCGAGTTCCATCTAAAGTCTGTTGGGAGAGTTAGCTTGGTTTGTCCCACTTTTTTCAGAGCAGCTGCTGCAAAGTGGTTGTTATGGAAGTATTTTGCAATTTCAACAACATTAGCCTTTATTTCTGGAACACTGAAGTCTTTGGCTAGGAGGTGCATCAAATGAGCACCGCAACCATGTGTTATTAGCTTTGGACTTTCTTTTAAATAATTTCTTCTCATCTTGGATCCATTTACAGCATTGTCTGTGACCAAGCTGCGTACTAGATATTTGAATTTTTGTTCACAGTTTGTTATAGCTTTTACTGCTACTTCTTGTAAGTATTCTGCTGTGTGTGTATTTCCTGATGTATCAGTTGTTTCTGTAAGGAAGACATTCCGTTCTTCTGTTATCACACAAGCACATACTACAAGATCACTGTGGACATTCCTCCACCCATCAAGACTCAAATTAACTATTTTACCCTCTAGACCTCTTGCCTGCTGCTCAGTTTCTCCTTCAGACACTTTATCCAGCAATTTGCCTGAAACATCTGCTCTGTTGAGCAGACTGTATCCTGGTCTTAATGACAGAACCATGTTAATGAAGTGTGGGTTCTCAATCATATGGAAAGGAGAGTTTGTTGCATAAACAAACCGGACAATTTTTTTCAATAATTACCTCTTTTTGTAATCTGCTGGTTCTTATCACAAACTTATCTATGGATCTTTCTGGATGATGGAGATTTTTTTCTTTTTGCTACAGGTTATATACTGTGGCTATGTGACATATATGATGTGACTGAAACACTATCATTGGCAGATATCTCTGAAACTATAGAAAATGGTGGCAATCTTGAATGTGGATAGTCTTCAGAATCCTGTATGTTGAGGATGGATTCTCCTAAAAAAAAAGATAAGTCAATGCAGTTATTTAATTATCATTACCATACTGCCTATAGAAGATCTGCTTATTTCAGCTTTTTATTTTTTATCACAACTGCATCTAAAATGATAGTACCATAGAGTAACTACTATATTTTTTGCTCAAACATGGGAATTCAAAAATAGTCCAGAAGGAAGACAGGGAGTCCTTAAGAAAGAAGTGTGAAATAAAAAAGTTTACCAACCTGAAGATCCTGCCTGTTCAGACATGTTCCTTTCATCATTTTCAACGCAGCTTCCTCCTGAGAAGGAACACTTCTCATGATGTTGTTCAAGTCAGGAAACCAGACCTTGCATTTCTTTGTTGCACTGTTTGCAGTTTGCCTGTCTTACCCACAGGTAGAGGCACTTCACTGAAATATTCCCAAACTAGGTCTCTTTTACATCCTGCTGCCATTATAGGTTTTCCCTTCTAGTGAGAGAATGGTATGGTAGATCTCAAATCAATGAAGGCTACACTCAGAAAGGCCTCAAGACTTCTGGAATATGCTGCTCAAATAGTTTCACTTTTTTGTTTCTACTGCCAGTCCCTCCCTTCTCACATTTATTTCAACTTTTCTTCTTGTCCAGATCTATTCCACCCCCAACAATCTTCTATTCATTGAACTTTTTGAAACTTTTCACTTTTAGAGAGAGGTAAGGGATTGACTCTGTGTACACAAATTTGCAGAGGGACAATAGGGTTGAGGTCTGTTATTTCTCATCTCTATATATTATTTATTTATTTTAAAACATTTTTGCGGTTATTTCTGGAGACACAAATGCACAGTCTGAGAACTACAAAACTAAGCATCTCTGATGGTATCTTCTAAACCAGTGGTTCCCAAACTTTAACAACCTGTGAACCCCTTTCACTAAAATGTCAGGTCTCACAACCCCCCCACCCCGCATAAATGAACATTTCCAGGGATTTTCTCCTTTACCTGAGTATAAATTATAAAAGCAGTGATCTTGGAAATATAAAATTTGTTTTTATGACATGCTTATTACACACTATTTATTATTAATTATTAATCATTATGCTATTTTTATTACATTATGAAAATGGCAACACTCTTCCATGAGCTCACTTTCGTAGCTTGTATTATTTTGAATAAGCCTGTTATAAGACAAGACTCCGATGTGAAACAGCATGAAGGTATTTAAGAAGCCAACTCAGAGTTCCTCCTACACAAGCATTCGGGTCTTGAGCAGTCCAGGCAAACAAACAATGCACGTTACAACAAAGCCTAAACTTGTTCTTCATAATAACTTTAAAAACAAGACTAGCTGCCTATTTAATTTTAAAAACATCAAAGAATATCCACTTCCCTTTCCATTTCTTATAAAGAGTCTTGAAGTTTAAATCTCCTCAGTGTGACAGATATGCTTGCTTTGATTTGTTCAGTTCTTGGACGTCCAGGGGCTCCAGGCTGCTGGCCGTGTGCTGCCCAGGGTCCCTAGGGACAGCTCTGTCCGCCATTTGGGAATTATTTCCTGAGAACCCCCTGTAACATTTCACAAACCCCCAGAGGTTCATGAATCCCAGTTTGGGAGCCACTGTTCTAGAATGAGCACTGAGTCCCATTGGGTAGATAGCAAAATTAAACTTAAATAATCTGTACAGAAGCCCCCGGCACCCCATAAGATTGGGTCCCTAATCCATGAACTATTGGAAGTAATTTATAAAACTTTTCTTAAACATTACATGAATATATTGTCTCATACTATAGAACAGGGGTCGGCAACCTTTCAGAAGTGGTGTGTCAAGTTTTCGTTTATTCACTCTGATTTAAGGTTTTGCGTGTCAGTAATACATTGTAATGTTTTTAGAAGGTCTCTTTCTATAAGTCTATAATATATAACTAAACAATTATTATATGTAAAGTAAATAAGGTTTTTAAAATGTTTAAGAAGCTTCATTCAAAATTAAATTAAAATGCAGAGCCCCCTGGATCAGTGGCCAGGACCCAGGCAGTGTGAGTGGCACTGAAAATCAGCTTGCGTGCTGCCTTCGGCACACGTGCCAGAGGTTACCTACCCTTGCTATAGAATAAGAATTTACAATCCCTATTTCATGATGAGATATCTTTGGGCTATAATGTATCTTAATTAAAACTATCTTTAGTTAGGTTTTCTCCTCAAAAAGCATTTTATCCAAAAAATCTGATTTTAAATAAAAAAATCCGATTCTTTTCTTAAAAAAATCATTGATTTTTATCCACCCTGCCAAAAAGAAGTACTGTTCCTAGAAAAGGAACTCTTTAAATAACATATTATTTATGCTGATCCAGTTAGGAGTCTAGCTGAATATTAAGTTTTGATGGGTGTACCAACATTCATGGTAAAGGAAATGAGAGGTTTTGGACCACTGAAAACAGTCACAGCAATATGCAAAAGTAACAAATCTAAATTATCACTTTCTGTCAGCATGGTTTCCCTAATAGATGCTGCACTCCTATGGGTAGAAGTAGAGTATTTTTACTGAGAACAATCAAAGCCTGGAGAAGGTTCCTATCAGTTGTGATATATTCAGTGTGTATGTGTATATATGTGTGTGTGTGTGTATGTATGTATATGTTACAAGAAGCTGTAAACTACTTTGAGTCCAAAGTTTGCTAATGCTGTACTACTTAATTTGCTAAGTCCTGGCATATAAAAGCCACTGTTGGCCTGTATTTCCTTGGAAACTGTTTTCTTTTAAAGCAGTGTGTAAAACTGCACGTGTCATTTCATTTAAAGACTTGGAGGAATAGGATTTTTTTTTTTAAATATCTAGAAGACTTGTCCGGCTAGAAATTGATTTATTGTTGATAGTACTGGGCATTAGCTACAGAATGAGCCCTGGAATACCTCCTAGTTTAGTTTATCTGTATTTTCTTTTGTTTTTTTTTCATCCAGCTGTTTATTGTTTGAAGAGTGTTTAGGGAAAGGTAAATGCCATCTTCACTGTAAACTTTTTGAGGAATATGGGGCAAGGGGAATGCAAATATAATGAGTAAGGTTGAGACTAGAAACCTTAGTGAAGCCTCTGCTGAGGAGTATGTGTGAGTCTTGGAAGCTGAGTTGCACAACAAATTTCTGGAGGTTGAGTGACATGTGCTTTTCCTGCTGCTGCCTGGTCCTCTTCTCCTCACACTGTTCGTGTGGCTGGGCTCCAGCTGTGGTGCCTGCCCTGCAGCCAACCGTGGTCTGTCGCCCCATCGCTGGCACCCAGGAATTGGAGGTATGTGTATCCCAGTCTCCAAGTGCTGAGAATTGGGACCCATCACTTCATCCCTCCCTGTCTCAACCCTCGAAGCACCACAATCCCCCGTCACTGCATCCCTCCCCATCCCCCTGTCATTGCCTCCTTCCCCATCCCAACCCCCCCGTGTCCCTATCACTGCATCCCTCCTCGTCCCAACCCCCCCCCACTCCCCCATCACTTCATCCCTCCCCATCCCCCTGTCATTGCCTCCTTCCCCGTCCCAACCCCCCCATGTCCTCATCACTGCATCCCTCCCCGTCCCAACCCCCACATACCCCATGCCACCATCACCGCATCCCTCCCCATCATAGATCCGCATCCCCCCATCATTGCATCCCTCCCTGTCCTGCCCCTATCCCCCGGCATTGCATCCCTCCCCGTCCCAACCCCCCTGCACCCCCATTGCATCCTGCCCCCCACACCTACCCATCCCAGCCCTGCACCCCTTAGAGCACTCTCCGACTCATCCTCTCCACCTCCCAGAGCTGCCAGCCCCATGTCTGTCACCCCCCCCAGCCCTGCACCCCATTCACCTCCGTACACTGCTACACTCCCTATACACCCCGGTGCCCCCCACATCCTCATGCACCTGTAGCCTTCTGCGTCCCCCTGCATTCCCATCCACCCCATATACCCCCCCCATGCTCCCTCCTCTCTCTCCTTCATTGCCCCCTCTTGCCCCCAACCTGCTCTTGTCCTTGGTCTCTTTCCTTCCCCATCCTCTCTCCTCCATCCCCGCCCTATCTTTTCCCCTCCAGCCCACTCTCCCCACTCCCAGCTGGGTGATTTAGGCAGCCCCTGGAAAAGTGTATGAAAAAGTGCCTCTGTGTAGGCAAGTGTGTGCATGCATGCGTTGTATGTGTGTAAGAGACTGTGTGTCTCTGTATAGGGAGGTGCATGTATTGCCACATGTGTGTGTGTACCTGTGTGAATAAAATTTGCAGTCTGATTCTTTGACTTTTATTCCTTTTGCTGGCTTGCGCACAAAAACATTGATAACATAAAATGTGTGTATTTATTTCATCACAAGATTTTAAAAGAGAAGGGAACTCTAAAAGAAATGTATTGTTTCTTAAGAAGTGAATGTTGTGTAATTGCAGAAGAGCCAATGTCTAGCTACATTATAAACTCTTTCTTACAGACTCTTTTTTATGTGTATGTCCAGCACCTACTACCCTGGAGCCCTGATCTTAGTTGGGGTCTCTAAGCACTAAACAACAATTGTAATAATAAATAATGTGGAAGTATATGTGTTAGTACATGCTAGATGTGTACACACGAATACATGTGTGTATCTGCATGTAGCTGTGGGAATCAGTGTCTACAGATTTATTTTTATAGGTATCTGAACAGGTGTGCCTTTCTGTGGTTGTGCTCTATGGATTTGGGCTTCAGGAGTGGGCCTTTAATGGATCCATTGCAGCTGTGATAATGTGTGTTCCTAATTCCACACATAAAATTACAATAACTTTAGTGAACAAAAAACATGAAGTTGGTTATGAAAAATGGGAAGAAGGGAGGGAAAGAATCATGAAAACCTTTTTGAAGTTCTTTAAATTACTCTTTTTGACTATTTTGCTTCCAGCTCTAGAGTCCTGTAATAAATAAAACCTGAAGTCTACATAATACATTTGTCAAAACAATAAACATGCCTGTTTGGGCCTTGCAGTGAAAATCAGCATGTGAGAGAGGGTGGGGGAGAGCAAGCAATGGAGGGAGGGGAGATGGAGTGAATGGAGCAAGGCCTCAGGCTGGGGCGGGTCCTCAGGGAAGGGGCAGGACAGTAGGCAGGGCAGGGATGTTCAATTTTCTGGAATTAGAAAGTTTGCAATCCTAGATATGCCCCTGTGATGTTCCCCTCTGGTGTTATCTGGACCAGTGATCTGCTAGTCCATGCATCTGATGAAGTGGGTATTCACCCATGAAAGCTCATGCTCCAATACGTCTGTTAGTCTATAAGGTGCCACAGGACTCTTTGCTGCTTTTACAGATCCAGACTAACATGGCTACCTCTCTGACACCTGATCTGCTAGGTCACTCCAATCCTTGACTCTAGGACCCAGCTTTACCCTGCTCTGCTGTGAGAACCCCCATTCCTGGGCGGTTTGCATACAGTCTCTGGCATGTAAGCTGCTCTTTGGATTATGCAACCGAATAACACTAGCCAATATCTCCGGTCTCAGACACAACCCTGGGAGCCTCCATCTTGCTGTGTCCAGTTGTGCCCACTGACACTGCAAGCTTATATGAATTCATCAGTTTAACAAAGAAATGGATATGTACCAGGCTTGTTATGCCAAGGAGAGTCTCTGACACACTTCAAATCAAATGCACTGCTTTAGGTAGAATTAACAAACAGATTTATTAACTGAAAAGATAAATTTTAAGTGATTATAAGTCAAAGCATAACAAGTCAGATTTAGTCAAATAAAATAAAAGCAAAACACATTCTAAGATGATCTTAACACTTTCCATGTCCTTACAAACTTAGATGCTTCTTACCACAGGCTGGCTGGTTGCCCTTCAGCCAGGCTCTCCCCTTTGATCAGTGCTTCAGTCACTTGGTGGTGATGTCTGTAGATGGAGATGGAAGAGAGAGAGAGCATGGCAAATGTCTCTCCTTTTTATCATGTCCTTCCTTCCTTCTTGGTTTTGCCCCTCCCTTCAGAGTCAGGTGAGCAGTACCTCATCACAGCCCCAAACTGACCAAGGGAGGGGAGTGACTCACTCAAGAGTCCAACAGGTCCTCTCTTGTTGCCTAGGCCAGAACCCTTTGTTCCTGTGAGGATGGGCTGGGTTTGTCCCATACATGCCCTGATGAGGTGTGAACTGCCGCTCTGCTCTTGGAGAGTTTTTGCCTGGGCTTGCTTTAAGCTATGAGGATACTTTTTCAGCTTCATAACTATATACATTAAATTATAACCTATAACATTACTGTAACAACAGGCACCATAACATTACTGTAAAAACAATGCTCAGTGCATCATGAGCCATCCGAAGACACCCAACATGACAAACCTTTGAACTGGATACCACACAATCATTTTACAAGGATGAACATGGGGGTGCTGGGTGTTCCCCCGAGGTACAGAGCGTCACAGCCCCCACTAAGAATCCTGACTACTCAGATGGGGAGTGCATTGCAGTGGATAGGCCTTCTAGCTACACCTGTTTTTGCATTTGAAACAGGCTTGTGTACTTAAATTGGGGTACAAAATGGAGGGGGAGATATGATCAATGAAGGCTGTGGCTGGGAAGTGGTAATGGGAGCAAGTCAGGTACAAGTTTGATTTAAGAAAGATGTGTCCTCATAATTTATAGTTTATTGCAGAGAGATAAGGAGGGGAGAAGGGGTGGCACGCATGCCAACTTCTCCCTTGCTGTCTGTGGCTTATTATTAAGTGTTGTGACCCTTTCTTCAAATTGTCTAAAAGTTGATCAAGAGCTTTGGTCCATAGTCTCATCTATGCAGAACTTTCTAGCTTCAAAAAAAGTGTGCTATACACCAGTAAAATTTCCTAACCCCCACGCACTGTTGCTAAAAATGAAACTATACTTCTACTGAATGGGTTATAGTACCACTTTCTAATGGAGATGTCCATGCTTATGTTGGACGGGACTTCTACATGAGGCATATGTCTCAGCTATGATCCCTGCAAGATGCCATGACAGCAAGGTTACCCATACCTTTCAAATTTTGAGGTTTTTGAGCTAAACACACTATATATTATAACTGTAAAGTAGTAGTAGTATTACATATTTGCACTCAGGAGTGTGGAAGAATGTCATATTTCTGACTTTATGTACATATGGTTCTGAGAGGTGATGTTTCTAAAAATGACATTGCAATAGTGTTTCCAGATGCTGCTGTAATGTTGTTGAAGGACAGGAGGAGTCCATCCAGTATAGCAGCAAGTGCTGGGTATGTGCAATGCAACGACTGGGAGGCATTCAGGATGTTGGCAGTCAGGGAGATAGCAACGGCAGACAGTTCTTGTGTATCTTTTCAAGTTAGTTTGTTGAGGAAAGGAAGATTAGAAACCGGGTGGTAATTTGCAAGAATTCAGTGCTGCCAGCTCTTGTGAATGTATTGTAAGTATCACAGTGTTTGATGTTTATTCTGAATGCCCCAGCTCCTGGAATGAAAGTCATTGTATGATAATTTCAGCTTTCATTTAAAAAAGAAAGTAAGTTTCAAGTCCTCCTGGTGGTGGAGAAAAACTTGAAAACATTAAGCAAGTGCAACTTGAAGGCTCAAACCAGAGGGCAAATAGAAATAACCCCAAATTTCTTTTTTCCAATATCTCTTGATTTTTAAGCCAGTCTCATGCTTTTAGGGCCTGATTTATGATTTTTGAAAGCTTCAGATTGACAGTACTGGGACGCTAGTGATAAATGCAGATTTCTTTAGTACTGGCTGGACAGTTGCATGTGTTAGAGTAAAGAGCAGCAACACCAAAAGAAGTAGTGCTTGAGATACCTCATCCTGAGGTTAGCAGAGTAGAGAATTGCTTTGAAAATAAAAAAAATTAGATGGAAAATGTAATTTGCTCTATGGTGCAAATTAGAAGAATGTGCTTAGAGTGCAACTCCCGGCAACAGGAGTGTCTGTCAGCAAAATAAGCTCCCAATCCAGTTTACACTGATACATCCCTGATTCTGAGCCTCCAATATGTACTAATGAATAATGAGCATCTGCCCAAGGTAAGACATGAATATAATCTGTCAAGACAGCTCCCAGTGTTTTCCATTGTCCATAGATTCAGTAACTACTAACATTCCACTGGAAAGGCCTAAATTAGAAAGCGATAATAAAATAACTGGCAGTCAGAGGGAGAAAACATCACAAGGATTATTAATGACTGTAAACACCTTTTACCATGAGTAAACCCTTCTAAGACGTTAGATAATTATAGAATAACCCATCCACAATTCTGAAATATCACTTTTAGGAAATCTTCTGTTTGGTCAGTAATAGTGTAGTAGCAGTGAATGACAAGCCAAAAGGATCATATTATAGCTTGTCACAAAGACATTACAGATAACTTGCCACAGTGACAATGAAAGTCAAATCACAGAAGAGCAGAAATTTTATTTTTGGCAGTAGTTACTGTTAATGTCACCTCACTTAATGTATACCTGTATTCCCACACACAAACGTAATAAAGTTGAAGTTAAAGTTGCAGTCATGTATCAGTGATTTGCAGGAATATTACCTCTCAGACAATCTAGTCAAAAAATATAAAAAGTTAGAAATCCAGGAAACGCAGTGTTAAGATAGTACTTCTCAAGCATTGTGAATTTTGCCTCAGGCTCTGCATGATCTGAGGTGAACATCACAAGGTAAAAGGGATACATGAATTTACAGATCAAAGATATAAGTCCAGGAAAAAAAACAATAAGAAGAATTTATCATGCTGCTTTTATAAAAGATTGATTAAGACCTAAGGATTTAGAATTTCTTTGGAAAAATTAATGAGAGGACTACAGATCGTAATGGTTTCCAGTTAACATTTATAACAGAGGTGTTACTAACACGTAATTTTGGTACAGATAGACTGCAATGGCATGGGCATCCTGTTGTTTACATCACCTCTTAATGCTTTGTGTTAATGTATTGACTGTGTATAGTACACAGCATAAACACATTAAAGGTAGTCATGATATTATGTGTTATTTTAGGGAAAAGAATTAAGTGAATGTAGTGATTGTCTGTGGTACAACATTGCAACCTTCAGGTCCTTTATCAACCTCATTTCCATGCCAATGTACCTCAGCCCTGACCCACAAGGCAACGGTGATAAACTAATCTAGCGTCAACGCTGGCTTCTTTGATTGTCTGCTGAAACTACTTACAAGGGTATCAATGTATGTTATGCTGTATTTTGACTTATGGGCACAGGCACTTCTGTACTAGGAGCTGAATGGAGACCTTCAATAGGACCCTACACAGCAGTGAGATGATAATTTTGGATTGCTATTAACCTGACCTGGACCTGGACTTGAGCCTGTGATCTGGGGCGAATGATTCTGTAACAGATGAGCAAACCCCCTGAGCCATCCAGTATTCCTACTGTATAATCCAAGTATAATCCTTACAGTATAATCCAAGACACTGCACATCACATGACCTGTATAATGTAATAGCTAGGCTCTGTTTCCAGAAATGAGGGTTAGGTGTTGGTATATTAGGATCAATTCAGAGAAGGTTTTAGTTTACTTGCCAGTAGGTCACGTACTGCTTAGGGGCCTAATCCAAAATCCATAGAAATAAATGAACATCTAATGGGGCCCTAAAACAGCAGATCATTTGAATTATCTACACAATTTTTCTGTTCCGGGGTGACAGACAACTGCTCAGTGAAAAATGAAGGTGAGGGAGAATCAGCACATCCAGTTCCATCAGTGAGAATTATTATTACATTGACTTCTAATATAATGTTATAATTGCTGCTTTGGACAGAAAAGTGTATTTACAGTTTCCACACTGACACACATTCGGTTTTTTGCTCTCTCATTTCAGAATTTCCCAAGGCGTGGCAGCTCGCTGAATGTTTGTGCTTTCTCTTATCTTGATCATGACATCATACAGTGTGACACCACTGGAAATGTTGTGTTGTGTTGGATATGATCAGGGCTTGAGTCGTGCCGGAATGCTCCAGAACACCATTCCGGCACTCTTTTGGGAACTGTAACAGTGTTCTGGTACTATCACTTCTGGAAGTACTAGAAGTGCATTTCAGCACTTTTTTTTTTTTTATATAATACCATGAGCCACACCTAATGCAAAACTGTTCACTTGTAAAATATATTAGAGACAGTGCCCCTCTGAATTTCAGCCACTAGTTTGCAACCGGTTAGGGGTATTCTCATCTAAAGCTGTTCGCCTGACAGATGTGACCAATCCTGAGAGCAGTCTGGGTCATTGAACAAGCAGGAAATGTCTTTAGTCCCAGGAAAGAGTACCAATGAAAAACATCACAAATTTTCTCTCTCTACTTTTCTCTGATGAGATGCAGTTGTGTCCTTCTAGTATGTTTCTTGCCACCTTGTTTACATATACAACTCAGAGCCTATGTAACCTATTGCAGTTCTGAGGATACAGGCAGAGCTCTCTTCAGAACTTTTAGATTCTTGCTGCTATCTTTATACAGTGCCTAGCACATTTTGGACACTGTACTAATATAAATATTAACACCCCTATTTCCCTGAGAAAATATTGGCAGGAATTGCTGATACAGTAAAGCAAATCATCTGCCCAATTCCTAGGACTTGTGAGCATTGCCTCAGCAATACTTCCATCTCCACCTGATCTAGCATCAAAGAACCAGGCTAGACTCACCAGCTCGGATGTTCACGTTTGTCCAGTGAATTACTACTGAATCGCTAAGCTGGCCTAGCCCATTCATTGCATCGCTATGTGAAATTGAAGGATGTTAATTGTGGCTGGATTCTTGGGGCTGTCCCACCACCATTTACAAGATACTGATAGCATGTGGAGAAGATCAGTGGCAGGGAGACTGTAATCAGTGCTATTTTGGCATTGGGAAGTTCTTTCAAAGTTGGTAAATGCAGATACAGCCTTTCTTCCTCTTCTGACAGTCAGTTGTCTCCTGACACTGCACTGATGCACATCTGTTCTCATTCAACCAGAAATTATGGTCTTAATGTTGGGTTTACTGGTTGAGTTTCTATGGCATGTATTATATAGGAAGTTAGACTAGATTATCATAATGGTCCCTTCTGACCTTAAAATCTACACATCTATGATCATATTTCTCTCTTGATCTTTTCCAGTACAGCATTCCTTTTTAAAATTTTCACAAAATGTACTATTTTTTTCTTTACCATTGGCTAAACATAGGCCTTTTGAAAGTGAAAGATTGATAGTGCTGGTGCAGACCACTGCTTTGCAAGCTTCCCCACATATCTCTTTCAGTGCTCCTCAGTCCTGACCTGCAGCATTCCTCTGCTTCTGTCCTGGGCCTCTCTTAAGTGCAGGCTGCAGAAGGTGGAGAGTTGCATCAACTTGTAAGGTAGCTTTTCAATGGGAGTAATTGTCCACTAGTAAGTGGGAAGAGACTAAGACCACCTTGCTCATTTTCACTTTGACATTGGAACACAGACTCCTGAAGATGAAAGGCTGATACCAGCATTGCCTTAATCCAACACACTATCCACTCCCCAAACCAGACTTTATCCAGAAATAAAACTTGTTCATTTCAGAACCATTTTTGTCATCTGAATGAAAGCAAAGTAAAGAACTCAAATGAGAGAATTTGCTATGGAGAAGAATCTGTGAATAACAAAGCAGGGGCAAAATAGCAGGTGCAAGAGGAAGAGAAATGAATTTTGGAAAGGATTTTAAAATGGAGGCCTAAACCTGGGTCCCATTAAATTCTGTGGGAGTTTTGCCATTGACTTCAGTGGCAGTTGGATAAGGTCGTAATTTTGCAATAGCTGAATCTAATGCAGAAGATGATGGTAGTAAGGGAGATTTCTCAACATCTAGTAATCCCACTGTGCTTGAATTTCTGCATGCATGCAAAGCACAAAGAATGCTGCAAAAAGAACAGGAGTACTTGTGGCACCTTAGAGACTAACAAATTTATTTGAGCATAAGGTTTTGTGGGCTACACCTCACTTCTTCAGATGCATAGAATGCAACATATAGTCTGTTCTCACTCAAGCATGACCAAATGTCTGGGTCAGTTCCCAGGACTCAGACCCCAGCACTTCTGTGAAATAGCAGTGAGCCGGAAAGACATTCTGGCTGTTAATATGCAGATGAACACCCAAGCGTCTCAGACGTGTGTTTACACACATGTACTGTTTCATATTAAACAACAGATTTTGTTTTGTTATATCAGCATTGTTTGGCTGGAAAATGCTCACTGAGAGGTAAGCTTGCTTTTATAGACAGTCTTTGAAGAGCGTGGGTGTGTTTGTGCTGGTGTGTGTGTTTTGAAAGAGCTGAGGGGGAACAATAAAGTTTTGAAACTTAATTATAGTAAGACGATAACCTGACGAATGCTACATATAAAATAATAATAATGTTGAATATTATGGAATGTGCAGCACAGCAGTCAGAGCATTTATAAATAAATATGCTCTTGAATCAATGTGGAGTATGTTACACTTACATAGATTTTTCCCAAGGGTAATGAAAGTCAGGGCTTCAGGTTGGTAAGAAAAAAAAATACATAAAGTGTGTGGGGGTATGTGTGTGTGTAGGAAGCAGCTGTCTGTACAAGAAGATCAATGGCATTTCAGTGATGAGTTTAAATTGCACTCTTGATCCCCATATAATGCCATCTGAATGCGTCTCCGCCTCTGTTTAAAAGTTTACACTTGGCTGACACCACTTCACAATTTTTCGGAGGGTGGTAACAAGGTGTGATTTGTGAACTGTCAGTCGGATGAGTTTAAATTTAACCAAGCTGACAGTAGTGCTAGGATGACAGCACCTTATTTGATGAAGAGTTCAGTCTGCAGCAGTTTGAAGCTGCCCTACCTGGCTCCTCATGTTTGTGGCTGGCATGGCTGTTGATACAGAAGCAAGCAATTGTCAGATGTAAGAGAAGGGTAGCACAAATCAGTCTAATTTACTTTACCTAACGAGTCATGAGCACTAGTCATGCAGATTCTCTTTGGGAGACTAACTGACTGGCAATCAGGGTAAGTAATAAGAATTAATAAAAACAAAAATAATCTCAAGGTGTTCCAGATTACCTAGACTCTTAAGAAGACGAATCCCAAATCCAGTGTATATATAAAAAACAGGAATTCTGTTCAATACAGTAACATTTCAAAATGTGGACTTTATACAATAGAGGAAAATAGCTATAAGATCAATACTCTAGTTTTCCAGAGTATTCATTTTTATTAGTCACTATCTTTTTTAGTTTAAAAATGTTCTCTGATGTAAAAAGTGTGCTGCAAATAAACTATATTAATGTATCTATTTGTGAAGAAACATATGAATCAAGGGTATATTGCCCCATAATTCATATCATTTTGCCTTTTTCTAGATAGCACTGCTACACTTCTGATTTTTCCATTATAGTACTTTTTGTTGACCAAGTCCTCCTTTGGAAAGAGTATTGTCTTTTTTTGCAAAACACATTCATTGTATTGGAGACATTTGAGAATCTGAAAAGAGCATCTAACGGAAGAAAAGATGTGACATCCAGGAGAATCCTTAAAATATCAAGTTTAACGGTTGTTAGAAAGAAATAAAAGCTACATAGGCACCAACTCCATGAGTGCTCTGGGACTGGAGCACACACTGGAAAAAAACCAGTGGGTGCTCAGCACCCACCAGTGGCTGCACTGATCAGCTCCTCCTCCTTCCCCCAGTGCCTCCGGCCAGCCAGTGGACCCGGCCAATTAGTTCCTCACTTCCCTCCCAGCTCCTCCTGCTTGCAAGGATCAGCTGTGCTCAGAGAGATGGGGCAGAGCAAATGCAGGGTACACTTAGGGGAGGGGACAGAACAGGGTCGGAACAGGCGGGGCAGAGGTGGGGCATTGGGGGAAAGAGTGTTGTGGGGTGGTGGTTGGGGCAGGGCAGGGGTGGAATACCCCTTGGGGAAATTAGAAAGTTGGCGCCTCTGAAAAGATATATCTGCATCCAGGAGACAGGGGAGTGAACGAACAGCCCATGAGTCAGCTGCTGGGAAAAAATCTTCTTCATAGCAGATAAATATGCAAAATGCAAAACTATTATTTATGTTGCATCCTTTGTTCAAAATACGATCAAATGATTTACAGTGAGAGAAGGAGTAGAGAGAACTTTGTACAGATTTTAATGTGCTGATGTGCATATTAGTAGGAAAGGAAATATGCTGCACTGAAAGTGATTGGATTAAAAGAAGAGAATTGCAATATGAGCATGTAAAGTGCCATTTAAGAGCTAATTATGGTTATTAAATATTAATAGTGTAAAATATTTCTGCAAAATGCATGGTCTTTATTATGGAAGTGTCAATAGTTAGTCCATAATTTGGGTTATGTAGTGATTTACACGTAAAGCAGCATTAAAATCCTCCCCTTTTTGTTCATTATACTGTGTAGTAAGAAGTTGTGATGGGTGTTTTTCTTGAAAGACTTAGCAACATTTTTCGTGGGCAGGTGAGGAATGGAGTTTGTCAGTTGTAGAAAAAAAAATGTGATTATTTATAGTATATGTGCCTTGATATCATGGTGATGGAAATTCCTTGTTAGAGATGCAATTTTTCTTTTATCTAGACAGTAACTTAACTTGATCGCTGTTATTAATGACCTGTTGTCAGGTGTTATATCCTTTCTATTTTGTTGTTTTATTTAGAGTTTGTGGGGTTTATATAGTTGATGGGTTTATATATGTTGATTCCTTTGGAAGCATTTCAATAATCTACTGAATATAAAACAAAGAAATTCTGTGATTTTTGTCATTTTCTTATGAATAGTATTGCCACTAAAAGATGCTTCTTCCCCAGGGTGACATGAGAAGAACATTAATCAAGCAATGGTTTACTTTTGCAGTATGTCCTGGAAGTGCTACGACAGTGAGCTGTCTGTATGGAATGATGTCATCACCAGCTCCCTTCAGGTCTTTGAACATCCCTGAGATTTGATGTTTCCCCAAATTTTCAAACTTATTTGGCCTATTTTCTTAAAATAATCATTCTTATGCCTTTTCCTACTTGAGTCTTTGTGTAGTAACATAACTGAGCAAATAGTCTAGTAATGATCACAGAGGAGGGCCTGTACAGAAAGCTATATTTTTGACAGTTCTTTGGGCTAAGTATGGTAGAAACTGAATCCAAAGAGCTTTCTGACTTTGTAACCGAGCAACAATACACCTTGTTTTGTTCACTTCCAGATACAAAAATGTCCTAAGGCATATTTCTCACTGACTGAGTCATGCATTTGCTAAAATCTGTGGACATCTTTCTGGACATCAGTATCGGACCTTGTCAAGATTCATAGCACTGAATCATTGCTATGGATCTGAATTACTAATTCATGAAGTAGGACTG
Organism: Gopherus evgoodei; assembly: GCF_007399415.2. NCBI lineage: Eukaryota > Metazoa > Chordata > Testudines > Testudinidae > Gopherus > Gopherus evgoodei. Next base: position 79,042,627 of record NC_044324.1, read on the forward strand.
TCATCTTTGATGCTCCAGTGACGAGAGGGTTGGCAGGGGGTGGAGGGGGACTGTTTTCAGAACTGAGTGCTCTGTGGAGCCATATTATTACTGGATGTGTGGTCATCACATCTGGCAGGCTTTCTTAGAGGGATGCAAGAAGTGAGTATTGCTTTGCTGACCTGCCCAAGGTAGGTACAATGATGCAGCGAGGACAAATCTAAATGTAAAATATGTAAAACCAAAATGAATTCTCATATACTTTCTTTAGTTTGTGATGGAATAAGTTTGAATTGTCTCATGCTTCAGCATTTACCAGAGGCCTAAGGAGAGCAAGAGGGGAGGGTGGATATTGATCCTGAGTCTAGTGGTAAGAGCATGTTACTGGAAGTCAGGACTCCTGGGTTCTGGTGCTTTAATGAGGAAGCACTGTTTGGAGCCTGCTCACTGGCACCAGGGAATTGGTATGAAGCACAAATCACATTGCAGAATTCTTTGTGCACAATTTGAGAGTGAGAACACAGCGTATAATGGGTTTTACTGTAGCACTTAGGCAGTTGTTGTCTTTCTATTTACAGCATATGTGAATGTTTTAAAGAGGAGACTCTAGATGTGCAAGGTGGACAGAGTTAAATATTACTGGGAGGGGCATGTATTGATGTCTCCCTGCCCTAGTGCAGTAACTCCCAGCTGGGCGGGGGGGCTATGTTGAGGTGGAGTTTCCACCTATCTGTTGCCCTGGGAAAGGGTCATTTGTCAGAGTAAGTATAAGAAGGTTGTTCCTCTTCCCTTTCTCACCATCTGCTTCTTTTGCCTCTCCTCAGGAGAGAGGAAAAGTTGGTCTCTTGATCATCCAAGCTCTATTTACATCAAACATGCTTTTCTGAATTGTGAGTAATCCAGTCCATAGCAGCTAAGGAAATATAAAGGGTCCAAACATGGGAATGCAGCTCATAGGTCAATACATTTCTGAAAAGGAGGTAGATGAGAGGATGACTTTAGGAAACGTAAATAGCACAGCAGAAAGACATAAAAATTGATGGCTGGATCCATTCCTTAATATGCTTTTATATGTGATTCAATCAGTGGAAGAGGCAAGAATGAAAATGCTTTACAGCAGCAGTGCTATTACTGTAAATCACTTCAGAATCACAGAGCATGACAAGCTGAGAAGGCTCATGGTGTCTCCAAGAAAGAATTCATTGCAGTAATCAGAAAAAAGAGCAAGATGGGGGGGGAAAAAACTAAGACCAAAAGTGAGTACAATCTCTAGTGTTTTACTTGCTAGTAGGGTAACTTACCTGAGATCCTTTGCATTTAGTGATGGTGCTAAGCGTCTGCTGAGCCACAAATAATTTGAGAGTTTGTGAACATTTCTAAGGCTTCTAATTATGTGGTTAAAGCTTGGATAATAGCTACATGGAATTTCTTTGTAAATCTCCTTAGAAACATCGGTTGGGAAAATGTTCACATTGTGCCTTCCTCAGAGATTCACTGTGAAGCTCTCAAAATCTCACTGATGTCACTGATTTTTGTTAAAGGAGCAAAAATAAATTCTCTGGCCATAGATATTTTAAGATGATCAAAACCAATTACAGTTGTAAATGTGCAACTTTCTCAAATGCATGAGCAGCCAAATTAGAAGTAAGGATAGGAACAAATAAGTGACTGTAAAACTGAGGGGGAATCTAACATGCTCTAACAAGCAAGCAAATAGGTGGTAATGAAGAACAGAGAATGAGGAGAAACAGTAATGAAGGAACGTGGAAGCATCAATGATGTGTTATTAACAATACAGCTACAGCTCTGGCTGGTTCATCTTATTTAAGCTTTGAAAATCCTCCCTTGATAGAACTTATAGACCGACCTATTTATTACAACCATTTGCATTTCATGGCCTTTTTAATTTGGCTTATGTAAGGCTAAGATTTAGTCATGGGTATTTTTAGTAAAAGTCATAGACAGGTAACGAGCAATAAACAAAAATCTACTGCCCATGACCTGTCCATGACTTTTACTATAAATATCCCTGGCTAAACTTTAGCTACTGCTTAGTCCCTGGGGTGCTGCTGCCCTGGGGATACCAAGGTGAGAGGCCATTGGGGCCAACGGCTGGGCCCTGCTCCCGCGTGGAGGCTGGCTGCCCCCAACTGGCCGCTGCAGCTGGCCCTGGGGCCATCCAAGCATCTGTCCCTGGGGCTGCTCCAGCAGTGGCCTGCCCTGGCCCCAGTGCGTGCTGCTGCCACCCTGGAACTGCTCCTGGTAAGCGGCGCTGGGCCCGATCCCAAAGCCCTCTCACACCCTGCACCCCAACTCCCTGCCCTGAGCTCCCTCCTGCACCCCAACCGCCTGCCCTGAGCCCCCTGCCGCACCCTGCTAAAATCAATCACTCCTTCATTTCCACAACCTAAAACCCTAAACCACACCTAAGTTTTCTCTTGTCTTGACTGCTGTAGCCTCCCACTTTCTGGCCTTTTTGCCTTTTACCTCTCCAGTCTGTCCAAAAAATGCTGCAGCTATAATTTTCCTCTACTGCCCCCAACTTTATTCCCACTCCTCTCATCACTTCACGATCTTCCTCTTTCTTTTTGCATCCAGTGTTCTTTGTCTTCAGCTGTAAGTAATTTCCAAACACAGCCCCTTCCTATGCCCCATCTAGGTCCCTTTGCTGTCCCCAATATTTTTTCCCCCTCCCAATTGTCACCTTTTCCCAATCTCGGCTGACCAGCTAAATGCCCAATCCCTTCCTGGTTTGTATTGTGTCTGTCCAAGATAGACTATAATTTCCTTGAGGTGTGGAGCTGTCTTACCTATGTTTTGTGAAGTGCTATGTGCACCACTACCCCATCCCCCACTGGATTTCTATAAACAATAATTTTGTAAAAGGTGTTCTACCTAAGGAGCAGTTTCTGGCTTATGAATAATAAAATTTACAGTACTTTGACCCTAGATATTAGTTTGTTGTATGAATGAAAACTGGCATATTTTGTCTTGCAATAGGGCCCTAGGTTACCCATTTGGCTGCGGACTCTCCCCAGCATTAGAGAAATGCAGTGGAATCTGGTCTGAGCATTAAGACTGTTGATTTATAAGGCGTGTGAATTATGTTTACGTGGATGTGTTAGCTGCCTGACAGAAAGTTAGCCGTACACTTAGAGACTGGTTGATTCTATTTCAGTAGCCCTCATTATTACTACTCTATCTTTGTCCTGGTGAATAGCATGTGGTTCACTATAAGACACATGTTTTTCAGTTAACTGAATCCTTATCATCCCCCCTTGTAACCTAAAACCAAAATGATTTGAAATCTGCACTACACCTAGTATTGACTCTAAATAGCTGTATGGATTTTGTGAGTTTTGAATTTGAATTAGGGGTCCTGAATATACTTCATTTTTGGCTGTCTAACTGCTGTGCCAGTACTCTTTGTCTGCCTTAGGATCTGCACAGTGCTGTACTCTGTGTTAGCAATGGCTGCAAGTGTGGACAGATAAATGAATGCAAGGAATTCCGTGCAAAGGCAAATTTACAATATGTGTAACACCAGATGAAATTGAAGATGGAAGAAATTTTCAGGGGCAAATTTATTTAAATATACTTTGTGGTTAAATTATGAGAAACAAAGTGAGTGCATCAATAAAGGAGGCAGTAGAGAGAGTACTTTTGTGAATGAGTAGGAATGCTGGGGAAGATCTGACTCACAAATAATCTCCCTGGAGTACTTTACAGAACGATGCATTCTCTACAGTGCATTATCTCTGGATTATTTCCAGCATCACTGTGGTATGAAGCTGGCACCTATACGAGACCATAATTCTATCTGTATCCTTGATGCCAATGTGGTTGAGGCAGAAACAAGAGAGAAGGTGGGAGGATATAATAAAACTGTGTTGTATCCAAATCCTGTATGTTGCATGTAGAAATGCAATAGTTACACCTGTAGGATGCTCGATCATTTTTTCCGTAGCCCTCCTCTGATCTGAAGAAGATTCAAGAGCATTTCAGAGGTTCAGTGATGAGTGACTGTAGTGTTTCAGTTTGCAAAATGTTGCTGATGGCAGTTTTGTTTTCCAATCACTAGGTTCAGAAGATGGCATAGTAATAAATTAACCTTCCAGCGCGCTGGGGTCCTTTTTCGCCTCTGCATGCAATGTTTGGACTGATCTGAAGCTTTCGTTTTGGACTGAAGGGACTTGTCCACTGCTTGCCCTGGAAACCTTTCTCTCCTAATTCATGAGCCAGCAGGATGCAGTCACCGTGCTTTCAGAACGCCTTCTCATAGCTGCGTACAAAGGCCAAGTGGATAATGTGGTGCAGCTTATCAACAAGGGTGCCAAGGTAGCAGTTACCAAGGTAACAAGAGAAAAACTCTTTACAAATTCCATGGGAACTAGTGTAAATCCTAAACCATTGTCTGTGATAATGTTCTTGTAACTCTACAAATTTAAACATATTGGGGAGGGCGGAATTAAAAGTGTTTTGATTTTTCTTTAAATCTGCATTTATTAGCCAGCATTAACATGAAATAATACATTTATTTTCCTTCTCTGCTTCCAAGAAGGGGAAAATACAGAGCATCATTGCATACTGGACCTTTAAAAATTTGCTGTGCTGGATGCCTGTGAAATGACACTTTTAAAATGTGCTTTGAGGAATGAACATGCTTTTAAAATTCATCACCACAGAGAAAAATTGGTGGGGAAGGGAGATCTTGAGGCTGTGCAAAAAGCTCAGGGTATCCTTCAGAGGGGAAGGAATAAAAGCTACCTGTTCTTATAAGATAAAGGTACGTGAGCTGTAATCATGTACTGTTTCTTAAGAGAAAGATCCTTTGATATAATGGGCTAAATTCTGGCTGCACTTAATGTGCAATCTCAGTGCAATTCCAAGGCTGAGGATTATAAACTTCATTTTCTATTCCAGGGTTGGAAAGTCAGGATTTGGCCCACTATATCAAAGGATTTATAACAACACGTATAATAAGATTTTAAAAAGAGTGCAATTGAAACTAACCTACTGCCAGCTCTAGCCATGTTATAAATAATAATTGCAAATAATGCAAGGGACCTATGAAAAAATGCTCAGTCTGAGAGCTAAAGATGGAAGAGTTTGAATCTGAACACAAATAAGCCTGAAATGATTTTTCTCAATATTCTGTTAATCAAATCTGAATGTGAGAGGAATACTAATGAAAAATGTGTTTCCCCCTCACTCCCTTTTTTTAAATTTTATTTTAAAAAAATTTAACCACAAAAACTTGGAATGCTCCCGTCCTCCTCTGAAGTTTCCTAGTGGTCACCATATAAATCACAAGCCAAAATTCTCTGTGAAAATGTGTCATTAATATTTAAAGGAAAAACACTTCTAGGAGCTGAAGAGAAGACGTACAACCAACCCTTCAAGGGTTTTTACCTCATCCCTAGTGATGTCTGAGGGAATGTTTTATCTGAATAGTGGCTGCCTGGGAAGGAGCTGACTGCATCTCTCACCCCAGCAAGTAATTTTGTATATAATTGGTTGTTACTGGAACCTGCTTTGCTTGCTAATGAGGCTTGCAGCCAGCTTTCTAACGGCCTAGTCACAAGGCTAGTTAGGATGTTGCAGGACTGAGTGCAAGGCAGGGGCCATGAGAGAGAGGGAATGTGATAGAGTGAGAGATCAAAAGGCTAGTCTGTGGTCCGCTACAGAATTTTACAACTAAAAAAATTAGTTGGGGAGGTGGAAGTGGGTGGGGTTAAACCTGCAAGGTCTGTCAGATCTGGGACAGACTTATTGTTTGGCAAAATGCTGCCTTGAGGCATATTTAGTTTTAATTACGTTCATGTAGGTTTTAAACAGAAAATGTGAATACATTAAATATGGTACAAAAATAGATTAAAATTAATCGATCAATGACACCTGATTTCTGAGAAGCTCCCTTTGCCATGTTTAGTTCACAGTTATTTATTTTTAAAGCCAGAATGCCCTGTGGGAAAATCAATTTTACAGGGTTTTTCCTGTTTATCTACCATAACCAGATGGCCTCTTGTTGGTATGATGACACTCAATGCATAGGCCAAAGTCACAGTGAATGTGAAAAGCTGTAGTAAAATTCTCACTTTTGACTGTTGTCCAAGCATCTTTGCTTGGCATGATCTGGCTAAAGAAAGACATTTGAATGATGGTGGGATTTTTAATAAGAGGACTCAACTTTAGGTCTGTAAGAGGCTCTGACAGTAAGGAAAGGGTTAAAGGAACAGCAGGCACACTACACACTCTTATCCCCACTATAATTTTGAATGCTGGTTCCACATAGTGTCGACTGCAAAATCCAGTGCACTACTCCATGAAACTAGTTAATGTAAACTATGGTTCTAATGTGAGATCAGTGGATAATGACTTGTTACAAATATAGTTTAACTTTGAACTATTGACAATTTCCATGTGTGACAATGAGTGCAGCAGAAGTGCAAATTATGACCTGACCCTGAATATAGGTTTGATTTATTACTGAATTTTCATAATGTTCCTAAAATCTGTTGGATGTCTCAGTCTACCAAAGAAATTCAGTTTGTTTTGGAGTACAAGTTCAAGTGAATTCTAGAGCCATGTAAAACTCAGCAAATTTCATTTGCAGGGGATCATATATGTTTTAGATCCATGTGGTTTCATATCCTCCCCATTTTGTTTTCCATGTTTGAATGGGCCTAGAATCTCAAAGCAAAATTCAGTCAACCATAAAGTGTTGATTTTGCAACAAAAGCAAGGTGCAAATTCCTATATCAGCCCAGGTTCATAGGAAAGATCTGTGAACTTAGTATGAGTTTGGAGTTCATAACCAATTATGAAGCATGGTGAGTTTCACATGGCATGAGTTACTGTGTGAACTTTAGTTGGTGCTTAGTGTTTATCCCAAGTGGCACATCACTCCATAACTATTACTGATTTACATTTTTCAAACTTGCGTAGTAATAATAATAATAATAATAATAATAATAATAATGTAATAGCTGATTGTTCTAGTAAGACTGAAACACAGATTCTCTCTCTCTCTCTTCTTCCTCCCTAACACAAAAGTCTTTACAAAATTGACCATAAATAAAGATCTGTTTATTCACATCTGTATTTTATGCCTGATCTATACTCTTATTTACATTCATCAATTTTTGCTGTCAGAGTTGACATTACATTCTATAAGATTTACCCTTAAAGGAAATCACAATCAGGGGCCCTGATCTTATCCTCTTACCCAGAAAAAATTCCTGTTGAAGTCAACAAGAGTTTTCTTGGAGTAAGAAGTGCAGAAGCAGACCCTGAATTTGGAGGAAAAGGAAAAGTTCTGTAGCACTTCAGGACACAAAACAGATTGCAAATGTGTGCTGGCAAGTGTGGCTGACTTCACAAAACACTGTGCGGAATTATGCCTGCCTGAAGTAGCTGGGCTCTAGAGCAAGCTCTTTGTCTAGAAATTCTTTATAATTCTTTATCCTCACTTGATTTATTGGGCACTAGTCAAGTAAAAGTGAGACTTGTTTACCGTTCAAAACCAAGTCATTTAAAATGCTGGCTAGCTGGGATGCCAATCCAATTCTCTTATCCTAAAAATGAAAGGTCACATGATTGCTGCTTCAATAAACAAAAGTTTTATTGCAAAATGCTGTTTTCGTTTAGAGCTCCATGTCTATATATAAAGTGCTGTTTGCACTGGCTAGATGTTTGCATAGTATGAATAAAACTAAAGAAAGAAAATTCAATATAATTTTTGTTAATGCTGAAATGCCCACTTCAGTGTTTGCTCAAAGGTTTATTTATCTTTTGTTTTAGTCAGATTAGTAATTGAGTGTGTTCAGCTGAGACTGTCAATTTCCACTGAAGTCCATAGGAGTTGCATGCATACAGCACCTCCACTGAAGTCAATAAGAGTTGAGGGCAGTCGGACTCTTTTCAAGTTTTATATTTAAAATATAATAGGGACAGCCTGAGCCATATGTGCCTCCCCTTTTTCTACTTCCCCTGGGCTTTGTTACCTGTTACTGTGGCTTTACACTGAAGTACTGTAAATGCTGCTTTCCAAGTGCCGTGGTTTGGATATTTCTGCAGCTATGCAGAAGTAATTATTGTGCTGTGCTTTTTCAAAAAAATTCAGTTAAAATAAACTGTAAAACCTACCTGTGATGGGTTTGGGCCCTTTGGGGTGTCACCTGATTTGCTGGGGTTTAACTGAGTCAGCCTATTCTGCCAGCCTAGGTCCCCTTTTACCTGGCCTTGCTGGGTCAGACTCACAAGCCTCTTCCAGCCAAATACACAGGCAGGGCCACGCCCAGTTGTAGAGAGAGAAAGAGATCTGCTCTGGAAAGATTTAGCCTTAGGGGCTCACCCCAACATTCTGATGCCATTCTTTTTAAGGGGTACAAACCCAAAGGGTTTATGAAATTTGCCCCCTCCCTCAATGTGGAAGGAGATATGCACAACTTCTCCCCCCCCCCCATTAGAAATTACAGAAACTGGGTTTAATAATAAAACAATTTTTTTAACTACAAAAGTGAATATAAGAGATAACAGACAGAACAAAGCAGATTATTGACCAAATAAAGCAAAATACGCAAGCTAGGCTCAATATACTTAAGAAACAGGTTACAAAATGTAATTTCTTACCTTAAATGTTATTTTAGGCAGGTTGTTCCAGTTTCTGAGTTCCAGTTATATTTCTTTTGAGACTGGACCCCTGTCTCAGTCTGGACTTCCCACCGCCTTCCCTTCAGGTGGCTTTAGCAGTTTTCCTTGAGCAGACAGGCCATGAAGAGGAGCCCCCTTTGCCTTCTTCCCCTTCCCCCCTTATATAGGATTTGTATAAGGTAGGAATCGTTTGTTTCCCAAACTTGACCTTTCCCTTCCAGTGGAAAGTTACAAGAAGTTCCAGGTAATATTTAGTAGCAGGTGACAAGACCACCTGACCTAATAGTGTTACAGCATCCATGAGTCAGTGGCAGTATGGAGTGTCGGCAGGAAGACCCAAGCCTTTTCATAGTACATTGTCCTTGCTGATGGGCCATCCACCCTGTCTGGCTTTTCCATTGTTGTACGTGAAGTGTTAGCAGCGGGCATCACCCAAAGTAGCATAGTTGAAATACAGATATATTATCAATATTCCTAACTTCAGATACAGAAATGATAATGGAATACAAATTGGATAATCACATTCAGTAAATTATAACCTTTCCAATGTGAGCCATCTTGCATAAAGTATATCTCAGTTATGTCATATTTAGATCATAAGCATCTTTTCATAAAGAATATAGAGTAAAATATCACACTACCATTCCCATTTTACATTACAATTATTATTGTGTTGCTGTGGAAATGCACATAATACCAATGAGGCTAATGCTGCAAAGTGGCAGTCACCACAAACAGTGAAGTGCTACCACAGAGCAAAAATCAGAGTACCTGCTGGAACAGGGTAGGAACAAAAAGACCCCTTTTTTACAGGTACACATCAATAGCCCCACCCTTGGTCCCAGCCAACACTTCTTGACAATTCTCTCCCCTTGAACCTCATAAGATTCTATTTGTACTGTTGTCCCTTTTGGCCTGAGTGGTTAGCCAATATTTTGGATTGTGATGGGTTGTTTCTGTTAGGAGGAGAAATTGATGATGCAAGTCAGGTACTTCTGTAATTCAATCCTGTGTATCTATAAAAATGTACACAGAGCCCTGTTTCCTTGAACACAATAGAACCAAAAAGCAGCAGGCAGTTTCCTTGCTCAGAAATCCAAGTTGATTGCTACTGTAGGACATAGTTTAGGTATATTTGTGTGACAGCGTGGGGAAGCTTGCACTCCCATTTAGTGTGTGTTACCTGCTCTGGGAATAAATACAAGACTTCAGCCTCCAGGACCTTAAGTCTTTTCATGAGCTACTTTTTGAGTTTAAAAAATAAATCACTCAATCTGAAAATATGGGCTGTTTGATCCAATAGACTGGGTCATTTAAAAATAATTTGACATGTATGCTGCCAAAATTAAAAAACTCTGCTCAGTCAAACTCTTCAAATGATACTATACTCTGCCTTTTCTCCCCAGAGTTAGGGAGTAGTATTCACCTTCATTTTAAATTTCTTGCCTTTTTGTCAGTTTGTGACACAACTAACTTTCAGGAAAGTTACTAATGGATGAATGTTTTAAATTGAAGTTTTATTTCTCTTTGATTTGGCATGAGTGAATTCTGTAAGTGTTAGTGTTCTATGTCCACTTCTGATTACTGCTGTTATAGCTGCCGCATGGACCAACAGCTGGAGTTTCATTTTAAAAGGCCTTTTTTGTTTTGTAAGTATGTCCAGCTTTGGATGGACATTGTGTAGTGAAGGATGCTTGGCTGTGTAGGTGTCTAGAGACAGCCTGTCTTGTAGAGTGCATAGTGCATGAGATGACCTTTCCTTATTGAACAGTGAGGGTACAAATAAATATTGAACAGCTCTCCCCTCTATTTGGCACCATGTGACCTACTCACTGAATGAGACAGTGAACTGGCAGAAATAATAATATATGGTCTCGTAATTAAAGAATGTGTCATACTGCATGTGTGAAAGATATGCAGTCAACCCAAACTTTGGCATTTTCTGACTTGAGTGCTTTCCATAGCAACCCTTAATCCCGTTCTAACATTTTTTTAACTCATGTGATTTGTGTTTTGCATTTGTAGCTGGTGTCATGCGTATCCTAGATGCTCCTCAGAAAGAGGAGAGACATACAGCTAACTCTGAGAGCTTACAGTTTACAAACCTAATTCTGTACATTCTAACTATTGAGTGTAGTTCCTACTACTGTGAGTCCATTGAAGTCACAGAATTATTTTTTTGACACCGCTGTGACTAATCACAGTAGTTGGGACTATGCTGTGTATTAAGTGTTTGGAGGATGAGGCCCAAGGTTATCTGAGACGTGACATCAGAGAGGTTTACTCGTAAGTTTTGAGGTGGCTTGTTTTCACTGGTTGCTCTTTGAAATGTGGATAAAAATCAATTTTTTGATTTAAATCCAATTTTTTTGATAAAATGCTTTTTTAGGAGAAAACCTATCTAAAGATCATTTTAATTAAGATACATTAAAGCTCAAAGATATCTCATCAGGGAATAAGATTATAAATTCTAATTCTATAGTATGAGACAATATATTCATGTAATTTTTAAGAAAAGTTTTTAAATGAGTTCCAATAGTTCATGGATTAGGGACCCAATCTTATGGGGTTCCAGTGGTTTCTGTATAGATTATTTAGGTTAATCTTTTTATCTACCCAATGGGACTCAGTGCTCAATCTAGAAGATACCATCAGAGATGCTTAGTTTTGCAGTTCTCAAACTGTGGATTTGTGTCTCTAGAGATAACGTGCTTGTTAACAGCATAAATGTTTTAATATAATATAATACAACATAATATATAATATATAGAGGTGAGAAATAACAGACCTCAATCCTATTGTCCATCTGCAAATTTGTATACACAGAGTCAATCCCTTACCTCTCTCTAAAAGTGAAAAGTTTCAAAAAGTTCAATGAATAGAAGATGTTTGTGGGCGGAATAGATGTGGATGAGGAGAAGCCTGGAGATAAATGTGAGAAGGGAGGGACAGGCAGTAGAAACAAAAGTGAAACTGTTTGAGCAGCATATTCCAGAAGTGTTGAGGTCTTTCTAAGTGTAGCCTTCATTGATTGGAGATCTACCATACCATTCTCTCACTAGAAGGGAAAACCTATAATAGCAGCAAGCTGTAAAAGAGACCCAGTTTGGGAATATTTCAATGAAGTTCCTCTACCTGTGGATAAGACAGGAATGCGTGCAAAATGCAAAGAGTGCAACAAAGAAATGCAAGGCCTGGTTTCCTGAATGAAACAACATCATGAGAAGTGTTCCTTCTCAGGAGGAAGCTGCACTGAAGATGATGAAAGGAACATGTCTGAACTACAGGATCTTCAGGTTGGTAAACTTTTTTATTTCATACTTCTTCCTTTAGGACTGCCGGTCTTCCTTCTGGACTATTCTTGAATTCTCATGCTTGAGCAAAAAATATAGTTGTTACTCTATGGTACTATGGTACTATCATTTTGGATGCAGCTGTGATAAAAAATAAACAGCTGAAATAGGCAGAACTTCCTTTTACAATTTCACTTTTAAAGTAGTACTGAGTGTCAGTGAATGCAATGAGTAATACTAAATGAGCAGTATGATAATAATAATTAAATAACTGCATTGACTTTTTTTTTTTAGAAGCATCCATCCTCAACATATGGGATTCTGAAGACTATCCACCTTCAAGATCACCAGCATTTTCTATAGTTTCAGATTAATCTGCCAATGATAGTGTTTCAGTCACACCGTGTATGTCACATAGCCACAGTATATAACTTGTAGCAAAAGAAAAAAATCTCCATCATCCACAAAGATCCATAGATAAGTTTGTGATAAGAACCAGCAGATTACAGAAAGAGGTAATTGATGGAAAAATTGCCCGGTTTGTTTATGCAACAAACTCTCCTTTCCATATGATTGAGAACCCACACTTCATTAACATGGTTCAGTCATTAAGAGCAGAATACAGTCCACCCAGCAGAGCAGATGTCGCAGGGAAATTGTTGGATAAAGTGTATGAAAGAGACATTGAGTAGTGTGCAAAAGGTTTAGAGGGTGAAATTGTTAACCTGAGTCTTGATGGGTGGAGCAATGTCCACAATGGTTCTGTTGTATGTGCTTGTGTGACAACAGAGGAAGGGAACGCCTTGCTTACAGAAACAATTGATACATCAGGAAATACACACACAGAAGAATACTTACAAAAAGTAGCAGTAAAAGCTGTAAGAGACTGTGAACAAAAATTCAAATGTCTAGTATGCAGCTTGGTCAGACAATGCTGCAAATGTTTCCAAGATGAGAAGACATTTAGAAGAGAGTGAAGAGAGTCCCAAGCTAATAACATATGGTTGCAGTACTCATTTGATGCACCTCCTAGCCAAAGACTTCAGTGTTCCAGAAATAAAGGCTAACATTGTTGAAATTGCAAAATATTTCCATAAAAACCACTTTGCAGCAGCTGCTCTGAGAAAAGTGGGAGAAACCAAGCTAACTCTCCCAACAGACATGCGCTGGAACTCAGCTGTTGACTGTTTTGAGCACTATATCAAGAACTGGCCTATCTGATGACAGTTTGTGAACAAAATTGTGAAAAAATAGATGGCACTGTCACAGCCAAAGTTCTCAACATTGGGCTTAAGAGAAATATTGAACACATGCTGAGTACCCTGAAGCCTGTTTCTGTAGCCTTGAACAAAATGCAGGGAAATAGCTGTTTTATTGCTGATGCTGTTGAAATTTGGAAGGAACTGAGTGAGATCTTAAAAAGAAATATTCAATGACAGAGTTAAATTATAGGCATTTAAAAAATGAAGGGGAAAAGCACTATCTCCTGCTCATTTTCTTGCAAATATTCTCAAGACTCAGTACCAGGGTCAAATCTTAACTGCTGAAGAAGAGGAATTGGCTATGACATGGACATCCAGCAATCATACTTCCGTAGTGCCAACTATAATAAACTTTAGAGCTAAGAGTGAACCATTCAAGAAATATATATTTGCTGATGATGTTTTAAAGAAAGTCACACCAGTGAACTGGTAGAAGTCACTTAAAACACTTTGATTCAGAAAGTGTTGAAGTGATAATCTCACTTTTAACAGCAGTGGCTTCTTCTGCCGGTGTAGAAAGAATATTTTCTTCCTTTGGACTAATTCATTCCAAACTGAGACATCGTTTGGGACTTGAAAAAGCAGGAAAACTTGTTTTTCTTTTCCAGATTATGAACAAACGGGAAAATGAAGGTGAAGACGACTGAGTTAGCTGCAGAAGCCAATATTTTAAGTTTCTCATGTTGACCTGGCTGACAGAGTCAATTAAATTTTTGTTTTGTTTTTTAAAAAATATTTCATTTAACTATTTTAGTTAAAAACAATTTTAACAAAAACAAACCTGTTTTTAAAAAACCTTGAATGTTTAACTACATTCAAAAATTCATATGCTTGTTTTGTTAAAATATTATATGTTTGCTACTGAAGAAAAAAATCCAGAATACATAATATTGTTGTTTGAGTTAAATAGAATTTAAATATCTGTCTGGTGATGTTCTCCTCCTAATACAGCATGGCAAGAAGATCCTCCAAATATTAATGAGTAACCTGTTGAATTGGAGATAGTTCTCTTCCCAATGATTTAATAAATATCTGCTTCAATTACCTTGGGTAAATGAAATAACCAAACAATCATTCATTTTCTGATATAGCTGTAAAACTAATCTGAAAAGTTTTTTAAATAAATCACTTAAAAAACGTATAGTGTGTACCTTTTAAAAACAAAACCTACATCTACCTCTGAGTTGTGAAGAATATGTATTAAGATAACAACCAACAAGAATGCACTTTCATGTAGAAATCCATGATTAAATCAAGTCTTCCTGACTAGATTTAAATCAAATCCACCCTGATAGCAAATAAACTGTGAGTGGTAGAAGAATAAGCAAATTGCCTTATGTTAATTCTGTAGCTAAGTACCAGTGATGGACTGCCTTCAAAGTCATGTTAATTACCTTTTGAACTCACAACTTGTCAAAAGACATGACATTGTATAAAAGATCCTTGGGTCCTGATTCTGTCATCTCAGATCTGCTTAGGCTTCATCAGGGGAAGTTTGTTGCAAGACTGAGGTCCCAGTTATGCTGGTATATCCCAAATATGATATTTGGACATTGGATTATAACCTGTGAACTATTAGTAAAAGCACTCTTTGTAACTACAGAGCTCACCATCTCTGCCATGAATCTGAATCTTAAGAATTGAACTCATGTCTGTATGTATATTGATCTTTTAACCATACTCTCTCTCTCTTGTTTTTCAATAAATTTTAGTTTAGTTAATAAGAATTGGCTGTAGCGTGCATTTGGGTAAGATCTGAAACATTCACTAACCTGGGCGGTAAGGTGTCCGGTCCTTTGGGATTGGTAGAACCTTTTCTTTTATATTATGAAATAAGATTTTCAGAAATCATCCTATTGGGCGTGGGTACCTGGATGAAGGCGTGAGGCTGGATCACTTTTTAAGGGAACTGTGTTGTTAGGACTTCTGAGTAACCAGTGAAGTAATAAAGAAGCTGTTTTATGCTGGTTTGGTAAATCTAAGCTTTTGGGGGATTGTCTGCCCCATTCTTTGCAGTTCACGCTAACTGAGTGACCACAGCTGGCTCCCCACTAGGATTCAGGTCACAAATGCTTTTTTGTTATTGCTATTCTCTGTTTGACAGAACACAGGAGAAATCTGCTAAACCTAACAATCATTCTGTTAAAACGAGGAAGACTCACCCAAGCGGCAATCCTAGGAGGTAAGCACAGTGAGGGCTTGTCTTCACTACGGGGAGATCAGCGCTGCAGCAGAGGTCGATTTAGCGGGTCTAGTGAAGATCCGCTAAATCGACTGCAGAGTGCTCTCTGGTCGACTCCGGTATTCCACCGCTCCAAGGGTTTGTCTTCACTGCTGGGGTGAGTTGACCTAAGTAACAAGGTTTGGGGTGAGTTGACCTAAGTTTGCTTTGGCGCTTATCACAATGTAATGTGTGTAGTTTGATACTGGGATTCGCTGGGACTGCATAACATGTTCCAGGTGATCTCATTGAACTTAATGGTGAGAATAAATGTGACAAGGAAAAATCTGTGTAGTATTAAACACATGAGTGTGTAATTTATCTGTTATACACAAACCAGATTTGCTAGAGGCAGTGCTAGCATAGTGCTGGCTATTTTGACATAGTCACTGCAGTATCATGGGTTGATAAAGTATGTTTTTCACGGTAAAACAGAGCATAGCTTTTCTGCAGATCTTACAGTTAAAATCATATCTATAAAATTGAATTGCACAATGGAATGGTTATAATCACTTTGCTTTGTAGTTAACTCACTGATTTATTTATTTTTTAATTCTTTCAACTCGTTACATTATAACTAGTCTGTCATTGGTGCCACTTCATATAGTATGATAGTCATAGAGCTGTCAATAAGCTTTCAGCTTGAGCAAACACTGTTAACAGATCTTGAAAATAATCCTTCATTATTAAATTAAAAAGGTACCAAAATAAAATAAAAATCAGTACTTTTAGTAATTATTTTTATGTTTCTCCAGTTTGAAAACATTTTTTTCTGTAAAAAGAAGAGATACTCAAGACAGTACAATCAAAAGAAAACGAAGTTAAAAATGAGAACACAAACATTTAGGGCCTGATGCAAAGCCCACTGAACTCATTGAGAAACTTTCTGTTGCCTTTAGTGGCTTTGGATGGAATCCCTTGTTGCCAACACTGAGTGGATCATTTATTGCTAACAGTCTAAAAGTTTATTCAGTTCTTTAACTACTGTCTGAAATAATCTGATAAAGATTTTTGGATTTTGTGTTCAAACTTCATTAAAATTTGGATAAAAAGGTACATCTAAAAACAGAACTGAGAATAAATTACAGTGTCAGCATAGCATAACAGCTGAAAGAAATGAAGATACGAGTGCAGTCATGTAAAGCAGGGACAGTCAATTATTTTTTGTCAAGGTTCAAATTTCTTGGTCAAAGGTATAGTCAAGGTCCAGCCTCCAGAGAAAATAATAATATTAAAAAAGCAACAATAATGATAATAAGTAGGGCTGTCAAGCAATTAAAAAATTAATCATGATTAACCACGCAATTAGAAAAAGAAATTGTGATTAATCACACCATTAAACAATGATAGAATACAATTTAAATATTTTTGGATGTTTTCTACATTCAGTTACAACACAATACAGAGTGTGCAGTGCTCACTTTATATTTATTTTTGATTACCAGTATTTGCACTGTAAAAAACCAAAAGAAATAATAATTTTCAGTTCACCTAACACAAGTACTTAGTGCAATCTCTTTATCATGAAAGTTGAAGTTACAAATGTAGAATTATGTGTAAAAAAACCCCTGCATTTAAAAATAAAACAATGTGAAATTTTAGCACCCGCAAATCCACTCGGTCTTACTTCTTGTTCAGCCAATTTCTCAGACAAACAAGTTTGTTTACATTTGCAGGAGATAATGCTGCCCGCTTCTTGTTTACAATCTCACCAAAAGTGAGAATAGGCATTCTCATGGCACTGTTGTAGCCGACCTCTGCATGGGCACAAAGGTCTCATGGAACTGATTACAGGTTATAAACCTAAATATAAACCTGTTTTTTGACAGCTATTCTTATGAAACTCTGTTCTTAGATCATTAGATGACAAATGGCGATTATTGCCTTTGAATGTTTAAGGAAAAAAAAATTAAAAATACCAAAGCATGTGCTGCTCACATGGAACAACATTTTGCAGCAGAAAATCATACATACTTTACATCAGAGGTAGTCAATAGGCAGACCATGGGCCAAATCCGGACCGCCAGATGCTTTTGAACAGACCCCAAAGTCTTTTCATTTACTTATTATTAGAGCTGTCAATTAATCACAGTTAACGCACATGATTAACTCAAAAAATTAATCTTGATTAAAAAAAATTAATCATGATTAATCACAGTTTTAATCACACTGTTAAACAATGGAATACCAAATGAAATTTCTGGGACCTCACTTTGTTAAATAAAGAAGCAGTTTCTTTATTTGGTGCCTTCCTCTCTCCTTGACTCTGTTAGCAATGGCAAAGTGAGTCTCAGCTGTGTGTATTATCTTTACCCAGTCATCCACTGGTGCAGATTTGTGTGCAAACAGAAAGAACTTCCCTCACCTGAGCAAGTGGCTTTGTGACCCCGTGCGCCAGATCATACCACCACTCATGTGAGGGAAGTTTTTTCAGTTTGTGTGCAAATCCACGTTGGTTTAAAATAAAATAAAATAAAAATCCTCTCCCTCTTCCCCCATACGAATGTGGGCTCTAGGCGTTTGCCTAGGTCTTAATCTGGCCCTGCACTTGCAATTGCTGCACTGACATGAGTCTCAGTGTAAGAGTTCCAATATATTTTGTCAATAAACTAGCAGCTGAGGAGGATTTACACGACTTGTGGCCCCGAGGCAACAATTTGCATTTGAATAAAAGTTTCTGCACACACATTTATATAACTAACCATTTTATTGGCTCATTCACCTAGTTGTTAAAGTCCCCAGTTCATATCTGCGTCATAGATAGGGTGACCAGATGTCCCAATTTTATAGGGACAGTCCTGATATTCGGGGCTTTTTATTATAGAGGTGTCTGTTACCCCCTATGTCCTGTCCTGATTTTTCACACTTGCTATCTGGTCACCCTAATCATAGACCATGACAGCTCCAAAGTTTATCAAGCCAGCATTAGTAATCGGATTTGAAATTCCCCTCTCTCTCAAAATATTTGTGAACTGTTTAAAAACTATTAGGTCAGTGATCTGCCTATTAAAAAGCCTGTGTCTGTTTTCACAATCACCTCTATGACAACAGCCTTCCTTGCAGTGAGCAACCATATATGCAGTGGCAGCTCTAGCTTTTTTGCTGCCCCAAGCATGCCACGTGGGCTGTCTTCGGCAGCTTGCCTACGGGAGGTCCGCCAGTCCCACGGCTTTGGCATACCCGCTGCCGAATGGCTGCCGAATCCGCAGGACTGGTGGACCTCCCGCAGGCAAGCCGTCAAAGGCTGCCCTACTGCCACCCTCACAGGGACTGACAGGCCGCCCGCTGCGGCTTGCCACCCCAGGCACGTGCTTGGAGCGCTCGTGCCTGGAGCCACTGCTGCCTTCACACAAGACCTTCTCTGGTGTTATGGTGGAGGATGGCAAATGATGCTGAGGGAGGAAAGACACACTACTGTCAAATGGGAGACTTATTTTCTTCCCCCTTTCTCCCCAAGCATTGTGGGTAGGGTGCTCCCTTTTAAAAAGAAAAAAATACAAATTTGAGCCAAGTGAGATTGTGTTGTCGGTACCCCCCACATTACAGCTGCAACTTTAGTGCCACCATTCTGACATGGAATCGTTGAAGACAAGAACAGAATCATGCAAGCACAGCTCTATTGCTGCCAGGGTCTGCAGACATGGCATTGACCTTTTATCAGGTGAACAGAGCGGGACACTTCTCTCTCCAAGGTCTGTCAGCACTGCTACTTGTGTTAGCCAGAGAGTGACTCCTAAGCTCTCTCCTGCACTGAGTTTACTGTGGGTTTTTGTTTTTTTTTTCACATAGTCCCAGACTCTGCTGGTTTAAGGAGCATGAGTTTGATCTCTGGACCTAAACTCAGTTTTCTTGGTTCTCCAGATTGTATAATTGCTAGACCTCCCTTCTGCACATCCAGTTCTAATGCCATTGGGTATAAAAAGGAGATGCAGTTTCCGACTTTTACAGTTTTATCATGAGACACATGATCTCTGGTATTTTTCTTAAAGCTTTGAGCACTGAAGTCATATGGAAACACTAGAATTTCTGCTTCCATTAAAAGAAATGTTTCTAGCCCTCATAGTTGCAGAGATAAGATTGGAAACATGAACCCTGAAAGTTGAAAAGCCATCAAGCAAATTAAAGGAACCCCAAATTTATTGTTTGTAAACCTTACGAATTTTAAGCCAGTCTCAGGAGTTTTGGGGGCCTTGCTCATGATATTCAAATATTAGGGGTTGCCAATACTAGAAATGAAATGCACAAAGTTATGTGGTATATATTGTACATTAGTGACACAGATGAGCCAAAGCAAGGACATTTTAAGTTGCCCTGAAGTTGATTCCTTAGCCTTAGGGCATGAAGGACATGAGTATCTCCTAGCACTGGAACTAGCCTTCCGTACCAGGCCCTGCAGGCCTACAACCAACTATAAGCCATCCATTTGCTTCTTCTTATTTGCCAGCCCTGCCTGCCTGGTGTCACACTGCTAGTTGGCTCCATTCCGGTTTTCCCATGTGTGTAGCCTCACTCCTGATATGGACCCCTAACCCCTTAGTTGCAGCCTGACGAAGGAGTCAAGAAGAGGTAGGCAAGGGGGGAAGTGAGACAGGAATACAGACAGGGAGAAAACGATGGGAGAGGTAACTGGTAGGGGAGACATGGTAAATCAGGACTGAATATTCTGCATGCTTCAGGAAAGCGCTGGGCAGACAGATTTACTACCCCCAAAATTGTGATTTGTTCCACCTCCCAGCATCCTGAAATCCCCTCTCCCTTTCCTGCATTGTCCACTTCCAAACAGTAAGAAACTGGCTAGTCCAAAGAGTTAAAAACCTGAGACCAAATACATCCCCAGTAAAGTCAATGGACTTACACGAGGGAGGAATTTGGTCCCTAGAGATTAGCTAGTATCCTAAAGATTAGTAAATCGTTGGAGCCACTATATTTTATGTGCCTCAGGTCATTGAATGATGCAGCACATACCATAATAGTCACAGAACGTGTGCACAATGGACAGTTTAACAATGGCGTGCCCCCCATAATATGAATATCCTGAGCTGTATTTGTATGTTTCACAGATCTTCATATAACTCATAGGGGTATGTGTGTGTTGTGTATGTGCGTAGGGAAGTGTGCTGAGTGAGGAAAATGATCCAAGGGTTAAACATCTTCTCATATTAAAATAAATTCTTCATCTCCCTTTCAGAGTTTATTTTTAACAAAAGATCTTTGGCTGCACCGCAGCATTTTTTCACTAGTTGGAGATGGTTATCTTATCAGAAAGTTTCCCAACTGAACATATTCACATAGTTAACTCTGCTCTCCCTTGTGAGCTGGCTTTAAGCAGGCTTTTTTTCCGCTCCATGCACAGACTGCAATCAAACGTTATGGTGATGTATCCGTAGCTTACTGAGAAGTGAGACAACTGATTATGTGATTTATTTATTGTAATTAAGTAATGTAGAAAGAACCTATAAGCCTAAACTTGTTTGAATCCATATTCATAATCTAAGCATTCAATTCATGCCCCAGAATCATTTGTCAATCTGGCCTTTTTTTTTTTTAATGTTGCCTAGAGACTCTCTGTGTCCTTTTGCTATTAAGTTACCTGAAACTGACACTAAGCCCTGGATCTCCTCCAAGCTGTAATAAAATAAAAGGAAATATACTCCATGCAGTTGGGCCAGCCATTACCTACAGTCAGTCTTAATAAAGGCCATCTTTAGATCAGGTTGGACTTGTAAAAGCAGCAGGTTATTCCTTGTTTAAACAAAGCTACAACTTTTTGTTTGTGACATTTTTTAATTTGTGGCAGTCTTCTCGCTGGCTTTTTGTTTTGGCTGTTTTGTTTAGTGAGTTTGCCTATGCAGCTTTACTTCTTCCTCAGGTGTTTTCAAAGGCAGACTGTGAAAGAAGAAATCAAGCTGTGTTCAAAGCTTCAGAGCTGTAAAACCAAAATGTACTTGATGGGAATGAGCCATTCACTTTTATTTAGGGGAAAATATCAGAGAAATTATTTGCACTTTGAAATATTTGAGTTCCAGAGTGGGTATGAACTTTTCCTTCATTTGAGTTTTAAAAAGGGAAATAACAATTAACTAGCACTCTCCACATCTTTGAAGTGCTATGTAATAATTAACTAATTAATTTGCTATTGAGTTCTCCCTCTAGCAGTTCTGTGAGAGAAGAAGGTTTCAACATTTTTTCATTACATGGAAGCTGTGTCCAAGGCCTTAACCACCTATTTACGAACACAGGAATTGTCATACCAGACCAGAACAGTTGTTCATCTAGTAAAGTATCCTGGAGTAACCTTCCCACTGGGAAAGTTTCTTACTAACCCCAAGAATTTACTTAGATTGTAAACTCCTGGAGGTAGGAACTCCTTTTTTGTTCTGTGTTTGTACAGGACCTAGCACAATGGGACTGTGGTCCATGACTAGGGCTCGTAGGCGTTACAGCAATACAAATAATACCTTTCCAGTTACTGAAGGCCATCAATAGTCACTCAGCGCTAGAGGTGTTCACTTATTCTGTTGCTTGATTTACTAGTGCAGTTTAATCTGCTCAATCACAGTAAAATAAACCTGATGGATTCCTGAAACAAAGAATATCTAGACCAGGTTAAAACATCAGTTTGTACTTATTAACTACAGGTGGCTTTTGGGTGGAGAAATTGTGATTCTCGATGGAAGAGTGGGTGGTCTAGTATATGACTGGATTGTTAATTACTTATCTTAAGGAACTGTGATGAAATAAAATTTATGTTGGACAGTTTTCCAATATTCTTGTTTTACAGTTCTTTAAGGTCTTTCACTTACTCCTCACATTCTTGAAACTAATTATTTTACTTACACACTCAATTTCTTTTATGCTCATATTTTCTAATTTAGTTTATTAGGGTTACAATCTTAGCAAACTTCTTTATTTTCGTTCTTCTTTATTGTACTGATGAACCTATTAATATATGACTGTACTTTGAACCTTCTTCTTAAACACATATCCCAGTGTCTTCCTTAGGAGCAATCATTTGACATTTTAAAGTCTGTCAAATGATAATCCAGTTGAGTGCAATTAAAACTGAACAATGTTCCTCTCTTGTCATTTTAATGTAGACTTTTATAACCCACTTGCTGGGAAAAGCTATTTTCCTAATTAAAAAAAATCTTATTTTAAAGTCAGCTCTTACTTTCCTTCTCTCCTATCCCCCAAAACTGTACATCATTTCTGCATCTTACTAATTAAAACTTTCCTGTTCCCTGTAGCCATCAGGGACCTGTCCTCAGTTGAACTGTAGATTTGCTTCTGATTAATACTGTTTAAACACTGTATGGGTAAGGGATTAGGAATGTAGTAAAATAAGCGATATCTGAAAGACGGAGACATTTGTTCCCAGTTTATAGGCAGTAAGGGATTGGCTATCACATATGTTAACTCGAGTCACTTGTCGTGACTAGGATTGCCACCCATCTGGTTTAAACCCGGGCAGTCCAGGTTTCTGCTTGTGTGTCTGGGTGCAATTGGACAAGCCACAATGTCTTTTTTTTAATCTGTGGCAACCCTAAGCAGAAGGAAGGAGGCAGTCCCTGCCTCCGGTGCTAGGCTGCTTGTATGGCTTGCGACAGCATGTGGCGTGCAGGGGTGGAGCCTTGGGGGAAGAGGTGGAGAAGGGGTGAGGTCTCAAGGGAAGAGGTTGGGCAGGGATGGGGCTTCAGGGTTCCAGTTACAGCCATTAGAAAGGTGGCAATGATAGAGGTGACATATCTGTCATTCTTTCAAAGGAGAGCTGTTGACATAATCATCAGTATTCTAATGCTTATTTCTATTGCTGGACTTTACCACTGTCTTTGTAATGATTTATAGTACATTTGCAATATAGTGTGTTTTTGGAAGGGTGTTTAAGGGGATGAGTTCGTAGTGGAATTGAAAGTCCTCCATCGTTGCCCGTGGAAAAGACAGAAGCAAAAAACTGATTAATCTCCACTGTAGAATTGTAATGCAGAGCTGGATCAGAGTTTGCAAGAAGCAGAGCTTCTTGAATTTTTTTTTTACTGTATTATTTTATGGTATTATTGCGAGGTGTTGGTATTATTAAGGTGTTGTCTCAAGGATGGTGCCAATAAATCCAAATGCAGCAGAAAGCAGCAGGAGAAAGAGGCAGTTGCAACACACACGCAAAATAAGGGAAGTCCTGTTATAAAATGAACATGTAAAGATTTGTGTAGCAGTTTGCAGCTTTAAACAGTAGGCTTCCCAGACAGAGGTGTGAACACACCAATATGAAGAAAAGAAATGCCTAGGGTAAGTTTTGATGAATACTATGTATTAACCAGTGATCTACAAAAATCAGTATTTTCTCTTCATTCACAGCATGGCCGTACCCCTCTACATCTTGCTGCCTACAAAGGGCATCTCCGTGTTGTGCAGATTTTGCTGAAGGCAGGCTGTGACCTGGACATTCAGGATGATGTAAGTAGATGCAACCATTCTTATACCAAGGGGCCTGCTCTTCCAATCAATAACTCAGTTTCTGAACAGAGCTAGCGTTTTGCTTCTTAAAGGTGGGGGTGAAATTAGAACAGAATCAGTCTCCCACCTTTGAAGCTTGACAAGTAAAAATGTATCAGTCATAATAAAATGTTGTGTTTTAGATGAGTAGCTTGGTCCTTATTTTCAAGCTGTAGCAGAGCATTAAAAGATGCCTTTCTACTCCAGGCCTGAGTGAGTAGTAATAGAGGATGTTGCCTGCCATTTGATACATACATGGAAATACGAGCTCATTTGTGCCATACAGGAGCACCATTAAAACACTTTACATGATATAATCTGCCAGGAATGTTTGCAACAGAGAGGACTTCAAAATGCAGAAGCTCTTCTCCAGAGAGCATAGAAAAATGAGCAATTGGCCTGAAGTACTGTACAGTACCGCAGCAAATTGGCTACCAGTGTAATGCTTGCAGTATGAGTTATTCCCTGTCTCTCATAACCTGGGATGATAAATGAATAGTGTAAGTTATTTGTGATCATCCTTACAATTAGTAAATGATAGTTTTCAAAAAGTAAATCATTGGTATTTCTCAGTTTTTCTATGAAAACGATAATGCTAGAACTGAATGCTAGGGAAAACGTTGCTTAGATGATGAGACATTGGAATTATTTGTATTATCAATTTAGGTCTCTCACTCTGACAAACAAAGAGTTAGGCTGTATTGTTTTTAACAGATTGAAATAAACTTGTCCAGATTCATTGCTGACTCCTGTTAACAGACTGTAATTTTGCCTCTAATTTTTTCTGTGGTGCTCCAACTTGGGATAGGAGTAATGATCCCGCTCCCAGGAGTCTTAACATTGTTATTTGTGTCTCTGACCCAAGAGGTCTGTTCTACAAATGCTGCAGCGCTTTGATGAAGATGCTGTAAATCAACAGAAGAGAGCTCTCCTATCAGATTAGTTACTCCCGCTCCATGAGAGGCAGTAGCTACATCGGTGGGGGAATCTCTCCCGCTGACGTAGCGCTGTCTACATGGCAGGGAGAGGGAGAGGGGGGTGGAATTTAACATCAGTATAACTATAATTGCTCAGGGGTGTGGATTTTTCATACCCCTGATCAACGTGGTTATCAGGGCCGGCTCCAGGCACCAGCATCCCAAGCAGGTGCTTGGAGTGGCAGTCTGCAAGGGGCGGCAGTCCGTGTGTTTTTGCCCCCAAGCAGCACGCCGAATTGCCAATGTGGATGGCGGGGGCAGTTCGTGTGCTGTTAGGGCGGCAACTTCTATGTTCAGCTGTCCGCGGCAGCGCAGCTTCTGTCTTCCGGCTGAAGACAAAAGCTGCTGCCGAATTGCCGGAAACGCACGTGCCACCCTAACGGCACACCGCTGTCAGGGGTGGCAATTTGGCGCGCCACTTGGCGCGGCAAAAATAGTAGAGCCAGCCCTGGTGGTTATACTGAAGTAAGTGTGTAGTGTAGACCTGACCTGAGCGGTGTCCGCATAGTTGCACTATTTAGGTTCTCTCACAGGGAGTGGTCAGCAAGGCCATGTGCTATGGTGCTTAGAATGCAGGACTAGGCATTAGGGGCCAGATTTTTAAATGTGTTAGGTGCCTGAATATGCAGATAGGCACCTAATGTGATTTTTTTCAAAAGCACCTAGGTTCCTAACTTCCATTGGGTGCTTTTGAAACTTCCACCACACACCTGTCTGAATCTTTAGGTGCCTAAATATCTTGAAAAATCTCACCATTAGACAGCTGGGTTCTATTTCTAGCTGTCACTGACACTGAAATTTAGGGTAGTCTCTGGCAGACTTGTAACCTTGATTTTTCTGCAACCACTCTTCTATTAAGGGAGTTGCTCTTGAGTCAGTAATTCCATTTCCTAACCCCTCATTGCTACAGGTTGCATCTCTGTAAAATAGGGCTAAAACCTGACATACAGATGTATCGGGGGGCTTGATTAATTCATATTTGTCAAGTGTTTTCAGATCCTCTCCGTGAATGGTGATGTGCACAATTAGTGCAGAGTATTGTTGTTATAAAGAAATTACAGAAAATGTATAAGTACGGTCAGCTTTTCTGTAAGTAAGGTAACTACTCTGAGAATCCAAGTTATGCCAATTATTTACCAGTTGTGATTTTATGGGTGGGTGGGGGGAATGAACTATTTTTTGAATGCTGTTATCACAAAATCTGTGCTATTTGTACATCTAACATTGCATTCTGAAGAAACTGATAAAAGTAGGCATGCTGGGAAAATTGTAAATCTGAATTTATCATTACATCAGCCAAAGCATGAATCTTACTCCTTTGCAGATATATTCAGTTCATTCATTTTTCCTGTAACTTTCACCAAGTCCTGGTTCACCACAGTGTGATGCTGTACCAAGTACAGTAACTAATTTTAACAACAAACTAGAAACGTGGTTATGTTGTAAAGCCTATGTTCATAGAATTAAATTCCATTTTTGGGTCCCCTTGTATTATACTGGATATCTCCTCTGGATATAATGAGAGCTCCAAGAATTGTTGTGCATTCTGAGTGGTGCTGTTTGTTTCTTAGGGAAAAGAGGGAAGGAGAATAAAACTCCTAACTTGGGGATTGTCACAGGATTGCCTGAGATGAAATGTGTTAGGGGCTGAAATATTTCTGCTTTGTTTTCAGATGGTAAAAAAGCCTCCTACCTGTAAATTCCCTTAGTACAATCCGTTTTTGCACACTTTTTACTTGCATCACACAGAGATGTTTCTGTTGCTTTTTAGTCACTGTTACTATGTGTCGGAAACTGAGGAAGAAACCCTTTGTCCTGTTGGCACTGGTAGATTTCAGCATCTAATATTGTCAATCAACATCGATTTAATTAATATTATTCATAAATATACAGTTAGATTTTTAAATTATGCCTGGGGAAAATAATCAGATAATTTATTAAAAAATATTTTTATGCAGAATTATTGCAATAACACGTGCAAATTATTCTCTTGCAACTTTAAAAATCTGATCCATGTTCTATTTCAGTTTTTAAAAAGACAGGGCGAATCCAATAACAAAATTTTAACTTTGAGCTGAATATCTATATCTTCATAAATGCAAGAACTAACTTTTCATCTGCCGCATGGCGAATAGAAGTGGATAATTCTAAATGTTGTGGAGAGATTAAAATACTAACTTCATGTTCTGCAGATGAAGTACTTTAAAACACTAAGAAACATGAGAATTAGTTGAAGAATGACCTCCAGTGGCCTGGAGTGGGATTATTATGAATTTCAACCTGTGGAAACCAGCTCTGTAGAGTATGCAACTCTGGAAACTAATTCTTTCCTTCTCCCCGCCAATCCTGCAAACTCTTATTGGAATGCTAATACAATCTCTGATTGGTCAATGAGTATTCATACAGCACATACTTCAGAAATAGTCAAGGAGAAAGTTGCCCTGGTGAAAGGAGTCAAGGAAGAAAAAGATGAGAAAAACCAGAGGAGAAAGGCTAGAAAGGAACCTAGAAGATCAGAAAGAGAGAAGGAGGTTAGAAATCTTGTGCATCAATCTTGTCTTGAGCTTCCCTCTGACATGGCTGCATGTAAAATCTTGGATTGGCAGTTTGGCATGTTAGAGTTCCTAAAATGGTGCATGGTTGCATGGCTGGGTTTCATTCTTGATGCTTTGCATAAAAATTATCTACCCCTCATTTGGCATCCCACTGAAAGCTTTCTGACTATCTCAATGGAAAGTATGTCATTAAAAAAATGAATCTTTATTTCTGGGAGCCTCATGTGAAAATCTAAGTTGAAGAAACTAACGCAAATGGGCTGTAACCCAAAGTTTAAAATTATTTCAACCAAAATGTAAATATGCAAAGTGCTTTCAGTTCCAATAACTGATTTTTTACTGTCCTTTAGTTATGTTTATACTTTCTTGCCTTGATCATTTCTGCTGGCCTTTTATCACTATTGTCCAAGAGTAAAATGTTTCTTATTGAGATTTCATGATGATTCTCTCTGTTTAGCAAGGGAGAAGAGAATAGAAAGTTCACATCAGTGCTTGGAAGCCCTGAATGGCTGATTCAACTAGTTTAGAATATTGAAATACTCATATGTTATTAGGAGTCCTGTGCTCTTACCGATATCATTTTCCGTATTTTAAAAATTATGATTTTAATTAGTAATAAGCTAAAGAAACATTACTTTTCACTCTTTGATTTCAAAGGTTAAAACTTTCCAAACTTAGTAGTTTTTCTCAGGACTGAAGATGATTATCTTGCTATTGATTTTTTTCTTTTTTTAATTCCGCACTCCCGTGGCAGGACAATTTGTTCACAACAAATAATTTGACCCACTTGGGCAGTGAATGCTGTAAACAGCAAGATAGAGTGGTGGGAGGAGGCAACAAGTGAGACTGGAAGGAGGTCCAACCTTTCCTCCTTAAAGGAGATGATAGCATTGATGGAGGCAGTAAAGAAGAGAATGTTACTGTTGGGGTGCTGGTAGATAAAGGAAGAAGTGAAGTTCCTTGATTAGATCATGCAGAAGCAACAGTGGGATTTACAAACTGGGTGCTCCCTTGCCTATTTTGCCTTCAGGGTCCAGTCTGGTAGCTGTGCTCTGAGCAAGGGTGGCCGCCTTTAGCCCAGTGGTTACGGCACTCATCCAGGATGTGGGAGATTCTGGTTTAAATCCCCCCTTTGCCTGACTGGAGCAGGGTCTTGAACTTGTGTCTTGGGTTTCCCACCTCCCAGGGCTCGCTCAGTTTCTCCTTTTGGAAATGTTCCATTGTATATAAATACTCTAAATATTCCTTGGGAGTAGGGGGGAGAGGAAGAGAGAAAATTGACCAGTGGTTTGGGCTCTCCCCTGGGAGGTGCACATGCAAGTCCCCTTCTCCAGTGAACATTTAATTATTTATACAAAGTGGAACAGCTTCAAGAGGAAAGGCTGAGAGACCCTTGCCCCAGGATAACCCGTATCCCAGTGATTAGGGCATTCTCCTTGTAGAGGGGAGACTCAGGTTCAAGAGTAGGGATTTGAACGTGGTTCTTCAACATCCTGGCTGTGAGTTTTAGCCAGTGGATTAAAGGTTGCAAGGAGTGCACCACCTCCTCCTCACTTTTTCATGAAAAAACACTAACCTAGCTTGGGAACACCAGAGGGTTCATGGCTGGGGATCCTGAGTGGAAATAGGTACCTCCCCCTGGTTTAACTCCCTTTGAGGAATGGGGCTTAGGACACACCCCTTTCCCTGGCATTTCCTGGTGGCTGGCTTATGCAGCTCCCTCTCAGTATGCTGGCTGTTCTGAATCCCATTCTTAGGTGCCTAACTCTCTTCCTGCATTGTATAGGGAGCCTGGGTCCCAAACTCAAGGTTATGAATTCCACTAGGAGACAAGGCAGGGGTGATGGATTCTTCCTAAAAGCAGGAGGGGGCGATGAGGCTCAGTCACTTCCATGGCCCTGCCCCTGTCCCCGCAGTCTCGCCAACCAGCTAAGCTGGAGTCCAGCTATGGAGCCCAGGCCCCTCCCCCCCTGCCCTGGGTGAAGGACCTGAGAGCAGCCCCCAGCCCGTGTTCCCGCCCCCATCCAGGGCACATGGAGGGTCCGCAGCTCCCCACAGTTGCCCGCGTGGCTCTTAGCATAACCTGGCTTCGGCTTCTGGCCTGGCTTGGGGGCAGGGCCTTGGGCTGAAGAGCCATGGTAAGAGTCACCTGGGCAGCTTTGGGGAGCCGCGGACACCTCCACCTGCCCTAGGTGGGGGCCCAAGGAATGGGAACATGGGCCGGGGGCTGCTCTCAGGCCACACCCCATGCAGGTGGAGGCTCCACAGCTGCCCAGGCTCTCCAGGCCTCTGACCCAAGCCAGGCTCCAGCTTCTGGCCTGGCCGGGGGTAGGACCTCAGGAGGAAGAAGAGGGGCAGGGGGACGGGCCCGTGGTGAAAAGTGGACAGGCCAGATCCCTCCACTTTGACAAGATGTCTAAATGTTAGGCCATGTCTACACTACAGCAGCACAGATATGGTGCTGCAGCTGTGCTACTGAAGCACTGTAATGTAGATGCTTTCTACATTGACGGAAGGGGTTTCTCCATCGCTGTAGTTAATTCACCTCTCTGAGAGCCAGTAGCTAGGTTAACAGAAGAATTTTTCCTCTGACCAACCTGCACATATGGGTGTAGGTTGACCTCTGTCACACAGAGTTTGAAATTTTCACAGCCCTCAGCGATGTAGATAGGTCAATCTAATTTTTAGGTGTAGACCAGGCCTCAGGTGGTGCAATGCTCAGTCCCCTGGTGAATCTAGCTCCTAAGTGTTTCAGTTCAGGCAAATCTCCTCTCCATCATAGTGGTAAAGGTCACACCTGTATAACAGCACTGTTGTTCTTTTTTTCATT
This sequence comes from Gopherus evgoodei, assembly GCF_007399415.2. Taxonomy (NCBI): domain Eukaryota; kingdom Metazoa; phylum Chordata; order Testudines; family Testudinidae; genus Gopherus; species Gopherus evgoodei. The sequence goes on from NC_044324.1 coordinate 79,072,889, forward strand.
TTTACTGGTCCTGTTGTCTGCAAACTCCCTTGTAAGCAAGTCACTTACAAACAAGATCATAAAGTGTTTGCTTCAGATTTATACACTTGATTGTCTGCAAAATCAATATGCACTATAGGTATTGTATTTCTCACAGTCTCCAGAACAGTATCCTGTGATGCATTCTACAATGCACACTGTTAAAGGCAGGGCTCGGGCAAGTGCTGTTTGGAGCCAGAGCTATTTTTTAATAAAAGGAAGAGATAGGCAATGTGAAAAATGTAAATGCAGAAAGAGAAATGTGAGACAGTGATTACACTGCTTTGAAAGCTCAGACTCTGCACTTGCAGAGAAAAGCTGATGCACAAAATAAAACAACCAAGCCAAAATTTGCAGTTGACCACATAAAGGCATCCTGATATTAGCTCTGTCCTAAAAGACAAAATATTTTCACTAGAATTTTACAAATGGGGGGAGAGGCAGGTTAAAACAATATATGTAGTCAGTATAACATATATCTCTGAGGTGCTCAATAACTCTCGAAGAAGTCTCCTACAATATCAAGGGTCCTGTGAATGACTGAGAACCTTTGAGTAAAATTAGTTTCTTTGTGCCTTTGAGCAGAATATGATTGGGGTCAAAGCGCTAACAGAATTTAATTCAAATCTGAGCAGACGTGGCACTTACATTTCTGTGATCCAACCTTCAATGCCTTGCTCAGTGAGTACTTTGTGTTTGGAGAATTCTCTCACTACAGTACCTGGAGACAACCTAAGCAAGCTGGCCCATGTTGCCTGGTGGCAGAGTGGGGTGCTTGGAGAATGGCTTGCTCCCAAGCAGGCTCAGCTGTTGCAGCTGTGAAAAGCGAGGTTATCTGCTTTTCAGCTATTGGTTTATTTTTAATTAAAGTGAAATGTTCACAGGAGTAACTGTTATCTCCCAGAAGCCAGTAAGTTAAATGTAAGTTTAATTAACTGCAATTACTTTAATTGGGTCAGGATAGAAATAAGAAAAAATAATGTAACAACAAAAATGAATTGAGTTAGCACTATGAGAAAATCCTTATTTAAAGCTACACTGGGTCAATTCCATTCTTGTCTTCCATTTGAACTCTGTCACAAAGAATGTTTCAGACCTTTAAGGTGGAGTAACCATACATAGAAACCACAGTTCTCACAGCTTCCTACACCACAGGCAAATGCTGTTTCACTGTATACTTTATTATCATGTCTTTCACAGTTTTGCCCTTCTAAACATGTCATAGCAATAGTAAATGGTGGATTTCTATTTTAATGCTAAGATAAACTGGTCTGTGCATAATTCATACTACTCAAATTAATAATATGCTGCATTAGCAATATCAGTGGTAGCCTAGAATGCTGTGACATTGTTGAATCCTCTCACGGACTGCAAGACATCATGATCATCTAGCCTGACCATCTTCACATTGCAGGCCACAGAACCTCATCCACCCACTTGTGAAATAGACCCATAACTTCTGGCTGAGTTTCTGAGGTCCTCAAATCATGATTTAAAGACTTCAAGTTAGAGAGAATTCACCATTTACTCTAGTTTAAACCAGCAAGTGACCCGTGCTCCATACTGCAGAGGAAGACGAAACCCGCAGGGTCTTTGCCAATCTGACCTGGAGAAAATTCCTTTCCCATCAGAAATATGGCAGTCAGACCCTGAGCATGTGATTGCTGCATAATAATAGTTGTCAATAAACATATGACCCATACAATTGTAATGAGATATAGTCTTTTAGAGTTATTTCAGTTTAGGGGTTTTTGATTACTTTTTTTATTTTGGCTTTAATTTAAGGAAAATATGGAAGAGTTCAGACATATTTAAAATACTCAGTGTTGCCAACTCTTGCGATGCTTGGTGTTTTTCTTAAGGCCTCAGATCTTGGAGCCATGTAAATATATGAGGCTCTTAGCTTTTGTTTAAAAAAAATTCTAGCTTTCATGGTAGTGAAGAAAAGTTTAAAACATGAGCCCTGAAGACACAAAACACAGAAAAGAAATACAATTAACCCAAAATGTATTATTTTAAAAATCAGCCTCATGATTTTAAACCAATTTCATCTTTTATTGGGGGCATTTTTGAATGCTTGGGGTTGGTAATACTGCTGTAGAAATTAATAATGTCTTCAGTCTCAGTAGAAAGAAACAGCCCCCTTAAGAGCAATTTATAACTCACTTGACAGTTGTTTAGCACCTGGCAAACTATTCAATTATTCAGCTACCCCAATTATATTCAGTTATCTGGATCTAAATTCTTGCAGTCAAGAATGACAAAAACATGGCAATCTTCAGTTTTTAGTGTTTTATTAAAGTCTGTCATTATCTGGTTATCGATAGTATCAGACAAGTCATTTTTGTGATTATTACTTCTCGCTATTTCCAGACTTTCCCCTTCTGTATACATTTCACATTTCTCCTATTCATGTGTTTTGGCAAACACCATGTAGGTGAGCTGGACTGTACAGGATTCCCAGTCTGGGAAGCGAAAGGCTCTGATTGGTAATCAGAACCAGGTCTCCTGTATGGTACGTGGAAGTCATCTCTGTCTCACTGCCTAGCTGAGATCATGGGATTTGTTTTAGCACCACAGACTCAAAATAGCTGCAGAGAATGAACAAACAAACATAAAAATAAGATCGTGGAAGACCAATGTGATGAGATACAACTAAGAGACCTTAATTCTATGCCCTTTTCTTCCCTACAGATATTGTGGGTCCTTGGAAGTATGGAGCCAAAATTAGTATGTGAAGCTGGCTATCTATTAGTGCTGTAGTAATTTTAAAACTAGGTGCTAAGTATCCCCCATATTGCATCTGGGATAGTCTTCCAGTGAGAAGTTATAACAATGAGCTGTGGGTATTTTCAGGAATTAAAGGTAGTAAACTGGTGGTCTGCAATAGTAAACCATATAATGGTTCCATTACTCTTGGAAACCTTAATGATTGTAGTTTATTGGTATTGCTTTCAACAATAACCAGTATTTGAATGGTATGTGTGATGTAAATATAGTTACCGTATATGGGACGTGTATATGATATCTGTATAAAGTGTGTGTGTGTGTGTGTATTTATATGGATTCAAAATTAAGTGGGACAGGCACTGATTAAAATAAATTGCTTCTTTTTACAGGGTGATCAGACAGCTTTGCACCGGGCCACTGTTGTAGGAAATACAGATGTAATAGCAACTCTCATTCAGGAGGGGTGCGCTTTGGACAGACAAGACAAGGTAATGAGAAGACCTGTTGGATAATAACTGCACTGGACTATAATATTAGCATTCGTTGGAATATGCTGTTTAGAATTTATACTCTGGAGTAAACAATTAATCTGAATTTAATCGCAATTATGCAGATAAGAACCCCCACTTCCCTTTGGAAATACTCTCCTGTTTTACTTACATTGGACATACTGGTAATTGATCTTCTCTGAGCCAGAAGTCTGACTTTCTCCTCGTGATGGCAATATGATAAAGACCACAGGCTTCAAAGGAAACATTGGGAATCAGCCAGCTAGTGAAGCAGCATGTAGAACTACTAAGAAAACTTAGTTCAGTGGAAGCTGAGCAGTAAGTAAAGATATAGACTCATAGACTCTAGGACTGGAAGGGACCTCGAGAGGTCATCAAGTCCAGTCCCCTACCTTCAAGGCAGGACCAAATACTGTCTAGACCATCCCTGATAGACATTTATCTAACCTACTCTTAAATATCTCCAGAGATGGAGATTCTACAACCTCCCTAGGCAATTTATTCCAGTGTTTAATTAGCCTGACAGTTAGGAACTTTTTCCTAATGTCCAACCTAAATCTCCCTTGCTGCATGCAGTTTAAGCCCATTGCTTCTTGTTCTAGCATTAGAGGCTAAAGTGAACAAGTTTTCTCCCTCCTCCTGATGACACCCTTTTAGATACCTGAAAACTGCTATCATGTCCCCTCTCAGTCTTCTCTTTTCCAAACTAAATAAACCCAATTCTTTCAGCCTTTCTTCATAGGTCATGTTCTCAAGACCTTTAATCATTCTTGTTGCTTTTCTCTGGATGAACTGAATGTCTGTGAAGGAACCGTGTTGATCCCTCCTCAGAGGTATCATTACTCGTTGGCTCATTAGGCAGGAAATCATTTCTTTTTCATTTGCAACTGGAATTGATTTAGCTGATATAGTCAGAGATGCTGCTACCCAACTAAGTAATATAGATGTGTCCAGATAGGGCAATAAAAAGTGATGGGCTTGTTGCTTGGTAACATAACGTACCACTACCCAGTCAAGTTGACTCCCAATATATTTCTGGACTGATCAGCTAGAGCATCGAGTTAAATAGTACTCTGGGTGCAACAATACATAGGGTAGTGCTGCAATATTGATTCTCTAGGAAGTGCTTTGGACTGTAGAGAAAACATGAGCTAAGTAGGTCTATACGTGAAAGCTCATATTCTACGTAAGATTTTATTTAATCCACGTTTGAGATAAGGCTGCTAATAAAAGCAAATATCTACTACGTACACACACTCACACCCTTTCTCTGCTTAGGTCAGAAGCTGAGTTCCAGGTTGTACATTTTAGAGGGAGACACCCAAAACTACAAAGCAAACGCCTTCCATGGGGTTTTCTTTACTAGCCACTTGTATGAAGTTTCAGGAGAGTCCTTCTCCCAGCCCTTGAACTTCCTTGGTGTCTGCAAGACTCAGCACCAAAGTGAAAGCAAGAAGTCTGATAGGACCCTTACCCCTCTCCGGGATGGTATTTGGATACCCTTTTCACCCCAGATCTTATTTTTTGCCTTAGTCCTGTAGCACAAATGTATGTGCCCTGGTGAGAATTCACTGCATTTCTCAGCTATGCGGTGTAAAAACCCATTGCCATGTATATGTGGGGAAGGAAAGCAAGCCAAAATAGGGAATGAATGTATCAAAGAATATTTAGATGAATTCTATATATTGAAGTCAGCAGGCCTGGTGAAATTCATCCTCAGGTACTAGGGAAATAGCTGAGGCAATCTCAGCACCATTAGCGATTATCTTTGAGAACTCATGGAGGACATCTGAGGTCCCCAGAGGACTGGAGAAGAGGAAACATAGTTCCTATGTTCCCCTAGCACAGGGGTGAGCAAACTACGGCCCGGAGGACACATCCGGCCCGCTGGACCATCCTGCTCAGCCCCGAGCTCCTAGCCCGGCAGGCTAGCCCCTGGCCCCTCTCCTGCTGTCCCTCCTCCCCCGTAGCCTCAGCTTGTTCGCTCCACCGCAGGTGCGATGCTTTGAGCAGCGGGGCTGTGAGCTCCTGGGGCAGTGCAGCTGCAGAGCCCGGCCCGACCCAGTCTCTGTGCTGCATAGTGCGGTGGCGTGGCCCGGCTGTAGTGCCGCCAGCCAACTGGCTGCTCCAGGCAGCGTGGTAAGGGGGGCAGGGAGCAGCGGGGGTTTGATAGAGGGCAGGGGAGTTTGGGGTGGTGGTCAGGGGGCGGGGGTGTGGATGGTGGTACAGGGGGGAAACGGGGTTGAATGGGGGCAAGGGTCCTGGGGGGCAGTCAGGAAGGAAGGGGGGTTGGATGGGGCGGCAGGGGGCAGTTGGGGCAGGGGTTCCGGGGGGTGGTCAGGGGACAGGGAGAAGGGGTAGTTGGATGGGGCAGGGGTTCCAGGGGTTCCATCAGGAATAAGAGGAGGGGTTGGATGGGGCGGCAGGGGTCCAGGGACAGTCAGGGGACAGGGAGCGAGGGTGTGTTGACGGGGAAGGGGTCCCAGAGGGGCTGTCAGGGAACATGGCGGGTGAGGGTGGGGCAGATAGGAGGTGGGGGCCGGGCCATGACCCCCTCCTCTAACTGGCCCTCCATACAATTTACAAAACCCGATGCGGCCCTCAGGCCAAAGAGTTTGCCCGCCCCTGCCCTAGCATTAAAAAGATGAACAAAGAGGACCCAAGGAATTACAGACCTGTCAGCCTAACTTTGATACCTGGAAAGATACTGAAAAAAATCATGAATCAGTTTGAAAGCACTTAGAGGATAATAGGGTTTAAGGAACAGTTGTCAATGGTGTGCTGTCAAACTGGGAGAGCATATCTATTGGGGTCCCACAGGGGCCAGTTCTGGGCCTGGTACTAATCAATATTTTCATTAATGACTTGGATAATGAAGTAGACAGTGTGCTTATAAAATTTGCAGATGACACCAGGCTGGGAGGGGTAGAAAGCATTCTGGAGCAGAGGATTAGAATTGAAAACAACCTTGACAAATTGGAGAATTGGTCTGAATTCAACAAGATGAAATTAAATAAAGACAAGTGCGAAGTACTACATGTAGGAATGAAAAACAACTATAAAATGGGGAATAATGGTTAGGCAGCTGTACTGCCTGAAAAGGACCTACGGGTTATAGTGGATGACAAATTCAGTATAAGTCAACAGTGTGATGCAGTTGCAAAAAAAAAGGCTAAAATCATTCTGGGGTGTATTAACAGGAGTGTCGTATGTAAGACATGGGAGATAATAGTTCTACTCTACTCAGCAGTCGTGAGGCCTCACGTGGAGTACTGTGTGCCATACTTTAAGAAAGATGTGGACAAACTGGAGAGAATCCAGTGAACAAGAAAAATTATAAAAGGTTTAGAAAACCTGACCTATGAGGAAAGGTTAAAAAAAATTGGCATGTTTAGTCTTGAGAAAAGACTGAGGGTGGGGACCTAATAAGTCTTCAGATATTTTAAGAGCTGATATAGAAATGATGGTGATCAGTTGTTCTCAATCTGTGCTGAAGGGAGGACAAGAAGTAATGGACTTAATATGCAGCAAGGGAGATTTAAGTTAGATATTAGGAAAAACTTTCTAACAAGCTTCCAAAGGAGGTTGCGTAATTTCCATCATTGGAGGCTTTTAAGAACAGATTGCACAACCTGTCAGGGATGATTTAGGTTTACTTGGTCCTGTCTCAGTGCAGTGGGTTGCACTAGATAACCTCTCAAGGTCCCTTCCAGCCCTCCATTTCTATGATTCTGTATAAACACCACCACAGTCATCAGTTAAACCATACTGTATGGAACTTCATAGATAATCCCCATCACCTTTTGTTCCAAATACAGGTCACTAACGGACAAGTCTTGATTAGCTGTCACTATCTTTAGGGCTTATAGTCTTTCTGTGACAGCAACTGGAAGACAAGTCAGTCACAAACACATGAACAGGTCTAATTCTAACCACTGAAAAGCAAACCATCTACATCATAGGCTGCAATTCCCACCATCTCTCGCAGACGAAAGGATGCCAACAAAGAAAAGCAATGGAGCACATACTGCACACATGTCAGTATAATGTTATGCTTGGTTAGAAACTCGGGAGGTTAGTGAAGAGAGGCAGGGAGGGTTGAAAGTAGGAGGATGCCCATGGAAGTTGTTTAAGCCTAGGTCTAGCATACATATGCCTATCCCCAAACAGAATTAGATAGCAAGAAAAGGGAATGATTTTAATGCCCAAACAGGGTTAAAGCACCTAAATTCTGAATGTAACATTCCTGTATTGTGGACACAACACCCTAAACTGCTGCTCTTGTGTGTGTGCTCTTCAGGATGGGAATACAGCGCTTCATGAAGCATGTTGGCATGGATTCAGTCAGTCTGCCAAACTGCTCGTTAAAGCAGGAGCTAATGTTCTTGCCAGAAACAAGGTGAGATGCATGTAGAAGCTTTCAGTTCCGATGTAAAATGGCTGTTTCTCATTGGTGGTGATTTCTGGTAATGGCATTTCTTAACAGGTGGTGGTCCAGTTCCTAGTGGGATTTCTCATTCTCTTTGAATTAATTATGCGTGGATGATTCCACCAGAAACATTAGGAAATTTTGTTTTTTGACAGCTGACACAGGAGGGCTCAGTAATACTTTGAATGATACATTAATTATGGCTGAAGAACACTGGAATTCTTATGGAAACCTCTACAGTGTCCTAATTTATATTGAGTGGATTCATTGTAATGGGCATGATTAAAATAAATATTAATTGAACTAATAGGGAAATAGCATTAAAACCCAATTTATCAGAAATTACAGTCAAATGAGCGCACAAACCACAAAGAAGGAAACAGTATATCTTTTGTTTCCATTAATGTACCAGGATTTAGTCCTTGTTAAAAATTTGTGAGGAACTCCTAAGTGTCTCTCTCTTTGTATTATATTATCATGTGCGCAATTCAGGAGAACTGAATATATGACCCATCAGAATTGCAAACAAGCTATTTTATAACACAAACATAGAGTACCAAGTGAGGACTGTAAAATTATGTTCTAAATTGGTGCAGTACACCATGGCATAAACAATTTTACTAAGATCAAAATGAAATACCCTTGGGAGATTTTTTTTCCCACCCACTAGTCAAAAGGTTAATGGAATAATCTGAAAAACAGCACGGGGCAATATACGTTAAATTAGGGTTTGGAATGTTCAGCCAGTTGAGCAGTCAGATTGTATGGACATCACTATGTGTTGTTACAGGCAACAGGAATTTAGAGCTACTATACTTATTGTATCTTGTAATTTTCCTTTAAAAAATGCTCCATACATTTCAGTAAACATGTCTGTAAAACTCTTAAATGAGCAACAGTCAAAAGAACTACAGTCTGTAAAACTAAACCTATCCAATGAATACTAACAGAGAAAAGAGAAGAAAGGACACATGGGTATAAAAATGATTATGAGTAAAACTATATACTGTATTGACATAGGACAGGAACAGCCCCCATATGCAATCAGACTGTTTATGGTTACTTTGTAATTTGTAAACAAAATAATCTTATGATGCTGTTTCACTTGATTTATAGCATCCCTTCTTTTATATTAGGCTTTGAGTTTGATTTCCAGATGCTCATCTTTATGTATATTAGACATTCTTTAGATAACTCACATAGTTACAAATATCAGGCAATAGAACTTTTTCCAACATCCAGAACCATGAAAGTGAGAGTGAGTGTGTGTGTGTTAATATAAGAATTGCTACTCTGTTTACTTGGGCACTATGTGCATTAGAAGATTTTAACTAAAAGGGTGAATGCTGCATAGAAGCTATGAATGATGCATAAACTGTAAGACATTCTGAGACAGACCTCTCTTAAAAAGTGTATGAATACAGTAGATTGGCAAAGGCACTCTGTTAGAACCCAAGTGTAGCATGTCAGTGTTCAAACATGCACAGCCCTGCTTTTGCTTCCAATGGCAATGAAGAATTTTCCTAACTTTACTTAATAACTCAATCCTATTTTCACTTCATCAAAGCTGGCTTCTTTGGATGCTTCTCAACTTCTTATACTCCTGAAGATTCAACACAGTGGTTCTAACAGCATGACAAAATATAAAGCATAGCAGGAGTCAAGGTTTAGGCGCTGACAGGGTCCTGTTATAAACATTCATACTAGGAAAATCAGATTGCCTGGCAGCCAGGACAACCTGACAAGTGATAATTAACTTATTTCCAGTCTACAAGCTGCTGACCTACTCCTGAGAATCCAGGGTGTCTTGACTGAATGACACATTACCCTGTGGAGGAGAATGGATTTGGCCTCTAGGCTCAGTTAATTTATACAAGCCACCAAACAGCAGAAGAAATGGATTATTTGCCTACCCAGACTGCTACTTTATTTAATTCCTTCTCATTGTTAGTTTCAGTTCATGCTGTATTTCAGGATAAGAGCATGTGGCTAATTCTATATGCGCTCTCCCTATGGTATAGGATTGAACACAACTGCCATCCACTGATATATATAAAGAGACAATGATTAGTGGCTAGCTTTCATTTCCAGCCTTAAGTGGGATGCGCCAGTCAGTCCACCCAAGATTTTAAGTGCAAGTCAGGTTCAGATCAACAGCTTGCATTTGAGGGGAGGGACAATAATATCCATACAACACAAGTGATTTCTGAAAATACTCCTTTCTTGATCCAAAATGTTAGGACAGACATTTTTTTGTCTGGCAACCAAATTTGAGAGTCAGGTTGCTGTCTTCAAACAAGTTGGTTTAAGAAAAAATCGTTAGTCTGATAAACATTATTCTGTGAGATCAGTACTAGCGTTTTTACATCCGTGAACAGTCCTGTACCTTTTCAGTTCATATTTAGGAGACTGGGAAATCAGAAGTGTCTTTTTCCAAATCAGTAGAACTTGAGTCCAGTCCCTGTCACTGAAGTCAATGGGAGTTTTGCCATTCAGTAGGAGCAGGAGCCAGTTCCACTGTATGAGCTCTAAGCTCCCTTTGCTCCCTCTGTAATTTTTGTGAATTTCTACCAAAGTGCTGCAGCCTCATTTCTCTGCCTCGCTGCTCGAATTTACACTTCTAACAGCTAATAATGAAAGAACTGTACAGGCTCTTCAAAGAATAACCCAAGGGAAAAAAAATCTCTATATTTAACTTTTTTCAGAGGAAAAAAACCTGTAATACTTGCTACAGTTCAGAGACTTGTATTCAGAACTGCAGTACACAGTAATGTCAAATCAAAGACTTAAGACTTCTCTAAGAGTTCTTCCAATTCAAAATGTGCGGACGGTGACTGGTGTTTGAGCAGTAGGTGAGACATGAAAAGGAGAATAATTGGGAGGAGAATGAACAAGAAGCAGGGAGCCTGATAATGCCTAAAACCCTTTTACTTGAGATGATCACATTTTCAGATCCAAGCAAACCTATTGCAGGCTCAACGACAAAGACCAGCAAAACAAATATTCTAAGGAGTTGTCTACATGTGTGCGTGGGTGTGTGCTTTTGGATTAAGTTTGTGCATATTAACAGCTGTAGAATAACTACTCTGAAATAATTGCATCCATATGGTTAGCTTTTACTACACACTTCCCTCTTAATCAATGTGCACACGCAGCACTGACTTCTTTTGAAATAAACTCTCAGCATATCAGGCAGGTATCCCATGGTGTTTTGTCCTGCTTCTGGGCTCTATGTATTCTGGGATTTTTCTGATGATGCATTATAGGATACCTACCTGAAGCCACTAGAATTCTGTGACTTGGGGTTCACAGCAGCAAATTTCCAGGATTCCTTTCTTTGTATCCCAGGGTTCATATGTCTTTTGCAAGTCAGCTCATTTTCAAACTGCTGTCAGCCAGCACGGAATGAAGCAATGCAGTCAGGGATACCACTGGAGGGACTGAAAAAGTTAATCTAGAATGCAGATGCAGGGCCGGCTCTACAGTTTTCGCCGCCCCAAGCAGCGCACCGAATTGCCGCCGCAGGCGGCGGGGAAAGTCTGTGTACCCTTACGGCAGCAGGCTCGTTTCCGCAGCGGCGGCAATTCGGCGGCAGTTTCTATGTTTACCTGAAGCCACCGCGGACAGCTAAACTTAGAAGCTGTAGCCGAATTGCAGCCACTGTGGAAATGCACCTGCTGCCCTAACGGCGCACAGACTGCCCTTGCTGTCTGCGGCAGCAATTTGGCACGCTGCTTGGGAGCAAAGCAACAGGGACTGCCGCCCCAAGCACCAGCTTGGAATGCTGGTGCCTGGAGCTGGCCCGGTGCAGATGTGTCCACACAAACCTTCTTCTGCACTAACTTACTCCAAAATGAACTCAAGCCACTTTCAAAGTGGATTGTCAAATTTGCACTAACTAGCCAGTTAATTTGGAAGAAGAATTGTATCATGTAGACACAGCCCATTTTATTGAAAAAAACAAACAAGAAATTGCGGTTAGTATGAAATAACCCTGCCTCACTGGTGTAGACAAGCCCTAAACTCTCAGGCCCCTTGGCCCTTCACAAGAATAAACGCACGAACTTTTCCACATGGGAACTTCCACCTGTAACAAAACTCATCTTTGCTTTTCTCTGGACCCTCAGTAACTCACCAAGTTATTTTCCTGTTTCTGTCTGAAGACTTTCATGCATTGTAAACATACAAGCTCTCTATAGCCTAAAACCACCACTCTGCCCCCATTATATATACACATGTTGATTTCCATAATTACCCTAACAGACTGGAAATAGCTTTGACCCTTGATTAACTAACAGACCACAGGACTTCAAACATACTTTTGTTCAGGAATTAAAGTACAAAGCCATGGAGCAGCATGTTTCTTTGTGCAAAGAAACAGGAATTACATTTATAAGACAGATGGAACTATGTGCAAATTTACTCACACTGTACCCACAAACATGCACATATATGTATATTTGAGCTGACAGCCCCCTCCTGGTGTAAACAGGAGAGCAGGACATTCCATGACGGATCTGGGGTCTAGAATTCACTTCCACCTTTGTTTTGTCAGAGCATAAATGTGGAGACCTCCAGGACATGATGTCAAGTATCAGAGGGGTAGCCGTGTTAGTCTGGATATGTAAAAGCAGCAAAGAATCCTGTGGCACCTTATAGACTAACAGACGTTTTGGAGCATGAGCTTTCGTGGGTGAATACCCACTTCTTCAGATGCATGTGGTGGAAATTTCCAGGGACAGGTATATATATGCTAGCAAGCAAGCTAGAGATAACGAGGTCAGTTCAATCAGGGAGGATGAGGCCCTGTTCTAGCAGTTGAGGTGTGAAAACCAAGAGAGGAGAAACTGGTTCTGTAGTTGGCAAGCCATTCACAGTCTTTGTTCAGTCCTGAGCTGATGGTGTCAAATTTGCAGATGAACTGAAGCTCAGCAGTTTCTCTTTGAAGTCTGGTCCTGAAGTTTTTTTGCTGCAGGATGGCCACCTTAAGGTCTGCAATAGTGTGGCCAGGGAGGTTGAAGTGCTCTCCTACAGGTTTTTGTATATTGCCATTCCTAATGTCTGATTTGTGTCCATTTATCCTTTTCCGTAGAGACTGTCCAGTTTGGCCGATGTACATAGCAGAGGGGCATTGCTGGCATATGATGGCGTATATTACATTGGTGGATGTGCAGGTGAATGAACCAGTGATGATGTGTCTGATCTGGTTAGGTCCTGTGATGGTGTCGCTGGTGTAGATATGTGGGCAGAGTTGGCATCGAGGTTTGTTGCATGGATTGGTTCCTGAGCTAGAGTTATTATGGTGCGGTGTGCAGTTACTGGTGAGAATATGTTTCAGGTTGGCAGGTTGTCTGTGGGCAAGGACTGGCCTGCCACCCAAGGCCTGTGAAAGTGTGGGATCATTGTCCAGGATGGGTTGTAGATCCTTGCTGTTAGTCTATAAGGTGCCACAGGATTCTTTGCTGCTTTTACAGGACATGGTGCTGTAAGATGCCCCTGCTTTCCCTAGTTAGGACTGGGAAGCTGATAGGAAGGGAATCTGCTTTGAGTCTGAGAAGAGAATTTTTCTTTCAAGAGATCTTTTCTTTCATAGTTGCATGTTTTAAATTCAAAATGTTAAATTTTAGGTGATTGCAACAAATTAAGTGCATTGGTTTGGGAAAAATTCTAAGACAATCAAGTGTCATCTAGGCAATGAAAGAGGGGCTATGTACTGAGGATTAACAAGTCATGGGGAGTTTTATTTATTTAAATTAGGTGCTTTTAAAATATTAATTGAATTTGATGCTCCGCAGTAGTTGCTGGATTGATAATTTTGGAAATGGAAGTCTCCCATTTGCTCTCTGAACACTGGCAGTGACAATGCAAACTTCCCCAAACTCCCAATACCTGCCTCTGCTGTGTCCTGGAGGAAACATCTCTGTGGCAGAGAGGGTAGCTCTGTTTCCATGCCCATTCAGGCCATAGCTAGTTTTTCAGTGAGAACACCAACAATATTTTTGGGTAGGTTTTGTGATGTGGCCTGGAACAAGGCTACAAATTCACTTCTCATAGGCGACTGATCAGAAGTCATTTACAGCTTTGTAAGTTTAAAATCCTGCAATGAGACACACATTGTTTATTGAGATGGGGTGGTAGTGTTTGCTTGCTTTGTTTTTTCACTTATGTCAATTTCTAAAGATGGCTTTTGTATTTTTCTGTCTCTTTCCTAAGGCAGGTAACACACCGCTGCACTTGGCCTGCCAAAATAGCCATTCCCAAAGTACTCGTGTTTTGTTACTTGGAGGGTCTCGGGCAGATCTCAAAAATAATGTAAGCTTAAAAATACTTTTTAAAAAATGATTATTCTGTTTCAGCTTCTGGAAATACAGCTTTCAAAATATCAGACTTTGCCTTTCTGTTTGTTATGAGGATTGGGAGAAAAATAACAAAATACCTAAACAGTGGGTTTTAAAAATCTTTTGTGATACGACTTATAAAGGTGTTACTTACAACCGTTTTGAAGGGGGAGGGTGACAGAAAACTTAAAGACATATACATTGTTTTCTACTGTTACATGCACCTGAATGCAAGCTATTCTTGGTTGCTCATTTTGAAGACATAGGATGGACCCACTCGAATACTGTAATAGAGGTCTGCAGGTGGAGTCCTCCCCTGTGTTTGAAAAGTGGAAGTCTTTAGAGAGTTCCATAAGAGTCCACGGAAATTCTTCAGAGACACTTCTCCAGGCTACGCATTGCGTGGGGGTCTATCAAACCAAAGAACTTCATATAGTTTTGAATTTTCAAACTGCATTCCTCTCTTTATTGGGGATCTGGCATAAAACAGGAACAAAACAAAACAAAAATTGGAGCCAGATATACATAAGTTTAAACATAGCAAAGCTTGCAAAAGAGTACAGTATTCTAAATGCTTGAGGCCTTGCGTTATGCATCCATCATAGAATTTCCATAGCTTCCTTGAGATACATCCTCTGCACTTCACCATTGTACAACTACAGAAACAGTTATTTGGTTTCACTGGCTTTCCATACAGATTCAGAGGTAAAATTAGTATAAAGCAGTTAAGCCATTTGATCCCCAAAAACAATTAAGTAAAGATGCTTCTATATCATTCACATCTCCAGTTCAGTGTTAAATAGCTTATTTCATCTCCAAACACCCTGACAAGCATTAGCTTTTCTATTGCGACCACACGCTTAGAGCTTTGTTTCTGTTTCCAGGCAGGAGACACCTGTTTGCACGTTGCTGCTCGTTATAATCACTTGCCCATCATTAGGGTACTCCTCAGTGCTTTCGGTTCTGTCCATGAAAAGAACCAGGTCAGTGCATGAACTATTCACTGCAGCCAGGCACCCTTTTTATAAGGCTAACAATTGAAATGGGGGACCATTGATCACATATGGGGCCCACTGTAAATACTCCCTTTTAATGTGCATTTCACTGTAATCTAAAGATGCCTGAGCTTCTAAGAATAGCCTTAAAGAAATGGTGTGCCTGTGGTTTATCATTTCAGAATATGTTGCTGCATTTGCATTTCTAATTTATAACATTTTCTATTTATTATGCTGTATAGAAATATATTTGTTTTTTTTTTTTTAAATGGGAAAGAGAAGTGAACTAGTGGTTAGAGCAGGAGTCACTAGAAGTGATGACACTGGGCAAGACACTTCACCTTTGTGCCTCAGTTTACTCCTCGGTATAATAGGGATCATATTACCTGCCTTACAGAGGCGTAGTGAGGCAGAACTGATTGTTTGTAAGGTGCTTTAGGAGCTACATAAATGACATTTTTTATTAACATTTTGTGGTAAATTCTCTTATTTGTCTGATCCTTATTGCTTTAGTGGGAAGCAAAAATGTGGAAAATTCAAGGAAAACTTGTGTTAAGTACAAAGGAATGATTAAGCTACATGAGGACTAACCATCCAGGTTTATTTTACAGGGGAAACAATTGAATGATGCGCCTACTGAACAGCTTAGCTGGATGGTACAACAGAATGGATTAGTGCATTTAAAAAAAAATGTACTAAATCTGCTAAGAAAAATAAATTATATGGTACTTTACCAAACAATCTAATGTTACTGAGACACTTTCCATATATGGCATGGTACAGGATTGTACTTATGTTTTCTGATTTGTATGTACAATGTTGTTTTTCAAATGGAAAATATTACAGCAAATTGAATGGGTTTCAGCCACATTAAATTGGCTATGCAATTTCATACACTAATATGCAATTTTGTTTTGGGGAATGAGTTTAGTTGCTTGTGAGCTACTGAGTGATGATATTGACTAGGATTAGCATGGTGCAAGCAGAAACCATTCTGCCTGTACTCCACAATATTACCCAGACAGCCTAAAGATGACCTGTAACATGTTTGTCTTCAATCCCAGATTCTCCTAAATTGTTGCTGGCAAGCATGTCTTATCTGTGGTTGCATGTGTTTGGTGGCACCCAAGTTGTTTTTCATTTATACTTGCAGTATATGTCCAGAGGTGAAGTGAATGCTCTAGTACTCTGACCATCTGTGTAGCCACTTAGGTAGCTATGTTCCAAGAGTTGTTTTAAGGAACAGCAACATATCAAGTAAAAACCAAATTGTCTTGTTGCAGTTTATCCAAGCTCATTTTCCAGCTTGTCAAGCTCAAGAAGTGGCTCGTATGTTCATAACCACCAGTTTATCAAAGTCCAGATAATCAAACCTATAAAACTGTCACAGAGATGAGGATACACTATAACATTCTGCTCTCAGCAATGTTGCACCCCTGCATTTGTGTACATATTTGGGCCAAGCGCTTTTGGGTCTCCAGCATAATTTTCCTCTGAGCACATTCTCATGGATCAGTTAATTTAATAGGAATGTGGCTAATCCCAACCCTCACTGCCTTCCTCAAAATGATGTGATTTAGCCCAAAACTTAGTCTGCCTCTCTGTTGATCAGCCCTTATTAAAGTTCAGTTACCATGTAATTACATTTGGACCTATGAACCATAAAGGGGCACAAGGAAACTGGAAATGCTGTACATACAAATCAAAGATGTCCGGTAGCATGTTGTATTCTACTTTGTAAATTTCAGGCTGGAGATACTGCACTTCATGTAGCTGCTGCATTAAATCATAAAAAGGTGGTCAAACTCTTACTGGAAGCAGGGGCTGATGAGTCAATTGTCAACAATGTAAGTACAGGAAGAATTACTTTGATTCTTTATCTTAATGTTTCATAGATATTTTCTGCAGATTTTTCAAATGTTGGCTGATAATATTTAGACATTACCTATTAAGTAAATTAAAATGCTTGATTATTTTATACAAACACACACACACAACTCTTTGACTTTAGGGTAGCTATTTCAGCAATTGATTTTTTTGATGCTAGTTGAAGGAAATAATGTATTTTTTTTTCTTTTCAGGCAGGTCAGACTCCGCTAGAGGTTGCCAGACAGCATAATAATCCTGATGTTGCTCTTCTCCTTGCTAAGGCACCACAGGTACCTTATAAATGCCTTTATTACTAACAAACCTGAGAGCACCCTTTGGCAAAAATGTTCTGGGATAGCTCCTGGAGTGCACACAGAGCTGCAGTTGGGTTCCAAACAGTGTTGCTACCATCTTAAATGCCCACTTGGGTACTGATGTGCAGGGCAAACTAGAAGAATGTGTCCCCCTAAAAAGGCTCTGTGGGATAACAAATAAATAAGCTTGTCTTATTATCCAGTTTCTGTAACAGGACATCAGTGGAAAATGTGATGATGATATTGATTGGAAATGCTACCTTGCTTCAGGTCTTGCGCTTTAACCGTGGAAGAAGCCTTAGAAAGAAGAGAGAGAAACTAAAGGAGGAAAGACGAGCTCAGTCTGTGCCAAGAGATGAGGTGGTGCAGAGCAAGGTACAGCCAAGCATTACTAGCTTAAATGTGTTAAGAGGCAGGGAAGTCTGACCTAGTGATTACAATCAAATCCTCCAGTACTGGATTCACCTTTTGTGTAGCTGTGCAGCAGGCACCTGGAGAAACACACAGGTCCCTAGTATCAGAGGGGTAGCCGTGTTAGTCTGGATCTGTAAAAGCAACCAAGAGTCCTGCGGCACCTTATAGACTAACAGACGTATTGGAGCATGAGCTTTCGTGGGTGAATACCCACTTCATTGGATGTATCCGACGAAGTAGGTATTCACCCACGAAAGCTCATGCTCCTATACGTCTGTTAGTCTATAAGGTGCCATAGGACTCTTTGCTGCTTACACAGGTCCCTGACTGCAACCAATCCTATACAAGTTCCCAGCTTTATACTTTTTAGGGATGCTCAGAGCAAGGTATACTGTCAACCCTGGTCAGTGCAGTGCATCTTGCATTGCTGTTGAAGACCCTCTGGTGGTGATTCTGTTACTACTGTGCAAAACAACATAAAATTAGGGATGTAGCAAAGACAAGCCCTTACAACTCCTGTTTCCAATAGGGCAGTGTCTCAGCTGCTGAAGATACTCATAGCAGTGATCAGGTGCCTCAGAGGCAAGGAGATCTGAAAGATGAACCACGGTCAACTTCACCAGAGCCCAAAGGAAAGAACAACAAAAAGAAAAAGCCACGAGAAAAGGTACCAATAAATTTTAAGTAACAGAGAGATGGACTACTGTTAAACAATACAGAGTTCCCGTCTCCTAGCTAAGGGGTAAGTACACATCTCCCCAGCCTTCCCAATGCCCCCTGGTCTGAGACAGGAGTCAGCTGATTGTCTCAGATTCCAAGCAGCAGTCATTTATAGTTTTGTTTTGGTTTTTTTGGTAAATTGGGGAATGTTGTGTGTTTTTCAGATTTCAGCACTTTCAGACCCTGCTTCACCAGCTGACCAGCAGACACTCCCTGGTCCCCAGCAGAGCTTACCTAAGCATCGTAGAAGTAAACATCGTTGCTCATCTCCACCACCCCCACATGAGTTCAGAGCCTACCAGCTTTACACGCTGTATCGTGGAAAGGACGGTAAAGTCATGCAGGTAAACAAGCTATCACCATCAAAAATCAAGGAAGTGTACAAGTGCCTAGTGAGATTTGAACACAGTTAGGCAATGAAACAGAGATGGCCTTTGACTATGTTTTCAAAGGTATTATGTTATTAATTCTTGTTTGTTGTATGGGATTTACCAATATTTTAGAATGAGGTCAGGCACAGTAAGTTGGTTTTATGCATACTAAGTGGTGCATGTTTTGATAAATGAAGCATTTCCTATTTGTAGACAAGGTGCAGACAATGATTGAAAATGACACTAGAACTTTGCTAGTTTCCACTTTGGAATATTATTACCTATTTCCAGTAGAAAAAGCTAGAAGCTTTATAAATTAAAAGAAATGCACAATCTCTGCCCTGAAGTTTACAGTCCAAACAGAAAGACTATGTGCAATACCTTTATGTTTCAGTTTCTTCTCTTTACTAAATTGGGTCTCTTGGAGTTCAAGAATTACAAGAGGCAGGGGTTTAACACACGATTGCCCCTTTTTGACCTGTACAGTTAGCCAAAATTCAGGGTCTTGCAGGCTGTTTCCCTAAGGAGAAATTGATGAGTCAGATATTTCTTTGCTACAGTCCTGCTTACTTACAAATAATGAACAAAGACCTTTCTCCCTGAACACAGGAAGAATTACAGGCTTGCTGCTTGCTTCCGTGTCTCCTTCTGTGGTGTTTCTCCTACTTTTTCTCAGACATATCCCTCAACTAAAACAATATGCAGCAAAGCCCCTGCATCCATCTAATTCCTGAACAGCCTCCTATGTCCTTTTGTGTTGAGTAGAAGCTCCTATTGTTTCAGCTACTTGATCCATAAAGATGCTTTAATAGCTTCTTTACAACTGTCTTAAAGGAAGGGTGATGGTTATGCCCCTCCTCAATTTCACTGAGATTTAACCCAACCCATATGAAATAGAGCAGATTGGTTAGTGAATAGGGCACACCAATCACGAACTCACTGCACTTCAGACACTGTAATTTACTAACCTTGTGAATATGCAATGGATAATTCACCCATTTGCTGGACTTAGTATAGTTCCCCTAAATGTGAATCTGCAAATATTCACCTAAAGCCATTTTTAGAACAGTACAAAATCATGCAGTAAATTATCAAGTGATTCCCTTATTGAGATGTAAGCAACTTTGATCTGATGGGTCTATTCCATGTAACTATTGCTGCTTTTATGCATACTGTACCAAGACACATCCAGGAAAGCAGTGCTTCCTATCTCTGAATCTGAACATAACCCTTTATCCTCCCTTGCTGCACTTGGGGAATCATACTTATCAGAAGGTAGGAATGGAATTTAACAAACTGAAGAGCATCTATTGCAGACATCAGATACTCTGTTGCTGTGATGGCGGAGGCCTCAAGAAGTAGAAACTTTGGAGGAAGGATTGGAAAATTCCAGAGGACTATTCTAATGTTAGATGTGGGATTCAAGAAAGAAACCCGAGGCAGAGTTGTTTTTTATTATTTATTTAATTATTTTTGTGGTAGTGCCCAGGAAGAGCTGGGCAATTTCCATACATTCAATAAGGGATGGTTCCTGCTGCCCCAAGAATCTCTGTCTAAGGACAGAGGCAGGCAAAGGTTAAGTGGGAAAGGAACAAGAAGTAGGATCTGCATACATGTCAATTACATTTACTTATAGGCAGCCTGGCACAAGTGGGGCTTTGAAAGACTTAAATTTGGATGAGCAGGGTTCTTGCCGATGAGCTCAGGGAGGCTGCAAGGAAGAAGGCAAGGAGAGGAGTGTGTGAGATGCTGCCAGCAAACGGGTGAGGATGAGAGGAATGCTAGTTCAGTAAAGGGGGCTATGCAATGATATATATGGGATTTTAAATTGCAATTGAAGGAAACTGAGCAAAATGTTCAGGTTAAAGAAAAGTCAGATGCCAAAACAAATCAGTTTTATAGCATCAAAAGCAAAACAACACCCAAAAACCAGCAAATCCCTTCCCCAATTTTACAGCATTGTTAAGAATCATAACGTCAGGTCTCATGCCCTAATCCTGCAATTGGATTTGCAAGATGGATCCTTTGTTGCCCATCAGGAAAGTCAACAGTGCTCCATGCAGATCAGATTGCAGAACCACAGCCTAAATCACTTCCAAACAAAATATACTTCATATACCTATTTCCTTCTTCATGCAGGCCATGAGAGGTTATCAGGACAGTAATACAGTTCCAAAGCAGATTAGCTAGGGGGGCAGGAAGTTCAATTAGAGAAGAAATGGTGAAAATTTACTGACTGTTTCTGAGTGTTAATAGGACAGGGATAAATCAAGCTATTTTGCTGTTCCTTATGCTCTCAGGCCCCAATAAATGGATGTCGTTGTGAGCCACTGATTAATAAACTGGAGAATCAGCTGGAGGCAACTGTGGAGGAGATAAAAGCTGAGTTTGGGACAGTACAGGATAAGATGAATATAAAGCTGGGCCAGATGGAAAACAAAACTCAACATCAAGTAAGAATATGGTCCAGAGAAATGCCATTAATGTTAGAAACATAGTTAAGTCCCAGTAAATATTGTGTGTGTGTGTGTGTGTGTGTGTGTGTGTGTGTGTGTGTGTGTGTGTGTGTGTGTGTGTGTGTGTGTAAAAATCACACCTGTGACCTTTAAACTGTGATGTTCCACAGGGAGATCTATTGTTACAAGCCAGACTCCTAAGAAGAATAATAGTTAAAATAAACTGTACAGGTGACCTTCTGTGCTCACTTTGCATAGTGAATCTGAACTCTTTAGCTTCACTTTTGGGGTCTGATAGACTAAAGACAATGCTGCAGCTATTGGGATTCAATGAAGGGAATGTTTAAATTATCATGCTTCATATTTCAGTGAAAACAAGTTTTTAATTACTTTTAATTATATAGCTTTGTGAATGCCCCCCCCCTTTGCAGGCAAGTTCTAATACTAGTGGACACTGTTCCTAGAAATAAAGGGTGAGAGTCAAAAGATTCATGATAATTTATCAGACGTACATTGATTTTTTCCTAATGTGGTCATTTGAACTGAGCTTTGTGTTCTACCACAGCTCCGTGTTTTAGATAAGTTAATGGCTGAGAGGCTGTCTGCAGAGAGAACAGAGTGCCTTCATCGCCTTCAACAGCATGCTGGGCTTGAAAAAAATGAGGGAGAGAAACGGCAGGTATGGGAGGAACAACTGTTCCACACAATTAACATAAATAAGTAGCACTCAGGGATGGATTAGTTCAAGAGTTTGATTCCAGTAAGCAATGAAATGTCTGGATGTTTATCTGGCCCTCTGAAATATTTAAAGTGAACTTTAAAAGGATATTTTGGTGGGGGGTGGAGTGCAGAGTTTCCAGAAGTCAGGAAGGTAAAATCTGGTCTGAGCTCCAACAACTTAGGGTTAGATGTATGAGAACTTTTAACAAAGACTTCTTTTCCTTAAAATAATCACTGGAAGTTTTAACGAAACAACATTTTGAACAATTTGACTCAAGAACATCCCTTTCAACTTTTACTCTCTTGATCCTGGTGGTCATTTTATTAGTTCTTCTGTCACCAGGGTGGCTTTTGGATAGACCAAGCCTGATTTTTTTAATGTAAAATTTTTTTAAAGGAATTTTAAGCCTTCTTTCTACAACCTAAAAAAGACACTCTACTTTTTGCTCCTTAGGTGATCTTTTCACCCTATGTTGAGATGATCCCCCTCCTCCTTTCCTCACACACTCTCTTTCTTGAGCTGTCTCTGCCCTCTTCCTCTGAAAAACACTTTCATGGAGAGAGGCAGAAGACTGCAGTCTCTTCCCTGTAGCATTATGGCAATACCACACTTTCCCCAAATTAAACATTGCTGCAAATAAGCCAGTATTACTTAAGTTTATTTCTTTAATAAAATACTGGAACAGATATTGTTGTCCTCTAGCAGATACCCATCTGCTGTTTTGAATCCATCTCTTGGGTACAAACTCCCCACAAACATGCTAGTAAAGTTCTACTTGCAAACTCAGGGCTAGTAACTCTCTTTTGATAGGGAAGTAAAAACAACTAGGTATTTTCATTATGAAAATCTAAATAAGAGTAGAGAAATACATTTCATACCTATACTGGTAGATTTTCATGACACAACTTTGCAAAGCTGCCATAAACAAGAATGGGGTGTACTATTAAAATAACTACTACCCAGATGGAGACAGGGATGATCTCAATTTAACGTATTGATCTGTCTCTCATCCCCAAAACCACTTTATCCAGAGAAAGTACTTCTGAGGCAGAAATAACAATTAGAGCTGCCCTAACCTTTATAGCAAAAGGCATGTGTATCAAATTCTTCTCTACTTTCTGGTCTCTGAGCCTTCTCCATGGAGACTGAAGAAACAATCTTCTAACACTCCAAAAGAAAGGAGATTGAGTGAACCATAATAGGCAATCTGAATTATACTTAACAATCATAATATATATTCTTGTTCTATTAGGGCCTGATTCAGTCAGTGGAAAGACTCCCACTGAATTCAATAGATTTTGGATTAGGCCTTTAGTAAACTGTTTGGCCAAGGACATGTTACTTGCATGGCACAAAGTCACAGTGCCACATAAATAACAGGCAAACAGATGTATATGGGGAGTGTTCTTCTTTCTATATAATTCAGTTCTTACTAAATTTTTAAAATGTTTATCAGCAAATGCCTTCTAATACTAAGCATTTTTGTAACTGAAAACCAGTGCTTGATTATAAATTAGTGTGTTATCTGTTCTTCTAGCACAAAAACAAGAGAAACACAGAGATCAGAGGTGGCACCATTGTCCCAAAAACCCAATAGTGTTTGATCTAGACATTTTTCTCCTAAAATCTGTTAGCTCTAACCACTGTCTTGTAAAACTGTAACATCTGTGTATAAATGTTGTTTATGCCACTAGAAAATGACTATTTACCGTGATGTGCAGTGATTGTCAGTGAGGGCTGCTGTTGAAACAGTAACTTTACTATGGCACAGGCATATTACAGTGAGCTTCATCATAGATAGACTGAAGATTGTAGCTGGAGTAACACATACGGACTTAAAATTTGGCAACTTGGAACTAAAATTCTTATTCTTTCACAGATCTCCTTGGTGGATGAATTGAAAACCTGGTGCATGTTAAAGATTCAGAATCTGGAGATGAAGCTTTCTGGAGATTCTAGATCTTCAAGACCAAAATCAACTCTGTCCACTTGTGAGTCCCTCACAGAGACCCTGGATACAGAGAACCTCCATAGTGCCAAGGATTGTAAAACTAACCAGAGCCCACTACAGTCAGAGGACTCACAGCAGCATTCCTATATCACACTTCAGAACAGTCTCTCAGAAGACATGGGAAGGAGTAGAGTCCAGACATCAGAACAAAGTACTGGAAAGCATTATTTTGCTGTGGAACAAGACACTGCATCAGGTATAATCTTGTTAGACATTTAGCTGTAGTATTCAAAAGCATGTGCTGATCAACAGGGGAAGCTTTCAGAGAATAAAAATGCCAAGATGACTTAACTTCAGTGGTATGCTTTCCTTCCAGTCTTCAATGCCTCTCTTCCCCCATCTCTGTACATTCTGGTTAAAACATATTGCCTCCTTCAAGGCAACCACCAAAGTTTCAGGGCTTAGTTGGCAGGGATTTACCTCATTATCTTTTCTTGACACTGCCATCTTTTATCTTTCTTGGCAAATCCTCAGCTGGTGAAAATAGATGTAGTTTCTACTACCACTTTCAGGGACAGTGGAGGGCTGAGTTTGCTCCCAACCCAGGGTCTTACATGTAAGAGTGCACTGAATTGTCAAATTTCCATTGAATCAACTATATTGTATTTTTTTTTATTGGTGCATGGATCTTATTCCCATACGTATAAGCTATTCTTTTATGGTTTATCTATCCCACACACTTTTTGTTCATCCTTCCTTTTTTCCCCCTTGATGATCACCATAGGAGTACATTCCATTCTTGAAGAACATATGGTTTTCTGATTCTAATATTACTGAACAGCTTGCTAAGTGTAGGCCTACTAGCACACACTAACCTAAAGACCAAAAGCCTGATCTCTGTGATGTCTGATCTTGCTGGCCTACAGAAAAGGCATCCTGTGATCATGTCTCAATTTTCATTTTTGGGCAGTAGGCTGCATTTTGTTCCAAACAAATGTGTGTGTTAAGTCACAAGCCTATGAATTTATCCACAGGAAGAAGTAAGTGATATAAGTAGGGCTGTCAAGTGATTAAAAAAAATTAACTGCACTTAACACGCTGTTGAACAATAGAATAACATTTATTTTAAATATTTTTGGATGTTTACTACATTTTCAAATATATTAATTTCAGTTACAACACAGAATACGAAGTGTATAGCGCTCACTTTGTATTTATTTTTATTACAAATATTTGCACTGTAAAAAACAAAAGAAATAGTATTTTTCAATTCGTCTCATACAACTACTGTAGTGCAATCTCTATCATGAAAGTTGTACTTAAAAATGTAGAATTATGAAAAAAACTGCATTCAAAAATAAAACAATGTAAAACTTTAGAGCCTACAAGTCCACTCAGTCCTACTTCTTGATGAGCCAATCACTCGGACAAACATGGTTGGTTACAAATTGCTGGAGATGATGGGTTCTGCTTGATAACGATCCAAAGCAGTGTGGACTGACATGTTCATTTTCATCATCTGAGTCAGATGCCACAAGCAGAAGGTTGATTTTCTTTTTTGATGGTTTGGATTCTGTAGTTTCCGCATCAGAGTGTTGCTCTTTTAAGATTTCTAAAAGCACGCTCCACACCTCATTCCTCTCAGATTTTGGACGGCACTTCAGATCCTTAAACCTTGGGTCGAGTGCTGTAGCTCTTTTCAAAAATCCCACATTGATACCTTCTTTGCGTTTTGTCAAATCTGCTGTGAAAGTGTTTTTAAAAAGAACATGTACTGGGACATCATCCAAGAGTGCTATAACATGAAATATATGCAGAATGGACGTAAAACAGAGCAGGAGATATACAGTTCTCCCCTAAGGAGTACAGTCACAAAAGTTAATTGACAGGTGGTTGTTTTTTTTAACGAGCATCATCAGCATGGAAGCATGTTCTCTGGAATGATGGCCGAAGCATGAAGGGGCATATGCATGTTTAACATATCTGGCATGAAAATACCTTGCAATTGCCATGCAAACGTCTGTTCTCACTTTCAGGTGACATTGTAAATAAGCAGCAGGCAGCACTATCTTCCATCAATGTAAACAAACTTGTTTGTCTTAGCGATTGGCAGAATAAGAAGTAGGACTGAGTGGACTTGTAGGCTCTCAAGTTTTACACTGTTTTGTTTTTGAGTACAGTTATGTAACCAACAAAAATCTGCATTTTAAGTTACACTTTCACAGTAAAGAGATTGCACTTCAGTACTTTTATGAGGTGAATTGAAAAATACTATTTCTTTTATCATTTTTACAGTCATATATTTTGTGATAGTCCCAGGCCAGCTGGGAACAGCAGAGTAGTAGAAGGGAGATATACTGACCACTGGATAAGCAGTTTTCTGTTCCCTGAGTGACCAGAGCAGGGACTGCTCCAGGCTAATGAGTTAACTTGCTAAGAGTGAGGCTGTTAAGCACCTGACTCTAATTAAGGCCCCTCTGATGCTATAAAAGGGCTCACTCCAGTCAAGCCAAAGGAAGCCAGGGAGCCAGAGGAGAGGAAGTGCGTGCCAGGAACTGGGAGCAAGAGGCGTGCAAGAAGCTGAGAGTGAACAGGCATACTGCTAGAGGACTGAGAAGTACAAGCGTTATCAGACATCAGGAGGAATGTCTGGTGGTGAGGACAAAGAAGGTGTTGGGAGGAAGCCATGGGGAAGTAGCCCAGGGAGTCGTAGCTGTCGCACAACTGTATCAGGAAGCACTCTATACAGCTGCAGTTCACAGGGCCATGGGCTGGAACCTGGAGTAGAGGGTGGGCCTGGCTTCCCTCCCAACTCCTGATCAAACACAGGAGGGACTGACCTGGACTGTGGCTTCTACCAGAGGGGAAGGTCTCTGGGCTGTTTCCCAACCCACAGGGTGAATCTGTGAGGCAAGCAAATCTATCAATAAGCTCAGGACCCACCAAGGTAGAGGAGGAACTTTGTCACAATTTCATATAAAGTGAGCACTGTGCAATTTATATTCTATGTTATAATTGAAATCAATATTGAAAATGTAGAAGAACATCACAAATATTTAACATATTTGAATTGGTATTTTAAGTGCGATTAATCACAATCTTTTTTAGTTAATTGCATGAATTAAATGCGATAATTGACAGCCCTAGATATATTATAAACATCTACAAAATGTATAGCATGGTATATAGGAAATCTTGGCCTTCCCCAATCCTCAGAACAATGGGAGTTTCTCTCTTAATATTTGCATAAAAGTCTGCTCAGAACTCTCATGCTTTTTTTAATTTTATAGGTGCAGAGCAACAAATGACAGCTGCTGGTCCAGCTCCTTCTGCAGTCCCTCAAGTTGTTAGGCCTAAAGAGAAAGCTTTTAGCTCCACTGCTTTCGACAGGTTCCAGCAGGAAGGACCATTGTCAGAGCATTCAGGTTCCAAATTAAGACATGTTAAGGTACAAACTGCTTTACAGCCCTTGACTGAATTTGCAAAGACTGAGCAACAGAGTGGCTACTTCATAGACAAAGGAACTCAAACAAAGAAGTCTGGCAAAAGTGGGCAGTCTAGACACAGGCCCCAGCAACACACAGTAACACATCATACCCAGTCCCAGCAACCATCCGCTCTGCCTGGAGATCAACCAGCCCCTCAGATCAAAGACACTTCACAAGCTTTGGAGATTACTCAGTACTTTTTTGAGGCAGTTTCCACTCAAATGGAAAAGTGGTATGAGCGGAAGATTGAAGAAGCCCAGTGCCAAGCTAATCAAAAAGCACAGCAAGACAAAGCTGCACTCAAAGAGCATATTAAAAGTTTAGAAGAGGAGCTCAATAAATTAAGGACTAAGGTGCAAAAAGAAAGCTAGCACGAAGGTAACACGTGCAGGCATGGAAACTGAGGAATTCGTTTTTATGAGAACTGCAGTGTGGCTGATTTTGGGATCTATTAGTATGTAGACTATTGCACCCAATACATACAAATATAAAAACTGCCCCTTTTAATGAGATGTAATATTAGAATTTAGAAGTTCCCAAAAATACTGGGATCAAATATCCAAAAAGACACTGTCCGTGTAGTCATAACAGTAAGTCTCTGCAGATGGGACACTCTCATGAGATACATTTTACCAGGATCCTATAAAATTTTATAGTCAGAGATAAGAATTGCCAGGTACTTCATCATCAAGTACCAATAATCCAAATCACATTCCAAAGGGAGAGTTTTCCCATTTCCTTGTAGATCACAAAAAACACCCAATGGAAATGGTTTTGTTAGAAATAAGTTACTTGTTTACGGAAGCTTCCCACTGATACCTTCCTTTGCCTTGGGTTTGCATTGTTCAAGCATATTATAACTTTGACTTCTTCAATTATTGTTTGAATAGTTATTCCAGGTTACATGATTAGTGAAGGTATCTATTCAAGTAACCTTATAAGAAATTACAACTTTACAATAGCAGATGAGTGGCCAATATTTTACCAAGTCCCCACTATGTTTATGAGCAGCAGTACATTCATAGATAGGCAAGACTCTTCCTCTGAGATGCCTAAATTCCAATTTTCTATAGGAGCATGAAACACACAGACCCAGTGTGAATTCCTGGCTCACTGAAGTAAATGGCAAAACTTCCATTGTCTTCAGTAAGGCCAGGATTTCACTCCAAATGACTTGCCTAGAATGTTGTCTCTAGCAACTCTTAAGTGATCTCCTCTTTCTTTTGCTTTCCCATATCCACTTCCCTTTAAGTGGAGAAAAAAAGAATTAGGGACCTTGTATGTCCATTGGTTTCTAAAGGAAAATCCATTCCAGACCACCACATCTTTTGTCATAAAATGAAAACTTCGATGGACAGAAAATTCCCTACTGTGAACTGATACTGAGAATCTTTCAGCTTATTATTTAGCGTTTATATTGCAGTAGTATCTAAAGGCCTCAACCGTGTTGGGCCCCAATTCTGCTCAGTAATGTACAAACAAGTTACCATAGATAGTTGCAGCTCTATCCTTCTAGGGCTTCGTGCTTTAATCTAATAGGAGACTCCAGAAGATACTGATAATAAAGACAAGGTTATTTAACAGAGATCATGATAGCCCAGGAACAACTATCCTAAATCATTCCATTTAAAAAACTGCAATATTATGCCAAGGAAAAAAACAAGCAAGCAATCTCTTGACACTGGAAATGCAGATGAATAAAACATACTTTACAGTATTGTAAACATAATGTTAACTCTTTAGAAACTGAGCTTGTATCTTTTTAGTAAATGTATAAAGCAAAGAAAATTGTATTATATTACAGTATTTTTAATTCCTATTAATGCACTATTAAGACAAGTACAGTATAGCTGTAGTAATGGGGATGTGTTAGTGCTAATACTTTGACTTCGGTAGTCAAAAATAATTAGATATTTTCATATGTTTACAACTTTTTAAGCTATTGTAGGAATGCAGAGGCATGTTGTCTATTTAATTTTTGTATCATGATAAAAAGTGAATGTTTTTGCATAGTAATTAAACATAATGTTGCTCAGAAAGCTATTTTTCCTGTGTTTTCTAGCTTTACAGAGTTGATCACATTGAAAACTGTAGCTAGAGAGTGGGAAATGCAGCAGTTTAAAATAATAAATACAGAGGAACCAGGAATCAGGGCTGTCAAGTGATTAAAAAAATTAATCACACCGTTAATAACAGAATACCATTTATTTAAATATTTTTGGATGTTTACTACATTTTCAAATATATTGATTTCAATTAAAACACAGAATGCAAAGAGTACAGTGCTCACTTCATATTTATTTTTGATTACAAGTATTTGCACTGTAAAAAAACAAGAAATTCACCTAACACAAGTACTTTAGTGCAATCTCTTTATCATGAAAGTTGAACTTACAAATATAGTGTTATGTACAAAAAATAAAACAATTTAAAATTTTAGAGCCTGCAAGTCCACTCAATCCTACTTCTTGTTCAGCCAATCGCTCAGACAAACAACTTTGTTTACATTTGCAGGAGATCATGTTGCCCTCTTCTTATTTACAATGTCACCAGAAAGTGAGAACAGGCATTTGCATGGCACTTTTGTAGCTAGTAGCCAACACTGTAAGGTATTTATGTGCCAGATACGCTAAATATTCATATGCCCCTTCATGCTTCAACCACCATTCCAGGCATCGATGCTGATGACAGGTTCGGCTCAATAACAATCCAAAGCAGTGTAGACCGACGCATGTTCATTTTCGTTATCTGAGTCAGAAGCCACCACCAGAAGGTTGATTTTCTCTTTTGGTGGTTCAGGTTCTGTAGTTCCGCATCAGAGTGTTGCTCTTTTAAGACTTCCGAAAGCATGCTCCACACCTCGTCCCTCGCAGATTTTGGAAGGCACTTCAGAGTCTTAAATCTTGGGTCAAGTTCTGTAGCTATCTTTAGAAATCTCACATTGGTACCTTCTTTACTTATTGTCAAAGCTGCAGTGAAAGTGTTCTTAAAATGAACAACATGTGCTGGGTCATCATCCAAGACTGCTATAACATGAAATATATGGCAGAATGCAGGTAAAACGGCAGGAGACATACAATTCTTGACCTAAGGAGTACAGTCACAAATTTAATTAATATTTTTATTTTTTTAACAAGTGTCATCAGCAAGTCCTCTGGAATGGTGGCCGAAGCAAGAAGGGACATACAAATGTTTAGCATATCTGGCATGTGAATACCTTGCAGTGCTGGGCTACAAAAGTGCCATGCAAATGCTTGTTCTCACTTTCTGGTGACATTGTAAAGAAGAAGAGGACAGCATTATCTCCTGTGAATGTAAACAAAGTTGTTTGTCTTAGCAATTGGCTGACCAAGATGTAGGACTGAGTGGACTTGTAGGCCCTGACGTTTTACATTGTTTTGTTTTTGAGTAAAGTTACGTAACAAAAAAAACAAAAAATCTACATTTGCAAGTTGCACTTTCACGACAAAGAGATTGCACTACAGTATTTGTATGAGGTGAATTAAAAAAACA
Source organism: Gopherus evgoodei (assembly GCF_007399415.2). Taxonomy (NCBI): domain Eukaryota; kingdom Metazoa; phylum Chordata; order Testudines; family Testudinidae; genus Gopherus; species Gopherus evgoodei. The sequence goes on from NC_044324.1 coordinate 79,103,725, forward strand.
CTTTCTTGTTTATCATTTTTACAGTGCAAATATTTGTAATAAAAATATACACTTTGATTTCAATTACATCATAAAATACAATATATTTGAAAATGTAGAAAAACATCCTATTTAATAAATTTCAATTCGTATTCTATTGTTGGACAGTACAATTAAAACTGTGATTAATTTTTTTAACTGCGATTAATTGACAGCCCTAGTTGGAACTAAATCCCTGAATTCTAATACCAGTTTCCCCATTAATTTACTATCTGTTTCCCAATCTATAAAATGTGGATAGTACTTTGGTATAAAAATTATCTTGCAGAGGGGCTGTAAGGATTAACTAATTTAGTGACAGGTATTATTCATCCAGTACAATGTTTATCATGGGACACAGGGAAAGGGAGCCTTTTCTAACATTCTCCCCTACCCCTCATGCTCTACACCAAGGGTCCCCAACACGGCACCACGGCACCTGCAGGGGCATCTAAATGTGCCCGCGTCCTGGCCGGTGGTCGAGCATCTGCCAAAATGCCACCGAATTTCAGTGGCATTTCGGCGGCAATGCCTCTTGATTACGCCGCTTGCCGCTGACAAGTGGCGTCATCAAGCGGTGTCGCTGCCAAATTTCGGCGGCATTTCGGTGGCAACGCCTCTTGATGATGCCCGCTTGCCGCCAACAAGCCTTGTCAGCAAGAGGCATCAGCGCTGAAATTCCGTGGTATTTCAGCGGATGCTTGACCGCTGCCATGATCTTTTGTCTAACGCCTCCCAGATGAAAAGATTGGGGACCACTGCTCTACACATAAGGCAAAATTGAAGGGATTCTTGGCTACTAACCACATAATCCACCCTGTCCTTTTACATGTACACCCAACATTAATCCCATTATTCCAGGAGAGTTTCTAATTCCTATATGGACTCCTGCAGAGCTCATAACCCCTAAAAGGCTTCTGCCAGACAGACTCTGGTAGAGTCCGCACATTGTGCTCCTACAGACTTACGGAACCAACTGGTTTAAATGCTTCATGGGATGTTCTCAGTCAAGGACTGTACCCTGGGTGGAAGTCTTATATTGTCCAAAGTGGTTAAGGAGTGACAAAGTTCATTTTGACCTGTAAAGTTTGTTACATAAAATTGCTTATAAAAACTAAGCACAAGCTGAGTTAAAGAAATTTACAAATTGAATGTTTGAACTAAAAACTTTATTTACACAGTTTCAAGACTCTGGTAAGATCACAGTATTGCTATAATAAAACAAGTGAAAGGAAATGCCCGCACTTAGGATTGCTAGATGTTGGTTTTGATTAAGGGTGTCCTCTCTTTCTGTACTGTTTTTCTGGGGGCAGCTGGCAGCCTGTTGGGGAGGAAGGAGGAGAAAGGCTTTACTGTGAGTCAGAGAGCTTCTCTAATCATGGTCGTCACTACTCTCATCACCTGTTGGGACTGCCACATCATTTTCCTAAATCTGAATGATGTCCTGATCTGATCGGACAAGTAGAGGGAGCCAGATGACATCACTTTCAGAGGGTCAGGTAAATTCTGAGCAACAGCTGGGATATGAACCTGATGTTCCTAATATTACTTCCTTCCTCTTGAGTCAGTGCCTCCTTATTTCTTCTACCTCTTTTTTGCCTTTTATCTCCTAAGAGACCAGCTTAGCCAGCAAGGAGAAATCTACTCTTGCAATACTGCTGTAAAACTGTGACCAAAGAGGCAAGCTAAAAACAAGATTGATTGAGATTACTAAGTACCAGAATGGCTAATAAATTTTTGGGCTATGCCAATGATTTTCTAGCAGCTAAAGTGCAAGCAAGGAGCAAACTGAAGCTGCAATTTATAATCTTCATGGCTCTTTTTAAGTGTGTTGGTTGGACTTCACCCACAACGCCTCAGAAGTTGCCAGCTAAATCTGACTTTTCCAGCAAAGGCTTCTACTATAACCCTAAGACTATCAAGCAAAGTTTTTCTCTAGATAGAAAAGGGAAGTTTTCAAAACAAAATGTTTTAACTGATTTTCCTTTTTTGGTTAACTTAATTAATGGTTTAAAGGTTTGTGTGATAATTGTTACTATAGGAGTAGGCCAGCATAAATTTATGTAAAGCACAATTAATTTAGTATTATAATAGAAGGGTTCTAGTACATTTTAAATCCTGAGCTCCAAACTGTAAAAGGGACAGAGTACTAATGACAAGCTGAACTAGTTGGCAGAAAGTAAAGGGACACGAACTTGAAAAAAAAAATCACACTTCCTCAATCCTTAAGGTTACTGTAACTGAAGAAGACAAGTTAAAATGAAGAAAAAAAATCTTATCTTACTCACTCACTATAGTGTTGAGAGTGCATGGTGTATGTTTATTTTTTGTTTTGGTGGTAGCTCCTAGAAGCACCACTTACAGACTGGGACCCCATGGCCTTAACAAGGACAATCCCAGCCCCAAAGAGCCTACAGTGTTATGTACAATGCAAAAACAATAGGTGATACAGACAGAAAAAGACAAGGAAACAATTAGACAATATTGGTCAGCATGATCTGCAAGAAACTGTAATCCTGCTGTAGTGTGCAGATAGAGAGGGGGAGGGGAAATGTGGCCTTTGATGGGCTCTGCTCGAAAAGGCCCTTCTAATCATCAAGGAAGCAGATTGTTTGTGTTTTAAAGAAATGAAGAAAAAATCAGGACCTACTAATTAAAATTTAAAATCATTGTCAGTGTCCTTTTAAAACAGATGTGGGCAAACTACGGCCCACAGGCCACATCCGGTCCATGGGACCGTCCTGCCCAGCCTCTGAGCTCTAGGCTGGGGAGCCTAGTCCCCGGCCCCTCCCCCGCAGCCACGCTCCCACGGGGCAGTATAGCTGGCTCTGGCCGCATGTTGTGGTTGCGAGCTCCTGCTGCTGATAAGGGGGTGGGGAGTCCTAGGGGGGCAGCTGGATGGGGCAGAGGTTCTGTGGGGGCAGTGGGGATGCGGAATGGGAGAATTGGGAGTGGGAGTCCCAGGGGGCTTGGATGTGGATGGGGGCAGGAGGGCAGTCGGGACAGAAAGCAGAGGGCGGTTGGATGGGGGAGGGAGTCTGGGGGTGGGGGCTGTCAGGGGGCAGGGGTATGCATAAGGGTCAGGGAAGACAGAGCAGGGGGGTTGGATGGGGTGGGGTCCCTGGAGGGGGCAGTCAGCGGACAAGGAGCAGGGGGGTTTGGATGGGTTGGGAGTTCTGAGGGGGACAGTCAGGAGGTGCAAAGTGGGAGGGGGAGGATAGAGGGCAGGAGTCAGGCTGTTTGGGGAGGCACAGCCTTCCCTACCTGGCCCTCCATACAGTTGCACAACCCCAATATGACCCTCAGGCCAAAAAGTTTGCCCACCCTTGCTTTAAAAAATCCACAAGAGCAACCTCTTTCGACACAAATCAGAGAGCTATCTAATCCAGTGTCCTGTCTTTGGTAATAGCCAGAACCAGATGCTTCAGAGAGAGGCTCAAGAAACCCTATAGACAACAATTCTGGAATATAGCCTAACTACAGGAGAAATTTCTTTTTAACAGCTCATCAGTGGTTGGCTAACCAGCCTTGTGAAGTCTTTCAACCAAGTCTGCAGGTACAGCTTTGAAGAAACTTGGTCTGCTGCTTGTTAGAAATGAACCAAGACATACTAGCTGGCAGCTGTGTACATCTGCTGTTCGGGTACATAGCTATTTACATTCAGAGAAACTCAACCTCCCTTACTTTTGAAATTGAAATAAACAAAATATGTTGCCATTCATGTGGGAAATACAACATGAGGAAGGAAAGGAAGGGCCACAACATTAATATACCTTTTCTGTTTGTTCTTTTTATGTAACATGTGAACACTTGTCAGTATAATCATAAGAGGTATTTCTTAATTTGGCAATAACCATATCCTAGGTTATATTCTCTCACACCGTTAAGGTTTATTCGGTCATAATCATGGTTAAAGACACTACCTCAAATAATAAACAGGATCAAGTTATCACCTACATATGAGGAATTTTCTTAGTATTTTGACACGTTTATTATGAAACTGAAAGTTCAAGAGTTTGGGACTTTGGAACTCTAGAGACGACTCCAATAAGATGGTAACATTTAGAACTAATGTAGAAAACAAACAAACAGAAAATACATTCAAATCAGATTTTTGTTTTTCTTTCGCACTGCTGCTGTTATTCAGTACTTCCTGCTTCTCTCTCAGCAAGTATTATGTCACACTTTTGGTTATTTGAACAAATATGGCACAACTAATTTGTCTATGATTGCCAAATATTCAGGGTAACAGACTCAAGAAGAGAAAGGAAATAATGGTATTGTACTGTATTCCACCTTGAAACATTACCGGTATTTTAGCATAAGATGAGGTGCTGCATCCTGGAGAAAGTACTGTACTTCCCACAGTGGATGAAAGTCCATTGGCTCTCAGAATTAAGACTAGGAGTTTGCCAGCTGAAGTATTCTCTCAAGCTCCCGAAGCTGCATGTTGCCCTGAGTAATCATCATCCTAATTGCATCCTGTAAAATGAAATGGAATCTGTTGGGCTGAACACCTATATTATAACACACTACAGTATACACCTTTTGCCAGAGTTGATGCATTTTTCACTCCATTTCTTTGTCTGAGTCAATGGCACACAATAAAGCATTCAGTCTCTAAAACAATGAAGACTACACAATATGTTCATCATTGTGATAGGTGAAGCAACTGTCTTTCACCAACAGAAATTGGTCCAATAAAAGACATTACCTCACTCACCTTCTCTCTCTAACATCCTGGGACCAACACGGCTACAACACTGACTATATTAATTTGCCAGTCATTTTTCCATAAGTTCATAATTGTGCCATTGGGGGTTATTCCTGTGGCTTAAAAGTCAGTGGAAAAGTTTATTTGATTCAAAATCTAACTAAATTAGTGTTTTCTTTATACATCCATGTACTTTCCAATGTTTCTGTGGATAAAGGTAAGAACCACAGATGTGCATTGTAGAGAGGGATTTTTAAGAGATAAATGGTGTGGACATTCTTCTGGAATTCTTTATATCACTTAGTTTAAATAATTCCAGCCAGTAATTCCTTAATACTGATTAGGAAAGGTACACAGCTGGCAAGCAGAGGCATAGAAATGTTTGAGAAAAGGTGAAGGTTTCCCCACCCATTGCCGCTTCCTATACAGATATCAAGTCAAATTTGTTTTGTTCAGTCTAAATTAATAAATATTAATTTAAATATAACCCCAACAGATATCATCAAAAGGCAGGCCCAGCATTAGTAAACTTATTATTGCTCTCCACTATTCAATACAAAATTGTAAAATTAATAGCTTTGTCTGATTCTTATTTCAAGCAAGCAGTTTTTGTTTTGTTTTTTAATTCCAATTTACTCAATTTAAGGAATCAGAAAAAAAATTATTCACAAGCAAGAAAGGGATAGTATTGATAGTTTTCAAAGATTCCTAGGCCAGAAGGGACCATTGTGATCATCTAGTCCGACCTCCTGTACAACACAGGCCATAAAACTTCCCCCAAATAATTCCTAGAGCATATCTTTTAGAAAAAAAATTCAATCTTGATTTAAAAACTGTTGGTGATGGGAGAATCCACGATGATCCTTCATAAATTATTCCAATAGTTAATTACCCTCCCTGTCAAAAATTTACACTTCAGTTCCAGTCTGAATTTGTCTAGCTTGAACTTTCAGCCATTAGATTGTGTTATAACTTTCTTTGCTAGGTTGAAGAGCCCATTATTAAATATTTGTTTCCTGTGTATATACTTATAGACTGTAATCAAGTCACCCTAACCTTCTCTTTGTTAAGCTAAATAGACTGAGTCTATCACTGTTTTCTAATCTTTTAATCATTCTCATGGTTCTTCTCTGAACCTTCCCCAATGTATTGTATAGCTTTGTATAAACATTACCTGTTTTAGAAAAAACAACAAAATAGATTCCAAAAACAGGTGTTATAGAAGGCTTGGTGCAGTTCTTAAAAAAACACAAAGCATATGACAAACCATAATCTGTAGCACTAAGAGTGCTGCCAAGTGTATAAAAGGCATTGTTATAAGACTGCTGCCTCTGATTCCTCACCTCATCTGTTGCATCTTTATTTCTTTTGAATTCTTCCCTTGCCCACTCCTTTAGATATTGCCGATCAGTTTCAGTAGGTACCTGACGAATAGCCTGCAGAATTCTTCTGTATAACTGAAGGACCTGCTGCCTTCTCAAGAACTGCAAAGAAGAGGGGAAATGCCTGTTCTTTCTGCTGCAACAGTGGTCTCCAGTCAAAGAAAGATTTTTGAAAAACCTTTATAGAGTTTTAAGCCAAATACCATCTGGAAATTAAATGAATCAAGAGAAAGTACCTGCTGTGCAAGTTTAGTCTGTAATAAGCTTAAAATTTAGAAGAAAAACAGAGTAAATTTTAAATTTGAATGATCTAATCTGAGCTGGGCTATTGGAATAGAGCAGGGTTCTCAAGCGTCATTGCACTGGGACCCCTTTCTGACAACAAAAATTACTACACAACCCCAGGAGGGAGTACTGAAGTTTGAATCTGCCCGAGCTCCACCACCCTGGGAAGGGGGGCCAAAGCCGAAATCCCAGGGCTTCAGTCCCAGGCAGGGGGCCTGTAACCTGAACCCTGCCGCTCAGGGCTGAAGCCCAGGGGCTTTGGCTTTGGCCCTGGGTCCAAGGAAGTCTAAGTCATCCTGATAACCCCATTAAAATGGGGTCCTGACCCACTCTGGGGTCCCAACCTACAGTTTGAGAATTGCTGGAATAGAGGGAAATCTATAAAAAGGACTAGAAACTCCCATGATTAGCTATATTGCAAAGTGCCTAGTCATACACCAGGGCGCCATTGTGCCCTTTATAAATACAACAGAAAGATGGTCCCTACCCCACACATCTTACAGTCTATGGCCTGGTTTACATACAGCTTTTGCACCAATATAACTATTTCAGTTAGAGGTGTGATTTGTTTTTACTGACATCACTGTATTTAGGCTTGGGAGGATCAGATTTGTATTGATAAATGTCAATTTCACTATACATGCACAAGTCAATACAAAATATTTTCATTGATAATCAAAATGTACGGACAGTCTGCTTGAAAATTTATCAGAGGTTGATTTAAAGATATTTACTTTTTATATTTTGACAATTTATGTTTTAAAGATTATAAAGTGTTAACTTTTTGAATATCAATGTCTAATGTCTTTAAATGATTGTCTGAAGCACTCATCATTACCCACAACTGTGAAAAATGAAATAGCCTAAAATTTAAAAAAAGTGCTTAAAAATTAACATCGACATTATCCATCAAAATTATTTAAAAAAAAAATCAAATTCTGCCAAGCCTAGTTATACTGGTACAACACTAGTGTGGATGCAGTTTTACCAGTATAAAAGTACATTACACTGGTACATCTTATTCCCCATCACATGCGGAATAGGTATACCAGTATAAGCTCCTTTATATCAGTATTACAGTGTCCACAGGAGGGTTATATTACTTTAACTATACCAGTATAACAGTTGCACATACACAAGCTCTAAATACAAGACAAGCGACAACGAACAGATACAGACAGAAGGGGGAGCTCAAAAAATTAAGACAATAATGGTCAGTATGACTGGTCTCAGCAACCAGCTGCATGACTATTGTCAAGTTTTTTGTAAGCATTACAGCAAAAGAGAGGTGCAATTGTGAATGCTTATGGAGCGCTCCTCCCATGCATGAGGCAGCATGGGAGAAAGCACAAAGAAGCTTCTTTGAGAATTTAACAAGTGGATGATTAAGGTTGGCATCACTGACTGGAAGCAGAAGTCAACCTCGCTATAGCCTATGAGAGTTAATAGGTAATGTGGGGACTGAAAATGGAGAAGTGGGAGGGGGCATGGTCAAAATGATATGCTAGGAAAATGATCCTTGCAGCAGCATTCTGAATGGATACAGGCAGGGCAAGGTTGCCTTTCTCAAGGCCAGAGAAGAGGACGTTGCAGTGATTGGATTACAAGTTTTAACTGTGTGGATGCTTAGGAAAAGTTGTATGTTAAAAGATATTCTGCAAAAATAATTTGGAAGATTTAGACACAGCTTGAATGTGAGACTCCAGAAAGAAGGCAGATGCAAAGATCACACTCAGGTTCTGACAAGGAACAGTGGTGGAATACACAGTGCTTGAGAAACAAGGAAAGGGGGTAGGGGGATGAGAGATTACGAGCTCTGTTTTGACCACACTGAGTTTAAGCTGCCAACTGGATGTCCATGAGATGTCAGAGAAAGAGTCTGAGATTTTAGTTTGGACAGAAACAGATGGGTCTGGAGTGAAGATGTAGATATCAGAGTTGTTGGCATAGAAATTATAGCTGAATGGGAGAAGACAAAGGAGGAGGGAAGCTCTGTGAAACCCAAACAGAAAATTGTGCGTGGGGGGGATTAAAAGGATTTGTCAAACAACATGCTGAAGGAGCAATTAGAGAGATGAAAGAATCAGGACAGGACTCAGTCATGAAAGCCAAGCCAGGTCAGATTTCCAGAGGAAGAGCACAGTTGACAGTGTCAAAAACTGTTGTGAGGTGGAGGAGGGGACGAAGCACTGTTTCTGAGCTCTGTCCAAGGAGGGGGCATTAGAGACTTTGGCCATGTCTACAGGTACAGAGAAGTCTCCTGGCGGTATAGTAAAACCACCTCCATGAGCAAGAGCAGCTATGCTGGTGGTAGATGCTCTCCTGCCAACATAACGCTGTGCACACGAGTGCGTATGTTGGTGTAATTTATGTTTCTTGGGGGTGTTTTTTTTTCACACCTCTGAGGACATAAGTTTTGCTGACATAGGCTAGAGTGGAGACAAGCCTTTGGCAAGAGCTGTTTCAGTGGAGGGCAGCAGGCTCTGCATGGGTCTAGGACGGAACAGCAGGGAGGTCACTGATGTCCAGCTGGAGTTGGTGCTTAGCCCGACTGAACATTGGCCCAAGCCGCTCACCCAGGTGCCCCCAAGCGGCTCGCAGAGTCTCTGGCGCGGCAGACTGCCCCCACCGCTCCGCTCTGACCCCCCCGGGGCTCGGGCCAGCCACCCGGCCGGGCCGTGGGGCTCTGACCCAGGGGTCAGGTAACAGGGCAGCATCTCCCCCGCCTCCGGCCGCAGCCACTGAGCCCCGGGATCCCCGCACACGGGAACCGGGCAGCGGCCCCGCGGCGAGCTCTGGGCCAGGCAGGGCGCCATCGCCCGGCCCCCCCAGCCCGCACTGCGGTCCCCGGGCGGGAGGGCTCTGACCGGCGGCGACACGGGACCCCCCGGCCGGTACCTGCTTCAGCGTCAGCGCTGCTGGAGGCAGCCGGGACGCGGCCATGACACCGACCAGGCCCTGCGTGCGCGCCGCCGCTGCCGCCTGGGCTCGCGCGGAGAGCGGCGGGTAGAGCCGGGGCGGGCTCCCTGCGGGGCTCGGGCTCAGCCGGGGGGATTTGAGGCCTGGCCCCGGAGCGCGGCAGCCTCGGCGTGGGCGGGAAACTGCGGGTTCCTCCCGCCAGCCGCCTGCCCCAGCGCAGCGGCTCCGAGTTTGTGCTCGTAGGGACCCAGAGCCGCCCCACGCGCACCCGCACAGGCTGTTCTAATGCCCCCCATGGCTGGCACCTGCCAAGGTGGGAGGGCGGCTGGGCCTGATATTTGAAACTAACACATAGGGGAGGCTCCTCTGCTTGGAAGATGGGATTAGGGAGGTAAATGACTCAGCCGGCTGCAAACAGGATGTGTGCATTAACTTAATAAATCAAGAGGTCAGTAGATTAGAAAGACGCTGTCTGAGCCAGCCAAGCTAAAAGGCAGAGCACCCAGGGCACTAGTTCCTGTGAACAAGATGAATTAGGAATGTAAATGCAAACTAACCAAGCCACTCTGAAAATCTGTAATGCAATGTATAGTAAATGCAATGAGATGTGTAATGTATATAAAGGGAAAGAGTTGCATGCAATTTTGGAGCTATGATGTACCCTGCATCCATCCCACCTGCATTTGAGTGTAATCAACTCATTATAGCACTGCTGTATGCCAAATAAAGAGATCTCAGTGATAAAGGCTGGAGTCCAACTCAGTTCTTGGGAAGCATCATGGAACCTGATCCTAGAGGGAATCCCAACAAGGACTTTCCTCCTCTACTTAGGCTTCCATCATCCTCTGTATGTCTCTCAGATCCTCCCCCACAGTCCTCAGGCTGCTTTAAATTAGGCCTGGCTGTCCTCAACCCCAAGAGTCTGATCAGATAGCTGGGAATTGCAGCAATGCAGCAAAGCTCCAACCATGCCCTTTTCCCCCTTAACTACACCACCACAGACCTATTAAAGCTCCCCCCCACTAGATGCACACAAAGCTGATGCATTTGAATCCCACAACACGGTTTAGCTCTCCTTGGTCTAAATAAGCTCCAGGCACAAGCAGCGTCTCTTTGGCCTCTTTAGCACATTTTGTAGGCACAGATTCTGTTACCCTTTCAGAGTTGGGACCTGAAATTGAGCTGGCCCCAGTCCCCAAGCTAAATGTGAACCCCCCCCGCCAAGAGCTGTCTAAAGACCCCAGTAGTTTAAGCATACTCTTTCTCAAAGCTCCAACCTTGCAGGCATTCTCTGGTTTAGTTTACCTCTTCAGGGACAGGTGAGATTTCAAGCACATAACAAACAGGCTTAGTAAAGGTTTCTGAGTTTGACACAATACCTTCACCATAGCACAAGAGACACACATATCTAGACAAAACAATGAAATGCCTATGTGCTCTTCCCTGCCTGATTTTCCTCCCCACTCAAGGATTTTTGGTGTTTGGTCAGAATTCTTTAGGATGTACAGAATCCCCTCTCCTGCATGTAGCTGCTTCTATGAATTGACTGTCTCTTCTCTACAGCCAGCTTCTTTTGATGTTAGCTGGTCCTGTAGTACAAAAAGGTCCTCTCTGCTACAAAAGCATGCCCCTTCATTCCTCTCCATCTCTGTGGTTTTAATAGCTAGCACTAACTCCTACTTTCTCTGTTTCCCCCTTTCTGGAGAATTTTCATTGCTTCAAATCCTGTCCCCTGCATAGAAGATGGAGAAAATTGGTTTAATCTGGGAGGTGGCCCTCCCATTGCTCTGAGATGCTCCTATTTGAATGGGAGCTGTATGATGACTCTCCAGTATCTCTGGTCAGGTAGGGATGTGACACCAGCCCTGCTGGAATTAATTTAAATTATTAAAATAGGAGACCACTAGACTCTAATTTAATTTAATATAAATTATTTTATTAAGCCCAAAGGCTAACTGGTATTTTAATCAATTTCCCTAAACATTCCTAAGCCTAAAAACACCCAATACAGTAATAAAGTATCCATAAACGTGTGATCAGTGTACTTACATATAGGCCAGACCGAGTGAAAACTCTCTCATCCTGGCATGATCAAGTAGGATCTGATAGCCTTCAGTTTTATGGCTCTCTTTATACCCTTCAGTTAAACTTGCTAGCTTTAGCAAAAACCCAGTTTGAAGAAGTTTATTCTTGCTACTTTCCTTCCAGCAAGGTCTTCCTTTCTTCTCTCTTCCCCACTCCTTGCTTACCAGCAGAACAGTCGGAAGGTTTGTGCTTGTTTCTCTTAAGACAGTTTATCTTCTTACAGCAGCTTTTTATTTTATTAGTTACTTTTTGAACCATACATCATTCCCACACTACAAGTAAAAATAATACCACTAATTATTCTCGTGACCATCTTTTATTAGCCACAAACCATAAAACAAATATATTATTTTCTTAAACTTAAGCTAACTTTAATTTCATAACTATTCCTACAGGCCCTGATAACATATGGCTGACTGCATATTAACTGAGGCATTCAATAATACAATTTCATAAAATCAACCAGAATTCCTAACTTGTACTCAGATTCCCCAAATCATCACACCCTCCCAGCTACACCTGGCTGTGAAGAAGAGCCAGCACTTCAGTATTCAGAGTTTCCACTTATGCATGAAAAATCCTGATGGGGCCAGTTAAACTAGCTTCCCAGCAGATTTGCGTTAGTCAAGTAGCTTAAATCTGCTAGAATGTTTAGGATGATGAGGCCATCAATAAAAACTCACATATCTGGCAACCCCTCACAGTCCAGAAAAAGTGAAACCTGTGAAGTTATGCAAGCTAGGAACTTCTATGATTTGAGGACTGTTTGTATGATGTTCTGAAAATGTAAAGCATTATATGTGCACCAAGTACTATTTCTGTGGCATAGCTATTTTTGCTTCATCAAATGACAAAAAATGGACACCATAATTACAAACAGAGGTACATCTTTTTATTAGTACAGACAATAAGATGCATAGCTTTTGCAATGAAAAAAGTCATGTACAATCTTTAAGACACCTGACTAAATGTGTCTTTAATGTCTGCCTTGGACAGAGGGGCAAACTTCACAGTGTAAAGTGATAATACAGGGAAGATCATATCATGGCATGTTTCATAAAAACACCCTGCAGGCATTATCCAACAACCAGCAACATATATTAAATAGGATGTGTTTAACCACAAAACACAGTTTTAAGTATTCAAGTACTTATATTTTGGTTGTGTAAACCCATCCTTTCTCCACCCACATGTACCACCACCACGGGTTCAGCTAAATCAGTTCCAAGACTGTTCAAGTTCTTCCAATACAAGAAGTTCCTTCCCAGAAACAAAACTACTTCCCCCCTTCAATGATCAGAACATTCCAAATAAAGTTTAAAAATAATAAATTACAACAGTGGTGGCAGAAGGTTTGCATTGTTATAGGGATAGGCAAATAAGTGAGTACAGTCTTTCACCATTGCATAGTCTCCTGCACTAGCAAATAGGAGAGAGCACACCTAAAGCATTTCTTTTCTAGGCGGTCTGAATATCAGAAGGCAGTTCCTGCACGTAAATCCTGGATAGAGAGATCTCATAAAATCACTGATGAAATGCAGTTACACTTAAGTAATTTAGCAGCAATCAGAGGTTTACTTGCTTTGTAAATTCTATAGACTCTCCGAGGCAGTCACCAGTTCAAACCACTGTCGCAGCGCATCACTGAGAGTCTCTGGGAGGGCATTCACATCTCTGAGGATTATGTAGAATGGGAATGGGAACTCTTCCATGTAGGATCGTATTTCAGGCATTTCTCCGGGCTCTTTAAATACAGGTACTTTAATGTCCAAGATGGAATCCTGTAAAAGAGATGAAGGGATGACTGGACTGTAGGTACCATTTATCCAATTTTTCAAACACATTTCCCCAACATTGGGCAATTAAAGGCAAAAATATTTTAAAATAAAACCCTAAATGCAACCCCCTCAAGGAAGTCAAACAGGGACAGGTATGACAAGCTGGGAGGTAAAAAAATATGATTATAGTCCTAAAACTGTACTGAGCATAGAATTACAGAATGAAGTAGACTAAACTTTAAGCTTTTGTAGTATTAAACAAACATATAAATAAATGCTAAGGAAAGAGAAGAGACTAACATGACATGAACCTACCACCACCTGAATCAATTTGCTTTTATGTTGTGTCATTCCCTGAACATGTCTTTCATCTGACTTTTAAAACTGTAAAGCTCTTTGGGTAGAAAGTCACAATTGAGGGGGAATAAATCAGCTCTTTCAAATTCCTTTTGCTTTCAACTTTTTAATTTAGAAATCTAGTAGTTATTTCTGTTCTAGCCAAAATTTATGATGACAGTCCCTAAATAATAATAAATCATCTCAGAGTCTTTAGTGCATCCATCACTGGGGATGCAAGAAGTGCAAATTAAGGAAATAATTTCTTGTAAAGTACGTGAGCACCAACTGTATTGGAAAGTCCCAGTTCTCCCCTCTCCTGCCCACTTCTTGAGGCACAAATCATGCTCACAATTTTATCTATGGAGTTAGAAACACCCTGGAATTACTTTTTTAGGGTCAGTCAACAGTGAATTGGTTGGAGTTATTTAACAAGAGGTGCTCCCAACACCTTCTCTGCCAGGAAGTGACAGACTAGCCCAGGACAAGGAAGAGTCCTTGTGTAGGCTTTTGTGGGTTGAAAACGGGGCGCTTTTCTGTCAGACAGAACCTTTGTGAATAGTTGGGGCACACTGTTCATGATGCAATAGTATGTTACTATATTTGTGTACAGCACCCAGAACAACGGGACCTGATTCTAATCAGGGCCCTTGCGTACGATCAGAATACAAATACATTTTCACTAAGTATCTACTAGTGAACTACAGCAGATTTTTTCTATAAACCAATTTATGGTAGATTTAGGCAATTCAACAGCACAGTCGACAGAAAATACTTTACAGCAGTGGTCCCCAACCTTTTTGTCTGGCGGTCGCTAGACGAAGGACCGTGGTGGCGGTCGAGCATCCGCCGAAATGCTGCCGAATTTCTGCGGCGACACTTCTCGATGACGTCGCTTATTGGCGGCAAGCAGCGTCATCGAGAGGCGTTGCCGCCAAAATGCCGCAGAAATTCAGCGGCATTTCGGCGGATGCTCGACCACCGGCCAGGACGCGGGCGCATTTAGATGGGGACCCCTGCTTTACAGCATATAGTATTGTGCTGGGTGCCTCCCAGTACAAATAAGATGACAATTCCAGGCCCAAAGAGTTTAAAATCTAATTTCAAATATGACATAAGGAGTCACAGTAGAGAGAAGTTGAGGGAGCACTGACAGATGTTGCACATGAATGAAATTTTAATTATTTCAGTAAAGGATAGTAAACAGCAAAGTGAAGCAAAGAATTATTTTATATTAAAGAAAATATCTTTGTTGACTCCTACAAAAGGCATAACCCCAGCTGTAGTTACAAATGTTCAACAGCTAAAAAAGAAAGGATCTTGGTATAAATTCCCAGCCAATTTTATAAGGAGTTACAAAGGCAACAGTTAAAAATACTGTGTGTAGCTTTCCATTCACTGCACTAGAATGCTGTTTTATTATTCTCTCACTCACCCGGGAATTAGGATTGTCTAATACGACAAAAATGACAAAAATATTGGCATTTTGAGCAGCCTGAACTGCTGCTGTGACTCGTTCCTTGCCTTCTAGGAAAAGGCCTCTTCCATCAGATACTATCAAGAGCAGCTGAGCGGTTTCTAAGCACAGGGAAAACAATATTTTCAGTGCCAAAAAATAAGAACTTTCAACTCATTTAAATTGAAAACAAAAACACTGCATTTTATCACAATTTATTTTTGATGTCTGCACAATGGAAAACCCTAATAACCTCCACAAGAAAACAAAGTTGTGGTCAATTATTATTCTCTGACTTTTAAAATTAGATTACAACCCCAAGCAGATCAGGAAAGAGAATTTCTCTCCTGGAGACATGAATTAGGCTTTGTCTACACTAGCACTTTTGTCAGTCGGGATGTGAAGAAAATACCGCCCTCACTGACATAAGTTTCACCGACAAAAGTGCCAGTGTGGACAGCGCTATGTCGTCAGGAAACACTTTCCCACCAGCACAAGTGGCTACACAGGAGATCTCACAGCAGTGCAGCTGCAGGGGTACAGCTGTGCCACTGTAAGGTCTGTAGTGTAGACATAGTCTTAGACAATTTTTAAATGGCCATTATCTCCATAATTAATGATAACAGGCAGGAAAACTAAACTAGTGAATAAAGGTCTGGTTTTGCATTCCTTGCTCACCACGGTCGTCAGTGAGACAGGAATTTTGGGTGCACAAGGAATTCAAAGATTAGGTACTAGCTCTGCAGACTTGACTACTGCACATATCTGCTAAGGGGTTTATCCAATTTCCACTGAAAATCAATGGGAGCCTTTCTGAAGGTCAATGATTTCAAAGGGAGGTGGGTCACGCCCTAAATCAGTGTGTTTGTATAAAATATGTTACAATTTGAGTGCAATAAACTGCTTCTAAACACAACTTTTTTTTTTTTTGGCTAAATACCCAAAAAGTCTATACAGAATGCCTATAAAAATTTTTTTTGAGATAATGAAGCACAAAACATGGTCTCAAACATCTTTTTTTTGCTTTATTTGAAAGATTATCAAATGGATCTTCTTTGTTTTGCTTAATTTGCTACTTAGTCCTGCACACGCTATGCAAGGTTTCAGCTTTTAAAAATGGAATGGCTGAAAGAGCCTCTTAACCAAACATTCCATTTGAACATTCAAGACTATGGTGCTGAAAAGTGTCATCTCAATGCTGCAAGTCTTTACAGTTTTTCTCTATGACAGCATAGTTAAGATATTGTATTAAGACCTTAGTGAGCTATATTCCCATGGTAACAAGCATAATTAGCATTTTAAAAGTGCTTACCTGGATTGATATTTTCAGACAACTGCTGTGCTGCAGCAAACATATTTGCTGATGATTCTAGAAACTGCAGAGAAGACAAACAAGAGAACAGCAAGCTAATTATAAGCAGATGCATTAATGCTGGAAAGATTTTTAAAACAAATGAACAGGTTAAAAGAGAGTTTATCAGACTTTTCCACATTTCATAGAAGTCACTACTGAATGTGGAAGATCGCAGGAGCTGTCTGGGTGCATATCAACGGCTGCTGTTCTTGATGGCAGTAAGGGCATATTAGGGATGCCAGAACTGAAAGACAGTCCAACCAAGGAGAAAACTCAGGCAAGGTCCAAAAGGTACCATTACACGATCTTTTTCACGAACCAGCCAAAAGCAAAAGAATGATTTTGGTAAATTGATCCTCTGTAGAGCAAGTCCCAGTGCTTGGTCAATTAAAATAAACAAGTAATCACGTCTGGAGTTCTCTTCTTCCCTCTGGCCTTAATACACCATTGGGATTAAGGCTATGAGTTGGTCAGAGAGTTCATGGACTCTGTGATTTCACATGACCTCCACAATTTCAACCTGAGCAGCAGGACTCCAGCTGTCAGCCCTGGGTGGCGGTGCTCCAGCTCCAGCCCACTCGGGCTTCTGTGATTTATTGTTTATTGCCACATCCCATCTGTGACTTCTACTAAAAATACCTGTGACAAAATCTTAGACTAAATTGGGATGCACTAAAATAAATTCCTGCTGGACTTAATTAGGACTCTTCCCCCATGCTCTTAAATGGGATTCTGCATTGGTGCAGAAGTTATGCTAGTAAATCCAAATATAGGATTAACACATGTACCAAAAATGCAGGTTACAATACAGTCTGAGCTGGGGGACTATCAGGGGAGAAGAGCACAAATGAAAGCGATACTGCTGAGTATTAACTATTGCAACAAGATGCTAAGCTCTCCTATCTCTTATCTACTTAAATTGTTCTCTAGTGGAACAGCCATGCCATTCATGAATTGCCATTCATGTATTTTGTTTTTATGTAATCACAAACAGTGCCTAATGCCATGATACAGTTAATGTCTTGTCTGGAACAAAAATTCTGCAACCCTGCAGTCCAAGAGGTACTTTTGCATACCTGAGCTATCTGAGTTTTCTTTTGTTGAAATTTGCAGAGGCGTAATATCCGTGTTCCTGACTGGTCACTGAATGGTTCATGGAATGGGTGCAGAAGTTGAACTGTCTCACCAAAGCTGAAATAAAGTACGTGTGTGTTTTAAAAATATGTTTAATAAGAATTCTATATTGCTAATTTGCTCTAAAAATCTTAAAATAAATCCATGCTTAAAATATTCTCACCTACATACAGCAATCTGCCCCACTTCTAGAAGAGACAATGCATTTCCGATCACTGCCAGGGATTCATATGCAAGCTAGGAAAAATGAAGTTAATCAAGATTAAGCAACATGTTCAAAAGTATTGCTGTATACAGGGTTGTTGTAGTCGTGTCAGTCCCAGGATGTAAGAGAGGAGAAATACAAGATCGGTAAGGTCATATCTTTTATTGGACCAACTTCTGTTGGTGAGAGATTCAAGCTATGGAGGTACACAGAGCTCTTCCACAGGACTGGGAAAGGTACTCAGTGTTACAGCTAAATAGAAGGTGGAACAGACAGTTTAGCATAAGCAGTTGGCACATATTCCAAGAGACCATTTGAGATGAAGTGGCCAGTTAACATCCCTGTACTCATAGGACAAAAAGAAGGGTTAGTGGGTTACAGATTGCTGAAATAAGCCATAAATACAGTGTTTTTATTAAGACCATAATTTTTAGTGTCTACTGAAGTTATGAATTTAAGATCCCAGGCTCATCTTTTGAAAGTGTTGTGCAGTTTCCCTTTGAGGTTGAGGACTGATAGGTCAGATACAGAGTGATCGCTTTGAGAAAAGTGTTCGCCCATAGGTGATATGATGGTGTTGTCATTTATCGTTTTATGTATGAGTTCATTTGCGAGCGTAGTGATTGTCTGGTTTCACTTACATAGCTATTATTGGGGCATTTAGTACACTGGATGAGGTACAGCACATTTTGTGGCGAAGTGTTGCCAGTTCTTTTAATCTTTTGGTGCTGAATTAAAAACATATCAAAATTCATTTTCATAATCTAGTAAAATCAAATTTAAATACTGCCCATTAAGTATTTGTTTCCTTATGTAATTGTTTGTGTGTGTATATCAAATACAAACCTAGCGATATCACAAGCAAAAAATTCAAAAAAATCTGATTTGAGATATTCATAAATTACAGAAAGATTATGTTGGTGCTATTTGCAGTCAGCTGAAATCCTGAAATTGGATGTTATACACTAACAGTTTAGGCTGATGAATAGAAATTAAAAATGTTGCAATAATCAGACTGAGGGGAGTGCACATTTTTACTCACTACAAATTCTGTACTTTATACATATATGAATACGTCACTAATTTACCAGTGAAGCACAAAATATGCATTCTGTACTGCAATTCAAAATATTTTAATAGTAGAGTTTGACTAAGGATTAGAAACTGCTTAAACTATCTTCATATTTTACGTGTGACATATTAAAATGTCTATTCAATAACAGCACCTTCCATGCAGTACAATTCTTGAAATAAATCAGCTACTCTTCTGATATACAATCATAAAAAAGACCTTGTCTACTGTACTGCTTCATCATTACTCTGTGGAATAGGTTCCTTCCAAGGTTTTATTTGCCTTACCTGTTTTGAGTGGTTGTCTATCATACTAGATGAATCATCAATGGCCAAGCAAATCTGGTACTGACGTTTGCTGGGTTTGGTTCTTCGCAACCAGATCTTATCCTTTCGGAACTGACTGGCAATATATGGAATCACTTTGCGCATATTCAGTCTTTTTCCTGTTCTGTAATCACCTCTGATAGTTAAGAAGCCAACAAAAATATTAGTGGGGAGAGTCATTTTATTGATGATAGTTTATATAATTTGGTAATTATGCACAGCAACACAGGCCAAGATTTTTCAGAACTGGATGTCTAAAATTAGGCTCTTATGTCCATATTTAGGGCCCTACAAATTGGTCTGATTTTCAGGTCCATTAGGAGTTGGCTGCTCAGCACTTTTGAAAACAGATTTTTAATGTAGGTGCCTAAATATGGAATTAGGAGCCTGACTTTTGGTACCCAGTATTGAAAATGTTGGTAAAAGATTATTTGACTTAAATCTTGTTCAGAATCACTTGGAGCTAAAACATGAACAATGTGGAGAAGATTTTGACTTCTAACATCATTTTGACTTGCTAGAGCTTCCATTGAAATCAGTTTGAGCATTGTATAAAAGAAAAAAAAAATCTCAAAAAGCTACAGACTCAAGATAGTGAAGTCTTATAATTCTTCACTACCACATCACATTTGCAAGTCATCAGATCACCTAAGAGTACTAATTAAAAAATAAAATGAATGTGCATGCATATGGGAAACAGTTACTACAAATATTAGAAGATACTGCTGAGGCCCAAATGCAACAAGCTGTGGCTGTAAAGGTGCATGGCCCAAAAAATGAGAGGTTAAGAGCCTAAAAGCCTTACAGAGAAAAGACTTACTTCAACTTGGCTGCCTGAGTGGGTTCAAGTATGAGTCGCAGCTGCTCAGAAAGCTGTTGTGAAAGAGGAGTGGTCAGTGCTAAATATCTCTGCCACATCTCAGCTGCCGTCTTTTCCTGTAACAGTACCAGACGAGACAAAACTCATTACATTCATTACGGACAAATGAAAACCTGTGAAAAGCTTGAAGGAGAGAGCACAAGTTGAGGACAACATTAATAGGACAAAATAAGTCCTTCAGGTGAAGTTAGTGGGAAATGCTTGTTGGAGGACTCATTTCTGGGCTCCAGTGGAATGTTCAAGAGAAAGCCTTCTAAAGGCAGAACAGTGTACTTATGTGCAGCTGAAATTTTAAAGACTAAAAAAATAATCAAATCAATGCAGCAGGCTGAGCAGCTGATAATACTGTTAACTGGAGATATAACTGGTGCTTTGCAGTATACTGGCACTACTGGAGAAGTCTATCTGGGAGTTGGAAAAGTCCTTGGCAGAGGTAAGAAGTAGTACTGGTGGATGGATAAATAACCAATATATTACACTTGATAAAGACATAATTTATATGGAATGGAGCTAAGTGGCTTTTCCATGCAGCTGACTTGCTACTGACCTGAAAGAAGGAAAGGAAATTTTAAACAGATCTCCTGGAAAAAGGCCCATACCATTAGGCCTCATTGCTATCTAGAAAGAGGCAGCAGATGTATTTATTTTTTCCGATGACTCCTACCATATCAAGGAAAGTGTTACTGAAACATGTTACTCTGAACTGGTTTGAGCTAGAGAACCAAGCAGTATCTAATCTCTCACTATGAATTTGCAAAATACATTGTTTTCAAGAGCAGTTTTTACAATCTTAAACAGAAAAGTGTCATTTCCTTTAAAATTAATCTTACTAAACTTGTAATGTGTATGGAAAAATGTCTAAAGGATAGAATACTAGCTTCTCTTTGATTACTAAGGAAGAGATTTGTCTACCTCTCCTGCAAATGGATCTGCCTAGGCATGAGAATCTGCCTGTGCAGTTTCCTTTGCTGACAGGGACCTTACATCACAAGACAGCAGAAAATGGTGCACAGATACCTCTTATTTTAGTCAACTCAGCTGTAAAGAAAAGACTTTATTAGCATTAGATTTTAAAAACCTCTCTTTAAATGTCAGAGTATTCTAATGCCCAATGGCCGTTCTTGCCTCCAAGCCTACACCAAATGGTTTTAACATTTCCACTACGATTGCCACTGTATAAACAGTAATGTTTTGACAGTTAAACTAAATGGCTGCTGGCCCACGGTCTCTGAGACTGCGTGCGAAAAATGACATCACTTTTTAGCAGGGTGACTGCCATTAATAGGAGTCTCCATAATGACAATTTTAATCAAGAGTAATTTTCAATACAATTTAGTTTATGGCTGCAGTAATCGCAGCCAAGTTGAAGAAGTTCTGGCATCAGACAACCTAAAAGCAGACACTGTAACACCACAGATGAAGGAGGCAGCTTCCAGCAGTAATGTCTATAGACTGGTATAGGTAAAGTGGTGTGTAACCCTGGTAAATTGCAGGTATCACCTATTCAATGTGTAAGGACTTGACATGTTTGACAGAAAAGTTTCTCACTATGAGTTTTAGAGGTCATTACCAGAGCAAGTTCAAAGCAGCTTTCTCTAAACTGCAGATAATGCTTTGGAAACATGATTTGAATCATTGCCCAGCTCTAAGGTTTGTGTTAAGAAGTTTAAAGGACAAGCTAACCACCCAAGACAGAGAGAGATTCAAATTGCTTTGTCTGAAAATTAGATTCTGACTGTAAGTCTTCATCCATGACTTCAATAGGGTTACAATATGAAAGAACGCATATTAAGGATTCCTATGGCAGGTTAAAATCACTAACCTCATCTGGGTTTTCAGATTGCTGAGTTTGCCAAGCTTCCAGTTGCTTTTCCAGTTCCTGTCTCAACTCTTCAGGATCTTTAATTATGTGCTAAAGGTACATGTAAGAGAAATGGAGATAGTCCACATATCAGTAACTTCCAATCCTTACAGCATCATAAAAAAATTAGTAAGTGCCAGAGAGGGTTATAATAATGGCTAAGATACCTAGAAAATCAAGTTTAGCTTTCATTTTAAATTTCCATGATTGCTATTATCTCTTCTTGTTCTTCTGTACAGACAACATAATATTGGTTGTTACATACGTTTTGAATATGTATTAGAAGTACTGAATTTCAAGATGATTAATTTAAGTTGCCTTGTGTCAAGCCGTCGATTTGAATAATGACAGTAAAAAGAAAAATCAGTCTATTTCAATTTATTTAAATTTCCCAAAGAAAAAGTTTACTCAGCAGCTAGTGGTAGACTCAAATAATTTTTTCTATTTAATGTATTAACAGAATATGGCAACTCACCTATCAGGCTAATATATCACTGTTTGATAGCTTATGCATGCTTTGTTAAAATAACAACTTAAATTATATTTCTTCAGTCTTCACTGATAGTAACAGGACCTCAGACATCTAACCTTAGAGAGGACTACAGTATATGGGCTATATAGTTGGAATTAAAATAATCCCTAAAACTTTCATATTAGAAAGTTTAAAATATATTTTTCTTTATTGAGTTTTGTTTAAACAAAATATTCAGCACATCACTGGAGAACTGGAAATGTGCTGATAATTTCTGATCCCACAAGGAACTGTAAATCTCTCTTGTAATCTCCTGCAAGTTAAGTGTGGAGGGAATGGGAATGTGTATGTATAGGACCCAGCTCCCTCTCCCTTGCTAAAAGCAAGGAGAGACCTCAACTCTTTTCCCCAGGGCTTAGGTAAGTGATGCTTCCTGTTTTAGTCTATTTTAATCACTTGACCTACCTGTATGTTTCCTCATTTCACCTGTACATGAAAGAGCTAGACTATTCTGACCACAATAATGTGGCATCATTGCAGTCAGTAGCACTTCTCATCATGTTGTTTCATTCTTACTGGCAGGTCATTTGACACTACCAGTATGTACAGGAACTTCAAAATACACTTCTTCCTATCTCCAAAATAACTGAAATTGTGATATAGTAAGACAACAAATGAAGATGAAAGGGTTTCGGCAATATCACACTGAAACGGGTTCCTCCTTCATAAACTGGCCCTGCACATAGCATACGAGAATTGCTAATTATAAATTGCACGACCACAACCTATACCACAATTCTCCTCGAAATCTTCCCTACCACTAAGGCTATTCCAATGGCACTTATGCACAACTCCCACAACCCATCAGTGCAGGCCACACACTCCTGCCCACCTTTTCTCCTCTGCGTGAGTGTTTAACCACTGGGGAACACCCCAGATGTAACCAAGTAGTGGGGGAAATAATAGTTTACATTCTAAATGAACACTTCTCAGCTGTAAGACTCATTACATAGCTTCTCTCTCTCTCTCTCTCTCACTATTTCATATCCTTTTGTAAAACAGCAGTGGGATGCTTTTGGTACAGTACCAGGACCGTGGTGTCCATCAAAAATTCATGGGCCGTATGTACAGTAGAGTCTTGATTTCTTTCTGGTTCCTCCTCTGGCTCCTTTGGCGGTTTGTCTGCTGTAGCGTCTTTGACCTCCTCAGAGTTGAAAGCCTGGATTTCCAACTCCACTTCATCAGACCCTTTAGTTACATAGGGCAGAGTTACTAAACATCTTGTCCACTAAAATATACAGGTTCTTAAATTATGGCTACTATATCTTGGCTTCCACCGGGCAGAGAATTTCCAAGTCTATAATGTGCTTTGGAGCTTTTCCTGTTTTGGGCAGTTATGCCTGACAACAGTCAAGCCCATCTTCCTGCCAGCTGAGCAGCAGCTCAGTTCTATTGTCCTTCCTCCGTTTCCTCTGAGACAGTGCACTTCTTTTTATTCCATTCCCACTCAGCCCATCGAACCATTTTCTTCTCTCAATGGCACTTTTATGCTGCTGCATCTGAGGAGACCACTCAGCCCATCCCTCAAGCCCCATTGTCTTGTTAAAATTGGGGTTTTTTACATGCACCTGTGTGGTCCTGTCATAGATTGGAATGCATCTATAAGCCAGTTAAGAATGAAAAGAATTGACAGTCTGCCCACCTGCATGGAAACCATTTGCCTTCTTTATGGAAGTGAAAAAAGATTGGAGACCATTGTCTTGAAAGGGAGTAGCAAGGTACTCTGCCACTCAACCAATTTAATAGTTAATGCTGGTTGCTGACTTGGACTACAGACGCAGCTTCAGAAAAGCCCATTAAAAGCAGGCATTTCAGAAATATCTATATAGAACTTCTTTAAGAGAAGTGAGAGGGCTATTTAAGAAAAGTTTACCAAGGGTTTTAGTGGCACTAGACTTCTTTACTTCTGACTTCAGCTCCTCTGTGTCTACAGCACTGAGATCTTCATTGTTCTGCATTTCTGTCTCCATGGCTGCATCTTCAGAAAGCGCCTCTTCGTTCTCTTCACCAAGAGGCATAGTAGGTTTCTGCTGCTCCTTGCTAGCTACATCTGTACAAAGGGAACAGGACAAACATTAAAGGAAAAAGAACAACTCCTCTGCTCTCTGAGGTTCTTCCATATCAGCACTCTAACAGAAAAACACAAATCATATTTCAGATACCTGAAGCCTCTATTTTGTTTTCTCTCAAGGTTTTACGTAAGTAAAACTTAAATCTGTGAAGCCGCTGAATGAGTGAAAAAATCAGTCTGAGCTATTGTCTCAATCATTGCATAATATGAGCTGTGCTATGCTAGGGAACTAACGGTGTTAATCTACTTAAACTGATGATGATTTTAAGTTCTTGCTTTTTCAAACCCCTCAACCTCTCCTCCCCACAAAAAAAAAAACAAAATTAAAAAAAAAATACCCCAATGCATTAAAAGAGCCAGCAACTTATTTCATATGGAGTAAACACAAAACACGTGCTGGCTAAATCTGAATATTTCACAGGTGTGTGAACCATTAAGACTGCAAGGCAAACAAAGTGAGATTTAAGGTAAAGTTTTTAAAAGTTTCAAACTTCTGCAGGTGCCAAAGTCCCATTTTTAAAAGTGACTGGCACTTAGAAGCCTAAGTTTCACTTAAAATCAATGGCAGTTAGGGTCCTAAGTACCTAAGTCACTTTTGAAAATGGAATTTAGCCACTTTTCAAAACTTTGAGCTTTATCTATTGTGTCCAACTTTACCAGTACCAATGAAACAGTGATTTTATTATGAAAGAGAAGCAAAAAGCAATTACTTAAAAATCTGAACAATTTAAAAAACCCAAGAAATTTATTAAAAATGAAAGTTTGCTAAAAATCTTTAAACTATTTTGGTCCTATACACTAAGCCAAAATGGTGTAATTAGTAAGAAACACTTCAGATAATAGGAGCCTTGACTTCAATTCTGCAATGTTCACTGTTTAAATCTGAAGTTAATCTCTGAAGCCTTGTGAACACTACCATACCATAAGTTTGTGCATCGTAGGATTCAGTGCCTTGTTTAATGTGTTCAAACGCATCAGCTTCTTCCACATTTTGTTCAGACTGAGTTGTATTCTGTTTGGCTTCACTGCTGGATTCTATAGTTCTCAGTCGCTTGTGGACATGTTCACTGTGGTCCCCCATTGAACGCTTATTGTCAGCCTGACCAGGTTTCCTCTTAAAACTCTGAAAATGGCAAACAAACACCAGGCATTTCTGATAAGGAAGTTGAAATCCCACCAAAAGATTATGAACCAGAGTAAACAACAAGAAATTTAGTCTAGGCTATTCGGAATTGCATGTTAGAAATTAATTTTTACTACTATCATTTACAAGAAAAAGCAACCTGTGTATTTTTTCTGCTTTGTTTCTGAGAAGGCAATCGTGCCATTAAGTTGGATTCATGGCCTTCTGTTTGATTTGCATCTGCAGCTCCACTCCCATGTTCCTAAAAGACAAAAGGCCAAGAGGAAAAAAATATTCACCTGCTGTTCTGCTGGCTTTTAAGAAAACAGTCGTTGCAAGACTAGGCATAAATGCTTTAGCACTTACTGTACAAAAAATCTAGACACTAACTGGGACTACAGAGAGAGCTTTTCATCTTACACAACTGACCTATTGCTGAGCTGAACTGAGTTCTGGAGAATAAAAGTCAGAGCTTGCATATATGTGCTATTTTTGTAGTGTGCAGATAATACACAACTCCATGGCTGAAGAATGAGCATAAACAAACACCTCCGACTGCCTAGGAGTTATCTGAAGAAACTGCAGATAAACTCAGATTCAAATTTGAGAAACCTAATATTGTTTCTTGCTTGTAATTTGTTCCTAACTGTATTTAAACTTAGTACATGCACATACACATTCAGATAACAGTTTAAAGAGTATTTGCTCTGTTCTAGACACACAAAAAGAAGCACATAGACACATTTGAAGTTAGATTCCCATTTAAGATATTTCCATTTATTTCACCTCTTTAGCCTGGTCCTTCTCTGAAGCTGCTCCAGCCAGCTCAACAGCACTGTCACTCTGCAGATTTTCTTCTCCTGTCTGCCCATGAGCTTCATGTTCCATTCTCTCTACAGATTCAGGTAACCGCTCATCCTTCTCCAGAGTATCTTCATCCTCTCCTTCCTGAAGTAATATGAAATACAGGTCTAGCACTAAAAATGTAGGGGGATGGTCATCGTGGTGACATAAGCTAATTTAGAAATAAGCAGTGTCTATTTTATCTTAGTGGAGAAATCAGTATTTTTCCCACAATATCACTGGAATTTTGTTCAAGTGTTTCTGCCACAGGAAAAAAAATCACAAGCCTCTCAATGGAGAAGTAAAAGTTGTTAGTCTTCAAATAAAGGGAAATTCCTCTGCTAAATTTTATTAAAAGAAACTCGATTATCCATATAAAGTAAAAACATGTTTTTTAACCTGAGGTTGAAGGCCTTGGTCAGAAGCTGGGATCCCTTTCTCTCTCTCCTCTTCAGATGATTCTTTATCTTCTGTCAGTGATTGTGTTTCCTCCTCTTCATTTTCCTCAGAGTTTTCTGTATTTCCTTCTTCTTGGTCATCAGCTTCTTCCCCCACTTCACCTTCACCCTCTGCTTTATCTTCAGAGGTGCCTCCTTCAGTTGGCTCTGGATCTCTGTCTGTATCTTGAGTATCTTCTCCATCCTTATCTTCCCCATTTTCAGCCTCATCTAAATCCATTGGCTTCTCTTTTATCTCAAAAGGATTTTCTTCCTCTGATTTAAAGGATAAGAAAGTGATATAAAACTTTCAGCAAACAGAGAAAGCCTAACTGGAAGAAAAAAGCCTAGTGCTTCAAAATAATAAAAGGAAAAAAATACAGCAGTCCCTTATGTGCAGAATCTATCATTTCTCATAATAACCATTTGCCTCCTCTCTAAGAAATACAACAGTTATGTATGTAAGGGCCCATCAGAGTCTATTCCTACTAACTAGTCCTAATCTAAATTTTTTCAGCTTTAAGTAGACTTTGTTAAGTGCAGATACTTGAAGGTACTATAGAAAGTACAGAGAATGCAGCAACTGGGCAATAAAACAGTCTGCCTAAGGAGGTTGTTGAATCATCACTACTAGATGAGCTCCTGGAATAAAGTTCAATGAAACACTAATTATGAGAGGAAATGTATTCCATACAGGTGACTGTAACGGATAGACTCTCATCCAGCCCTACTGTCCAATTCCTGGTTCCAAAACATACTGTGAACTAACCAGTATGTAAAACTAGCAATTTTTATCTTCTAGTCTTTGGGTTGTTGTGCAGCAGATTTTCTTACAAGGGATCTTATCTGATTCTTGCCTCAAGTTCCTCACTATTTGAGGTTCTTAAATAGTTCTCCACTGGGTAGTTGCAGAGACAATTTCTTAGTTGGTACCTTCGTCTTCGTTGTCCTCATCGCTCCTCTCTTCATTCTCTAAGTTCAGGTCATCAGGAAGGTCCAAAGCTTCAGCTTCAGGCTGCTTCTCTTGCTTACCATGATAGGGATCCACCTCATTATCATCATATTCACGCTGATAAGCAGGAGAAGAAAGCAACATATTGTAAGTAGATGGGATGGGGAAAAGGGTTAAGAAGCAATTTCTCTGGGAAATGGAGATACATATATGGCAAATTAAATTTTGCATTCAAATATGGTGAATAGTAATTTCTACTAATTAGTTTTTCCAAGTCCCTAGGCCAGCCTAAACAGCGGGTTTGAAATTGCTTTAAAGCAGCATATTCTTTTTGGTGAAGACACCTTGCTCTAAAGTACGCACCCTGACATCTGTTCTAGAGCTGCCTGAATAGCAGATAGGATGCTAAAGAAAAGTATTTCTTACCCACTACTCTGGCTTTTTCTTTAAGCCTTGCTGTGCCAATCAATCCTTTCTGTCCCAAAACACTATGCTGCTGTGTTTGGAATATAATTTTTATTGTTCAAAGTCTTAGAGCAGGATAAGCCACCCAGCTCTATTTCACATCACTAGGATTAATATCCATTGTTTGGGCTGGCACAGATGGGTTTTTGAGGAGTAACAATTTACAGACATAGAAATTCACAAAAACTAAAGACTACACAGTTTAGGATGAAACTAAGTATGTGTACTTAATTCTTTATTTTTAAAACCTTATGGCAAATGCACTCTGGCTCCTGTGCAGAATCTCCAAGGACAAAATAAGCAGCAGTTTGAATAAATATCACTGAATTGTGAGGGCAAA
This sequence comes from Gopherus evgoodei, assembly GCF_007399415.2. Classification (NCBI taxonomy): domain Eukaryota; kingdom Metazoa; phylum Chordata; order Testudines; family Testudinidae; genus Gopherus; species Gopherus evgoodei. Next base: position 79,132,293 of record NC_044324.1, read on the forward strand.
ACTTCTGATTAGCACAGAATGGGGACGCACTCTGCCGATCATCAAAAATTGATTGCAAAGTAGTGATTGTGTTGACCATCAATTAGTATTTTTAAGTAACACAAATATAGGGAATTTCTGACTTTTGGCAAGGTTCTTCAGTTACTAGATAAAAACACTTCAAGTTCTCAGCAATGCATAATGGACTAGAAGTGTTTTAACAGCAGGCTTGTAACAATCTTGATGTTTTTTTAAACTAGGCTAGCCATTTTAAATTTATTTTAATCAAACAGTAATATGCCATTAAGGCCCTTGGCACAACTGGTACAACATTATAGGCTTCTGAAGACCCTTTAAAGTACAGTATTCTTAGTTCTGTTTTAAAACCTTTTTACCTCATCTATTTGTTCATGAATTTTCTCTTTATTTTCACCATCCTCTGCTTGCTCCTCTTTTTCTTCATCCTTAGATGGCTTCTTTTTATCATTTTTATTACCTGCATCCAAGTTGTCATCTTTTGCAACAAGCTCAGAATCACCCTGAGTATGGACAAAAAAAAAAATCCAGAAAGTGATTATGCAAAATGCTAAGAAGTCTGTGTAATTACAGGGCCGGAGCTCCCAAAGGAAACAAACCAAACACATTTAGGATATACTCAAATTGTCCCCTTCTGAGGCTACTACACAAGTGATTACTTTCTTCAATTAATGTGCAATTACTACAGTCATGACTGACTTGCCCATACCCAGCAAGCATGGGCAACCTTACATCAGGGCTAGGCAAAAGGTTCACATGGGACACGTTCGGTTCAGGTTGATTTAATTCAGTTGGGCATGTGATTGCATTGTGAGTTTGAAACTCACCATATCATACTATAACTATGAGGATCTCCTGCTTTCTTAAGGCTGGTCAGGAAAGTCCAAACTCTTGAAGATCAACTCTGAAGAATAGGGAGAAATCTGGGTTTGCTGAATTAGGGACAAGAGCCAAACACTTACTACTTCCATTTTACACACCCCATCATTTGAAGGGAGAATTTAACTACTCTCCCCCTTTATGTCTCATACTCTAGGTCACACTGAGTTAGTGAGGTTATTATGCCTGAGGGCATTCTGCACCAAAAAATTCAAAATTCTGTGCCAAAAAATTCAAAATTCTGTGCACAATATTTTAAAATTCTGCAAATTTTATTTGTCAAATAAATGTGGAAGCTCCAACATGACATGGGGAGCACAGGTCACTAGCTGCACAGAGGTAAGAGATCATTGGGAGTTTGCAGAGCTCCCTGCAGCCTGTGGAGAAATCTGAGGGTGGGTCTGACTGGCCCTGGATGCCGTACAGGGGAAGAGGAAGTCCCATCCACCCCAGCCCAGCCAGGACTAGGAGCTGAGCCCAGCACAGGGTAGAAGCCACCTGCTGGGTCTTTCACAGTCCTGCCCTCTGCCCCACAGTGATTTACCTCTCTGCCGGCTGTCCTGGGCACCCAAAACATACTGCTGGGGAGGGTCACATGACTGCTCTTGTGGCTTCCCTTTGCTTCCCTGTCAGAAAGTCATTTTTCTGTGGGGAAGCAAAGAAATCTGCGGGGGACATGAATTCTGCACATGCAAAATAGAGCAGTATTCACCCAGGAGTAAACTGTTGTACACAGGGTAATAACGTTGTACTTTTTTTTTAAATCTCTTTTGATCTCCTTTTGTTTTTTTACCTCATCCATTCCTGGTCCAGATTCTTCTGTTTTACTCGCATCATTGTCATTGTCCTCTTCATCATCATCGTCGTCGTCATCACCCCAGAGCCTCTCATCCAGTTTATCAGCTTCAGCATCACCAAGATTTCCCATCTGTTTATCCAGCTCTTCATCTTCATCTGATTTGTCACTGTCTTCTGTGTACAACACCACAACTCAATGGAACATGCCACAACACAAATTCTGTCAACTGCTTTTTTTTTTTTTAATTTAAAGTACACTAATGAGAAAATGCATTGACTAAGGAATTCTCCAAAATGGAACTTTACACTGAAAAGCACTAAAATATAGCCTCTTGCAATTCAAACAGAAGCCTATTTAGAAGCACCTGGTGATTCTATGTACACACAATGTATTAAGGCAAGAAATAATTTTGCCAAGTCTATCCTTTACAAGTTCCATTACAATATGCTGCTGCACAGCAAGCATTTTTGTTTTGCTGCAGGATTTTTAGTTAAGTGAAATTTGTTATGTATTATTATTAAGCACTGGAAAAATCAAAATATCCCCCCTAAAAAGTTAGCTCTGTTTTCCTAAGTGACACTCAGAAGTCAATAACAGCCTATTTCTTTTGTACCAATGTATTACAGCTTTGCTGAATATTGGCATTTACTGAAACACTCATTGCTCTGAAAGACATCTGAAGTCATTAACCCATTTATAGCACTGTGATAGGTCATTTGACAATAGGAAGGACAGCCAATTCATTTGTTCCAGTTCCACGCATTTGTTACAGCTGAGGATTGTGAAGTTGGCTGTGGTTTGTGTTTTGTAACTGACTTGTTACTATTTATACTTGCCTTTTTCTATTCTATTCTTAGAGTTGTTTTAAGAGTGTCTATATGCTTTGCTATGTGAAAGTAAGAACTGTTACTGAACTAGTCAATTGCATTTCTAGAAACTACAAGAGTGAAATCTCACCAGATTGCTTTAATGAAAGAAACAAACCTTTCTTGTCTTGTTCCCCATCATGCATTTTCCCTTCAAAGTCCTCTGACATTTCAATTGCATTGTCCTCTCCTTCAATGTCTGGTTTGGTGTCTGGATCCTCCTTCTCCTTTTCTTGACCTTTTTGATAAGTGTCTTCCACCTGGATTATTAAATCAACAGTTACAACGGGTTTGTTTTCAAGATTAATGCTTGGTTTAACATTACCTTGATAACTAACTCATTGTAACAATTTTTACCTTGATATAAACCTAACTTCTTAGTCGGACAATAAAGCAGTCAGTAACATCTCCATTTGTTTCCTTCACCTAAACACAATCTGTGTGTGTTTTATTTTTCAGGATTGAAGGTCTGAACATTTCTACTTTCTACAGTCCTTTTTATTGGTAAAAATGGCCCAAAAAAAGAACTTGAACAGAAACTATTTTGCAGTGTTCAGCAATTTACAGGAGCCAAGACTGCTGCTTAAACATTGAATCTAACTCTGGTGGAATTTAGAAGTAAAAAAGCAATTTACTCTGAAATTTACAACAAATTCCACTCACAGTAACCAAAGTTAGGGTATACTACAAATTTGGTTTGCTGCAGCTCATGCTAATCTTCAAAATAAATCTTGATTTCAAATAACTGACCAGCGATTCATTTCTAGTTTTCCTTGAACCAAACCACACACATACCTGGTCTTCGTTTTCTATTTTGTCACTCACATCCTTCTTGCCTTCCCCATCTCCAATACCACCTCCCTCATAATCATGGAACTCTGTTGCTCCCTCTCCTGCTGCATCCTCCATTAATTCTTTTGGCAGACAAAATCCCTAAAAAAGGGAAACATTTACTGATAAATAGTCAAAAATTAGTACTGACAGTAAAGACAGTATAAGTGAGTATTTTAAACAATAAGAACAAGAAGTGTTATACTTTGAGACCCATTTCCTTATATTGTCCCTACTCCTCCAGTACTTCTTCCTAGAAATATAGATGTATGCTAATTTGAATAAACCTGAGTAGAAATCAATTGTTTCATTAGCAATGAAAAGCTTAAAAAAAGACTCAAAATCTCTAAGCAGTCTCACATTTTTTGTTTGCATCCCATCCTGCATACTGTAAATCTACCATGCTGCTGCTACATGCAACCAAGAAATGAACCAGAAAATCCCTGAAATCTCTTGAAAATCAACAGAGAAAGCAAATTTTAGACATATGTAAGTCAATTCAAACTGTACTTACACAATGTGTACATTTACATTTAAGCCATTGCAGACTTTTGTCTACATTATGTACGATTAATATCAATCTAATAATTTCTCTAAAGATTCTTACCTTTTGCGTGAGCTCTGTAAATATACTGGTTAGAACAGAAAGCAATTTCCCAGTACTTCTGTGAGATGCCAAGGAAACAATGAGATAGAACAAGATAAGATCTGAATACTTGGAAAGCATGGGCATTAGGCGCACAAGTAAGTAGCAGGACTGATTGAAGAACTGCAAATTAAAGACAAGGGAAAAAGAGCTTCCAGTCATATAACTCCATCTACATTAAAATGAGTCCTCAGAAAGGGTAACAATACTGAAAACATCAATCCTTAAATCATGTTCTCCCTTGACTAACTAATGTGTCTGCACCATTTAGTTTAAAAGATGCATTTTAGAAACTCTCCATCCTGAAAAATGTATTGTAACTATCTAGTCTCAAGAAATAATTGTGTGGAGTGAAGTGACTTATTTTGTATTAAATAACTTAATTTTAAGCCTAAAAAAATACATGAATGTTTTTTTCCAGATACACAGCCAGTGGAGATATTTTACTTAAATTCCTTCTGTTCCTAGCGTTTTTTCTATCTTTCGCATTTCACAAAAGCTAAACGTTTCTTTCCCTACAAAAAGCAGAGGCTTGTCTTTAAGAACAGTTATTCGGCAGTAAGCTGGCATGTAAATCTACCTCGCACTAGTATGCTAGGCATTGACTGTCCACGTGGACTCTGCTACCATGCAATGGAAGTTCTGCAGTACACTTTGATCTGCCCTGTTTTCACACATCTTTCCAATTCTGAGGATAAATGCAGATAGGGTAGGTGGTGAGGCAGAGACAGTAAATATCTGTGAACCCATGTTCAAATCTTCCTCCCTTGGGACCACAATACAAATAGAAGGGGAAGAATGAATTTACCTTGTGTTTGTCTGCTGTGCAATCCTCTCCATAAGATTTCAGTCCTTCCAGGAGTTCTGAAATGGCAGAAATTATTTTCTGCACATGCAGAGAACTCACATCAGCAAAGAGGTCTTCATCCAAGAGCTTAGTTAAAAGCCCTGACTTGAGTCTGTCAGCTGAGGCCTCCTCCTCTTTGACAGAAATACAGAAACGCAAAGTTACCAAAAACAGTCTCTAGACTCTCAAAGAAAGAAATCCACCAATTCCTAACCTTATCAAGTTTCATAGGTAGTTCCAATTAACATGAAATCTGTGATATTCAGTAACAGATGCTACTTAAATACAAGGGTAACCTAGGTGTGCATAACTTACACTCACAGACTTACCATCTTCCTCTGACCATTTTTCTTTCTCCTTTCCTTTTTCCTGTTTTCTCTCCGTTAAACACTGGATGGCATACAGGACAACATGAATGGCAGTTTCTACTTGCACAGAGAAATGTTCTACAAACCCATCCTCTGATTCTTGGTTCCCTTTTGAAACAAAATTGCCAGCTTAACATGGGAATGCATTAAATTTAAATGCATTATTAGTCATCATGTTTTCCTCATATACAGCACACATTGCTCTACATGATACATTGATGAGCACCTATTTAAATTTGGAGAGTTACACTTTTCCAGGGATAGACAACAGATGTTATTAGGGATGTGATGAAAGCTTCATTAAACAAAGAGAAGCAGAGCACTCAGACTTAAAAATTTGGGCAAGGAGGCATTTAATCAACCCTGCAGTTGTCCAGTGGTTCCAGCCCCAGCATCTGGGTTAAGATTTCGGTGTCCAATGCACATTGGACTAGTAGAGTCCAAAAGCATGGAAAGTTTAAAAGGACAGGTGCATCTGGGACCAACCAGAGAGATCTCTAAAAAGGTAGTGGGGGATTGTGTAGCAGTGAACCTCAAAAGTTTTAGCAAAGCATTCAAACTTTTCAGGGAGGTTTGCCCATCATTAAAAGAGACACTTGGAAAGATGACACAAGATATTGACAATTCTTTGGCTTGAAAAATACTTGCTCAAAGCAAGCTCACGGAAGACAACAGCTAAAAAAATAGTGCGTTAATTTTCTCCCACACTGTGCGAGTGAATATTTGTACTCATGGAATTATGGTGTGCATAGTGCAGACTGGCACTATGCAAGTTTCCTCATACATCCTTCCCAAAGTACTTTTCTTAATCCTACAACTACAAAATTAAGCAGACACTATAGACTACACAAGTTGTGTGATGACTTTGCAATGGACAAAAAGTTCAGACTAGACCAAACTAGTTTTACTGCACCCTAGGCACATTTCAGCTCAGATGTCCTGAATTCTCATTTAAATTTCAAGACTTAGAGGAGCAGTCCTTACCACCACAGTCTGAAGTCAAACCGAGAAGCTGGGTTTTCCAGGTAGTGAAGTCTGCAGCAGTTTTATTAACTTCCGCTTGGATGTATTCTAGGGTCTTGATTAATGCGATCTGCTTTGTGGACTTCCTACCTTCCATCCCTTGAAGAACATATATGGACTCTATGCTCTGCAACTGAGTTGAGACTTTCAACAAACAGCTCAGCCCTGAACTGCAAACTTCAAAATCTTTCCTATAAGAAGAAAGAAATGGCATAATACTGAAAGAAACACACATTTAAAATTATGCCTTTACTCTTTAAAATGGAGATTACTTTATTTCCTAATGGAATAAAAGTCATGGAAACAAGCACTTATACCACCCATACAAAGTATAATATTGCTTAAAGGGGACCTGAAAAGGACAGATGGAGTATGTACTGCTTTGCTTTTCCGTGATGAATAAAAAAGCTTGAAATGGTGGTGGTGGTTTGAGGTGTTGTTTTGGTTTTTTTTTTAAACTATAAAAAATCTACTTGTATTTTTACATTAGAAATTCATGCCTTGTCTAAATTGGAACTATAGGCACAACAGGAGAACCAGTGGGATGATAACACTGGAAACCAGAGACAAACGCTGAGCAACAGAGTGCAAGGAATTTTTGGTTGGATTATTTAAAAGAATTTGTTTGGTTTTGTTAACTATTTAACTCAAACTACAGAGAAACACTTAGCAGGAGAAGAAATCTTTGTTAAAAATTCAACAAGCCTGCCTCTTTCACTTAAGGATGTGGGACGTCCCCATTTCAATTTGAGATTACCAACAAGTACTCCAGAAAAATCAGGAAAGTACAGATTTGACATCCCAAATATTTCTAAAGTTAAAAGTAAGCAGGAAAGAAGTATATCTTTCAGATTCTTAAAAAGTATTTCAAATTGCAGCAATATTGGCAAGCTTTTTAATTTACTTCCCGGGTATATTGTTAAATCTTATGAATTTCCAAATGCACAGGAAGTGTTTCAATTCTATGCATGCACACAACTCACCAGGAATAAAATAAGGTCTCACAAGACTGTTGTCTTATTCTGTCTATATCTGCTTTCACGGCCTTAATCTCTGCGAGCATCTCAGTCACTCTTGCAGACAACTGCTGCCACAACTGATCCTGTTTTCGCATCCTGCATCCAGAGGGTAGTTGTTCTGCAGCCACTGGAGATAGGTATTTTAGCTCTGATTGGATTAGATCAGGTATTCCCATCTGGGCATTTTCCAGATTCTGTTCAGTTCCTTTACATTGGGGAACGTTTGTTTTCATATCCGTCCTTACACCATGACTACAGATTAAAGACTGTTCTCTTGGGCAGCACTGTACAAACCAAGATAGCTGCTCAATGACCATCACACATTGCATGGCAAGATGTTGCAGTCTCTCAGTCCACTGCTGAATACTATCTTGAGGAGGAAAGGCTACATTATAGTCTCTAGTAATATTCATCCTTGAATCAATCTCCTGTACACAACTTAGGAGATTCCTGTTTAGAAGAGTCATACAAGAAGAAAGGTTAAAAAGACTTTTTATTCAAATATGGAATAGCATTTCCTTAAAGTAGAATCTTAGAATATAAAATCAGAAGTATGTAAAATATTGTTATAATATCACTCTTCCCATCCAGATACAAATAACTTTTATTAAAGAACATTTAGGATATTTTTAATTATTTCAATATATTTTCTGATTGATTTGCAATAATCTCTTTAAAGATAGAAAATGAAGCTCCTCCTCCCCATTTTGTACACACGAGTTTCTTGAGGTCCTCCTTATCAAAATACTCCAGGTTTATTAAAAACAAATAAGATTAACAAGCTCCCTGGCCTACATTCAATTATTCCTCACTTTCTTCCACTATTTAAAGTGGATAAATCCTACCAAGCCAGCATTTTCCAGAGAGAAAGCTCATGAAAAATGATCACTTGAACCTGCCATAAATTTCAAGTGACAGCAATGCAGCTAAATATCTCTGCATACTTTATATAGTCAGACTATTGCAATGAATTATGTGAAGTACAGAAAAATATCAATAAATATTTACACTGCAGTAGCACCAAAAGGCTCTAATTCAGATTGGGAGTCATACAAAAACCTAAGAGAACAGTCCCTAACTCATCATAGACAGTTCTATAGTGTTACAGAAAGAATTTGTGGGTGCATGAGCAAGACAGTGGAATTGGCAGGGATATCAGTAAGTCATCCAGAAGTGACTGAGCACGGAATAAAATGGCTAAAGACAAGGTATTTATTGTGCACTGGTGATCATTTTTTTCAGCCCAAGAGATGTAAACCCCTACAAACTAACTATCCAACTATACAAGATTTTTCTTTTAAACTCTGCTGAGGTTTCTGTATTTTCACTTAGAGAGTCATGTATTACTCCTGGGGGAATTCTGCACATCTGCAGATGCACAGAATTAATCTGTCCCACATAATTCCCACCTCGCCCCTGCATAAAAAGCGTTCTGCTGAGTACTGCAGTTCCACCTTTTGCCCACCATAGGCCACTGTTGCTCCAGAACAGCCAGCTGCACAGCACTTCAGGGGCAGAATATATTTTCTGTGGGGGAAAAAAACCTGTAGGGGAATTCTGCAGCACTAGAATGCTTGCCGATCGATTTACTGTGTCTTCATCAGACCTGTAAATCAAGAGTGCCGATCTACTGGTAAGTATAGACACGCTCTGAGACTTCCTCAGCAGCTAGCTCACACAATCTCTGTCTCTGTTACACTCATCCCCCACACACATTCTGTCTCTCCCTCTCCCCCTACCCCATCTCTGCAGGGTGGGAGGGGGAGACAAGGCTCAGGACAGAGCAGGAGAGCTTTCAGTGAGTGCCTTAAAGAGAGAGCGCACTGCGTCTTTCAGAAACTTCCCCAGCACGCACACAGTCTCTGTCTCACACTCACTTCCCAAGACATACTTATATTATTATTGTTGTTACTCCTTGGTACTTTATAAGAAGGCATTACTGGGTAAGACCAAAGGTCCATCTAGCCCAATATCCTGTCTTCTAGCCAATGCCAGTGGCCCCAGAGGGAATGAACAGAACACATAATCATCAAGTGATCCATCCCGTCGCTCATTCCCAGGTTCTGGCAAACAGAGGCTAGGGACACCATCCCCGCCCATCCTGGCTAATAGCCATTGATGGACCTATCCTCCGTCAATATACCTTGTTCTTTTTTGAATCCTGTTATACTCCTGGCCTTCACAACATTCTCTGGCAAGGAGTTCCACAGGTTAACTATGCGTTGTGTGAAAAAATACTTCCTTTTGTTTGTTTTAAACCTGCTGCCTATTAATTTTATTTGGTGGCCCCTAGTTCGTGTGTTATGAGGAGCACTTCCTGCAATGCACATATATCCTCTGTAATTTTATTCTTTCAAAGTGTGTTATTTTAGTTTTTTGACTGGTCCATGCATTTCATAATTTTTATTTCTCTCTTACACTTAAATTTAAATTCTTTGAGTAGTGATCTCTAAAATGCCTAGCCTGTCCTGCCTGGAGTAATTATCCCTATTGGTAACTTTTAAAAAAATATATATTATATCTAGGTTTTTTGTTTCTACTGGTGGGGCATATTCTCGTATTACCTCGGTGCACATAACAAAATTAATCCTGCCCATGGATGGAAAAAATAACATTGTTCAGGAGCTAGTGGTGTGACGGCGTTGAGCCTAGGGGTAGCGGGGCTGCAGGAAAACATGGGGATCAGGGGTTTGGGGAAAGGGGCGGTTGTGCCTGACTGAATGGGAGAGGCTTGGGATCAGGGTTTGCATGGGGAATGCTTCCTAACTCCCTAACAATCCTCCTCCCCACCAAACCTTCTCCCACCCACACCCAAAACCCTCCAGGTTCACTCCCAGGCTCTTTCCCTCTCCCTCAGTTCCTCCATTACCCCTGACTCCCCTAAGTGTTTGCACTGCTTCTGACAAGTGCAGGAAATATAGTTTTGTACTGTAATTTAAATGAATTACTCAAAGTTCAATATTAATATGCCTATTTGTCAAAAAAAGTTAGAAATTTTTTTTTGGTCTGTATTGTTACAGACATACTTGCTGACAGATATTTTGAAATAAATTACCACAATAATTGAAACTGGTATGATTGTATTGTGTTATTTTGACAAAATATGCAGAATTTAATTTTTTGGTGCAGAATTCCCCCAGGAGTAATGTTTGTCAGCCACTTGCTGGCCAATTAAATTTCCCAAAAACTTGACAAGCTAAGATACAAGTTAAACAAACTTAAGTCCAATCACAAGGCACTATCACTAACAAATGGCTTCTGTTTGACAAATCAAAGGATTTTGATATAGTTTTGTAGTGTGATTCTTTTCTGGTCTTCAGTTGTGTAGGTCTCTGATTTCTCTTAAATGTTTTGATTCTTGGTAGGCTACTCATTTACTAAATTTTCAATCTACTTGCCCAGATTTGAGCTCAGTTGTGACTCTTGCTCCACATTTTAATTCCAGAAGGTGGAGCTGTTAGTCTACTGAATTAAACACATTAATATTATGTTGGTCTGAAATTGATCTGTGCACTGAGAGGGGGAACAAATGTGGTCTAACCACATTTCTTTTCCTTTTATTTGAGATATCAGACACATAGGCAAAAAATAAAAAACGGAAGAGAAAGCTATTCCTTTTATCATGCAATTTTCCATTCTTTTATAAATTTAAATATTTAGAGTCAACTTCACCATTTTAAAATAAGGCTATACTAATAAAATGTGAGATACCTCAGTATTATCCATTGTTCTGTCAAGGCAGTGAGTGAGCTCCTCTGCTTAACAAGCGTCTTCATAAGGTGTGCAGTGAATCCTTTACATCTATCAATGCTACCTAGTCCAATTTCCTGAAGAGAGGCGGCAGAGCAAGCAAAGGTGACTAAAACTGTGTTCAATTACATCACACTGCCTTGGACTGTGAGATCTAACAAGATCACATGCAAAACAGCATCAGGCTTAGTCAGTGCTTGGATGAGGGAATACCTGGAAAGCCTCAGGTACTGCAGAAGGTGGTGCTGATTTAACAGGAACCATTCTTTCCCCTTTCAATACTAAACTAAAACCCACACAAGGTATAGGCACTTTGCTGTTGAAGGTGCTATCTTTTGCATGAGACACAGAATGGAGGCTCTGACCAAGTCTGATCATTATATATCCCAGAGCACTTTTCATGAAAGTAGAAATATCAATGCTATTGTACTGACCAAATTTCACACAGGATAATTTGGATTTTGTCCACCTAAAATTTTCCACAGTACAAGAAAGGCTAATGGGATTCCAGTATATGTACAATGCAATAAGCAATTTGGGATGAAAGATGCTGTATATACAATATAGATTATTAAATAACATCTCTAGTTATTTTTTAAGTTATATTCACAAAGCCAGAGATTCTCAATAGTTTTAAATCACTAAGTTGGAATGCTGTCCCCAAACCAGATTTTAAATAAACATAGATCTTCTATGACTGTGACTCAACTCAGAATCAGAAAATCCAAACTTCAAGTTCAAAGCGGTAAAATAAAATTCAGATAAAAACCATTCTCCATTTTTGCTTGCTGTTACTCCTTTACCTTGGCAGGTGCTAATAATGCTGTCTGAAGCCTAGAGTGGCGTGCAAGAGATCGATAGAAGTACTTTTGGCATCCATCCCAGACAGAAGAAATCTCTGTCAGCAACCTGAAAGAATATGAATGTCTGACTTTAAAGATACAGAACGTCAGGATCCTGGAAGGGTTAACAGCAGGCCTGGTATCACCAAGCTTAAAGAAGCTGGATTTATCTGTGCATTTATCCAACAATTTTTCTGCAACTTTATTAAATAAATAATCATATAAGTAAACAAAGTTTTTCAGTTCCTCCATGGCTGTTCTATGGGAAAAAAATACTAAAAAATTGAAGCTACTGAAGAATCTGAGTAGCAACTATAATTGAGACTTGAGGTGATCCAACTCATCCCTATGTCACATTCCAAAATCACTCCACAATTTAAAGAGACACTAAGTTGGAATTTTTTAAAATGACTAAGGCTATAGCTACACTACAGACAGTTGTGCTGTTACAGCCGTGCCGCTAAAAGCCACACAGTGTAGCGGCTGTTTGTTGGCAGGAGAGGCTCTCCTGCCGACAAAAAACATCCACCCCCCACCAGCACCAGCAGCTTTATCAGCAGCAGGAGAGTGCTCTTGCCAACAAAGCCCTGTTCACACCGGTGCGTTTTGTCAGTAAAATTTCTGATGTTCAGTGGGATGGGGGAGGGGTTTTAAACACCTCTAAAAGACAAAAGTTTTGCCGACGAAGTGTCAGTGTAGACCAGTGGTCCCCAACCTTTTTGTCTGGTGGGTGCCAGACGAAGGACCATGGCAGCGGTGGAGCATCCGTCGAAATGCCGCCAAATTTCTGCGGCATTTTGGCGGCGACGCCTCTTGATGACGTTGCTTGTCGGTGGCAAACGTCATCGTCGAGAGACGTTGCCGCTGAAATGCCGCAGAAATTCGGCGGCATTTCGGCAGATGCTTCACCACTGGCCAGGACGTGGGCACCGCGTTGGGGACCCCTTGTGTAGACATACCTGTAGTCTAGATTCCAGTACAGAACTCTTTGTCCTTATTTTGTTGTTGAGAAAGTAAAATTATAAACAAACCCTTACATTTGGGAGGGATATAAACCCTCATGCTTCAGGACATAAGATGTCTGACCGAGGGGTTTATGAAAAATGCTTCCCTATGGGCAGGTTAATCCATAACTCCCTGCTTTGGAGACCTTGCATCTTCCTCTCAAACATTTGTTGGAGACAGGAAACTAGCCTAGATGGACCACTGGCTTGATCTGGAAAAGGAATTCAGCCAAGAGTCATAGATCATTAGGGTTGGAAGGGACCTAATGATCATCTAAGTCCAACCTCCTGCTCAAAGCAGGACCAATCTCCAAGTGGCCCCCTCAAGGACTGAACTCACAACCCTGGGTTTAGCAGGCCAATGCTCAAACCAATTCCTATGGTTCTAAATTCCTAAACATTCGTTAAAAAAAGTTAAGTGTTTTTCTGCTTCCATTTTGATTGAAAAATATTTTCCCCTCAAGTGTTTTTAGTTATAGTAAAATAGTAGGTGGTACTACAATAGGAATAATATTTTCAGTGGTTTACTGACCATATAATTAAAGTAAAAGTAATTCATACATGTAAGAAAAAAAAAAACCAAACCTATAAATAATCCAGAAAGACTAGGCAGAACAAGTCATTCCAGATGCACTTCATTTTGTAAGTTATGTTGATGGTTAATATTACAATCCAAAAGTATAAAATGCTAAGTACGTACTTGGCATCCAATTCATGTGTGCAGTTGACTAGGGCTAGTGCACTGTGTAAATCCAAGGGGTGCAGGCAAAGCATATCCTGAGGGTCTTTTGAACGAGACCAAGCAAGGCCTTTTCGATATGACAAACCTAGAAAGGCATTTAAAAAAAAACAAACAAAAAAACCTCACTTATACCATGTCTTCATGCTCTGGTACTTTGTTATACAGTATGAGACCTAGTCAGTACCAATTTTGCTAACACACACAAAAGGTTTTTTTGTGAGGCTAACAGCCCTTTAGGCAACCATACGTTAGTAGCTAATTCAAGATCATGATGGAGAAACACACAGATAAGTACTAAATGAAGACGAGTAGACATTAACCTTAGGGGTGATTTGAAAATGGGAAGAGTAGTAAAACAAAGAAGAAGCAAACCAAAAAACATGCATCTGAAAGGCAAAAACTGAAGTGTCAAATAAAACCAGGGACAAAGACAATCAGTCTTAACCCAGTTCAAAACATCTGCTGAATAACAGGGTGAAGTATAATGTTGCTTTCACACAAGCCAACTTAAATAGTACTTTCAAAGCACTTATGAATTTAATTTTTATAATCACATAAGTATTATATCATAGCATCAAATAAATTCAAGTCACAACAGCAAGTCACATATACCAAGTTTTCAAACAAAACTGAGAATAACCACGGCAGCAAGCACGCAGCACTTTCCCCATCTTACGTGAGGAAACTAAAGCACAGAAAGGTTAAATTCCCATGGTGTTGCAGTGGTAGAGGCAGAAATAGAACCCATGTGTAATGGCCAGGCCAGTGCCCTACCTACCAGACACTACCACCTGCCTACAACATTACATCCATTGACCAGCAACCTTTTTGCAAAGTATCTATTTCATTAGAGTTATCACAGACCACTATCAAAAGCAGAAAGTCCATCTATGGGGACACATTCCACTTAGAGCCATTCATGTGTATGGCTATCTAAATAAAACTGATCCTGGTATTCTGGGAACTACTTACACAATAGGCCCTGAGAAATGCTCTCTCAAGTATTGCCAACACATAAAAATCATGAGTCAAGCCCCTCAGAAGTAATCATGAGATTTTAAAAATAATACATTTAATGATTTTCACTTGCCTTCTGGTCTGAGCCTTTAGGGCGCACTTTAGTGACTCAATAATATCACACTTTCAAGGTTCTCTCTGCAACTATCAGGCCTATGAACTTAACTTTTTTTAAATGAAAGTTGAGAATCTCACCTAACCACATGCCTCTAGAAGCTGAGGCTTTAAAAAGAGACACCACATAAGACTCATGATAAAAAATACACAAGAGTTAAAATACACACACACTGTGACTTGCAAACCTATGTTTCTGACTAGAGATTGGCAGAACAGGGACAAGGGAAAAGAAAATGTTGACAACAGCCATCCATTGTGGCCTATTACACAGTATTTAAAGTTTACCACCCATAGTCACAGGTAAGGTAAAAAACAGGTAAAGTGTCAGGGCATTAAACTGGGCAATCAGTCAGTCGATCTATAAAGTCACTTACTGTAAACACAGTTACTCAGCCAAGAGATGGGCAAGAAAGACTTGGGTAGGATATAAGGCTGGGAAAAAGCTGAGGTTTAAAAAAGCTTCAGGAAGCTGTTGAGAAGGCTGCTGGGATCTGAGGGACAGTAAAACAATGACCAAGCTAAGAGAGGCCACTGAGAAGTATTTGCTTGTGTGGAGGTTACACATTTTGGTAATTTCAGTGATCTAGGACAGCTTATGAAAAGGAGTCAATATGACAAGAATGGAAACAGTGCTGGACCAGTAGCTTTGGAGCTCTCCATTTATCTTTAAAACTTCCTGCACTGCCTTTCTAACATGCCTTAACATGTTCTTAAGGGACCACTTCCCCAGGCAAGCAGTTTAGCCTTCATGTCCATTCATTCCTTAGCTTCTCTACCAATACTAGCCACTGAAATGTAGGCCCTTTTTCACTAGGGATGAGACTGGAATCACCAACTCATTTCACATTAGCTTTGAATCAGTGAATGGGTACCGAGTCCCCTCACACTTCTAAAGTAGGACAGTGACCCCTAACTAAATATTCTGAATAAATGCTTTGAAATAGAGATCATATTGCATATAATGTAATGCAACACAATTGAATGGAAAGACTGTTCTAATAATCCTGACTGACACCAAAATATTGAAGCTTTGATACACAAATCCAAAACAGTTCAATACAAGTTTACATGCTCGTGAAATTATTATGCACGATGCCTCAATCTGGAGAATGAAACTGATATCACTGTGTGTGTGTTTATTAGCAAAAGTACTCTATCCTACATCTTCTGAATTTTTAACCCAACCACATTTAAAGTAAATCTCACCTGTTTTAGTAAGGCTTTTAAAGAGATCTGATAAGGCCCGTTGTTTCTGCATAAGAATATGTTTGACCTCTGACTTCTGCTTTTCCTTACTGGCAGCCTGATTAACTGTTAAGTTCCGCAGTTCAAGCACAGAGACAATGATATCACCGTATGGGAGGACAGTAGAAGGAGAGAGACTTGGAACCTCAACATGCATAAACTAATTATGGAAAGGATCTATATACATAGCTGATTAAGAAAATGCTCTTAGATTTTTTTGGTCACGCAGTCATGTGTTTCCAATACTCCCCTGTAAACTGCTCAAGACTCTCCACCAGGTCTAGAAATGAGTTCTTCTTCATAAGAGTTGCACACAACATCTTCATTCGCTTCGTGAGCTTGGGCAAACGACACTGAAGAGATTCTGTATCAAACATAACTCCACCATAGCATTTTTCTGATAGCACAGTCTGTGAAAATGGAAGAAATCAGCATCCATACCACATACAGCTCCACATGGATCATAGCTAAGGCTAAGATTATGTCACAGAGTCTGTGACTTCCATAACATTTTCCTCTTCAGCCCCAGGGTGGTGGGGCTGGAGCTGGCAGCAAGCGGGCGCCTGGAGCTCTAAGCCCTGCGGGTGATGGGGGCCCCTCAGCTCCCAGCCACCATAGGCGGGTGAGGACCCCAGAGCTCTGAGCCATTGTGGACGATGGGGAAACTTGAAGCTTTCAGCCACCGCAGGAGGCTGGAGACCCAGAGCTCCAAGCCGCTGGCTCCAGAACTCTCAGTTGTCGCAGGTGGCATGGGGGACCCTGATTCTGAGCCACTGGTCCTGGAGCTCTGAGCCACCATAGTGGGTGGGGGCCCTCGCAGCTCCCAGCCACTGTGGGTGCTGAGGGGATGCCGAAGCTGTGGGTGGGTGGGTGCTGGACTGCCCTTCCTTCCCCAGGGTTCCAGGAGCAATGGATTCTTCCAAAAAGTGTGGGGGGGGTCACTAGGCTCACCCCCTCCATAGCCCCACCCCTTTCCCTCCAAGGCCCCATCCAGGCTAGAGCTGAGCTGAGGAGTCTGGGCCCCTCCATGTGCCCTGGGTGAGGGGCCAAGAGCAGCCCCTGGCCCGTATTCCGCCCCCCTGTGTCCCCAGCCCAGGGCAGGTACAGGGTCCACACCTCCTCACAGCTGCCCACGCAGCTCTTAACCTGACCTGACTCTGGCTTGGGCGGGGTAAGGGCCTCAGGAGCCGAACAGCTGGGTCACGGTAAGAGCCGCCCAGGCAGCTGTGAGGAGCCGCAGACCCTCCACCTGCCCTGGAAGGGGGACCAGGACACAGGCTGCTCTTGGGCTCTCCCACCATGGGCAGGTGGAGCATGTGGCTCCTCACAACTATCCATGCTTCCTGGGCTTCTCTTACCTGGACTGGGCTCCAGATACCAGCCTGGATGGGGGGTAGGGCCTCGGGGGGGGGGGGGGGGGAGGCAGGCAGCCACACCCATCCACTTTCAAAACTGGGAGGGGCCATGGCCCCTTGCTGCCCACCCCCATCTGTGATTTTTACTAAAAATATCCATGACAAAATCTAACCTTATTCATAGCAACTTACTGTAAATCATTACTAAAGCTCCACATACAGCTGAAACCCAAAACATTTTATATCTAATCGGTATATAGTTCAAAAGTCTTGTGTAATTGAATTCAGTATTTTGATTAAGCCACATTTTGTCCACACCAACACTGGGGTAAGTTGCAATATAAATCTCTGTTTCTCAATCCACAAGCCAAGGATAACCCTACTTATTACCCCCACACTGAAAGACTGAGAGGTTTAATTGGTATCTGCAAACAGCTTTAAAGATATTCAGATGGAGGCTAAAAGTTAACTGCAAAGTAGCATAATTATAAACCACAGAGTGTCCGGAGTAATCCCCTGGGCTGGTTAACAGTTATTCCTCAGGGCTTTCTCAACTCGTTTATCGCTTGCTGTGGTTGTTTCATTCTCTCCAGGACAGAATTATCTCCATCATTAAAATCGTAAAACGAGCTAACAGTTGATAATCAGCAACAGTATATGCTTCTACTGCAAGGAATACAATAACGTAAAAGTGACCACGTTAGAATTGTATCAGATCCCCTCCCAGATTGCCATACTGAAGTAACAATGCAAGGACAGAGAGAAAAGAAAAAAAAAAAAAATCGCACACTTTCCCAGAGTGAAGAAATCGAACAGAACTGCCAGATGGAAATATCTGAGCCAATTTCATCTAAGCTAATATTCTCAGGAATTTCAGTTAGATTTTATTTATTAATTGTATGTATTTAATTATAAGATTATTAACCCTTAAAACACTAATAACTTCAATGGGAACATGTATCTTTTTCAGAATGTAAACAGGATAACTTCCCCTCTTGGCTGGATTACATGCTAATAGAATTTAGAGCTGAATTCAGGAGGGCTAAGAGTTATCAATGTATTTGAATCAGAAATCCTCCTCCTCACCTAATACCACAGTACTTTCAGACAGAAAGGCAAAATAAGCTGTCTTCCCTGTCACTGTTATTGTATTGACTAGGTAGGTAAAAGACTACCACAGCCAATGCCTGAGTACCTGGAGACAAATGTACACATCCACTGACAGATCTTAACTGTAAAAGCAGCAAAGAACCCTGTGGCACCTTATAGGCTAACAGACGTTTTGGAGCATGAGCTTTCGTGGGTGAATACCCACTTCGTCAGTGCATGTCGACATGCATCTGACGAAGTGAGTATTCACCCACGAAAGCTCATGCTCCAAAACGTCTGTTAGCCTATAAGGTACCACAGGGTTCTTTGCTGCTTTTACAGATCCAGACTAACACGACTACCCTCAGATCTTAACTGGAATACAGATTACTCTGCATGGCAAAGCTTACTGTGCAGTACTGACGCTAAGCATATTCATTGCATTCCCATCCCTCTTGACCCACATTTTATCACACAAATCACAACTGAGACATAAGACATACTTTAAAAAACTTTGACAACACTCAAAAGAAGAGGCTTTTGTCACTCACTTGGCTTTTGTCACTCACTTGGCTTTGTCATATAAAAACCAAATCAACATTCAAATCAGAATGCAAAACATATCCTGTTTGTAATTAGAATAAGAAGTTGCGCATACCTGGGCAGCGTCTGTTCTAGCAGACAAAGTTTTTCTTAGTATGCTGTTCAACCTTTTGAACTTTAGTCTCTTTGGCTCTCAGACTCTTCCTGCCTCTCCAAGCAGTCTAGCACTTCTTCTTTATCCTCTCACCAGGGGCAGGTTGACAGGGGCTCCTTCAGACAGATTCAAACTTCTTCTGAATTTAAAGAGGTGTCCTAATCACCAAAAAAAAAAACAACCCACAAGATTATAAACGTTCGTCTTCTTGAAGTTTTCTTATATTCTGCGAGCAGATATGGTTCTATGGCACAAATGAAACCCCAGTGATATAACAAGCTCAGTGCTGAGACAGAATCCAACCAGTAGGAGTTAGAAATACAGTATGTGCATACACAGTCTATCACACTGGATCCCAAAATGTTCCCTTCTTCCAAAATTTCCATGTTACCTGGTGTCTTCTCCACAGATTGTTTTATAGGCCCAGAAGCTGACATCATTCCACTAGAAATTTTCACAAATTCCTACAACAGAAGAGAAACTGCTAATGAAATATTCCTTAAAAATACAATGCTTTTAAATGCAAATACTGCAATCACAAAAAAAAGGATGCGTTAAGCTGCGCTGACAGCCCCAAATAGCAAGGCATTCATATCACTTCTGGCTAGTGTACACATTTGTGCTGGAAGTGCTGCACAGACAACATGGTTAGATCCATATGGGCCTCACTCTGCTTTAATCTCTCTGGTTAAGTGGAACTGACTAACCCAGACAAAAACTACAACCAACCCTCCCACTCAGCTAATTTTCACACAAGGTGAAATGTGAGGAAGGCTTCCATAGGAATTTCAGTAACCAGTAGAACTATTCAGTACAGTTCAAACAATGACACCTGCCTTCCACTGTTCCTTCGGACAATTCAGCACATAGTCTGAGGAAAGCTTCTATTCTTACCTTAAGTTCTTTTTTCTATAGGCTGACGAAGTTCAGTGATCCTGGCCTGTACACATTCTGAAAACTGCTTGTAATAATTATATAGGTTCCAAAGAATGCTGCACAGCACATCTGGAAGAGAACAGAGCTGTAACAACAAGCTTCTTTCAAAGATAGCATGTTTCTTCAATATCAACATCCATCTCTTTGGATTCATGAAACCCAGCAATACTGATAGAAATACTACTGAAAAGGCAGGGCAGCAGGCACTACAGTAAGTGAGCTGTATGTTGCACCTGCGGGCTCTTGTAATCAGTTTCCAGTGTCTGGAATCTATGGATAGTTTATTGCTCTAAAGAACAAGTTATAGCCCCATTTACAAATGATAAAAAAGTACTTACCCCTTTCCTTCTACTTGAGGCATTAGCAGGACATGACAGTGGAAAACCAACAGTGCTTGAAGTCGTGTATGATAATTCCCCCAAGGAGATCCTTCAATAAAAGTTTGCAGTGTGTGGACCAGCAACTGTTAAGCTCAGCTGCTCATTGGTTTCTGTGATTTCATCAGGGTGGGATTTTAAGGAAGAAAAAAAAAATTCCAATTGAACATTTTCATTTGGCTGCTATAATCCGT
The DNA here is from genome assembly GCF_007399415.2 of Gopherus evgoodei. Lineage (NCBI taxonomy): Eukaryota > Metazoa > Chordata > Testudines > Testudinidae > Gopherus > Gopherus evgoodei. The sequence continues at coordinate 79,152,951 of NC_044324.1, forward strand.
ATTGTGAGAGAATCCAAATCAGGATCTGGCTCCCTCAGGTTAGCTTCTGTTAGGGCTGTTGATTAATTGCAGTTAACTCACATGATTAACTCAAAAAAGGGAATCACGATTAAAAAAAATTAATCGCAATTAATTGCAGTTTTAATTGCACTTTTAAACAATAGTATACCAGTTGAAATGTATTAAATATTTTGGATGTTCTTCTACATTTTCATATATATTGTATTCTGTGTTGCAATTGAAACCAAAGTGTATATTATTTTATTATAAATATTTGCACTGTAAAAATAAATAGTATTTTTCAATTAACCTCACATAAGTACTGTAGTATAATCTCTGTCATGAAAGAGCAATTTACAAATGTAGATTTTGTTATATAGCTGCACTCAAAAACGAAACAATGTAAAACTTTAGAGCCTACAAGTCCACTCAGTCCTATTTCTTGTTCAGCCAATCGCTAAGACAAACAAGTTTGTTTATATTTATGGGAGATATGCTGCCCTCTTATTTACAATGTCACCAGAAAGTGAGAACAGGCAGTTGCATGACATTTTTGTAGCCGATATTACAAGGTATTCATGTGCCACATATTCTAACCATTTGTATGCCCCTTCGTGCTTCGGCCACCATTCCAGAGGACATGCTTCCATACTGATGACACTCTTTAAAAGAATATGCATTAATTACATTTGTGACTGAACTCCTTGAGAGACAATTGTATGTCCCCTGCTGTTTTACCCGCATTCTGCGTATATTTCATGCTATAGCAGTCAAGGATGATGACCCAGCACATGTTCATTTTAAGAGCACTTTCACTGCAGATTTGACAAAACAAAGAAGGTACCAATATGAGATTTCTAAAGATAGCTACAGCACTCGATCCAAGGTTTAAGAATCTGAAGCGCCTTTCAAAATCTGAGAGGGACAATGCTTGTGGAGCATGCTTTCAAAAGTCTTAAAAGAGCAGCAATCCAATGCAGAAACTACAAAACCCGAAACACCAAAAAAGAAAATCAACCTTCTGTTGGAGGCATCTAACTCAGATGATGAAAATGAACATGCATCGGTCTGTACTGCTTTGGATTGTTATTGAGCAGAACCCATCATCAGCATGGACACATGCCCCATGGAATGATGGTTGAAGCATGAAGGGACATATGAATCTTTAGTACATCTGGCACATAAATACATTGTGGCACCGACTACAACAGTGCCATGTGAATGCATGTCCTCACTTTCAGGTGACATCGTAAATAAGAAGCGGGCAGCATTATTTTCTGTAAATGTAAACAAACTTGTTTGTCTGAGCGATTGGCTGAACAAGAAGTAGGACTGAGTGGACTTGCAGGCTCTAAAATTTTACATTATTTTATTTCTGAATGCAGTTTTGGTTTTTTTTAACATAATTCTACATTTATAACTTCAACTTTGATTATAAAGAGATTGCACTATAGTATTTGTACTGGTGAAATTAAAAATACTATTTCTTTTGGTTTTTTTACAGTGCAAATATTTGTAATAAAAATAAACAAAGTGAGCACTGTACACTTTATATTTTATGTTATATAATTGAAATTAATATATTTCAAAATGTAGAAAACAGCCAACAATATTTAAATAAATAGTACTCTATTATTGTTTAACAATGCAATTAATCGTGATTAATCTTTTAAATTGCTTGACAGCCCTGGTTTTTGTATGAACCCAGGGAGAGAGATTCGCTGTCCTGAAAACACTTGCATTCTAATTTGAAACAAGCCACAACAATAGAAGGGAAAGAGGAAGATAAGTGGTAATAAGATCATATGATTGCAGAGGCCAGGTACATGCACAACTTGATGGTTCCAAATCATTTTTTATTTTCAATCTCTATGAATAAAATAATTCTCAACCATTCCAGACTACCTCACAATCTAGAGATCATCAGTTGTTCAGTTCCTTGTGGGCATCATAGCAGAGGCTGGTCTCAGACAAATTTGAAAGTGCTAAGGATGGTGGCTTAATGGAACCAGTATCAGGAGAGTATGCGAGGTGGTGGTAGGGAGAAGCAAAACCACTTTTCTGATTAAAAAAAATCAAGGGCTTGTTTTGAACAGTCCTAGAATCAATATAGCTGAGCTTGAACGGTAAATTCGGCATGAAAATATCCCTCTTTAAGGAGGGGAGTCCTTCCCTGCTGCAGAGGAAGTTACTTTTGCTTTTGCAGCTCTAGAAAATTGCATGCTGAGCATGTGCAGCTGTTTTACACTAAGCCTGTAAAGTAGACATCTGAGGACAGTTGCTGTGCATGCTATGTGACAAAATAACTGTAAAGTGTGCAGAGCTAACAGGCACTTTGTATGGTGTGCAGAAGAGAACACAGGTTATGAGCTCAACGTGCCTTCTGTGGCTGCAGAGAAAGACTCCCTCCTGCAGACCCCCCAGCTTAAAAATACCACTTAGTGTGATACATAATTGCTGAAGTTCTATTTCTAACTGGTCATTTATCACAGGCATTTTAGAGCAGCAGAACTGGGAAGGTGCCTGTACTAGAGAGAGTACACATTCCTATGAGATGTGTACTTAAGTGGCAGAAATAAATATGCAATACACATTGATTTTGAATAATAGTACGTGAACATGTACATTATTATAGCACATTCACTAAAGGGGCAGGAATTAAGGTTGTGTAGTATTTTCCAAGTGCCTAACTGTGCACCCTTAATTGATGGAGCTGTATTATACATTCTTAGTAGGATAATAGTTACCTCCTGTGCTCCTCTCAGTTTGCTCTTGCATGTACTTTTCAATCATCTGATGGATTGAGAACCAGTGCTTTGTGGATTTTTCTGTGTGCCGCTTCATAGTATTGTCCAGACTAACCGACCAGCAGCTGGAAACAGGGGGGGAGAGAAACCAAGGTAATTATTTATATACTGAAGACTCTAAAGTAGGGTGAACATTTGTTATTCCTTATTTCTGTCAAAATTAGGATTATTTTCAAGCAGAAAACTGAGTGTGTAAGAAAGATTACATAACAGGCAAAACTAACCACTTAAGTTCACAACTTTGTCACTACCACTTGAAGAAGAACCACCAATGCCACCACTAGCATCAGGGCTTAGGTATTTTGCCAGTCAGGTCTGAAAATATTTTTTGACCGCCCTGTCCCCCAGAATGGCTGAGCAAACAAACACCAAACAACCCCCAACCGACAGCAATGTGGCACTCAAGGCAACAACCCTGACTAGCGTGGTGGCAGACAATAGGAAAACATGATCCACATTCAGGGTGACGTGCTTCTGAAGATTCTGCATTAAAACTAATAACTTAAGATATGGAGACAACGGAGCATGACACTCAAGAAAGAAATGACGAACAGTAGGGAACTGACAATTCTTACTTTAACTCCAGTCTACGCCACCGGATGATCAACTGAGTGACCAAATCAAGATGTCTCCGCAAAGACAAAGCTCGACTTGCATTCTCCTCCCAGTCCTGAACGAGAGAAATTCCTCTTTATGGAAGACAAGAACTCGCACAAGAGAAAGAGGCATTAAGCATGACAGAACATTCCCCCTCCATTACCACACAGGCTCGTGTCCCATGTATTTGTGACCAGCACTGGATTTCACAAAAGGCTCTATGTTGGTTTTATTATAGTACCAACCCTTAGGTCACTGTATATCTTGCCACAGCCAATGATTTTACCTGCAGGTGAGCTATTAACTTGAGAAATTAAAATGGTTTCCTTTCCCCTCTTACCTGTGACTTTGCAAGCAGAATCTCTAAGCCGTTCAGGAACTTTGAGAGAGGACTGGAGAGTGGGAAGCTATGGATTCTGTCCATCACCACCAATAGCTGCAACAAGAAGTACGTAAGTGACAGATGGAGTTTCCAACTCAGAGTAGCTGGTCAACCCACATGCAACACTTGAGTTTGAGCTAATCTACATTCAAACAACATCAGTGCTCCCCTTTGGAAAAGAGAAAACCTTTTCATTTTAAAATGGCCTCTCCATTTTAGGATTTAGACCAGTGAAAGCCAATATTACACAACACATAAAAGCATCACACATTGGCCAAATATAAGAACTTCAGCCAACATTAATGCTTATGGCACTTTGCATCACTCTTCAGTGAACAGAATGGACTAGCTTCAGAGGGAGTCGCATCAAATCCTACCAGAGTGAAGCATTAGAGAAAGGAGAAGACCCTCACTGTTGAACAGAAGTTACTCTGGAAAACCTGGAGCCTTAAATGAACTTATAATGAAAAACATTGTCTTACAAGTCATTAGAATGAACTCTGAGACTTTGGGATCTATAAAACACAGCATATTACTTTTACATTTGAATTGAAGATAGCACATGTGTTTACATGAGCAAACTTATCAATGTTATGCAACTGGATCATGTTGCTGACAGGTAGCTAAGAAGCTACAAAATTATCCTAATTTACAAGGATATCACTATAGTCTTACTATAAAAAATTAATTATTTCATAATAACTAGATAGTTAGATTCTGATGTGTATATACAAACACACACACTAGGGTGCATTACACAGACACCCCCACCCACACCCATTTATCTTAAAAGTTTACTGTAATGCTCTCACCTGCATGAGTGCAGGGTGTTCAGGCCATTCTTGCAGTAACCTGTTTACTTCTTTAGTAAAGTTATCTAGTACAGGCTGGCATTGTCGAACTTGGTGAATATTAGGGTGCTGGTAAAAGTCATATGGGCCATCTTGTTGTATGATGAGATCTGAAGTCACTTCCTCAAAAAGTGTATTGTGGAGAAGTGTGCCAACTAAAAGTTGGCTGCCAAGAAGATAATCATTCATTTCAGCACCTAAGAAACCGAAAAGGAAGGACTCATACATTCTGTGATCACTTTTTCATTCACCAGAAACCTACATGTTTCTTTGTATGCCTAGAGCATTATCCAAAACCTTAAGACATTGCATATTTTTCAAGTATGAGAATATTTAAAGTATGAAGCAATGAAGTGTGAATGCAGAAGGAAAAGGCTTAAAAATTCAGGTCAGTTTTACCAGATCTCTCAACAGCACTAAGTTAGCCTGATCTACAGCATAAAATGGTTTGTGGTTGAATGGACAGAGTGGCAGGTAAGTAAGCAGTTCTACTTTGAGAAGTGATTAAGATCATATCCTGGAGAGCCATTATTATTGTTATAATTATTGCTATATCAAACATGTTCAATTTACAAGTAAAGACCATGTTATCCCCCCCTCCCCTTTATTTCTAGCCTCGCAAACTTGGTTTAGGAAAGGAAAAATCAAGCTAGGTTTTTTCCTTCCTTCCTCTGGTAATTAAAGGCTTTCCAATCCCAATTAAACCCACAGGGAAATCTGTGAAACCCCATTGTCTTTAACAGGGCTGCACAGATGCAAGAGACTGGAATGTCAACAGTTCAGCTGATGAATCACAGAAGGAATAGGATCCAGCTCACTCTTTCTGGTTGGCTCCACGTTGCTGAAATGTGGAATGAAAAAAGGTTGTACAAGTCTGACAAAGAATTCAGAAGATATGATTCTGAATACACACAGGGAACAGGTCTATTAGAAGGTGCCATTTTTAAGTGATCACTTTTCAGGGCAGAGCCATAGTTAGTATCTTAGACAATGCCAGAAACACATTGGTCTACAACAAAGTATATTTAATCTGAACAACTGCAGGTAAAGCTTAAGCATTAACAACAACCTTAAGAATTAAAATGGTATGCCTTACCTATCAAGGGATAGAAGTGTGCCACTAGCGAAGCACCAGTCTGATAGCTGGAAAGAAATGCACTGAAATAATGTTTAGCTTGATGTGGGGGCAGGCTCTGTTGATACCACAGGGACCGTGCAAATTTTAGGCACAACTGCTGATGAATCATCATCACTGTTTGCATTGAATTCTGGGATAAGAGAGTTATTTCAGTGGCTACTAAATCCTCTGAGTCATCTTCATTTTCCACTTTTTCCTCTAGACTTGCCTGAGCTGTGATATCTTCAAAGTCCTGTAAGTCATATTAAAATAATAGTTAAATTTACTATTTGTATTGTACTAGTGACCAAAGGCCCCCTGTGCTCGGCACAGGTAGCAATGTTTACTGTCCAATCTGAAAAAAGAGACAGGTGACCATAACAATAGGCTTGTCTTCACAGGGGCAGCAGGTCTAGTCAAGACCCGCTAAATTGATGGAAGAGCGCTCTCCGGTTGACCCCAGTACTCCTGCTCCCCAAGAAGAGTAAGGGAAGTCGACTGGAGAGCGTCTCCCGTTGACACAGCACAGTGAAGACACCGGGGGAAGTCGACCTAAACTATGTCAACGCCAGTGTGAAGACAAGTCCAATGAGAGAGAGAAGGGGAAGAGAGAAACAGTGAGAACATAGTTACACAGGTTAGCTACATGCATAATCTGGTGGCTTCAAACAACCTCTTTTAAGAGGGGAAATAGGACGCAGAAGTATTCTCTTTGGCAGACTTTTCAGGTTCAGCAGGTTTTACCAGATCACCATCAAGTTCTAGCATCTTACTATTGCATAATAAGTGTGCTTACTACATTTAGGAACTGCCTATAAAGTTTATTCATCTGAACAACATTGGCTAAGTCTACACTATGTCAGCATAATTTATGTCGCTCAGAATTAAGTGTTATGTGAATAAACCAGACCCCAGAGCAACATAAGTTACATTGACATAAGCTTCTCCAGCCAACAGAGCTTCGCTGTTCATGGAGGTGGTTTTATTATGTTGACAGGAGAGCTCTTCACCAGCACAGAGCATCTTCACCAGACGCACTGCAGCAGCGCAGCTGAATCAGCCACTGCAGCGCTGAATGTGTAGACATGGCCTTTAAATTCAAAGACGACTGTCCACAAACTAAAAAGAACAAAATATTTTAACAGGACACACACAGTGCACCATTATCTCAAAATCCTTCCCACTTTCTCCTCCTGGAGAAGAGAGAAACTGATTCATTTCTCCCTATGAAAGAAGTTTTTTAAAACTGTACAAAGCATCTTTCTATAAACTATTATCTTCTACCTTCTCATAGAGAGGGAATCTCCTCCTAAATTCTCTCTCTTCCTCCTCTTCCTCACTGCGCCCCGTTCCATGGCTCTTACTCCTGTATCTGTACAGACGGCTTTCTTGCTCCTCCTGCTCCTGGGTGCAGCGCTCCTGTTCATCCCATTCATTTATAATTGCCTGAGAAACCAGAAAACTGTGAGAATTCTTCAGAAATTATAATACACATGCACAAACCCCACTTGCCTCAGCACTGAGGCAATGCCTTTGTTTTTCACAGTATGCAATATTATTACGTGTGTCCAGGGCTGGCTCCAGGAACCAGCAAAGGAAGCAGGTGCCTGGGGCGGCCAATAGAAAGAGGCGGCACGACCCAGTCTGCAGCGGCAATTCGTCAGCTGCAACTCAATCGCTCCGCTTCAGTCTTCAGCGGCAATTCAGCGGTGGGTCCTTCACTCACTCTCTTCCTCTTCGGCAGCACTTCGGCAGCAGCTCAATTGGGTTTTTCTTTTTTTTTTTTTTGCTTCACTACTTGGGGTGGCAAAAAAGCTGGAGCCAGCCCTGCATGTCCAAACTATGCTGAGTGAACACTGCAGTAACATTTCACTTGTAAATTCCTGGAACACCACACCTATGATAACTGTATGAAAAAGATCATGCAAACATGGGCCAAATCCTATAGTTAGCACCCTACCAAATTCACAGCATGAAAAACATGTCACGGGCCATAAAAAAAAAAAATCAAACTTCCCCATAAAATCTAGCTATTGGAGGGGAAGGGCAGGGCTGGGGGCGCCCCAGCCGGGGGTTCCTACCCTGCCCCAGACTCAGCTGCTAGTCATGGCTGGGCTGGGCAGGGATAGGACTTACTTTTCGCCTGCTCCGCCACTCTTGGTGGGGAGATCAGAGCCACCTCCCGAAGCAGTGCAGAAGTGAGTGTGTACCACCCTCACTTCTGCTCTGAAGCAGCCCCAGCTTCCTGCAGCTGGAGGTGGTATCTGGAGGTGGGTCTGATCTCCCCAGGAGAGCAGCTGGCAGGAGAAAAGCAAGTTGTGTTCCTCCCCATCCCGGCCGGGAGTCGGGCTTGTGCTTTCGCTCCACGGCTCCTATCGGGGCTCAAGGACCCAGGCTCTGTGCTTAAACTCCAGCAACTCCTGCCAGGGCGCCCAACCTGCAACTTCTGCCAGGGCTTGGGGTGTCCATTTTTCCAGGCGGTCCTCAAATTGGCCAGGGCCCATGTGTTAATCCTCCGCTGGTCAGGACTAGCAGCTAGGAGCCTCCAGCTAGAGCGCTCCCAGCAGCACGGGGGAGATCGGACCCACCTCCATGAGCCTCCTCTGGCTGCAGGAAGCTCTGCGGCTCTGAAGGCAGCACAGCAGTGAGGGTGGCAATCCCACGACCCTCCTACAACAGTTTTGCAAGCCCCCCACTCCAATCTCGTTTGGGGTCAGGACTCCCACAATTACAACACAGTGAAATTTCAAATGCCAACATCTGAAAATGTGAAATTGACTTATTTTCAAATCCTGTGGCTATGAAATTGACCAGAATGGACCATGAATTTGGTAGCACCCTACCTATAGTACTGAATCCCTTTTCAGAGGAAGCCCCCCCACACACACACACTGAAATGAAAGGTAGTTTTTCATGGAGTAAGTATGGTAGGATTGGTTTTATGTCTGAATATATCTGAACCATAGTGAATTAAACATAATTACTATTTTTAATTCTCTGAAAAAATTGCTACTGTTGCTTTTGACAGTATGGAATGTTGTGTTACTCTGGTTCAGCAGGAGAGACTCATATCTAGGCATCACTGTTGAAAGCAAAGCTACACTGTACCTCTGGCATTTGGCTTTTAGAAATATTTATTCCATTTTCTCAGGAGACTTTACCTGACACAGATGCCTGAAAAGCTGCAGAGATTTCTGGTCCAGCTCTCCCTTTGACAATACATGGCATCGAAGATACAATAAGGCATTCACTAGCAGCTGTTCCTGAGTCGGGCATGAACTCTGAACCCTTTCATCAAACTCTCCTTCAGAGCATTTCAGAGATAACTTTTTAAGGCCATAGAGGATGTTCGTAGATTGCACTGAGCATAAAGTATCCGCATGTGCAAGGTAAGTGGGGAAGGTGGGGCCAACAGAAGGAAATGCCAACAAAGAAGTAACAAGGGTGTCAAGTTTGGCTGGACAGACAATACTATTGAGTGCTGTATAAACTTCAGAGGCCACTAGTCTCATGCCATGCTGCAGCTGTAAAATGGCAGCTTGCAGTGGGGTGACAGCATCAGGGTACAAAGCATATTCTTCTGCCAAATGTTTTCTAAATTGATGGTGAGATTGCTGCCAGGATGCTTCTTCGTTTAGCAGGTTCTGTACTGCCTGGAGTGACTTCGGCCTATTTCCACGAAGGAACTGTAGAAGGCGGGCTAAGAGATCCTGGACTGTGGAAATTTGTGCAATGCTGGTGACATATTGGTGAACCTCCTGGTATAAGCAGTCATATGGGGGGACTTGGGGTCTGAAGGCCTGTTTTCTGGAAAGATTGCCTATTTGTTCCTTCAGCTGTTGCATTCTTTGGGGTAGAAATCTATTAGGAAATAAAAATATTGACCATTTTAGAAGCATAGTATAAACATAATGTGGCAAATTGCCGGTACTGTTATGCTGGGTCTTGCGCTTTGTCTTCTTTTGGGAAGGTTCAGGGTGCCATTGCTTGACTCTGAATCGGTATTTTAAATTACCCCACTATTGTCCTTGAGGAGGGGAGTGGAGAGGGAGTGACCTGGGCCTGGCCTCTTCTCCAGGTCCCAACCCAGGGGCCCTGAGGTTTGTGGTGAACCACTTGAACTAGCAGTTCCGTCCCCTGGGCTACTTCCCTCTCCTGCCCTTCAGCTTGTGGGGGGCTTCCTGCCCTCCCTCTGCACAAGCCAGGTGCCCCTTACCTAGGGTCTTGGACTTCTTAGCCCACCACAGCACTCCTCCAAACTTTCCTCTGCTTCTCTTCAAACCGTTCTCTGCTCCAACTCCCACACTGTCTGACTGAAGCAGGGGTTTTTAATCACATGACTGACTGCTGGTGCTCTAATTGGCTTCAGGTGCTCTAGTTAATCTATTGCAAACCTTCTTCTCCTTGCAAGGAATAAGGCTCCTGCTAACACTCTCCTGCTGCCCTCTGGCCATGCTGTATCACAATAAGTATCCCATTAGAGTGTACAATAAGACTACAGTATATGTATCACCTATGCAATGCAGTATTTCCTAAGAGACAGCACTACTGAAAATGCCTTATGAAGCTCAGCTATTAAGAACTGGCTCTAATTCTCTGTAACTTCTAATAACGAATTGTCAAAGCAATTTGTGTTTCCTGAAATGAGATCAGGAACTTTCGTTAACAGAGGAAAATTGTGAACAATGACTGCATGCTGGAGTTTGATCCAATCTCTTGCGTACAGAAGGCTTCAAAACAGTACAAAAGAAGAGTTGCCTCTTGTCCATTAAAATTTCTTCCCCAGTTCCTCAGCTTAAGAGAAACAAATTCTAGGAGTATCAGAGTGCTTCACACCAGTATAAAGGTTCCTCACACTGGCATAGCTTATTCCTCTTCCCATATAGAGATATATGGCATCTTTATATTGGTATAACTACATCCACACTCGGGGGTTGTACTACTTAAATTATACCAGTGTAGTTAAATCAATACCCTAAGGGCTTGCCTAGACATAAGTTGTATGTCTACACTGCAGCTGGGAAGTGTAATTCCTAGTGTGGGTAGACAGACTTGTGCTAGCTTGCAGTGTGGATGTTGCAATATGGGTGGAAGCTTGGGCCAGCCATCGGAGCTTGGCCCCCGGGGGGGTGGATGGGCTCAGACACTTATTTTTAGCATGCTAGTTTGAACTGAGCTAGTGCAAGTCTGCTGGGAATCCTAACTCCCAGACACAGTGACCCACCATGAGTGATCATCAGCGTAAGTCAGGCATTTGTGCTCCGCTAAATAGTTTCTCTATGTGCCTTAACTATCCTGATATGCAAGTCTTTGTCCCAGAATCAACTATACCAGAGATCTCCAAACTGTGGGGCACGCCTCCCTAGGGGGGCACGGAGGAACGTTCGGGGGGTGGGAAGGAGCAATGGGCCTGGGCCAGCACCCAAGGGGGGCGGGGAGGGAGCACCATCCAGCCCCATCCTACCTGCAGCTCTGGTCCAGCCCCCCCCCAGCCATGGCCCCAGCCCCCGCCCCACACCGGATAGGGGCCAGCTGTCAGTCCCCACCACGGTCCAGCTGTGGCTCTGATCTTGCCCCTAGTCCCGCTCCCTGGCCGTGGCTTTGTTCCCAGCCTTGCTCCCGGCCCCAGAACCACCCCCAGCTACGGCCCCCGCCTCAAGCCCCTTACCCCTGTCCACATCCCATCCCTGGGAGCAACAGCCCCACTCCTGGCCCCAGCTCGGGGGAGGGGAAGGGGGAAGAGGAGGCACAGATGGGGTGAGAGGGGACGCGACCCTCGAAAGTTTGGGACCACTCAACTATACAAACAAAAAATTATTTCTAAAAAAGCAATGCAAACAACATTACAATGCAACGGGAGAAATCCAAACCATATAAGCAGGTGAGACTCCCAAAGAATATCGCTGGCCTCTCCCAATCATCAACAAAATAGTTAAGTTCTTCTCCCATTACCTGATATGAGGATGAGTGAAACTGATAATTGCTTCATCTTCAAGATCTTTTCCTGTATGTAACTGCGCTGACAGATTCAGGGTCTTCCATTTACACTGCAGGTGGTGTAACTAGTAAAGAACAAATTAAACAATTTTATGGTTTTCTTTTAGGTAGCACACAAAGGACACCTTCCAGGAGATTTAAGAAAACATGACTGAATTATCTAATAATGATGCTATAATATGGAGCTCATGCTTTTGCAGCATTCATCTGTGTATAATTAAAATTAATTTCAGCCACAAATGCTATGTATTCCAAAGTAGGAGTGAGCTTAAAAAAAAGGGATAGAAACGCCACACTTACCTCCTCCTTGGCATACTTGAGTTTGTATTCTCTTTTCACTGCAGGATCAAACCTAGTCTGTGGAAGCCAAACCTGGATCTGCACCAAACCCATATTCACCCAGAGGCTACCTCGCCGAGCTGTCTCTGATAGGTCCTGAATTCCTTCTCCTTCCCCAAAGAACTGTTGCAAGCAGGTCAGCAAGAGACAGAGGACTTCTTTTGGCAGTATCTCCTGACCAGCAACATCCTTAAGTACTTTGAGAATATACTGAAAAGCCACAGGGTCCTTGGAGGAGAGTTTATCACAGCACTGTGAATATTCCTCTTGTAGGTCTACTGGAACCAGATCCATCAGAGCCAAGAGCTGTCGACATAACATTACATCCTGCATTCTGGAATCTGTACACCTGAAGGAGTAAGAATAAAAAGATATTGGCATCTTGATGAGTACAAGGTTCTGTAATATTGCTGGTTTAGGTAAAAGATGTGTAGAGGAAGGACCTCAATAGTACCTAAATTCTGCCATGGAAGAAACAGACATGTTGGTCCACAAAACTGAGTTGATTTCTTGAAGCTGTTGTGCCCTCTCCATCCACTCTCCCAGTATCACATGGGATGACGACAGAACAGGAAGGCCACTCGCATCCCACTGGTTTCTCTTGCTGTTGCTAGTTAGAATTTCCAAGAGGCACTTTGAGAAAACTGCTCGGTTCAAAATACCTGGGCCCTAAATTAAAAGATTAAGAGATATGTAGTGTTAATAGCATTTCCTCACTTATTTTAAGTTACTCAAAGCTAAGCTTTATGAAAGGCTTTTAACCAAAACTACAAGATAATTGCTCACTTCAGCAAAACTATTAGAAAAAAATAAAATGGTGGAGCATCTCCAGATTTTCACACACACACACAGCAGATGTTCACGTACACCTCTACCAGCTAACAAATGTTGGGAGTGGAACAAGACAAGTCTATACTAGAGTTTTAAAACATAGAATACCAGGGTTGGAAGGGACCTCAAGAGGTCATCTAGTCCAACTCCCTGCTCAAAGCAGGACCAATCCCAGGCAGATTTTTACCCTAGATGCCTAAATGGCCCCCTCAAGGATTGAACTCACAACCTGGGATTAGCAGGCCAATGCTCAAACCACTAAGCTATCCCTCTCCCACCACAGCTACCCTTTTGAACAGATGGCCTGGCCACACTGACCCATGGCCCCCCTTGTGAAGACCTCGGAGGGTGCCAGAGCTGGCGCTGCATGCCAGGGGCAAGCTCCTTGGCAAGGCACAGATGAGAGTCCTGCACATCGTGCTACCAGCTGAATTCTGGGTAACAGGGCTTTAACACAGCTCCTTTTTGCCTGGGAATTACCCTGGTTTATTGTCTAGGTGCTCAAAGTCCAATGGTGCATCTCAGTTTGGGGATATAGGGCCTTTCCCCCAGCTGATAACACTTTAACATAGCCTGTTCTCTATTTTATAGCTCTTGCAGAGTTTTTGCTTGAAGCCCGTGACCAGGGTGAAAATCTCTTGATGAAAGGGGCAACTATTCACACACAACTATGTACATGAAGAACTATATATACTAACTACAATAACTACACAATATAGTACCAAAAAAAACCTATATACATGGTGCACACAAACCTAGCATGGAATAGATGTGAGCAAACACTCAAAAAAGAATACAACCTGTTGCTGAGTAGATCTATACAGCTCATTATGGAGCTGTTAGCTTGCAAAGAATATGAAAAATTAGATGACTCAAAGGTCATCCAATTCCAACACGCAGACCAAAGCCCAATCATCTCACAGTCCTAGTAAGGAGTGAGACCACGGGCCCCTAGTTGGGAAAAACTTTTACTTTATGTATCAAGAGGACTAAGATGAAATTTGAAAGCCTCCCCAGTTTCCTTAACTAAAGCTGCTCAATCACTATTCTTTTCATAATGCTGCAGGAAAAGGAAAAACCACATTATTTCACTAATCTTAGAGGACTTCAAGTACAGAACTGAAAAACAAGATGTTTATTTCTAAAATTTCTTAGCAAAACTATTTTAAAAATAGACACTTTATCGTAATCTAGCTATCCAATTATATCACAAAACACAAACCTTCATAAAACGGTACACAGGAGATTTAGGCATTTTCTTTTCCTCTGCACCAGGTAGCGGCTTCCAGGTTAACCAGTACTCTGGATCGGTGGTTACAGTACTGTGCCAGAAGAACTCTAATATGCTACTGACCAGTTCTGACCACAGAAGAGACATTTCTTCATGGGATACCTAAAAGTGGAGAGAACAAAAACTCAAGTCTCCTAAAATAATTTACTGGCAGCGCAAGAAAATTATTATGCTTGAAATGAGAAAAAACACTGAATAGAATGTGTGTGAGAAATACTTTTCTGATGGAGACATTATCACCTTTAGTCTTCTTTAGCATCACAGAGTATGGTTTAGATCGCCCTTGAAAAAAACTATACTCCTACACAATAGCTTCCCACCAGGTGTCTGTGCCCAGCAGCAGCTTCCATTCTCCCCTTCCCTGCATGGACGGACACACACATACACACACACACACACACACATTGTTGTGAGGTACAACTTCACAGGCCAAGTTTTTCAAATATAACCTCTGTTCTGTGACTGTGCAACTTTGCACAATGGTGCGCAGAGTTCCACAAGCCCAGAGAACAGATAAAGCCCTCTGACAATCTGGCCAAAAGTACTTGTTAAGAACTTGTTGGTGTATTGAAGCCCATGGGAGCTACATGCTCATGTCACTGTTAAATTCTAACCCGGCCAGAAGTGCTATAATCTATTTACCTACTATGTAGGCAATATGGCACACACAAAACTAGGCCACACAATGTTATTCCAGACTGCAGGATTTGGCAAAAAATGTTTTATATTATATATATACACATTAGTCATAGAAATGAAGACAAGAGTTTTAGACTGATCTATCTACAAAGCAAAACCATTACATATGGTCTTAATTTAAGTGGGCTACAATAAGTCAACTGGTTGACTGGTTTCCTTGAACGGTGTATCGTACCAATTAATGGGAACAGTATCATACAGATGTACAGATTTTAATGCTAGACCTGAGATTGCTTTATAGGTCTGCCATTATATTGCTTTTGTGCTCACAACTTTTATTTGGCCTACCATTTCTCCCAAGTAATAAAATGTGTTGGAACTATTACTGTTGTAAACCTGTGAACTAGACACAGAAAGCATACTAGCATGTTACAGATATTAACACTCATTCATGAAATTTTGAATACAAACTTCTGCAAGCCTAAATTAAACTAAAACTTGTTCTTACCTTATTGTGATGTAACAAGTGCCACAGTCCATACAGATGTTGAGAGGCAGCTGGCGTCAGTTTAAGGCAAAAAGCTACATACTGACTTAGCTCCGAACACATGTGCACCTGTTGATTGCTGTTCTCCCTGTAGCTGAAGAAAAAACTATCAGCAAAAAACTATGCTACATAGTATGCAACTTGAATGCACAACTGAATGAGAAAAAGTAACGTTTTGACTGTAGCAAAGAGGTGTGAAACAGGATATTCCTGGGATCAAAATCAATTATGTGACACTTTTTCAATGAGATCATAAACAAGTCATTTAGAGGCAATTTCACTCATCTAATTTTACTGTTCTTTTATAAAAACATGATCTTCACTGAAATCCTGACACTGTATTGAGTGCACCAGATTTTTTTAAAGCTCCATTAGGGAAGCTACACTATAAGCTCATTTTCTCGGCAATGCAATAATGCAGAGTTGCTTTCTTCCAAAAACTGGTAATTAGTCATAAAACACACCTACATTTAGCCACTTGAAACAATTAAAATATTGCTGTATACTCGTTCATAAGCTGAATTTTTTTTAGTAAAAAAGGGTAGCACCAGAGAAGAGAGTCAGCTTATGAACAGGCATAGAGAGGGAGAGGTGGGACAGCCCCTCCCCCCAACAGAGGGAGCAAGGAGAGGCAGCACAGCCAGCAGAGCCAGAAGGGAAGAGGCGGGGCCAGAGTCTCTCCGCATCTGGCCACCTGCTCTCCCCCAGCCTCTGAAGCAGCTGCAGCTCTGGGGCTGGTAGGCTGCAGCTGTGCCACTCGGCCTCGCCCCCAGAGCAGGCTGTGGTCGCCCAGCCCAGCCTGCTGGAACACGCTGTGGCTGCGCTGTCTGGTCTGCCGGAGCAGCTCCAGTCAGGCCAGTGACATCCATTCCTGGCCCTCCCCAGATAAGGTGGGAAGGGATGGGATGGGGAGAGTGTGGGGGTCCTGGGCTAGGGGTGAGGTCATGTGGAGGGTGGTCAGAGGGGTTACTTTCCTGACTCCCAGTTTCTCCCCCCCAAAAAATTTCCCCATCAGTTGCTGTCCCGGCCCATCAGGGTAAGCAGCTGGCACGCCGGGACACTTTGTTTACTTAGGATTACATCTGTGCCTGTGGACGCTTGAGATAAACAAACCATCTCACTCGACCAGCGGCTTATCCTGATGGCCCGGGAGCCAAAGTTTGCTGACCCCTGAATTATAGGCTCAGTTATGAACAGGTTATAAAATTTTCCATTTTTACTTATCCATCTTGTGGGGGGTCAGCTTATAAACGAACTGGCTTATGATCAAGTATATATGGTAATTTAATTCAAACGGCCAACTGTGTGTGTACATTTTACTTCTTTTTTTCCCTACATTCTGTTTGCACAAATTGCACTTGTAGATACGTCCCTTTTGATGCTGCTCATTGTGGTGTGCAGATCTCTTGCTTCTCAAGCTCTTATTCAACTTTTTGCAGGAGCTCAAGAATACGACCATGAAGGCTTGACAGAGGATTGAGAATTAAAGGACTAATAAACAGGTTTAGAAAAAAAATTACTCCCTAGTAAGACTCTGTATAAAACCATGGGCTTCCTTCTGGTGCTATCACAATCCATTCTACCGTTATAAAGCTATTTCTTTTTATAGTCTAAATATATTATAGCAGGTAGCTTGAATAGCAGAGTTATGCTATGCCTGCATTGCAACTGAGGGGGTGATTCCCTTGCTCGCAAACACATACTTTCGCCAGCTCTCATCAAGCTAGTGCAAAAATAAATAGCAGTGTAGCTGTAGTGGAGGCACAGCTGAACCGTGCCTAGTACTAACCTGCCTGAAACCAGTGGGTATGTACTTGGCACTGCTCAGCCATGCCTCTACTGCTGCTACCACAGCTATGCTGCTATTTATATTGGTGCTAGCTCAATGACAGTGAGCATGAATATGTGCACCGGAGCAGAGAATCACCCCCCAACCCTGCCCCAGCTGATAATGTAGCCGTAGCTTTAGTATAATCACTTCAATAAAAATCCCATATCTGCCCAAGAGCTGATGGGACGAAAGCTAGAAAATACTCAAGTTTAAACAATTTCTTAGACATTTCACTTTGTTTTATGTCCCAAGCAGGGCCGATGCTACCATTAAGGCAAACTAGGCAGTTACCTAGGGCTTCAAGATTTGGGGGCACCAAAAAGCGGTGCCCCCAATTTTATTTATTTATTTAAACAGTGGTTCCTCCCTGAGCACGCGGTTGCTGCTCCACTTTTCCCGCCTCCCAGCCTTGCTGCACCAATCAGCTGTTTGGTGCCACAAGCCTGGGAGGGGAGGAGAATTAGAGCGGGCACGGAGTGCTTGGGGAGGATGCGGAGCAGAGGTGAGCTGGAATGGGGAGGAGCTGCACATCTCCCCAAGGGGGCACAGGGGAGGAGCTGCCATGGGGGGGGCGGCTCAAGGCAGGGGGGGAGCTGCCACCGGGCAGGTAGGGAGGGGCGCAAGGTGGAAGTTTCGCCTAGGGTGCGAAACTTCCTTGCACCGGCTCTGGTCCCCAAGAAATGTGGTTTTGCATATAGATAAGAATGATGTATGTTCACTTGTAAGCAAAGATAAGTAGCACACTGATCCTCATAACCTTGTGCAACAGATTCTAAATTTAATTTAAAAAAAAAAACTTGCACTTCCCTCACCTTCTTAGACAAGCCTTAGTTACACAATCTGCTGTCAGTTTGTACTGCCAGAGAACTGCCAAATACTCCATTGCAGGCCACAGCTGAATCCTGCTACAGAGCTGGATTAATGAAGCAGAGTCCAACTGACTGGAGACAGTGTCTTCAGTATGAATGTCTTCTCGATGCCCAAGCTTAACTCCTCCCGCTTTCAGGTGTGAACACTGTAAATTCACAAACGTCCTTAATTCACCTGTAAAATGGGGAATAAAAAACACATGAATGCAGATAAACACATATTTATCAATTAACACTCCAAGCAGCAAATCTGAAAGGAACTGCTCATTTACACAGATACAAACAAGAAAGAAAAATTTCTGGATGAAATAAACATAAGATAGATGTTCTGAAACTGTGCTTCCGACTGTACTTGACTGTCACATATAAGGCAAATTATTTACCTGGATTAACATCTTCTAAACGATTAGCTCTGAGAACCAGACCTCTGGCTCGCAGCAGTGCTTTCTTTCCCATCCAGTGGCAGCAGTTTTCAGACAACAGATTTCGTCCTGCCATCTGGTTTCTCCAAAGGCAGATCTCATCTCCAGGATGTGAGTGCTTTGCAGAGTTCTTTCAACTGAGCAACAGACTCCACCACCAGTTTATCCTGCAAATGTAAAATAAATAAATAAATAAATAAAAACCCAAGAAAAGATATTTAAACAATCAATAGTTTTGTTTCAAAGTTTATAATGACATAATGAACATGATCAATGGCCCACTAACATTGTGCTCATGCTTTCTAAATCAGAGTACTTACACATGCAAATAGTGTGCAACTTTATGCACAACTTAACACCAATTCTTAATGCTTCATCTCCCTTATGTTTTCAATCCAACATTACAAAGATAGGTATGTTGAGGTAACTGGCCAATGGATTAGTATTTAAGATTCTGTTTGTGTAAATTGGAAAAGACAATACGTTATTAAAATGTTGTGAAAATTAACACGTTCATCTCGTCCTGATCATCAGGCATGTACTTGTGTTAACAATTGGTATGACAGTGTGTCTACAAGACATGCCTGTGAAACCATCTATCTGCATTGACATAAACTAGTTTATACTGTTAAGTCTTTCTACACCCTGCTTTGAAAACGTACTGTGGTGCTTTTCATATTAGCTCATTCCAACAATGCATAGCTGCTTATGGAAGTTTGGAAGGATGGACTCTCCTTCCTCAAGCAATTGAATACTAGTCAATCGAATGCAGAATATGCCATCATAATCTAACAACTGAAGAGGTATCATCACTTGTTCAGGGGTTAGTGCTGCCAACCTCTCTCTAAAGAAGCGAGGTGGGGAAAACACTGCAGAAAGGCTGATGGCAATTTTAAGTGGCAGCTCTCTAAATCAGAGTTTCTTAAATTGGGTTGTTCAGAAAGTGTCAAAGAAAGCTCAGTCAGGGGAAAGGAGGGCAGGGCGAGAAAGGCTCTCACCAGCAGCGAGAAGCAGAGCACCACAGCTGGGAGCTGGTGGAGTAGAGCGGGCTGGGGCTGGGCTGCTCCACTTCCTGCTGCTGCTGGTGAGTAGTGGGGGGGAGGAGGATCCCTTCCCTCCAAGCTCTCTCCCCAAGTGACACGGCCGGGGAGAGGGAAGTGAAGCAGGCTACTCCCAACCCCCCACTAATCCCCCAGGCCACTCAGGGCCTGTAGGGGCCCCCAAAAGTGGCCCCCACAGCTCCTGCCTCCTAGACCCAGGAGGGTAGGGGTTGGGAGGGAAGCCAGGGGGCTGCGTAGGGCACCCAAATGGTTAGGGATTGCCCTGCGCAGGGTCAGCTCCTGCAGCTCCAGTATCCTGGGGCTGGCTGGACTCAGCTTTCTGCTCCAAGTACTATAATCTGGTGCATGGATCCCAGTGCTGCTCAGGATTGGCCCAGTGCCTCTTCATCATTCTGACAAGGGGCCAGACAGCCCAAATTTGGGCAGTGGTGCTGCAACCCTATACGCCAAGTTGCAATGTCACTTTCACAAATTTGGCCCAGCTCCCCATCACAAGGGCTGGGCCAACTTGAGCAGTGCTGTGATCCTGGAAGTCACAACACCTGCAGTGGGGAGCCAAGCACAGCCAGCCCCAGGTGATAGGCGCAGCAGAAGCCACCAATCTGGTATGCAGAGACTATTTAATACTTATTTACTTCTTATTACATTACTGTGTATATTATGTATTGTGATTAAGAAACATTTGGTAAACCACATTTTTTTGTACTAAAGATAGTTACAGGGTCGCAACAGACCATCCAAGTTTACAAGGCCTGAACCAAAAAAGATTGAGAGCCACTGCAGGAATCCTGATCATTGAGTACTATCAGTGTGAAATAGTTTGGGTATATGACCCATTCAAGGGAAGTGAGGGTGAGGCAGAAGTTAGATTGAATGAAGGCAGCCAAGTAGGAACCAGGGGTAAATTTTAAAATTTTTTAAAAGTACTCAACTTTCAAATCCCACTTTCAAACAAGACCCAAATTTTACAAGTATTTAGGCATTATGTTGTAATGTGTAACTTATTTGAAAGCCTAAGTCCTCATTTTCAGAAGGAATTTAGATGCCTAATTCAGTTACATGCGGCACAGAGAAGCACAGCAGTGCCTAACTACCTTTAAAAATCTGGGCCCAAGGGCCAGATTGTAAACCTAAAGATATAGATAGATGACTACCGGGATTGAAATCAATGGGAGTTAGACACACTAGGTACTTCTGGAAATTCCACCAAGCACCTACTTGAATCTTTAGGTGCCTTCATGCCTAAATACCTTCTTGCCTTTCGAAAGCTAAGACCTACTGACTTTCAGTCAAGTTAGGCTCCTAAGTGCCTATATCGCTTCTGAAAAAGGGGATTTAGGTTTACTTTTAAGTTAATTCTATCAGCAGTTTATCCTTTTATAGAAGGGCTGGAGGTAAAACTGTCAACTAGGGCCGAACACTAAAATCTACCAACAATGGTTTGGTTTGAAAAGGCATGGTGCAGTTCACACTGGGGGTATACCTCCCTTGTTCTGTCTAGTCTGAAATTCACAAATATCCAGGACTACTTACAGCAGAAATATCTCCATACTCATGCAACACCCTAAGCTGTTGTTGAAGAACTGCTTCTCTGGAAAACCCATCAAATATGTTCTTACTAATTTAGACAGCTGATACATTTCAGAAAGAAATTCATATTAAAAAAAGTTAAAATTAGCATTAGTCATTCTTATGAATCCAGGGAAATCAGCGTGCCTGTTTATTGGCGTGGGAAATGAGTTTAATAGTACAAGACCCCTAAAGAGATTTACTGCGAGCCTTAAGGAATGTTTGTGATGTACTTCGACATCCTTGAAAGCAAGGTGCTATAGTTGTCCAAAACATTCTGTTACAAATGGAATAATGTACCTTGAAAGGAAGAGGTCTCCCAAGAGACTTCTGCAGCTTCTTTACACCAATAGAAATACCAGCAGGACTGGCCAAACAGCTCTGAATCTGCTGTGAAACAGACTGAATTTCCTTGGAACCCTTCAAGCAGAAAGGAAATAAGTTTTCAAAAAGTTCAAGAGGGTAAAGGCAAAAGAACATGCAACAAGAACTTCCATTTTTTGGTGGAGTATAGGAGAAAAAAGTGTGCTGGAGAAATTACATATAGGCACATCTTCACTGAGGATGGGCCAATGCTAAGAAACGTCAGAAGTTCTAAAATCACTCATTCAGCTAATACACTTGTGCTTGCAGTGGAGAGTGGAACAGAACAAACATCAATACCTGTTCTTACAGAGTAGATGAATCTTATCAGTTTTGGCTGGTGTATTTTAAAAGAACGCTAAAGTAACTGTTTAATATGGCCACATATGTAGCAAAGGGGCCCTGGGGGCGGGAAGAAGGGGGCACCCTTCCAATTAGTTGCATTATGCGTGCACTAAACAACTTACTTGTGCTGCTCATGTCCAGTCAGCATCTGAGGAATTCTGTTGATTAAATGCTTCACAACCCAGTGCCAGTGAAGCGATAGGAGTGCCAAGCCTGGAGAATCCACTGTCAGAGTGTCAGATGCTGCCCAAAACCGGTCACGCCACAGCAAGCAGTAGAAGATCTATAGGCAAATCAGGAAGGTTATAGCCTTCCCATCTCCAAAGCCTGGCATATTATAGTACATCTTGCATTGTAGTTGGGGCACTGATGTTCCTAACTCTGCTGCTCTCATAATTAGACAGTATTATGTTTTAAATCAAGAGATTTGTCCTCCACTGGTTTACCTACGTGTTCTAAAAATATTAGCAACTGTAGACTCTATTGTTAACTGATCCTCATCAGTGTATGAAACAGAGCACAAAGCAAGATGGACCTCCTTCAAGGATTTTACAATCTAAATTAGACATGGACAATACAATTCAGACAACACACCAAATGAAGAAGGTATAGCTTTAAAGCAACAAAGTTATTGCTGGAGATTACCTTTAAAAGGCTTTGTTGCACGAGGCTTTAAAACAGAATCTAGATGGAGGGGAAAACTATTTGGTACATTATAGGAGAAGGAATTCCAAGTATACAAAGTGGCATGGAAAAAGGAGAGGGCAAGAGAGAGTGAAAGACACAAAGGCTATGTTAAAAGGCTATGTTAAAGGGGAGTTTGGGGGTGTTAAGTAAGTAGAAATGAGAGCAGAGATGTAAGAAGAAATAGACTTGTTCAGGTATGAGAGGATGAGAAAACTGAACTTGATATAGAAAGTGAGAAGAAGCCAGTGAAGGGATTTGATGAGTGGCATGATCTATGTGGTGGGAAATTTTAACAAAAGCATTTTGAATTGTTTGAGGTGAAGGGAAGAGTTGATATAAAAAGAAGGAATGAAAGTATGTTGAAAATCTACATGTTATCTTAGAACAGTGGTGTTTAACCTGTGGTCTGCAGATCCCTAGGAGTCCGCAGACTATGCTTACGAATTCCAAAGGTGTCGGCACATCCATTTGAAAATTTTTAGGGATCCGCAAATGAAAAAAGGTTGAAAACCACTGTTTTAGAATAAAGAGTGGTGGATAATGGACACAACAGTTTACTATAAATTTGCAGATCAGCGTAACCCTTATACCTGACACCATACAAATGATCACATTCAACATTCTAACCACAACCCTGCCGTTTATTTCAGAGTCCATGGGACTAAAAACGGAGAAGCTCCTCCAGAATTCTGGATCCTAAATAACTGTAGTAAGAGCAATTTAAAAACTTGACTCACCTCATGCACACTGTCATCTGTTAAGGTCACTTGAGAAGATTTCACCCAGTGTAACATAAAGGCATCCCAAAGTTCAAAGAAAGCGGCAAGATTGGCCACAATAGCATGTGGAAGAGAGTCATAACTCCCTGGATCTTGATTTAAAGATTAGAACCAAAAAAAAAAAAAGGGGTAAAAGTTATAATATTCCATCTACACAAAGTAATACAGAAGAGTTAATCTCTGGCCACCATATCTCTCGATTACTGCCGTTGCTGCTTGAAAACTTCAGTTTTTACTTGTGTAGCTACATATTTCCTCAGTATCTGCAGCATTCCCTATTACTTCTAAGTAGGTAGGATGGGGAATAGTGCAAATATGGAGGCAACACAGGTCAGTCAACTAAAGGCAATTGTGAAGTGAAAATCATGTTGTGACCGACTTTCTTCTGAGGTGGAATTCAAACTGTAAACTGATAAAATTGCAGACTGAAACTAAGTTTTTCCTGATATAAAAAAAATCTACTAGCCACAGATCCCCTCTCTTTCCCTTTATTACATGCAGTTTAATTTCTTCTCTGCTCGGGAGTTAAATATGGCCAGTGAGATCATGTGCCACTAGCAGTGAAACAGTTTGTGTGTATGTTACACTGGGAAAGTTCAGAAAGAGGAATTCTTCATATTTAATCAATGATACCATGACAAGAAATAAATTGTCAATTGGGGAAGTGACAGCATCACAGATCAAAAAGGTGAGACCTAGCAGATTAGCTACACAGACCCTCCTCTCTTTTCATTTGTCATTCTACTTCTCATCTGGCCATCAAGTCATCTTATTGCAGTTTCTCAGTGATCCAGAAGGACAATGATCTTCAGACCACAGAACAAATGTAAGCTTTGATATTTAGTCAGTTTTTGCCCATGCATTCTCTGGAAAAGCACAAACAAAACTAAACCTGCTCAATGCAGTTGGCTCAGCAAAAATACAGAATACATGATTAAAAATCCAGCTGGCAGAGTAAATGCCAATCTTTACTAACCCAAGTTTACAAAATGATGCTGTATTTAATAAAATAATTTTAATATTAACTTAATAGCAACAATACTAGTGTCAAAAAGTTGCTATATGAGACACTGATTGGTGTTTGTCATCAAGTCTTTCCCACTTAAACTACAAATGCACATTGCTCCTGTTGCAAACCAAAAGGAAGTGGAAAGTCTGAAGAAGCTTTACTCCTCTCCAATTTCCACTAAACACCCTTTTTATAGCAGTTACCAATGAGGGCATGCAATGTCACTCTCTCTACACATATACATATTTGTTTAGGAGAGGGAAATTATCCACACATATTCTACTCTACTAGAGGGGCGAACCTACTCTACTAGAGTAATATTTTATCTTGCTATAGCTCTAGTCTGCATGTGTTACATAAATGTATACAACCTTCACACATACAATGGGCAGTATAAAATCATGCTTGGGGTAACTGACCTTTTGAAACAGAATCTTTTCTTATTCATTAAACATATTATGCAGTAAAAGAAACAATGAGATCATCAGTCCTACCTTTATGGAACTCTAGAGACATTCTTAAGGCACTAGTTCTCAACTTTTTGCTAGTAATCAAGTTCTTCTCAGTATAGCTCCTTTTTTCCCGATCAAGAAATAATATTGCCCTGAATTAAAAACAACATAAAGGTGTTAGGAGAAGTCGGACATGACCAGCTGAAAAGCCTCTATACCATATTAGGGAGGGTAGAGCATATTAGGAGATTTGATAGCTCAGTACTAACTATCTGAAGCGAGAATCAAAGGTCTGAACAGTGACATGTCAGATTGCAGTCCAGATTTAAGCTAAGGATGATAAATTGAAATTTCAATTTTTAGACTATCCTGGAACACAAAAAAAATTTTTTTTCTGTCTATTCACAAAGGAAAAGGTACTCCGCAATTATGCTGTAGAATCCATGCAACTATAGGTGATTATGTGGGAAGTTAGCATTTGCCAGGTGGCAAGAACCATCATTTTACTCTGAACTCAGTTTTACTTTATAACTTGCCCATTCACCCCTTTTTATTTAAATGAAGAGCAATAGGGCAAAGGGAGCCTAGTTCCTTCCTTCCCTACCAAAAGGTGTTTTGAGTCTGAAGTCAGTAGCATTACAGAACCACTTCTATGCTTTCTGCTCTTCTCCTGGTTCTATTTTTTGGGGGGGAGTGTTCCGGAACAACTGCTGCTAAACTACCACGTGCTCTTCCCCTATGCCATCAGCAGAGGGGCAGTCTCCAAGCCTGTCTGTAACCCAAGAGCAAAAGCAGGAACTGAAGATTTAGATTTTCAAATGTTATAGCCAAAAAACCCAAGCCTAGCATTTTAGACCTTATCTGTCAAAATTTAAGCAAATGCTCAGGAGCAACATTGGCAATAATCACAACAGCATTGGCTAGAATCACAATGTTAACTTCACAAGCCACCAGGCTTCCACTTTGTATTTTTCTTAACCCACCGGTTTGCTACAGACATCAGAAGGACAAAAAGCTGATCTGTGTGTTCCACTTCTGTGTCAAAGTTCATTGAATTTCTAATGATATTCAAAAACTGCATATTCCATCTTGGATCCAGTGGCATCACTTGTTCATCTGGTAAGGCAAGCAGTTACAGAGAAAGACAGTGTTTTACCAAATAAAAATAGTATTGCTTTTCTTTCTCCACCCCTCCAAGAAATAATTAGGGATTTCCATAAATGTAATGAGAGAAACCACTAGCAGAACTGGGGTATTACCAACTGCAATGGACAATTTCAGCATGCAAATAAGACTCCTGAGGTCAGCTATTTATTAATTTGGGGATGGGATAATGCTCCAGTGCAGCCATGTGAGAGGAAGAGAGGTACAGCGGGAAAGCCTCTTCCCACAGAGCACCCACGTGGAAGGCAGCAGTAATTTGACTGTAGGCCATGGAAACACAGTGATAAGCGTGAGATGGTCACCGGTTAGGGCACCAGGCGGGCACTTCAGATACAGTTCAGTTCCCTAATTCACCACAAACTTCTTGTGTGACCTTGGGCAAGTCACTTAATGTCTGTGCCCCAGTCCCCATCTACACACTAGGGATAACAGCAATTTCCAAAACTCCAGAAAGTTTCTGCCATCCCAACAGGCAAGCCTTACTAAGGCATAATACTCCTAAGGAGGTGCACTTCCCGGCCTCGTCCTGCACAGCTCTAGATTAAAGTCATTTCCTTATCATTCCTTTGAAATCTATCCATTCCTTTGTCCATGAATTCCTGTAAATGCCAAATGTTAACCTGAGGCACAAGGTGTGTGAGGGAATATCTTTTATTGGACCAACTTCTGTTGGTGAGAGAGACAAGCTTTCGAGCCACACAGAGCTCTTCTTCAGGTGTGGGAAAGGTACTCGGAGCGTCACAGCTAAACACAAGGTGAGCAGACTGTTTAGCATAGGTAAGTAGCACATATTCTAGAGGACCATTCAAGGTGGAGTGGCCTGTTACCCTAACATACTAATCATGTTTTTCAACATTACCTACTTCCAACCAAGAGAATGGTACAAGAGTAGCACTCTCCATGGTGCCACACGTGTACTGTATAACCACTTTCAAAATATTTCAGAAGGAACCACACTCCAATTTAAGGCTAATTCCAGTGAACTTCACAATATTTTGCATATCACCAATCCACCCAACTTGCAAGTTCCACTTTCAGAATCATAATGCATAACTATTTTTGTTAAGCAGTTAAGCTGTGACACATTCAGAACACAATCTTCCTGCAGTCTTCACTTCTTTAAAGAAAAACAGGAAGCACAAATGACTGGGGGGATGGGTGGGAAAAAGAGGAGGAGGAAGCAAAGGTACCTGTCATGTTTGGCTGTAGCAACTTGATCACATTACTGATTGCAGCAGAGTGAGGACTGGAGTAGAAACTATTCAGCGATGCAGCACCAGCTTCTAGTTGAGTGCGCACTGAATCTGTAGGTGAGAATACTAGTTAGGAGTGTTTAGCTTTGAAGGTACAAAGCATAGTCAGTCAACAAAAACACTCAAGATGTGCTAGCCAAAATCTCCTCTGCTCAGTGAAGGGTTGCCCTCTTTCTACACTAACTGCAGATAGCAGATCAGTCTTTCAGAAGGCCCGTAACAGCGTGCACTGCAGCAATCTGATCTCAATAAGCTTCAGACTGCCTAGTCTTGATTGTCAACAGATAAAGCAGTGTACGACACAACAATTGAGTATCAGAGGGTAGCCGTGTTAGTCTGGATCTGTAAAAGCAGCAAAGAATCCTGTGGCACCTTATAGACTAACAGACGTTTTAGAGCATGAGCTTTCGTGGGTGAATACCCACTTCCTCAGATGCATGTTGTTGTCCTCAGACAACAAATTGACACATGGGAATTTCCATTTACTTCTACAATTTTTAGGGTCTGGTTTTCAAAAGTCACTGCAAGTTATGTATCTAACTCCCATGGATTTATTTATTATCTATCACTGATGTTTTCTACAGAATCTAACTTTCAGTCAAATAATTTTCTAGACATTTGCAATATTCTCTGGTTACAATTTCAGATTATAAAAATTTTACTAAGATCTTAAAAAAGGTGAACGGTACAGAGTTTAAGCACAGAAGTTTCTGGTTATCAGGGAATAACATACAGATTATCAAGGGTGCAAAGTTTGGTTAAGATCGGGTGGCATAAGGAATACATAATCTGTAACATCCCGATTGGGGGTAAAAGGTTGATGGCCTAAACTACAGACATTGAGATATGAGGGTATGAAGTTCATAAAGTGGCTATGTTCGAGTGTGGAGTATAATAAGTGGATATGAGGAGGAGGATGGATTGACCCTCTAACACACACATGGTTGTCTGGAGAAAAATAATAGCATTGAGAGTGTGAATCCTATCCATTGCAATGTGATATTAATAAATACTGGGACTTTCAAAGAATCTTAAGGGAGTTAGATACCCAAATCCTATTAAGCATGTAATTCCCTTCAACTGGGATTTTTGAAGGACCCTAAGTCTTTATTTATGATGATCATTTAAATGCCAGCATTGTGAACTATTACACTGGTGATAGTCTTTCCAAGCACGCACAGTTATGCGGCTTTCCCCTGTGGTTGTATGTTCCATTCATGTGAAAGGATATCCCAAACAAATAAAGCTGCAAGGTTTAAATATCCACATACTCTAGAATAATTTGTTTAAATCTAGGAGGGGTTGGCCACATACTAGCATTTTCAGTCTCAGGTGGCTTCTGCAGGCAAGTGACACAGCTTGCTTGTTGCTAGAAACACTCTAAATTATCTGTTTCAATTAAGCAAATGTAACAAATTAATTTACAAAAAGTATTTCCAAGCCTAGGTAATTACACTGGTCTATCAAATATTTATTACTTTTTGGTCTGCAGTGCATGCCTCCTTCCCATCTAACACTCACTATTCTGAGTGGTTATACATCACACAATCTCAGGAAAACCCCAGTTTCGCAGAGTTTTTCCAGCTGTCCTGCTAATTTATTTAAAACTAGGCAATCTGTAAACATAATTGCATCATTGTAGAGTTTTTAATGCTGCTGTGAAGGAAAAACAATAGAGAGAATTAAATCAGTCTGTGATAAGTATAATAATTAAGAATAATACCTACCAAGCACTTGTGGTAGATTCTTGGTTAAATGATTAAGCCATCTAACTCTCAACAACCAATCCTGATTGGATGCCTTTTCTATGAACAATTCAACAGAAGTAGATAGGACTTCAATTTCATCTGTCCAATAGGCATCCATCTGAACAGTACTGAATCGGAGAGTCTCTGAATTAGTGGATTGCATAACTTTCTGCAAATCTTGCAGCGTAAGTGGTAGTGTTCTGAAATGAATGAAAATAATTAAGGATAAAATACGTGAAGACTAGAAAAAACCCTTTGTAGTTCCAAAATAAGTCAATTCTCAAAGTCAAATTACTGATAATTAATACATAAAGTATCACCAAATAAGCTGCACAATTTATGTGAACAGTCATTTTTGCCCCAAGTGGGGTAACTATTCGAAAATATCCCTATTTTCCAAATTCATGTAGCTTTTGTTTTTAGAAGAAGCTTATTTGGCTTTTTAAAATCCGCTTCCCTCATTTCTAACCGAGTTTAAGATGTCTACTACCAGCAACTCAGTATTAAAGGTTACTTTATACCACACACACGACAAAGCATGGAGCTTTGCAGGACAAATGACGACTGAGTCCCTGCACCAAAAAGAGTCCGCAGCGTAAGAATACAGGTAAGGATGGGGGGTGGGGATGAGGGCAGGAGGAGAAGGAAGAGAGGACACAAGAGAAAAACAACGTTCCTTTCTGATTTTCAGATTAATATTTAATTTCAGTATGAACTTCTATGCCCTGCTCTGCCACTGACTTGTCACATGACATTGTGCCTCAGTGCACCTAAAGATTTGCACAGGAAGGCACTGTCCCTTCCTCCGGGAGTTTACAAAACAAATGAACAATAACTGAGGTTTTGCTTCAACGTTGTGAAAGTTTGAAAAATTGGGCATGAAATTGACTAGAGGAGCTCTTTCATCTGCTCACCCACATGCAGGACTCAGATCTGGCAACTCCATTTGGATAAGGAACTCAAATTTGAAGCTACTGGACCAAAATCTCACAAGGAAATGTTCTCAAATATCAACAATCCTCGTTCTGCCAGTTCAAAAGGAGCATAAGAACCTTTGTGGTTATTCGGTTTCTGGATGAAACCACAGAGTACAGAGCAGTGCTAGTACATTCTAACCTAAAGTATCAGCCACACAGTTTTGAACTTCAAAGGGTTTGATCCAAAATGTGTTGGGCCAGTTCTTGATTGGATTTATTTGTGCATCTCCAATGTTAACATTTACTCTATTCTTTAGACCTGCAATGGTCTCCTCCATTCTGACACAGGACATTTCTACTCTTCATTCAAACCCTTTCTTATAGGCTCTTTTTCCACTATGCCCAGCAACTACCTTTCAGAGTAAGAATGTGGGCACTCACCTTCCTAGTGTCAGGATATTCAATGTATTTATTAGACTACTTAAACTGGAAAGTAGATCACTCGGTCAGGGCAGAAAAAAACTGTGTACACTATTGGATCTTAATTAAATTAATTTGTAGGAAAACTGGGGCAGGGCTGGGGAAGAGAATGAAAAGACTTAAAATCTAGGATGACTTGCCTTGCTCATTTCTATATAAAATGTATAATTCTGAATATCTGAATCCAGATAAATCAGAACAAAAACAAAACAAAACAGATATTGAGGGTTCAGAGTAAATGTAAAAAGTTAGCCACACATCCCTGACAGAAGAGCATTGTTGTGACAAAACCATTTACTGATAGTGGGAACAGTAACAGAGTGTCAAACCTGTATTATTTGTTGCTCATTCTTTAACCAAAAAGTGTCTCTTGCCCACCTGCTGTTTTTCAGGCTCAGTCTGTTCAGACATATGCTAAGACCTGTCCGTCACTCTGGACTGTAGAAAGAAGTGAGTCTTCAGCTAGAAGCAGACTTGTAGGTAGAGAGTCTGGCCACAATCCCATTGCTAGCAGGGAGTCACCCCAAGTTTCATGGGAAGTCAGCGCTGAAACATGCTTCATTACCAACTCCAGCACAAGCTAAAACAGAAGACAGAGCAATTCAGATTATGTATTCAAACATGCATCAGACTACTACTACTTAGGCAGGGTTTTAACTAAGAATATACATATCTTACTTTGTTATAGATTTCATACCAAAAGATCCCAAAGCACTTCAACCAACTGAGACATATGACGCTCAGCTGCTCTTAACAGCACATAATAGTGAACAGTAAGATAGGAAGCAAATACCCATATTCAGGTAGAACATCAGGCTGACAGAACAATTTCTCCACGCTGTAATTTGGCCAGAGCTACTACTACTAACTTTTGCTTGAGAAGACACAGAATGTACATAATAAATTAACAGGCCTCATCTTAAGAGACAATGGTTCACACTGCAGAACTGGAGTAAGGAGGTTAGAACAAGCTGGATTTCCCTGCTGGGGAATTACCTAGCACACAGGTTCAGATTAAATGCCCATACCTACTGCATGCTCACATGACCTCTACTGCAACCCCAGTTTTAAGGGGAATGCCAGTGGGTAGGAAGATTG
The DNA here is from genome assembly GCF_007399415.2 of Gopherus evgoodei. Lineage (NCBI taxonomy): Eukaryota > Metazoa > Chordata > Testudines > Testudinidae > Gopherus > Gopherus evgoodei. Next base: position 79,184,396 of record NC_044324.1, read on the forward strand.
TGTCACGGAAGGCAGAGGTAGCTGAAGTGCACTGTACACTTCAGCCATTGTGTGGCATAGAAAGGCCTCTTGGGAAACCACTGCAGTATGGGTTAAATCAGTCTTCCCGGGGTACTCCAGATTACACTGGGCCAAAGAACCCCTTAGCACCCACAGAATCCAGGAAGTGTGAAAGCAGTTTAAAACTACCTTTTCTCTGCTCTCCATCAGGCTGCGACTCTTGACAGGAACAGCTCAAAATTGGGGCCTGAAACTCCCAAGAGCACAATGGTCTCCAACAGCATGCGAGGGCCCTTCACAGGACAGAGCACTGCTTTCAGAATCACCAACCTCCTCCTGGCAGCATTCCTTTCTAGGCATTTCGATATTGTTGTCCATTTGTGAAAAAACACAATACAGTTTAAGGAGAATGAAATATTTACCTTTGGTTCATCTGGGACTGCTGTGAGCGGACATATACTTCCCAGCAAGCTCTGTAAAAAACTCTTCGCTAAACCAAGGCCTCGACGCAACTGTTGTACAATTAGCGTAGCAGCATGAATCAAAGATGACAATGACAACACAGAACCTGAAAGGCACTGAATATTAATATCAGCCAGCCATTTTTGTAGAACATTCCAGATGCTTTAATTTGCCAACACCTTCCCTTCTGACCATGCTCACCTGCTAGGGGCACACACTATCATTATACAGTGCCTTGCAGCAGAGCACCCAATATTAATTAATTATGCCTTGCATCACCCCCAGGCAAGGAAGCAAATATCCCCATTTTACAAGTGGAGAAAATGAGATCAAGTTAAAGTTAAAGAGAGCATCACTAACTTAAAAATCATTTTTTCCTGTAAATGATTACAGAAAGACCTAAAATTACAGTATCTGAAAAAGTAGAGAAATGTCTATTTTTTCCTAGCTATTCAGTAGCACTCTGTACAGTCAGTCAGTCTCCCTGCCTCGGCTATATGGTCACACTCAAGTTTCCCATGGGTCTATCATGCAGCCACATGGGAAAAGATTCTTTAGAATGTTATTGTAAAAAAACACACCCTGCTTTAAATACCAGGCCTAAACTTAAAATCAAGACAATTTTTTTTAAAAGTTAAGATGGTTGTGTCATTTTAAGTGACTCGGCAAGGGTCAAACATCAAGTGGCAGAGCTGGGAATAGAAACCAACTTTCCAGATTCCCAGTTCTTCTCTTTCAGATGATCTCTTTCCACAGAGCTACCCAGTGAGAGGAATTTTTCCATGCTAACTGAATTAATCCCAGCCTGGACAGAATGTAAATATAACTCATTCTTTATTAAATTATACTTATAGTTCTTATAAAAGACTTCACTGACAAAGAGATAGATGTGTTGCAGACATGACATACTGCTCATGCAGAAGAAATTTTAAAGGAGTACAAAGGACCAACACACCACTTTAGCCTTTACCATCAGGCTTGAGTGATACAAGAGCCTTGTGCAAGTCTTTTCTACTGTATTGACTTTCAACCAGAATAAGTTTATTGTCATTCACAATCTACCTTCCCTCCCAGCTAACCCTCCATCCCAATCGGTAGACTCTTGCACAATTCATATTAATGTAAAGAGAAATCATAAGTGTGTGTTGAGTTCTCTTGAGCTTTATAATTCACACCTAGTCCTTGAAGAGTAGAAATGAAAGAAAAAACCTAATTATACTAAAAGCATCTGCCTCTCTACTTTAACTGGACATAATGCACATTAGAGGGACCAAAATACTCCAGTCTTAACATTCAGTGCCAAATCTAGAGCCGCACAAGATATATAATGCCCAGATAGGGAGTATTTACCAAACTGTTAAGAGGGCTTGTCTCACCTGCTATAGTTTCTTTAGTTTCTGAATGTACAGCCATGAGTGCATCACATACACTATCTCCCAGTAAGCCCAGTCCATGCAGCAACACTTTCATGTCCAGATTGTCCAATAAATTCCCATCACTTTCCCCAGGAATGTAAATCTCAATCCCACGGTTCCTCATGGCTCTGGATATTTCCCCATGAAAAGGATCCATTGAAAGGAAAAGCCTATTAAATATGCATAACAGATTAATAAAATAATTAAGATCTCACTTTAGAACCACTAAGTTTGCTCTGCAGAGAATGCCACAGCAAATACAATAACCAATTAAATCATGCTAATAAAAGGTTAAATACTGAGGAAAGAGAGGATACCTCCCTTCCAGAGTTCTCAGAGATACGTGATCCCTATCTGTATTCCACAGTGGGTATGCATGCATTCCACGTGCCTGAAACTGGAAGATTCTTGCTAGTAGTATCCATTGGTCAGTACCCGTGCGCTCTCTATTTCTACTATGAAGTCAAAGAGTCATAGACTTTAATGCCAGAAAGGATCATCAAGATCATCTAGTCTGACCTCCTGCACATTGCAGGCCACAGAACCTCACCCATCCTTACAGCACGCCTGTAATAGACCCATAACCTTTGTCTGTTTTACTGAAGTCTTCAAATCATTATTTAAGACTGAGGTATAAGAAGAAGTGCGCAGACCACCTATCTTTCAAGTTTCTTCTCTACTATGCTCCAAAGCATAGGGGAAGAAGGGCTGGTAGTAGAATATAGACAGGGATGTCTCATCTCGAGAAACTCTGGTTATGGAAAGTAGGTAACCTCTCTTTCTTCTTCGAGTGCTGGTCCCTATGGGTATTTCATTGTGGAGGACTGTCAAAACAGGACTCATGAAGGAGGAGGGTAAAGGATGCATCAGTTGAGCAGGCATGCACAAGGGCATAGTGAAGGTATGAATGGAACTCCACGTGGCTGCTTGGCATATGTAAACAAGAGGTACTCCCCAAAGTGAAGCTGACGGAGTGGGAGCACACATGATGTGGCAGAGGAATCTCAGACAACTAATAACAGAGAAAGACACAACCCAAAATCCACTTAGTCTTTGCGATGAGCTTGCTCTCTCAGGCATTCTGCCAAGGCAACCAAGAATCTGAGCGAATTCCTAAAGGTTTTTTTTCTCTTTGAAGATGGAATGGACTCTCTGTTCCTCCTTAGTAGTGTGAGGCTTAGGAAAATACATAAGGTTATGTACTGATTTACATGCAGGTTGGAGACTACTTTGGGGACAAATTTAGGGTGGAGTCATGAAGAAACCGTATCTTTATGGAATACAATGTAATGTTTCCTCATGACTCCACCCTAGTTCCACATACTAGGGTGGGGTGAGGTAATATCTTTTATTGAACCAGCTGCCTTCAAGCTCTGTGTGGTTTGAAATTCTCTCTCTCACCAACAGAAGCTGGTCCAAAAAAAAGATATTACCTCACCCACTTTGGTGCCCAAGTGGACTTTTCTACAATTACGCAGATTTCTAATGCTGTTAGGATTGTAAGCAAGGATGAAGTCAATGACATTACCTCCTGATGAGATTTCCCTGCCAGGAAGAAGGGGAAGCAGTGAGGTGGAGAGGAAAACCCCCAAAGGGGAAAAACAGACTCCCGACCCTAACTATACTAAAAATCTAATAAGATATGCTTTTGAACTATTTACAAGTAAAGTTGAAAGAAGAGTTTTGAGGACACTGGAGTGTTCCATCTCACACCATGCAGCGGTAAGAAGGAATTGGAGAAGTGGCCAGTCTGTACTGTACCTTATAGCTTTGGTTCAGAATATGAGGAGACACAGTACTTAGGTATGGACCAAACAGACATTACTAACAAGAATCTTCTGGTCTCAGGCGTATGTATACCCACACTGGGCCAGCACTCAATGAACTTACTTGAGCAGATTCCCATTGAACTCAGTGTGAGTTCAGTTTATGTAAGTTCACCTTAGCATTAGGACACAAATTTATGTTAACTTCCCTTTAAAGTTATTTGGATCAATTATATAAAGCACCCTCTGCCTCTATTCTGCCTTTCTATTTTGACAAAAAGAGGTGTTACACCCATTCAGCAAAGACCCCAAAACACAGGCAAATCCTCCTGTGGTCATATGTAATTTAGATTTACTAAAATAATTCAAGTTTTATCCTTTTAAAATGACTAAAGGTTTCCCACCCCCACCCTCTAACCAGACTTTTTTGCTGCAGAAGGCTATTTAGATGTGAAGAGATTTTGGAGGACAGTAGAAAACCATTCAATTGTAACAATGCTGGGGGTGCTTTGTGCCTTTAGAGTATTTAAATTGCCACCACCAGAGTAATTTGTTTCTCAATCAAATCCCAACAAACCTATAAAGTAAAGAAATGGAGCACCTGAAATTCGGATGAGGGGCAATAGTAGGGGTAGTGCCATCTATCACACCTCTCTCACTCATGGTAAGGACTCCCCCAGGTTCGAGTAGCGCATTTAAGCGGTCCAGCACTGATGGACTACATTCAAAAGAAAGTTTACATGAGTTTCAAGTCATCTTTCATCATCAATCCCACCATTAATCAAAATACAATAAATTCAAAAATGAAGATCTGAAGTGATAAATCAAAGCAGTTGGAAAAGGACACAGTATCTAGTTACTAAAAGTTATCAGATAAAAATTTTCTAAAGCTGAAAAAGTTAATGAAAGACTGAAGGCCCAAGTGAACAAGGGAGGTAGACAGAGGCTTATTAATTGAAGAAATTAAATTACTGGATGCTCTTACTTGCAGAAGTTGACATTGTCCATTAAAAGCCAGTCCCCAGACTGCAGCCTGAATCAACATTCCATCAACCCATTCAAAAGTGCCATGACTGTTATCATCCACAGACTGAACAAGCTGCAGCCTGAAATGTCGAAATTCTTCCATCAGTCTCGAAAACTCTGAAACAGAACACATCTTGTAATCACTGCTTCTATTACTGGCCGAGACAGCCTTCATTTCCAGTGGAGTGACAAGCTAGTAAGTTTACTGAGTAAACTAAACGAGTCACTGCTGGAGTTCACATTTCCTCCACATTAGAGGACTATGCAATTTAGGTCCTTATGCAACGGGATCCATATGCCCAAGATCTATATGGATACAGGGTCTTGCTAGGGTAGATACAATTGCAAGATTTGGAACTTAGAGTCTACTACATCTAACACAGGAGTCGGGGTTGATAGATACTAATGGTGCATTTTTACTAAATGCTGAAAAAGGCAGTTGACAGGATTTAATCAGAAATGCATCACCCTCCTGAAATTGATGAAAATGTGTTCACTTTATATTCTAGACATTAACTTTAAGACCAAACAACCCAAGTTCCCCTCTTCAGAGGGGCAAGACAAGGATGCCAACTATATCCATAACTACTTCCTTCTTTAGCTGGAAATTCACCCATTGGAATTGGAAAAGACAGTGGTAAAAATCTGTGGAGAGGAATATGCAATAAAATAATCTTATATGCAACAATATTCTACTATTAAAATCAAAATGCTGATATCAATACATCTGTTATCAAATATCTCTCAAGTTGGCCTTGTAATTGGTTATAAAGTTGAACTGGGATGATTTACTATTCTCAATTTAATCCAGCAGTTCCCTTTCCTTCCATTTGTTTGTTACATGCATATATTTTGCATTCCATGAACTCTGCACAGGCACAGGAGTCCACCCACATCAAACTCACTGAAGTTCTGGGGTTCTCGATTATAAACTCTTCCAGGCATGAGGGTCTCTCATTACATATTTGTAAAATATCCAGTACAAGACAACCCTGATTTTGGCTGCTGCGCAGTACCGTAGTACATTTGTATAATAAAATAAATTTGATGAAACCACCAATAAAGAACCATTCAAAAAGATGAACCGAGTGTTCCAAATGCAGAGTTTCATAGTAGCTTCAGAAATAATCAATGAAAAACCAGGAATCATTCTCAATATTTCATTAGCTCTATACCTCACCACAGAGGCATCTGTACCTGGAATATTTAATTTTCAGTGCTTTGATTTCAAATAAGCTCTGTACATACCTGCTTTTGAGTAAGAGTTTATTTTGCTGTTTAGTCGCTGGATAAGTGCAAGTATTCCCTCTAGTTTGTTCACCAGTTCAGTTGTGACATTTCTACTTCCTTCACCCAGAGATTTGGGTTTAAAGTTAAGGATGAAACTGCTCCAAGCACGCAACACAACTTCAGCATCATCTGGACAGATTTCAGTCAGAAGCAGACTGTCCCTTATTAGTGTCCTCACAGCACTCTCCACTTTCTCTAGTAGGCACTGCCATGGCCGAATGACATCAACCTGCAACATTAAGCAGTTACGATATCCAGGCAGCCATAGTACATAGATTCTATTCAGTGCTTTAACTCTAATGCCACAACTACTATATATAGTTGGATAAACTACCTCCAACCCCCAACATTTACCTGTTCAAATCCACCTAAGAGTTCAGTTGTATCCATAGCACTGTTCATTGCCATAACCTTTAATCGATGACCTGTCAGATGGGCCAGAAGTTCAATAAGGCTGGTCTTCCCAACAGCTGCAGGACCCACCAATATGATCATCCAGCCCATATGCACACATTTCATTATGGACTCAAGGGACTGCAGGGAATGATGTAAAAGAGACAGACGTCTGCATGGGGGAGGAATATAGCTGCCACGAGCGAGAACTGAGTAGCCGATCTAAAAAGAATGAATAAAAACATGCAAGTATGTTGATGGGGAGGGATGGAGGCAAGGGAAGAGAAAATGGGAGCTCAAGTTTAGGGTGATAAAAAAAAATCATCTGTTTTTAATTTCTCTTACCTGAACATTATAAGGAGTGATGAGAAACTGTCTGGATCCCCTATATGGATTAGAATTCTGACCAAAAATGTCCTTGAATATGGAAATGACCTAAAATAGCCAAAAGAAAGGGTAAAAAGATGAATCAGCCTAGATTTCTACAGTGTGGGAATTATGTTTTATTTCCATAGAAATTTTCACTGTGAGCTACCCCAAAGCACTTTACCAACCTATTCACGGATTATCTAAAGGGATCATTTCCAACAATGAAATGCTGTAACTGTTTAGCAGCACACAACAATTCCACAAGTCCTTCAGACTTAGCAAATCATGGCTTCCTATCACAGAACATGGAACACAATTTTATACTACCAGTACCTCTTTTCTTTAACTGAGTACAGGCAAAAAAGCCAGTCAGTAAAGCTTCTGATATAGCATATAGAAAGAGACAATGCAGATCAAGGAAAGGGGAAAGAATGAAACACAAGGGAAAAATAACTAAGCAGCCATTTGGCACAAAAGTTTAGTCTTATGATTTGATACATTTTCAGTCTAGGTTGTTCGGTTATTTTTGTTTAAACTGTAATGAGGAAAATGAAAGGAGTATTAGGTGATACATGAGAGCAGGAGGCGTCTGAGTGGTGTAAAGCTAACCAAAATAAATTGAGTTTTAGGGGAGACTTAAAGTAAGAAAGTGAGTTTGCTTGGCATACCAAACAAGGGAGACTGTTTCAAGCCTGGGGAGTGGCATGAAGAAAGGCATTGTCAAGTGGGAGAAGACATAGGGTTCAATAAAGCCAAAGAAGCTGGCAGAATATAGTACAGAAGGGTGGTGGTAGGTGGTGACAAAATGTAAATACAGGTGACACTGTACAACACATTCACATTACAGATAATGGGCTTGAAGGATGCAGAAACGAAACAGAAAGCCAGTGGGGGAAAAAACAACCACCTTACAACATTAACAATGCAGATCACACTACTCACCCTCCCTCCTACAGCTGTCAACCAACTGATACTCAATTCCTGGATCCTTCCACACACCATTACTAATTCTCTTCCCCAGCTCACAACCCTCGGTCCCCATCCACTCATGAAGTTCAGGTCATTCCATAAAAACATTTAAGGTATTTTTTGCTGAAATATTGATATTTAATAGATGACCTGAGAAATGTTTTATATTGTTTTGCCCTTGTAAAAGTATTTTGCTGCTGTCAGTAGCAGAGAATTAAGGGTGGCAATGCCATACCACTCTTACTTCTGTGCTGTTGCTGGCAGTAGCGCTGCCTTCAGAGCTGGGTGTCCATATATGTACTTGTATGGTTGGAGTGAGAGGTATAAACAACGACAGACACAAAGGAGGGTGTGTGAGATACGTTTGAGAACCATTGTCTTACATGAATAGCTTTAGAAACAAATGTATTTCAAAAGGAAATTAGGAAAAGGTACACGACGGATGTCTAAAGATTTTCTTTTGTGTGCAACAGTAATTTCTACATGAAAACTGTCAAATATCATTGTATTTACATAGGCATTACTGGGAACATGTTGTAACAATCAAGGGACAGGGAGCGAGGATGTACAGCTCACCTTCTCTTTGTCTTCTCTGGTTCTCATTCTTTCACCATAGACCAAAAATACATGTTGGCCTGGATCATAGCATCCTGGTGACTGGTCAACAAGTATCAGCTGACACCAGCGGAAAAGATCACGCAGGTTAAATTCCCATGGTCCTCCTTTCTGTCCCCACTTCTTTAGAGCCATAACCTCTTGATCAATCTGGAGAAAGCAGCAGTTCAAAATCTTTTTACTTCACTCACATATGCAGTCATCTTAAAAATATTTTTAAAAGCCAAGTGGACCTGTGCCATTAGGCTCTGCTCCCCTGACGTAGAGAACATTGCCAATAGGAGTTAAGAGCCCTGCTCACTTCACTGTTGCTGTCAGGAGCCATCTGGTGTCTCTTGCCCCCAGATTCAAACCACACAAAATGAAGGTGGCCTCATCTCCTAATGCCCTAAAATCTTAGTCATTGCATGAACTCACATTTCTTTTGCAATCTGCCAATATCCTTTCAGTGAGATTCCACCACATAATAATTCTATAAGGCATATAATTAGGCATAGAAGGATTAAATTTGAATAGGTAATGTCAGTAAACATTGATTTAACTGTACACACACAAACTGACAAAAAAGTATTTCCATCAATAATACAAAATGTACAGCTAGGCAAAGAAGGAAAAATGCTGCTTGAGAACTTACGAGTTTGATTTAAGGATATTTACTCTGTATATTTTGATATGTGATATTGACAATTTGTGTTTTAATGGTTATAAAGGTTTAACTTTCTGAATCACAACATTTACTGACATTTACTAATTATTGTGTAACCAATCAACCTCCCAATAAATTCTTTCAACTGTGAAAAACTGATAAAAATAAACATGGTTAAAATGTGTAATTCTGTGCAACTGAACATTTAAATTGATAAAAATGGAAAAAGTGCTTAAAATAAACATCAATATTGTCTGTTGAAATTATAAAAAAAATTGAATTCAGCGAAGCCCACATATAATATGTATTCTTTTATCGCTTCATACATTTCTTGGCTTTAAAGGTCAGCTATTTTATCTTCCCACCACACACACACACAGAGTTACAAAAGAAAAGCCATTTCAGATAAAATTCTTTCAGTGGTCTTTATCACAATGCCAAGTTTAGTAGAACTGATAGCTTGAAGAGTAGATGTGCTCCTTCCCCCCAGTCTCCTCAGATATGGCCAAACCAGGATAACTATCTATCTGTTTTAGAAGCAACTCTATAAGCATGCCAAAAATGATCTTTGTCTGTAGATCAGTCCAACCACAATGACTCACTAGAGGGGATTTTTCTGCAATAAAAGTCTTTGAAATTAGACTTATTTGAATTAAACTTTTAAAATGTACTGTGGATTTAGAAAAAGTAAGTTTGAAAAGGTTTAGGACACAGGCCTTAAGCCCTAAGCAGAGCACTTCTATGTTTTGAGGCACCATAAATTAGAAGCTATTGATTGCCTGTTAAAGTATACTAAATTTTGGTTCTCTCTGTATCTATTGCTAGAAAGAATTTATCCATTATGATCTTCTCTTTTGATTGCAACTGATCATCCCCCAAATATACTAAAAATACCCTGTATTCCCACAAAAGCCTCTACTGCTCAAAATACTTTTTTCCTAGATTACAGCCCCTTTCACAGCATCCTATGACAGATAGACAGACAGACAGAGACATCTCTTATAGAACTGAAAGGTCATCAAGTCCAGCCCCCTGCCTTTACTAGCCTGCGGGGGAAGGAGAGCTCAGTGGTTTGAGCATTGGCCAGGGTTGTGAGTTCAGTCCTTGAGGGAGCCGCTTAAGGATCTGGGGCAAAATCAGTACTTGGTCCTCCTAGTGAAGGCAGGAGACTGGACTCATTGATCTTTCAGGGTCTCTTCCAGTTCTGTGAGATAAATAATATATGGAGATATACCTATGATAAATAACTTAGTCAAGTCCAGAAACAGGAACGTAACTCAGTTTTGTAAAAACAAAGCTTTGGTTTTCCCTAATGTTTCTAGAATAGCCCACTCTCAGTGAAAACAATTATTTTTCAAATTCACCTGTCAACATTGTCACCCCAAAACTACTTTGTATACTTTTTTTTAAAATGTCTCTCACATGTTCTGCCTACCTCAGACAACAGATTTCATCAGTACAAATCCGAATAGTAAACATATTTTACCTTGTTATTGAAAGCAACCATTTTAGCAATAATATTTTTGTCGATGGCAGGAAACAAGGTATTCCCAATGAACTCCATATCTGCAGCTGAAAGTGGATCAACATATACCTGCAGGACCAAGAACACATGGGGGAATTTATGTAGTGTGGATGTGGGTTTCATCACGAGAAGGACACAAAAATGAACCATAGGCATAGCCTGAAATGAATGCATGACTTGCCTGTGTAAATCTATTAAGAAAGGACTTGGGCAGCCCCTTTCTTCCACCTCCTTGTCTGTAGGGATTCTGGCATCCAAAGATCTTCGTCTTCTTATGTTGCACATGAAAACTCATCCCTAATTCTGGGATGTAAATCTCCGCTCGGTGGTCAAAGCAGGCATTTAGTCCTTCTAATACAGACTGGGAAGCCAGGTTCAACTATTCGAAAAAAGAAATAAGATAAAATAATGCTGTTCAAAAGTAGCACTCCACTTTAGCAAGCTGTAATTTAAACACAAATGTGATTCAACTTTCCTTGCCTGTCCAAAACACCGTCATACATGACTATCCACAGCTAACAAATCCCACATTATGGCACTGCACTAGTGGTAAGATAAGGTTTTTCTGTTCTATTTAAATTCTTCTACCATGCCCTCACCAAGGTATCTGAGCATCATTGTATTATAAATGTCTATTTTCAAGCATTCATTTTTACTTTTGAACTATTTTCATGCTACTCGTAAATCCACAGATTAAATGTTTTATCAGGTTAATAAAGCCAGTTGAGATATTTATGTTACACAAATGCTTAAAAATTGTGTTTTTCGCACAACAGAGGAAATTAGGGTGCTTTGTGTTTTTGTTAAATACAAAATAGCTAAAAAGACAATTTCTTTTCAAAACTTCATACTTAGTATAACTGTAGTCCAGGTCTCCATGAGGAATGCATATGTTGCTACATTTTTTTAAAGAAATAACTTGCATTCAGAGTTTAAGGGTAACATTTGCAAGAGTGCTTAAGCGACTTAAGAGCCTAAATCCATTTTTAAAAGTGACTGCAGACTTTTAGGAGCTTATCTCTCACTGAAAGTCAGGGGAATTAGGAGCCTAAGTCTCATTTTCAAAGATGATTCACGCACTTCCAAGCATGTAATTTAGCTGGTTGTGAAAATTTTACCCTAAACACCCATAAATCACCACTTCTCTTTTCCTAAATATTCCCATTTTATTGGTGTGCCAGTCTTGCAAATCACCTCATCTAACACAATCCAGTGTCCATCCTTTAATGCTGCAAGCAGGGGTCCATCACGCCAGGCAAATTCTCCTCCCTTTCCACCTTCCACAGGCAAGTCTGTCCCAAATAAATCTGTCACATCCTTGGAGAAGTAGAGGAAGAAAGCAAAGATTTACAAACTACATAACAGGTTACCAGATTTCAAGCTTGCTTTGATTTTTCTTATTTTTTAAAAGCTAAGATCTATGTATGCATTTAAAATCAATGAGAGTTACAAGAAGATATTCTACATCTTTGGGACTTCAGTCACCAAATACAGTAAGCAAAACAATGCAAGAACATGAACGCCAGCCTCTAACAAAGGCTATGACTACCCTAGAGATCTTAGAGCAGCACAGCTGCACCGATGCAGCTGCACTGCTATAAGATCTCTGTGTAGCCACTCTAAGTCAATGGGAGAGAGATCTCCCATCAACTTAATTAATTCACCCCCAACAAGCAGCAGTAACTATGTCAGCAGGAAAAGCTCTCCCGCCAACGTAGCACTATCCATGCCGGCCTTTAAATTGGCATAAATTATGTTGCTCCAGGCGGGGGGCAGGTTAATTCATACCCAAGCAATATAATTTATATTGCCTTAGGCTATGGCTACACTACAGCTTAAGTCTTTCAAACAAGTTTGTAACAATCAAGCTATATGCGTTTACGTTATGATCTCCACATTGTAATCAGCACAATACAGAGTTTCTGGAAATAACAGCAGCAATCTGCTCTTTCATGACACTTCACTTCTCCTTAGTTTAATCTCAAGACTGATGAGGGAAGCTAGATACTTATGACTCAACATCTGAGTTTACACGTGTAACCACTCAGGCTTCATAAAATTAGAAACCAAAATAATATTTCACATATGTATCTATACATACTTTAAAAAAAAAAAAATCAATCAGGGTAACATTTTACCTTACCGTTTGCTCAGACAGGTTGATTCGAACAAGGCAATTTCCTGAAGCCTTTGCCAGTGCTGCTACTAGACTGGTCTTGCCCACGCCTGGAGACCCTTCCAAGAGAATGGGTTTGTTAAGCTGCAAGGCTCTTAACAGCCTTTGTGCATTCATTGCTGTAGTTCCTGCATTTAAAGCATAATCTGAAACACTATTCCTCTGAAAAACAGGGCCTAAGATGAAGAGAAAGCAAAACAAAAATTAAACCACAGACTAAATATTACAGACATTTAGAATATTTTAGATCACATTTTCTAACGACCTATTAACTTGCCTACTGCTTTTTCACACTACTTCAGCTTGCGATGGAAGATAGACCAGTAAATAAATTATGTATCAAACATCTATCCTCACAAATAGGGCAGACATATTTAGTGTTTGATACTCGGTTCGATCTCAGCACAGTCTCCATTTGTTCATGCATAATTTTGCGCATACACACAAATACCTGCACATGCACTTTGCAATGCATTTTGAATATGGAATTTTAAAACCTGTAGGTGTTCATGTACCAAACTGGTGGCTGGGGTCTGAAAATCAAGTCTATAAAAATGCTCTGTTTGGCTTGTAACTGGCTGCAAGTATAAAATTAGAGGCAGCTTTTTAAAAATGTGGCCCTATGTTTTATGGGAAAGTTTATGAATCTGTTCACACACTGCCAGTTTTGTGAGACAAAGTTAAGCGTCCTCTCATGCAAGGATTTTCTTTACTCTGGTTATAGAACACAACCTGGAGAAAGCATTAGTCTTCTTGCCCATCAGAAACCTCCACCTTTAGAGCTCACTGTAATTTCAATAGTAAAACATCATTTCTCACGTATGCAAGGTGTTAGTCACTATCCTTCTTTAAAGATTTTGATATTTGTTTCCTAGGAAAGAAGTATTCTCCCCTTTTGGGTGCCAGTTATCCTAGAAAGTAAACCATGTATAAGTTTGTATAAGATTAGGTGATTAGATGTATTTAAAAGAGCCTGTCACCTAAATTCCCTCTAAGCTGCGTGGCTGCACAGCTGCCCATCAAGGGCCACACAGGAGCTCAGACCTGCAGTGGGGTGAGGTGCCTCTGCCATGGCCCCCAGCCCCAGAGCTGCTGCGACCAGGGAGGGGTACGAAGAGATGCTCTCCCCCAGCCCCAAAGCTGCCACGGCCAGGGAGAGGCAGCTCTCCCACAACCCCAGAGCTCCTGCAGCTAGGGAGAGATGCACTCCAGGGCCGGGGAGAGACTCTCTCCCCCAGCCCAGGTGCTGCTGTGGCCGGGGAGAGGCGCCTCTCTCCCAGCCCCAGCCCAGGTGCTGTTGCAGGGAGATGGCTGGAGGGAGGGAGGGGGGTCCTCTCCCCACTGTGATCGGGAGCAGCCTGCACCCCAAGCCTCTCATCCCCAGCCCCACTCCAGAACCTTCACCCTCAGCTGGAGCCTCACCCCTCTGTCCCAGCCCTGTACCCCCTCCTGCACCCTGATTTCCTCCGCCCCAGCCCAGAGCACCCTCCCACACACTGAACCTCTGGCCCCACCCCTACCACACATCACCTCCATATTGGTGCACATAATAAAATTCATTCTGCACATGCATGGGAAAAATTAGAGGGAACAATGCCTGTCACAGTGTTTTTGAATGTTCCAAGTTAGGCACTGGTTATACAACAGAGACATGCTCTAAACCAGGGGTGCTCAATCTAAGGCCCACCAGGGCATTTCATAAGGCCTGTAGCCTGCTTAAACAGAATATACTAACAGCCAATTCATTAGTATTTTGTCATCATGATTACATCATTTTAGTTTGCACAAGAGTGCAAATAGATAATACTGTACAATTGAGAAATATCCTATCTAAATACATATGAAACAAGCTGAACTTAAAATATAAATCAATACAGGTGACTTTAAACTTATTCAAATATGTATCAGAGGGGTAGCCGTGTTAGTCTGGATCTCTAAAAGCAGCAAAGAGTCCTGTGGCATCTTACACACTAACAGATGTATTGAAGCATGAGCTTTCGTGGGTGAATACGAACACTTCATCGGATGCATGTCAAATATGTAGAATCTGTTCATCCCACACAGATTTAGGGTTAGGTTTAGGTTTATATGGCCTTCCTGCATAATAAGACTGGATACCACTGCTCTGAATTGTGCAGTGTTATAAAATAAAAGTTAGCCAAATGAATTACGAGTCAGCACCCTTACTCCTACCACTCTTTTCTATTCAGCACATTTCTCCTTACTTATTATAAACACTTGAAAACATTCCATCCTTCCAAAAGAGTGTGCATTATATGACAAACTTCCTATTTCGAACTCTTCCATTTCTCTTTACATTAGATCTCTCCATTTACCCACACATTTATTTTTGTTTAAATAAAATTGACATGCCTGCTGCCTAAAAGAGAGACTTTACATCAGTAAAATCACAATCAAAATATATTATCCTGCCAATAACTGGCTCCACCAAAAGGATAATCTCCAAATTTGCAACCCCCATGATGGCACACTAAAGAGCACACGTCTAGGTAACACCTCCATCCACTTCTCTTTCCAGTCATTCAAATTTTACTCAGATAGAGGCTTTTCCCAAAGAGCTGGCAGCAACTTCTAGTCAAATGGCGCTGAGTGAAACACCCTTCCTTATTCCCCTGGTCTGCAAATCTAGTTACAGAAACACCACCTTTAACCTCATCAGTAATGAAAGTATGAAGGGAAAGTGAGCTCTTACATAGTCAGGACCCAAACCATATACAGAGCTTCAGAAAAGCCAATAATCTCCCGTTCATCTGGACATAAATAAGCCACTGCAGCATAAAGAGCACAGGAGCAGCACGCTCAGCATAGCTAAACAGCTAGGCTGCTGTGTCCTGCACTACCCAAATATTTCTGGTAGTCTTTAGAGGTGCATTAGAGTCACCCAATCTAGAAAGTGACAAGGATTGCATGGGGGAACACAGATCACAACCTCCTAACCAGGTGCAGATAGAAAAAAATATTGACACTTGGATCAGAGATTGTAGCAAATAAGGGTCCAAAATAATCCCTACGCTGCAGACCTTTGATTAAGGGAAGGCACAGCACTTCATAGCAAATAACTCCTCACAACCACAGATCAGTTCTCCCGTTACCCACCAGCATCACCTCTCTTTTTTCTGGGTTGAACTTCGGGCATTTCACTTTGACTCATGCCTCTCAGGCAGACACTGGATAAGCAGAGAGACTGTACTGCCTGGATTTGATGAAAGACCTGGATTTTATCTATCAGCACAATTGGTACTACAGTACCAATCCATTAATGTGGTTTTTATCAGAGGCATCAAAATGCACAACCCACATGATGTATGTGGCCCGCACGACGCATTCAGATTGTGCAAAATCTTAGCTTTTATTTTTTTAGAAGGGTTTCTAGTCCTCATGGCAACAGAGACAATCTTCCAAACATGAACTGAGTGTAACTGATGCCATGATATCTGCCAAGTCAGAAAAAAATATCCTCAAATAATAACTCAGGGGTATGAACTTTATTGTCCACTATTAAGCAGACTAGAGTTGTCAACTTTAATGCAAAATGACCACACTTCAATGTCAACATTAATTATTCCATTGCTGATTACTTTAGCAAATGGAACAGCAAAAGGATAGGTGTAAAGCCCTACGGGGAAAGGGAATTAGGAGTTGGTTCAAGGAAGAAAATGCAGAGAGAACAGAGGAGATACACAGAGGGAAGAAGGAGAGTGAAAAATAGAAAAGAAGATAATGAAAAGTAGAGAAAAAAAAGAACAGAAAAGAAGTAGTTGTGGCCTAAACAGGAGCAGATTTTAATTTGTAAGTGATATAGAATATGCCAATGATGTGCTGAATAAATAGAAGTTCAATTTACTACATAATGGCTGTGTTTCTCACTTGATCTCTGTGCAAACATCCCACTAATCTTAATGGCATCCCCCAATGCTGTGGACTGATGGGATTATGAAATCTCGAATTCATATCATGTCCTGCAGAATTAAACATGGAACCCAGCCCTCTTCCCTAAATAAGTTTGAAGAGACAAGAGGGAGAAGAGAAGACAATAAGATGAAACCTGATCTCTTATGAAAACTCTGCAGGATGACATGCAATTTCCCCAACACCATTGTTGTTGGACTTCTCAGAAAGGAGGAAAGAGATGCTAAATAACCCCATCCACTCATTCCACCGTTCACAGACAGCTCAGTATCACCCTGCAGTAAACAGCAGGAAAAGCAACTAGTAGGTCTAATAAAGTCATTGAACAGACAGCAGAATTTAGTCGGTCACAAAGAGATCTATGGCCAAGAAAACCCATGCAGACAGACACTATCATACACTGAAATAAAACCCTAGGGATCCAGGAAATCAGAAGTTTCAAAATAACACGAGAGCCACTTCTTCAAAACCTTCTCAATCACGTTTACCTACAAAAAAGGCTCAAAACCCAACGGTAATTTGTAGGACTACCAGTGTCAAGAAATGGTTTCTTATACAAGGGCCCGATGACCGCTTTTCTGACAGAAGCTGCCTAGAGAAAACAGTTTCACTCAACAACTGACCGAAACTACTAGCTTGCAGCAGCAACAAGACACCTGGTGAATTTGTGTGGTCTTGGTATCTCATAGGCTATAGACCATAACTCACCTAGTTCTTCTATAAGCAGACACTAATGATCTCCAATACAGTACATTTTCCATCTACTTTGTGGATGGAATCTTAAATATCAGCTTCCTGTAGCCAAACAAAGTAAAATACAATACACAAGGTTGTCCAATGCTAAAAAAACCAGTTCTGTTGGTCTAGATTCTCTAGATGCTATGGAGGGAGAAGCAGCGTCAGTTAAAAATAAAGCTTTTAGACTTCATTATAGCTGCAGCACAGGATTGCAGAAACTATGCCACGATCAAACTGAGAGGCATGAATGTCACCAGTACTGTAGTGTCCCTCCAAGTCACCAGTATACTAATGGGCACAATGACAACAACGGGAGGGGAAGGGAAGTTTGAATGCCCTGTATCAGTGTTTAGGAGGAAAAGAGATCTTATTGTCCTAGCCAGGCCATGAACAGAATGGTCCAAATATTGCACAATAAGAATATCTAGGTCAGGGGTCGGCATGCGAGCTGATTTTTAATGGTACGCAGCTGCCTGCTGGGGTCCCAGCCGCCTGCCCCACTCAGCCCGCTGCCAAACCCAGGCCAGCAGCGGGCTGGGCGGGGCCGGCAGCCGGGACCTCAGCAGGCAGCAGTGCACCATTAAAAATCCGGCCCAGCCCAGCCTGGTCATCTCCGCCCACGGCTCTCTCCTGCAGGGGCAGGAGGCAGAAGCTTGGTCCTGCTGGCTGCTGCTGCAGGGCAGCCTCCACTGACAGCCAAGCTCCCTCCTCCCCTGCCTCCCTGCCCCTCCTCCTCTCCCTCCCTGCGGCTGAACACCTCATGGCCTTGGAGAGGGAGGGGGAGAAGCGGAGCCAGAACGTGGTCACTGCTCCAGAGAAGAAGCAGGTACGGGGCCTTGGGGAATGAGGGTGGAATCAGGCCAATATGCCCTCCAGCCCCCTGTTGTGAGCTGGACTCCAGCCCACACCCCCAGCCCTGACTCCTGAACCCCCCATGCCCCTCTGCCCTGACCCCTGCACCCCCCTCTCATACACCCAGCCCCCTGCCCTGACCCCTGCACCTCCCCCCAACACTCCATGCCCTGACTCTTGCATCCCCCTTACACGCCCCCAGCCCTGACTCCTGCACCCTCCTCACACATCCCCATCCCCTTGCCCTGACTCTTGCACCCCCCACCATCCCCACATTCCCATCTGCACCCCTCACACTAAATGGGAGGTAAGCGCTCCATACCCAAACCTCCTGCCCCAACTCTGAGCCCCCTCCCTCATTCTAGCTCCTGGCCAGACCCTTCACCCTTCTGCACTCCCACCCTCAGCTCAGTGTAGAGAGAGAGGAAGAGAATGGGCTAAAACCGGAAAGATGGTAGGCACCCACTCTATGTGGGCAGGGCTGGGACCCCAGACCAACAGCGGGCTGAGCAGGGCTGGTAGTCGGGACCCTGGCTGGCAGGAGCCAGCGTACGGAACCCCAGATAGGCAGCGGGCTGAGCCACTCAGCCTACTGCCAGTATGGGGTCCTGGCCGCTGGTCCCGCTCAGCCTGCTGCCAGTCTGAGGTTCTGGCTGCTGGCTCCTTGACAGCCGGGGTCCCGGCCGCAGGCCCCGCTTAGCCCACTGCCAGCCTAGGTAAATGGAACTCCAGGCTGGCAGTGGGCTGAGCGGGCCAGCGGCGTAAGATCAGCATTTTAAATTAATTTTAAATGAAGCTTCTTAAACATTTTGAAAACCTTGTTTACTTTACATACGACAATAGTTTAGTTATACAATATACAGACTTATAGAGAGAGACCTTCTAAAAAACGTTAAAATGTATTACTGGCATGCGAAACCTTAAATTAGAGTGAGTAAAGACGACTCAGCACACCACTTCTGAGAGGTTGCCGACCCCAGATCTAGGTTCTTATATCACTCAGTCCTGGTACCCACATACTCTCCCTTGGAATTCTATTGCTGCAGTGGGTCAGCCAGTTGTGGCTTTCTAAAAAGAGTGAAACAATTATATTAGATATGCTTGGAAATACTCTGCAGCGCTTTTATAAAAGAAAAGAGGCTGTCTTTATTTTTAGAAGACATTATGAATTATAGTGTAGTTCCCCACATATCTTGGGGCTAACGCTAGTCCTTGATAAGTCATTAAAAACAAAACATGGGATGAATGTCCACCACCCCACAAAAAACAATACTTGCCTCTTGGTATAAAAAATGGATGGATTCCCATGAAGTTTTCCATCCATATAAATTCTCTCTCCTTTGTTCTGTCATAAATCCTCAGTTCATCCTTCTGATATTCTGTAAGCTCAACAATAGTGCAAAGTTTCTCACATAAGAATTTCAGACATTTCTCACGAGCAGATAAAGCAGTATCAGCTGAGCAAGATGTTGTACCTATATTAAAGAAAACAAAAGGAAGTAAAAATAAAAAAGATTCCCAACTACAGCCAGTTGTTTTCATTTCAAAATTCAGAAACACACGGCCAGCCAACAGTATAGAAAATGCAGTGCAGTAAGCTACAGTGAATGCACTGTGCTGAGCTCAACCAAATACTGTTAGTGAATTCAACAAAGAGATATACATGTATGAAATATAGTTCTACAGATACAGTCGCATGGTTTTCCAGAAGGCACAAGGTGCTTAATATCAATCACAACTGTATTGCTGCCTTCAATTAAAAATCAAAAATGTGAAGGTTAATCTCAACCTACTGTATTTTAAGTGGGGGTTGGGTAACACTTCCTATTATTAAAGTTGCCTGACACTTCCCATTATAAGATTCTGTTTATAGCTTATACCTATGCAAAACTTCAACAGTTTGGACTGAAATTTTCTATGCCAGATGTCTGCTTAAGGCAGATTTACTGGAAAAATTCACATGCTTATGTTCGTCAGTTTTCAAGTCTGGGGGGAGGAGGGAAACTCCCTACAATGGACAAGGAGATGGGAGAAGGGGGTACTGACTGGATATGAAGACTGGGAGTAGGAAGCAGAGGGAGAAGAAAGATCTTCCTGTGTACCCAGTTCCTTGTCAGAACTGGGACTGATTAGGCAAAGCAACTGGGATGGGGATACAAATTGGATGAGAAGCCCAGGAGCATGGGGGTGGAGGGAAGGAAAGAGACACAGATTGGATAAGGAGCTGGGAGGGTGGGAACTGGGACTTGCTGGGCAAGGAGACCTGAGACAAAGAATTGTGGGAGACTAGGACAGGCTGGGTAAGGAGACTGGGACTGGAATGAGAATCCTGAGAAATGGAAACAGAGTGGGTGGGGCAATGGGTGAGGAAGAGACAGGACTGGACCAGACAGGTTGGAGGGAGCAGGGCAAAAAGGGATCAAGCTTGGTGGAGGGTGGATATAAGCAGAAGAGTTTGTACCCACTAGAGTACACTTCCCTTGAGAGCCTGGAACAGAACTCATGATTGCTGACTCTTACAACTCCTCTGTGGTCAGCAAATATCTGTGGAAACCCACTGGAAAATGAGTGTCTCATCCCTTTTAGAGGTGTTCAACAGAGGATGAGCACCTCTTAACTGCTATCAGTTCTTCTGTGAGTGCAAGTGGCAAAGGTCGCTGCCATGGATCTAAAGGTTCCAACTCTGCTGATGATCCATGTGGATGTCAATATGAGCCCATGACAGAATTTCTGTTTTTTTCAATTTGCTTCTTTAAAAGCCTAGGAACTTACACTCAAAAACACTACAACAGAAGAACATTAAGGTTGCAAACTCAAGCACTCAAAAGTTAGGAAATGCCAGAATTAAGTTTGCCTGTGCAACCTTAATTCAGCTCCCTTATGTATATGCATTATGACAGTCTTTATTTACATGATCATACACAGTTTTTTCCACTGGACACAATCAGTGCACGGGACACACCTGCTCTGGGGCTGAATCAGGGTTGTGCAGGGAAGGAGGAAGCTACTGTCTGTAGGACCCCTGTCTCATTTTTTGCAGAAGTTGGGAAGTACATAAGGAAGCAGGGAGGGGATTGCAAAGAGAAGGGATGCTCTCTTGATTAAAGCAGTTGAAATCTATCCCTGCGTGATGCTAGGCAAATCACTTAACTAAACTTGTCAGATGTGGTCATTGTTTGTTTCTCATTTTCTGACTTGAAACCCTGAGGTCTAATTTCCAAAAGACCTGGGCATCCACAACTGCAGCTGGGGTTAATGGGAGCTGTGCTTAATGGGAGCTGTGCTTTGTACACTGAAAAATCAGGTCCTAAGGGCCTCAAATTCGGCACCCAACATTTTTGGATATTTTGTCTGTATTCTCTCTGCCTCGGCACTCCATCTGTAAAATGGGGCTAATACCCACTCATCTCATAGGAGTGTTGCGAAGGTAAGTTAATATTTCTGAAACGCTGAAGTACTACAATGAGGACTCCCAGAGAAAAGCCCCAAGAGGAAATTAATAACTCTGTCTTCAGAGCAGGGCTTGAATAGTCTGCAGTAAATAAGGCCTCAGGCCACACACTGAATGAGATGGATAAAATAATATCAGTTTAGCTACTACTTTATTGAGCCCTGTCCATACTGTGCACTGAATGAGGCTGCAGGGATCCAATGGAAATATACTATGTGAACATGTAATTAAAAACTACATGTTTTTAATTACATGTTCGCATAGTATATTTCCTATGCTTGACTTTGCAACCTTACTGTTATTTTAATGTAGTTTTGTATATGTGCAGTGTGTAGCACTTTAGCTTGCTGAACCATTCAAGAAGCCCCTGCTGTTAAAAATGGCAAGAAAAACATATGAAGTTAAAGGTATTGTCAAGTAGAAGCAAATATTTGTGTCACAGGAATTATGCCCTACCCTAAAGCATGATGCCTTCATTTTAACCAAACTAAACACTGGGATATCACTCAAATAGGGGGAGGGGATGGTACGATGGGATAGCCTAAATTTTGGCAATTAATTATCTTTGATTATTAGCGGTAAATATGCCCAATGGCCTGTGATGGGATGTTAGATGAGGTGGGATCTGAGTTACTACAGAGAATTCTTTCCTGGTGTCTGACTGGTGAATTTTCCTCCAGGGCAGACTGGCAGAGGCCCTGGAGGTTTTTCACCTTCCTCTGCAGCATGGGGCATGGGTCACTTGCTGGAGGATTCTCTGCACCTTGAGGTCTTTAAACCACAATTTGAGGACTTCAATAGCTCAGGCATAGGTTAGGGGTTTGATACAGGACTGGGTGGGTGAGGTTCTGTGGCCTACATTGTGCAGGAGGTCAGACTAGATGATCATAATGGTCCCTTCTGACATTGAAGTCTATGAGTCTAAAAATATGAGCAAAATAAGAAAAAAAATGTTAAGAGTTAAATATATTCACCTCTTCTCTGATAAGCACTGATGACCTACCTGAACCTATTCCATCAATGTACACCAGGCATGCAGCATGGACAAAAGACGTCACAGGAGGAACGTAAAATAGGCTGTACTCCTCTTCTTCTACCATGACATTCATAAAGTTAACCCAGGATAAGACATCTCGGACACTGAGAATACACTGACGCCCAAATTCTTGGTTGGTTAGCCATTCAATAAAGTCCATCATCAGCTCAGCTATGTCTATCCCTAAAATACAATAAATAAATAAATAAATAAAAGATGTTGCAATTATAAACTGAATTATATAGGCCACTTCTAGTACAAAGCTGTACAACTAGAACCCTGAAATACAGAAAAGAAATCAAGTTCTTCAGATTTGTTTTTAAAACAAATATTTGCATTCAGGTATGATGCTTTCAATCTTCAAAAAGTGCTCAATGAAAGGGGGAGAGCAGAAGAGCAAAGAACAGATTTATAATCCTCTACAACAAACTTTAAAAACTAATACATCCACAAAATTAATCACATGCATTTTATATACAGCACAGGGGAAAAAAAAAAAAAAGTCATACTGATGTCAGGAACTAACAAGATTTAATTCCTGAAATCAAAGTTTCTTTAGTAAAACACAGAAACTCCTTTGAGAATGGTTCACAGATATAGAATTGTGAGCAAAAGATGAACTGGTTATTGGGTACTAATTTATTTTTTTTAAAAAGCGCATTTGCTATAAGCATTTCAGCAGAAGCAACTGTTTACAGTAGCTTGAAAGCTTGCTTGAAAAGGTCCTCATCCATTGCAACAAGGTAGATGTGGAAGATTCCACTTTGAATCTGAGGTTAGGAAATGGTTCAACGCACTACAGGACCCAAAATAACTCTGATTCCTTCTTTCTTGGGGCTACAAAGAATATAGAGTAACCTTCAAAACTTGTTCCCAACCCCCAGATAATTTTGAAAAAAAAAAAAAGGCCTCTCTGATCTTGGAAAAAGCAAAGAAAGAAAAAAAGCAACTTGGAAAATGAAGGAAGAAGATTCAGGAGTTATCATCCACTGGGATAAAGAGAAAAAGATCCTCCCCCATAAGGAAAGCATGGAGGGAAAAGGTTGATAGTACCAAATCTCTGTGCCTCTGCTTAGGGACTGAGGAGGAAGGTTTGGGTTCACTTCCAGGTATTCCTAAAATGAAATTAGTCTAATGCTTCAGAGGGAAATTCCTGACAAATGAGCAAATCCCGAATCCCCAACCCCACCCCAGAAAGATATGGCAAAAACACTGACTGATGTCCAGAGAGGTGCAGGCTGTCTACAGGATCTGTTGCAGAGAGAGATGGGACTGGGAAGGAATTCTGGAAAAAATGTGCCACAGCTAGAGTTATCAAGCTGCTTGAGCTCCTTGTAATGGAGCCTGGGGCTCAGCTCTAACAACACCTCTCCCTCTTCTGAACTGTGATCTACTAGAGCAAGGGAAGGGCAAGCACCAGCAGCTTAGCAGAGAATTTGGAATCATGGAAGAATCCTGAGAGTACACCCTAGGAGTGAAGGCTAAAGGTCCTGGAAAGGTTTAGCAGGCAGAAATAAGTCATTGAGCCACTCACGTAATCCACAGGCTAGCTAAAGGAGTGGGATGGTGTTTGACAATGAAAGCCCTTTAGCTTGTGGAAATCTCAAAGAAACCTCTTCAGAGGCTATCATGGAAAAGGTTGCTGTTCCCCACAAGTGAGCTCCTCGCCCTATTTTACAGGCCTTTCAAAGCTGCAGAAAACTGCTTCCATCGATGCCTCTGGTAGAGCCTCGACTCCCAACATGGGGACTTCTCTCACCCTTAACAGAAGCTGAGGGGCTAGTTTCATCTGATTTCCAGAAATAGATCCAGCCTCTGAGCCAATCGCAAAGGCTTCTCTCTCAACAAGAGCAGAAGGACTCTTATGGCTCCCCACTGCACATCACTACTGCCGGAGGCACAGATGATGTGATCATTGCTCCCCGCCGCCCTCAAAATCCTTTTCTTTAGCCTTCTCTGGTAAAACCACAAATGATACCAGATATGCCCATGGAAGTCACCTTTCTGCATGCTGCTTTGAGTAAAGCAGGTATCTAACTGCAGCAGAGGAAGGAGCACTTCAGTGGGAAAATTATGGATGGCAACTGATAATCCTCCTATCTGCCAGACCAACAGAGGAGGAGGAACCCAGTGTCTGCACTGTCAAAGACAAAATATAAGGGAACACGAGAGAGAGCTCAGTAAATCAAACCACATACCCAAGCTGTTGGTAGCAAAGGAAATGAGAGTTCTGGTCCTGGTCTTTTGCTCCTTTCCAATACCTGGGAAATAGGATAAGATATTGAAGAGGAGGGCAGAGTTCAGCTGGTGGGGAGAGGACCTTTGCATTGCTTTGCTATCAACTTTTGATCAGTCACATGGCAATGGGATGCTAGGAAGGGAGGAACAGAGGCCAGTGCATCAGAATCTGTTTGCAGATATAGTTGTATTTGGATGGACGAAACATTAGTGTGAATCCCTGCTAAAACCATATCTATCTTCAAATTCAGTTCTCTCTCCCATGTACAGATTAAATTCAATAAAAAACTAAATTATACTTACCTTGGTAGTTTATTCTGCTCAGAGACAGTCCTGGATGAAGGTTGTGCTTTACGATCTGTATTAAATCGTCACGACTGTTACTCTGTGGACACCATATCTCTGTAAATCTGTTGCGCAGTGCAGGAGAAAGCTGCAGGCAATAAAATATAACAATATAGCCACTACCAGCATATATCACAACTACCACAGACCTGCATTACTTAAGCTTGCATTTAAACTTCCATAGGCTAGTAGTTCTAGTACATGTGAATTATTAAGACAGTAAATAAACGGACTCCTTTTCAAAATAATGTAGTATTCCTTCTAATAATGACAGGGTGTTTATAGCTATCATTAACAGGAGAAAATGTGGCTCTTTTAGTGCAAAACCAAGAGAACACACCAACTGTTCATTTGAAACACTGAAAGAGAACAGAGGAGAAAATGAGATAGCTTGCAAGAATCTGAGTGAGATGGAACTTCAGAGTTACAGTCTATCAAACGAGCTTTATAATCTCATCTGTCCTCCTGGCCTTTGAAAGAAAGACCACCATATAGGTAAAGGGCTGAATTGGAATGCCTTTCCATAATCACTCCTTTGCGCTGAATTATAAAGAGCAATCATCAACCAGTGCATATGCAATAAAGAGGCAATTTCCCTTTGATTACTGAACCCGGGGCTTTCTGGTAGATTGTTAGCATGCTAAAAATGATGATTTTTTTTTTTTAAATGGACAGCCCCCTCTCTAGGAGTAAAAGAGATGAAGCTTTGAGTTCAAACGTCTGTCATTCCATAGGTGGTTATGAAGATACTTTTAAAAAGGTGAGGAGGTGACGGATTACTTAGATAAAGGAAATGCGGTAGATATAATTTACCTAGATTTCAGTAAGGCGTTCGACACGGTTCCGCATGGGGAACTGTTAGTTAAATTGGAAAAGATGGGGATGAATATGAAAGTTGTAAGGTGGATAAGGAACTGGTTAAAGGGGAGACTCCAGCGGGTCGTATTGAAAGGTGAACTGTCAGGCTGGAAGGTGGTCACTAGTGGAGTCCCTCAAGGATCGGTTTTGGGACCGATCTTATTTAACCTTTTTATTACTGACCTTGGCACAAAGAGCGGGAATGTGCTAATAAAGTTTGCGGATGACACAAAGCTGGGGGGTATTGCTAACACGGAGAAGGACAGGGATACTATTCAGGAAGATCTGAACCACCTTGTAAACTGGAGTAATAGAAATAGGATGAAATACAATAGTGAAAAGTGCAAGGTCATGCACTTAGGAATTAATAGTAAGAATTTTGGATATACGTTGGGGGCGCATCAGTTGGAAGCGACGGAGGAGGAGAAGGACCTTGGGGTACTGGTTGATAGCAGGATGACTATGAGTCGCCAATGTGATACGGCTGTTAAAAAAGCAAATGCGATTTTGGGATGCATCAGGCGGGGTATTTCCTGCAAGGATAAGGAGGTGTTAGTACCGTTATATAAGGCGTTGGTGAGACCCCATCTGGAATACTGTGTGCAGTTCTGGTGTCCCATGTTCAAGAAGGATGAATTCAAACTGGAACAGGTTCAGACACGGGCTACAAGGATGATCCGAGGAATGGAAAAAACTGCCTTATGAAAGGAGACTCAAAGAGCTTGGCTTGTTTAGCCTGGCCAAAAGAAGGCTGCGGGGGGATATGCTTGCTCTATATAAATATATCAGGGGGGTTAACGTTAGGGAGGGAGAGGAATTATTTAAGTTTAGTACTAATGTAGGCACGAGGACGAATGGGTATAAATTGGCTATTAGGAAGTTTAGACTTGAAATTAGACGAAGGTTTCTAACCATTAGGGGAGTGAAGTTCTGGAACAGCCTTCCGAGGGAAGTAGTGGGGGCAAAAGACTTTCTGGCTTTAAGACAAAGCTCGATAAGTATATGGTGGGGATGTTATGATAGGATCGTTAATTAGGGCAATTGATCTTGGATTACCACCAGATAGGTCTGCCCAATGGTCTGCGGGGAGATGTTGGATGGGATGGGAACTGAGTTACTGCAGAGAATTCCTTCTTGGGTGCTGGCTGGTGAGTCTTGCCTACATGCTCAGGGTTTAGCTGATCGCCATATTTGGGGTCGGGAAGGAATTTTCCTCCAGGTCGGATTGGCAGGGGCCCTGGAGGTTTTTCGCCTTCCCCTGCAGCGTGGGGCACGGGTCGCTTGCTGGTGGATTCTCTGCAGCTTGAGGTCTTCAAACCAATCTTGAGGATTTCAATAACTCGGTCCTGGGTTAGGGGTTGTTACAAAATTGGATGGGTGGGGTTCTGTGGCCTGCCTTGTGCAGGAGGTCAGACTAGATGATCATATTGGTCCCTTCTGACCTATGAGTCTATAAGGGGTTACCTGAGAACTGTAGTCTTATTTTGTGGGAAAACTTGCCCTACTGGGATTTGTCCATTTTTTGGAGACCCTACGTGACAACTTCTAGTTGTCAGTTTTTGTCTGCGCCAGGAGCACAATCTGTCATTGCATCCCCACACCACCATAAAGACTCCACTGCAAGAACTGGATTTGTACATAGTTTCCTTTGCGAGTTACACTTCATTTACTTAAAGTGTTCTCCATATTAAGTCTATTTATATGATTTAGTGTCCAGACTTTTCTTTGTTGATACTTTGTTGAGTGCTCGTTTACATTGTCAAAATAACAGTACACGGGTGGTGGAAGAAAGACACACCTTAGTCCTCCTTTAGAGCCAGGAGACAGACTCCAATATGCAACACTGCATGCTGGGATCTATACCATGTGCATGCTGCACATTCTGGTCATAATTCCAGTGACCTCTCAGAATTTACCTCTTTTTTTCCAAAGTCGCCTCCTGGGTTCATGGTTGCTAGGATGCGAAATTTTTTTCCAGCAACCAGAAGTTCTACTTCATTATCCTCATCTTCTTGACTACCTTTTTCAGCAAGCACCAGTGTCTTCTCAACTTCAAGAACACTAAAAAACAGGTTTTAAAAAAATTGTGTTAAAAAAATTGTTTTATTTAAATCCCATAGCTTGCACTTTAGAAAGTCACCAGTCTTTTTTAAAAAATATAAATGTGAGGCAGCTTTGCTTAGTTTGATTTCTAAGGCTATGTCTACACTACACAGCTTTTAGCAACATGGCCTTCCGACAAAAAACTTCCACCCACAACGAGCAGTGTCTCCTGCCGACAAAAGACGGTTACTCACCTTTGTAACTGTTGTTCTTCGAGATGTGTTGCTCACATCCATTCCAGTTAGGTGTGCGCGCCGCGCGTGCACGTTCGTCGGAAACTTTTTACCCTAGCAACTCCAGTGGGCCGGCAGGTCGCCCCCTGGAGTGGCGCCGCCATGGCGCCCAATATATATCCCTGCCGGCCCGCCCGCTCCTCAGTTCCTTCTTGCCGGCTACTCCGACAGTGGGGAAGGAGGGCGGGTGTGGAATGGATGTGAGCAACACATCTCGAAGAACAACAGTTACAAAGGTGAGTAACCGTCTTTTCTTCTTCGAGTGATTGCTCACATCCATTCCAGTTAGGTGACTCCCAAGCCATACCTAGGCGGTGGGGTCGGAGTGAGAAGTCGCGGCATGGAGCACTGCAGTTCCGAAGGCCGCATCCTCTCTCGACTGCTGTACCAGGGCGTAGTGGGAAGCAAAGGTGTGGACCGATGACCAGGTCGCTGCCCGACAGATTTCCTGGATGGGTACACGGGCGAGGAAAGCCAGCGACGACGCCTGCGCCCTGGTAGAATGCGCAGTCACACGGCCCGTAGGGACATGGGCCAAGTCATAACAGGTCCTGATACAGGACGTAACCCACGAGGATAACCTCTGGGAGGAGATAGGAAGCCCTTTCATACGGTCCGCTACCGCCACGAAAAGCTGGGGGGATTTGCGGAAGGGTTTGGTCCTCTCTATGTAGAACGCGAGAGCTCTACGGACATCCAGCGAGTGGAGCTGCTGCTCCCTGCCTGAGGAGTGAGGTTTTGGGGAAAAAAACCGGGAGGAAAATCTCTTGGCTGACGTGGAAGGCTGAGACCACCTTGGGTAGAAAGGCAGGGTGCGGTCTAAGCTGCACCTTGTCTTTGTGGTAGACCGTGTATGGGGGTCTACCACAAGGGCTCGGAGTTCCGACACCCGTCTAGCTGAGGTGATAGCTACTAGAAAGGCAGCCTTCCAAGAGAGGTAAAGCAGGGAGCAAGTAGCTAACGGCTCAAAGGGGGGCCCCATGAGCCGGGACAACACCAGGTTAAGATCCCAGGTTGGAGCAGGGGGACGGACGTTAGGGAATAACCGTTCCAGCCCTTTAAGGAATCTCGACACCGTCGGGTGAGAAAAAACGGAGCGACCGTCCGCACCCGGGTGAAAGGTGGAGATAGCTGCTAGATGGACTCGCAACGACGATAAGGCCAGACCTTGCTCTTTGAGGGACCAAACATAGTCTAAGATTTCGGTTACCGAAACTTCCATAGGGCGGAGATTTTTTCTCTACGCACCAACAGGAGAAGCGTTTCCATTTCGCCGAATACGTGGCTCTTGTGGACGGTTTCCTGCTGCTCAAGAGCACCTCTCTCACGGGCGTGGAGCAGCGCAGCTCGGAACCAGTTAGCCACGCAGGAGCCACGCCGCTAGGTGCAGCGACTGCAGGTCTGGGTGACAGAGAGACCCGTGGTCCTGTGTAATCAGGTCCGGATGAAGGGGCAGGGGAACTGGGTCGGCTACGGCCAAGTCCAGCAGCATGGTGTACCAGTGCTGTCTGGGCCATGCCGGGGCCACCATGATCACACGAGCCCTGTCTCTGCGCACCTTCAGGAGGACCTTGTGAACCAGAGGGAACGGAGGAAACGCATAGTACAGGTGGGTCGACCACTGGATGAGGAAGGCATCCGCTATCGACCCCGGCTCCCTGCCCTGAAAGGAGCAGAACGCTTGGCAGTTCCTGTTCCCCTTGGACGCAAAGAGGTCCACCCGGGGATAACCCCACCTCCGGAAAATGGAGAGAGCGACGTCCGGGCGAAGGGACCACTCGTGTGACAGGAAGGATCTGCTCAATCGATCCGCCAGCGTGTTCCGTACTCCGGGAAGGAAGGAAGCCCTGAGGTGAATGGAGTGGGCTACGCAAAAGTCCCAGAGTCGTATCGCCTCGAGGCACAGGGAGGAGGACCTGGTGCCGCCCTGCTTGTTGATATAATACATGGTCGTCGTGTTGTCCGTGAACACGGATACACAACGACCCTGAAGCTGATGACAAAACGTTTGGCAAGCAAGGCGGACCGCTCTCAACTCCCTCATGTTGATGTGTAGCCCCACCTCCTCCTGAGACCACAGTCCCTGCGTCCGCAGGGTCCCTAGGTGGGCCCCCCAGCCTAGATCTGAGGCATCCGTTGTCAGGGATACCGAGGGCTGAGAAGGGTGAAAGGGAAGACCCGCACACAATACGGACTGGTCCAACCACCAGCCGAGGGAATCTAAGACCTTCTGGGGGATTGTGAGTAACATGTCTAACGGTTGCCTTGCCGGCCTGTAATGACTGATAAGCCACAGCTGGAGAGGTCTCATGCGGAGCCGAGCGTAGTCGGTCACAAAGGTGCACGCCGCCATGTGGCCTAACAGGGTTAGACATGTCCTCACTGACGTCAACGGGGCTGACCGCAAGCGTTGAACGATCGCCGCCATGGTCTGGAACCGCTGCAGAGGCAGCGAGGCCCTGCCCACAGTGGCGTCCAGGACGGCCCCGATAAATTCCACCTTCTGAGAGGGCCTCAGGGTGGACTTGTCTGTGTTTATCAACAGGCCCAGACTCGCAAACATGCCGGTGATCACGCGGACATGGCTGGTCACCTGCTGTTCCGACGTGCCCCGAATCAACCAATCGTCCAGATAAGGGAACACGTGGACACGGTTGCGCCGAAGATGCGCCACGACAACTGCCATGCATTTTGTAAACACCCTCGGGGCCGTGGACAGGCCGAACGGGAGGACTGCAAATTGATAATGAAGAGCCCCCACAACGAAGCGGAGAAAGCGTCTGTGGCGCGGCCAAATGGCAATGTGGAAATACGCGTCCTGCATGTCGAGGGCGGCGTACCAGTCTCCCGGATCCAGGGATGGAATAATGGTCCCCAGGGATACCATGCGGAACTTCAACTTCACGAGGTATTTGTTGAGCTCTCGCAGGTCGAGGATAGGCCTGAGGCCCCCCTTGGCCTTGGGGATCAGAAAGTAGCGGGAATAAAACCCCTTGCCTTTCTCGTTTTCCGGAACCGCCTCTATAGCTCCTTTGCTGAGGAGCGTCTGCACCTCCTGCCGAAGGAATTGCTCGTGAGAGGGGTCCCTGAAGAGGGACGAGGAAGGAGGGCGGGAAGGAGGAAACGAAACAAACTGCAGGCGGTATCCCGTCTGCACCACGCTTAAGACCCAGCGGTCCGATGTTATTTGGGACCACGCCGGGAGGAAAAACGAAAGGCGGTTGGAAAACGGGGGGGAAGGATCCATAGGGGAAACTGTTACTGCGCCCTCGAGCGCACCTTCAAAATGAAGGTTTAGGACCAGGCGGGGGTTTTGAGGAGCCTTGGTTCTGCCCCCCTTGGTTCCCCGACTGCCTGCGCCTCCCGTTCCTGCCGCGGCGCCTGTAAAGGTCCTGCCGCTGGCGGAACTGGGAAAACGGCCTGCGTTGTTGTTGTTGTTGTTGCGGCCGGAAGGGTCTACGCTGCGTCACGGGAGTGTGCATCCCGAGGGACCGCATAACGACTCGGTTATCTTTCAGACTCTTGAGTCTGGGGTCTGTTTTGTCAGAAAATAGGCCCTGGCCTTAGAAAGGAAGGTCCTGTATGGTATGCTGGAGCTCCGGCGGAAGGCCGGAAACCTGCAGCCAGGAGATGCGACGCATCGTAACACCTGACGCAAGGGTACGGGCAGCCGAGTCCGCAGCGTCCAAGGAGGCTTGCAAGGCCGTGCGTGCGACCTTCTTGCCTTCGTCCAAGATGGCCGTAAACTCTTGGCGAGCATCCTGTGGCAGCAGCTCCTTAAATTTGTCCACTGCCACCCAGGAATCAAAGGCATATCTGCTCAGCAGGGCCTGCTGGTTGGAGACCCTGAGCTGCAGCGCCCCAGCCGAATACACCTTACGGCCAAGGAGGTCCATCCGCCTGGCCTCTCTTGATTTGGGGGCCGGAGCCTCCTGGCCATGACGCTCCCTATCGTTCACCGATTGAACCACCAGTGAACACGGGGTCGGGTGTACATGGAGATATTCGTATCCCCTGGAAGGGGCCATGTACTTCCTCTCGACGCCTTTTGCTGTCGGAGGGATGGAGGCCGGAGACTGCCAGATGGTGTTGGCGTTGGCCTGGATGGTTCGTATAAAGGGCAGGGCGACCCTGGTGGGAGCATCAGAGGAGATGATGGTTACAATTGGATCCTCTATCTCCGAGACCTCCTCCGCCTGCAGACTCAGATTTTGAGCCAATCGCCTGAGGAGGTCTTGGTGCGCCCTGAGATCCAGCGGGGGGGGACTGTTGGAGGAGGTACCCGCCACCGCCTCATCCGTGGAGGAGGATGATGAGACCCCCGGCCCGAGAGTGTCTAACTGAGGGTCTTCCTCAGCCCTCGCCTCTGCCTCCGGAGCCACAGCGGAGTCCTGCTGCTTGGACCCTTCCTCCCCTTCCGGGGAGGGAGGGGGGCGAGACAACGAGGCTTCCGGGGCCCTACGCTCCGCAGTCGCCGGCCTAGGAGGGAGCTGCTGGGGGCCCTGGGCCTGATGGTACGCCCAGGGTGTCCAGAATCCCCACTGTTGTGGGCCTTGGTCCTGCAGCGGCGGATCACCAAACAGCGCCACCTGCCGGTCGGTGCCCAGCGCATAGCCGCTGTCCGTCTGGGAGGATACGGACGGCTGTCTCGAGGGCCACGGTGGGGCCGACCCTGGATGGTACGGGTCTGCGCGGGCCGGCACGGAGGATCGTCTCGGTGCCGGGGACCGGTACCGGGAGTCATACCGGTGCCGGGATCGGGATCGGGACCGGGATCTGTCACGGTGCCGTGATCCTGATCGGTGCCGTGATCCTGATCGGTGCCGGGCGCCGCTTCGGTGCCGGGCGCCGCTTCGGTGCCGGGACCTGCTACCAGCTCGGTGCCGGGAGGTCGACCGGGACCTGCCACCAGCTCGGTGCCGGGAGGTCGAGCGAGACCGGGACCGGGACCTGCCACCAGCTCGGTGCCGGGAGGTCGACCGGTGCGGCGAGTAGCGTCGGGACCTGCTCCTGGAGTCGCGGTGCCGGTGTCGACTGGAGCCTGACCGCGACCTTCTCGATGCGACCGGTGCCGCGAGTGCGACCAGTACCGCTGAGGGGAGCGGTGCCGGGACTGCGAGCGGCGTCGGGATCTGGAGCGCCCAAGACGTCGGGACCTGGATCGGGAACGACTGTCTCTGGGCGGTGCCGACATCATGGGCTTGCCTCTGGACACGACCCGCACCGGAGGTACCGGGGGTGGCAGCCGAGTAGGCTCCGTCAGGGCAATAAGGTCCCGAGCCGAGGCGAAGGTCTCCGGTGTGGACGGGACCACTATCTCAACCCCAGATCTCATGGGGGAGCTCGGCGGCACCGGACTCAACGGACCCGCCGGGCCCGGAGTCAACGGTGCTGACGGTGCCGGCGGCGCCGCGGCCGATGTCGAGGCCGGGCGCTCTAGCCGGGTCTGCCTGGCCGGAGTATTAGACTTCGACGGCCTTGGCTCTGGCTCCAGTGCCGGAGAGGGTCGGTGCCGAGGAGTCTTCTCGGTGCCGGAGCGATCCGGTGCCGGTGCCGATACCACGGCCTGCGAAGCCGTCGGGTCAAGTGCCGCCTCCATTAGGAGAGTTCGGAGCCTTTGATCCCTCTCCTTCTTTGTCCTCGGCTTAAAGGCCTTACAGATGCGGCACTTGTCGGATCTGTGCGATTCCCCGAGGCACTTCAGGCACGCTTCGTGGGGATCGCTGGTAGGCATAGGCTTCTTGCAGGCCGCACACTGCTTGAAGCCCGGCGAACCAGGCATGAGCCCGGTGCCGGGTGCCGGGAAGGGCTAAGCCCCCGGCGATAGAAGTACTTTACAACTAATTAACTTAACTATCAACTTAACAAACTAATTAACAACTATAATGAAACTAGAGATAACGATAGATAACGATAGATAACTAGGAGAGCTAGGGACGTGGAGGACAGCTATGCCGCGCTCCACAGTTCCAACGACCGACACGGCGGTAAGAAGGAACTGAGGAGCGGGCGGGCCGGCAGGGATATATATTGGGCGCCATGGCGGCGCCACTCCAGGGGGCGACCTGCCGGCCCACTGGAGTTGCTAGGGTAAAAAGTTTCCGACGAACGTGCACGCGCGGCGCGCACACCTAACTGGAATGGATGTGAGCAATCACTCGAAGAAGAATGTGTTGTTCAACCTGGTGCTTGTTGCAGCAAAACTTTTTCTTTTCTTTTCTTTTTTTTTTTTGGGGGGGGGGGTAAGGGGGTTGTTCAATTGCCAGTGTAGACATAGCCTAAGTCACAAAGCTCAGTATAATGGGCTCCAGCAAAAGTAAATGATAAATGTTGCTTATCCTTCCCAACTGACAGTATTTCTGAATACGCAAGTGTGGAAAGCTCATCTTCACCTTGACCTGAAAGTCTGTGCAAAGTGGCTGGTCAAAAGATTTACAGTGTAGCATGAATTTTACAAAAGCTCTCTGCCAAAAGTAACTAAAGTAACAGCTGAAGCCTAATGAAGAGCACACTGAATTAGTTTTTAAGTTTATGTAATACAAAACTACAAGTTACAACGAATTCATTATCAGTGCAACTTAAAATATCTATTTAATATTTTTAGTTGCATAGCCCTGCCCCATAATATATTCTCACTAGTGAACTGTGTGACTGAGCTAAAAGTGTGACCCATTACTGAGCATGTTAGCAGAAGTGTTCAGGAAGATGTTGCCTAGAATCACTAATAAAACAATAAAATTAACTGAAAAACATTAGTTTGCAAAGGTGCACATGAGCTATGAAAAACCTACCTGAAATAGAGAAACAATGAAAGTAATTGCTGGTCATCTCAATATATTTGGTAACAGAAAAGAAAGGCAGACTTTAAAATGAGGGGTGCTGTAATCTAACAGTAGCATACAGTGTCAGTAGTAAGACCTTTACATAAAAAAAATTGGGAAGGTATTGAAAGACACCAATTTGCTACTAGGCACCTTTCCTATTCTCGGACAAGGCATGTTACTTCCCACGAACGTAATGACAGACTGAGAAATGTTTTTTTACAGGAACTGGCAGGAAATATGGCTTTCATCTATCTTTCTATATAAGGAAAGATTATAGGGCTTGCTCTAGGTCTCATTGTAGATTCTATCTTAATTGTGTAAATTTATTTAGTTTTCGCTCTATAGTGTTAACTGTCACTACATGTTATTCTTTAAGAAGAATTGTGTTTTAACTGCTTTATCTGGGGAAATTAACCAGCTGTTACTCTCTTGTCCTGTCAGTATAAGCAAAGAAAGGTGACTATAACATTTTGAGCAGAGGTTAAGCGCATGAAGGTGGTCTTCAGTCTGGAGCAGTGCCAAAGAACGGGGTTCTCAACCTTTTTCTTTCTGAGTCCATTCCCCTCAAACATGCTATAAAAACTCCATGGCTCATCTATGCTATAAAAAAAAGTTTTTTCCTGCATAAAAAATTAGTAAATTAAAAGCCAGGGCCAGCGTCAGGGGATAGTAAGCAGCCCCACGCCGCAGGGGCTCCGCAAAGCTAAGTTGGATTCATCTCCATGCAGCAGAGTTCAGGCTTCAGCTTCAGTCCCAGGCAGTGGGGCTCAGAGTTCGGATTTCTTCCCTGGGCCCCCGTGACTCTAACGCCAGCCCTGCTCTCTGGTTTATTGTGGCGGATGTCCTGAAACCTGCGCGCAGCCTCCGGACTCCTGGTTGAGAACCACTGACATAGAACAAACCTCATTGTAACACTTGGCACACAGCTAAGGATATAAACAACCCAAGTACACAAAACATTGTCAATAATCTTGAACAAATCTGCACTCCTTTGCTTTGGGATCAGGATACTTCTAAGTTCTTCTAATAAGTTTAGCACCTCAATAGTGATTTAGATGGGAGTATAGTTTCATCCTGTACTTTTCATGGGCCTACCTTACCATCCCTTCTCGTTCGCCAGCAGCCTCTCCAATAGCAAGCAATTGTCTAAAAATACAGGACTAATATGGATGTAGTCAGCATCTTTCTGCTGGAGACACATCAATTCACAAACTAAGTGATCTGGCACAGCAGCTTAACAGTGAATGCGTCACTGAGTTACTTTGGATCTTTTTTGTTTGAACAGGAATTGAGCAACTAAGAAAAAGGGATACTGGCTAAGATTAACAATTAGAAACTAGATTATCTAACTCATTTTTGCGATAAGTGTAGCCTTGTGGATGGCTGCTTAACATTACACACTTTTAGAATGCATACCTATTAAGTCTTTCCAAAACAGAATCATCAGCTAATGAAATCTCATCCAGGAGAAAAAAGGCGCCCTCCTTCATTGCTAAAACAAGGGGTCCATCGTGCCATTCAAACAGCCTAGAACTGTCAAATTCCTCCTAGGTAATGGGGAAGAAAAAGAAGACTCATCAGGGATGTGTCACTCTCTGCTCTCTTCACCACACTAAAGCTCAGTGATATCAGTCACCCATTGTCATGAGACATACCTTGTCCTTTGATCTCTGTCTGACTGGCCGTAATCCTCCCAGGAAGTCTGATGTCTCCATATGCAAGTGGCAGTTCACAGAATGCAATTTCTGATTTGCCAAGGCTGCAAATATCTGACAAATAGTAGTTTTGCCACACCTATAACATGAACAAAGAAAACCAAGGAAGTAAACTTAGAACAAAACCAGAAGGGGTCCACAACCACTTAATGGCCCACTTCAGCAACAAAGCAGTTCCAGTTGGATTTCCTCAAAACCCTGCAGGGCAATGGCCCCAACATGCTGTTCCTCTTACTCCCATGTATTCCCTTCTCTGAATGCTGACCCATCTTACAAAAGTTAAATGAATTGCACCCACTTCTGGCATGCAAACCATTGCTGAATTGCCACCATTATTCATTAAAACATGGATGAGGGACTTACCACCTCAGATTTCACTTGGACTTTAGAAAGATAACAAATTTCACATCCTCAAACCTCCCTCTGAATGATGCATAATGCATCAAAGATTAAGGTACCATAAAATATCAGAAGCGCCAAGGAGAAAAATGTTAGCTTCTCATTCAATATTAAAAAAAATACTTATCAGTAAATTAAATTCTCCAAACTTATTGCCTTCTGAAGATCAATACTATAGGAGTCATGAGATATGCTTACAAGTCGCAAAATCATTAGTAAAAGTTGCATGTCTTGATTCACAACTCTAGAGATCTGAATGTTCCAGAGATAAGCCCCTAAAAGCTTGCCCGCACAAAACTGCATGGGTTTAACTAATTTAGTTAACATCACACCTTTTGCTAAACTGGTGCAACATCTGTGCATTGATACACCTATCTGAGTTTGGAGCAAGCTTATATCAGTGTAGTTTGCATCTATCCACACAGATGTTTCACTGGTTTAACATCATAGTTAAACTGATGCAACTAAGGGCATGTCTACACTTGCCATTTAAAGCGGAAAAAGTCCCTTTTTTCCACAAAACCCATGGGAAAATCTACACTTGCCAATGACTTTTTGCAGTGATATTCAGAAGTTTCACTGCAAAAAGAAAACCACCTCCACAAGAGGCTTACAGCTCTTACCAGTGATGCTTTTGCGCTTATGTGCAAGTGAAGACACGTTCTTCCTGTTTACAGAGCTTTTAGACTCCACAGGATACCCCACAGTGCCTAGGTGACCACTCTGGCCAGCAGCTCTGCTGCTCTGACGCCAGGTAAACAGACATCCACCCCTGCCCCTGTAAAGCCTTGGGAACTTTGAAACTCCCCTTCCTGTTTTCTTGGCAAGTGCTCACTTATCATCCGGGCAGGTGACAATGGCTGCTCCACGGAGCAAATGATCCCCTGCCTGGAGCAATGCTGAGCTACTGGAGCTGATCAGTGTTGGGGAGAGGAGGCTATGCAGGGACCCAGGATGCCTCGTGATGCCCTCCCGCCCTTCCGACATGACCTATCATCAAATGGAGAGAGTTGCACCGTGGATAGCTGCCCTCTGTGCGCTGCTCTCATGGTGCTGGAAGTGCTGCAAATGTAAACATTCTCTGATGCCTGTGGAAGTAAGTACACAAACCAGCGCTTTTCTTTCACTGGTTCACTATCACCATTGAAACTGACAGCACAAAAACTCTTCAAGTGTAGATATAGCCTATGTGTTTGGATCAGGACTACGGCTATACAATGCTTTGTCAAGCCATAATTCCATCCCACATCCAGTTGTCCCAGAAAGGACTCCTAGGAAGGAGGTGAAGATTAGGGTGACCAAATGTCCTGTTTTTACAGGGACAGTCCCATTTTTGGGGACTCTCTCTTATGTAGGCACCAATTAACCCCCCATCCTCTGTCCTGTTTTTTCACAGTTGCTATCTGGTCACCCTAGTGGTGATGCAATCTAGATCGTACTGGCCAAATACATTCAGAGGCAGTATTCAGTAAGTGGAGACTGACAGATTTTGACTTCTCTTTGTCCTTTCATGAATTGTCTCTACAGAGTTCCACTGCAGGAGACTAAAGAGTATAGTGCTGCTGCAGCGCTGGGGTGTCAGTGTAAACAGAGAATAATCTTAGTATGTTGTAACTGACCTCCAGAAGCTTCCCATAATCCTTTTAAGTAAAGATAACTCTTTGTTTTGTTGTGATGCCTCTCTTTATTTTGTTGTGAACTCGGGGCTCCTGAAACTGCTTATCAAAAAAACCAAACACAGCTACCGTTTGCTGTGAATGAGCAGCGGCAGGGAGCTCCCTTTGGAATGCCCATAACTAGTGTTTGCTTGAGGAGAGAGGAAGGGAGGGGACTTGAGGAGAGAAGCAGCATGGCGGGTTCCGTTTCGGGGAGGCTGCTTATCTGGTCTGTGAGGAAGAAAACAGCCATTTTTTGCTTTCAGGGAGTGAGAGAGGGGTGGGGAGGGGGTAGGAACTTCCAAGGCAGCTGCTGACAGAGTGTCGGCTGCAAAAATCCACTCTCCCTCTCCCTCACGCTCCGTCACATTCCACCACACTCCCCTCTTTTGAAAAGCACGTTGCAGCCACTTGAACGCTGGGATAGCTGCCCATAATGCACCGCTCCCAATGCCGCTGCAGATACTGCCAATGTGGCCACGACAGTGCGCTGACAGCTGTCAGTGTGGCCAGACTGCAGCGCTTTCCCTACTCAGCTGTATGAAGACAAGTTTAACTCCCAGCGCTGTACAGCTGCAAGTGTAGCCATACCCTAAATATAAACCAGGAGGAGGACTGAGGAGAATGCCAAGATTGAAGCAACACTGCCCACCCACACAGAAGACTACACCTAGCCCCATTAACAGATTAACATTTTATGAATGAAGTAACTGAACTTCAACTGGCAGCTTAAATACCAAGACAATAAACCTTTGACCAGCAGCCAATGTATCCATTCCTGCTGTAGAACAAGTTCTCCTTACAGGCTTGAAGTGATCATCCATTTTGAAAGACTATGAAATGAAAGGTCTTGACTGTTAAACTGAAAGACTTACATAAGATTTATTCTTTTCCAAGTAGCATCCAAATTCCCTTTTAGCATCTAATAAACTGTGTTTCTTCTTTCTCAGCTTCAGCTTCTTTTTACTCTCTAAGGCTATGACTACACTACAAGGCTTTTAGCGACAAAACATTTCCACTCCCCACAAGCAGCAGCAGCGTTGTTGGCAAGAGAGCACTCCTACTGACAAAGCATTGTTCATGCCAGCGCTTTTTATTGGTAAAATCTTTGTCGTTCAGGGGTGTGTTTTTTTAACACCCCAAATAACCAAAGTTGTGTCCATGACATGTCAGTGTAGACAAAGCCCAACAGAACTACTTAATACTAAATTTATAAGCAGCATGAGAGATCTGCTCCCACATTCTCTTTTTTGCAGTCAGGAACAAAATAAAGAGGATGGGCTGGGCCTTATACAGTCAGATCCTGGAACATATGTAAATGTATTCACCACTCTCCACCAAATTTATTACTAACTTTTCCAGGTTTCACAACAAAGGTATGTAATTCTTATACTGGGATTCTAACAGACAGTTCATGAACGAAATTCAGCCCCACTCCTCTCCAGTTCAGTTTCAATACATCTCTAACAGGTTTATATAACACTGTTGTATAAATTAGATAAAATAAAGCAAAACCACAAGAGATAGTTTTAATGTCTTTTGCTAAGACAGGTGTACTCCAACACAGCACTCTAAAAAGTGAACTCTGTATTACAACAGCTACAAACCTGACTTGACATTTGAGAAAAGTTTTAGATTCACAAAGGCCATCAAACAGCAAGGCATTAACGCAAGGCCCTTCTTTAAGCATAAGTAGACTTCACTGAAGTCGCTCGTGTTTCAATGTAGGTATGCAGTTAAGGACCTTGCTGAACAGGGCCAAACAGAACAATTCATTACTGTAATAGAAAAACAAGTTACCCAGTGTCTCCCACCAGCAGAACTGGTTCGCCAAACTCCAGGGCTCGTCCTACCAGAACTGCAAGCCTCCTCATCCCTTGAGTCCAGACAACATGACTAAACTCACCATCCATCACCGACATCTGTGTGGATGATTTAACTGTCCAACAAAGAACAAGTTGATTAGCTTTAATCACAAGCATCAAGCTTTTGATTTAGTCCTTTTTGCAAACTCACCCAATAACTTTCTAACACTTTCCTCTGAGAAGAGAGAGTGGGGATACAATTTCTTCTTAAAATGCTTTTCAAGGACACTTTGAATAACATCAACCTCCTCTTGTTTCCTGACTCTGCCTGCCAGAAGCATGAAACCTGTAAATAAGACAAGATAAATCAGAGTGTTTTCTTTGATTTTTCAAGTGGAATGTGTGACATACCAGGGGTACAATCC
This sequence comes from Gopherus evgoodei, assembly GCF_007399415.2. Taxonomy (NCBI): domain Eukaryota; kingdom Metazoa; phylum Chordata; order Testudines; family Testudinidae; genus Gopherus; species Gopherus evgoodei. The sequence continues at coordinate 79,225,655 of NC_044324.1, forward strand.
AGACCAATGAGTATCTGTGACCCCTGCCCTGTAACTTGGGATGCCCTTTATAATTCCTCGCTGCTGTTGCCTCCGGCCTGGACTACTCACAAACAGCCTCCAGCGTGTAAGTCACTCCCAACATAGATTTTAGGGTCCCACTGAATCTTTCCACCAAACCATTTGTTTCTGGGTGATATGAGGTAGCCTTTAGTTGTGTTACTCCACAACTTCCATAGCTCACTGAAGAGCCGAGACATAAAATTTGACGCACGGTCAGATAAAAATCTCTTTAGGGAAACACAGTCTGCCAAAGATAGTGAAAATGGCTCTTGCCACAGATTTTGCCTCAATCCTTAGTCACAGCTAATCCACTACCACCAAGACACATTTCTTTCCGCTTCGGGTAGGACCCACGATGTCCATTGTTACCCTCAGAAATGCCTCTTGTATTACAAGCAAGGAGCACAGGGGAACTTTCTGGGGTACTTTTGACTTAATTCACAAGACCTGCAATAATTCCTCACATCATTCTGTATTCCTGGCCCATATACATTTTTCTTTAACCTATTATAGGGTTCTCTGTGCCCCCAAGTGACCAGCAAAAGGACAATCATGTGCTAGCACATAGCATGGTGCTATGTGGGCTCAACCAACTGCTTATAGGGTTGTCCAGGGCTTTGGTTTTTCCCCATAAGAGCCTCCCTCTACAATCTCCTCATTTTCATTTCCTGGGGCTCCTCTTGGACACATCTGACATTCTCTAGAGTGGGATCTATCCCTTATTCAACTGCAAAATGCTGGCAACTGATATCTGGGACCATTTCTTCAGTCACAGGAATTATCTCCTCCCCAGCTGGCCCCGAGGGCATGCTGCTTTTCTCTGCCATGCAGGAGCCAGCCTCAGCCACTCCCACACCTGGAAACAGTTTCCTTCTGCTGCAGAAGAGTTAGAGCAGGGGTTCTCAATCTGGGGGTCATGACCCCTCGGGGGTCGCGAGCTGTAAAACTCCTCCTCCCAGTTTTTAATTTATAACAAGGGTCACACTCAGAGGCTGCAGTGTGAAAGGGGTCACCAATACAGAAAGTTTGAAAACCAGTAAGTTAGAGAGACCTCCCCTCCCAGCAGTTTCTGGGACTGTCATATCTGTCCTACTCAGATCTGAACCTTACAGTTCAGAACATGAGAAGCTAGCATGAAACCTCCAAACTTAATTACCAGCTTGGATCTGATATCGCTGCCACCAGCCAGAAAAATTCCAGTGTATGGCTCACTCTGGTCTCCCCAAAACCTTCCCTGGGGAACCCCCAAGACTCAGATGCCCTGAGTCTCACCACAAAGGGAAATAACCCACTTCCCTTCTCCCTCTTCCCCTCCAGGTGTTCCCTCCCTGGGTTCCTGGAGAGATATACAGATTCAAGCTCTGTGAATCTAAACAAAGGGATTCCACCCTCTTTACCTCCTCCCAGATTTCCCCGCCCTGGGTACTCTGGGAGATTACCTGCTTCAAGTCCTTGAAACACAAGTACCGAGAGATCTAATCTCTCTCCCCCCTCACCCAGAGGGTATGCAAAGTCAGGCTTAGTAAATCTAACACAAAGAGATTTTCCCCCTCCCTTCGTTTCTTAGCCTTAACCAGCGAAAAATACTTAAACAGGTCTTAAAAAGAAAGCTTTATATAAAAAGGAAGAAAAAGACATAAAATGGTCTCTGTATCAAGGTGACAATATACAGGGTCAATTGCTTAACAGAAAAAATGAATAAACAGCCTTATCAAAAAGAATACAATTTAACACATTCCAGCAACTACACGCATGTAAATACAAAAAAACAATATAAATCTATTGTCTTACTATCCTTGTACTTACAAATTGGAAACAGAAGATTAGAAAGCCTGGAGATAGAAAGATCACTCTCAGAGCCGAGAGGGTCACCGAACCAAGACAAAGAACAAAGAACTCACACCTAAAACTTCCCTCCACCCAGATTTGAAAAAGTCTTGTTTCCTGATTGGTCCTCTGGTCAGGTGTTTGGTTCCCTTTGTTAACCCTTTACAGGTAAAAGAACATTAACCCTTAGCTATCTGTTTATGACAGGGACATTACCACTTCCCTCTAGGATCCAGCACAATATTCCCTTTGACATCATTCTGTTACCAAATTAATAGCCTTAACCATACACAAAATTGCATTCCCAACAAGTATTTCAAGATCCTACCCAGCACCACTATTGTAAAGACACTTTCTAAACCTTTCTATTCCATATGCATCTTGGCTAAAGGTACAGGAATTATATGTCCTCCCACTGCTAGAAGCTCCACTTTTCCACTAGGTAACATTTCAGTTTTTTGGACCATGCGTCCCTTGACCAGAGATATTTGGGCTCCAGTGTCTTTCCCTCCCCCCTCCTCCAACCAGCCAGGTACTCCTTGTTATTTACTCTGGCAACCTTAATAAATTCCACATCAACCCCCTCAGGGTCAGTCCTCACAAAACTCATCAGGTGAGCTTAAAATAGATTGGATAGGGCTTAGTTTCTTTTATCTTGGGGCACTGATTTCTCAGGTGCTCAGTGGAGTTACACTAGAAACATCTTCCTGGACTCTCCTCCTGCTCAGGAGATTTGTGATGGGAGTTTCCAGGAGGGGAACGATTTGGGAGCGGGGAGCAGACTGCCTGGGCTCCCAAACACTCTCCTTTTTTCCAAGGGGTAAAACGGGATCACCGTTTACACTGGGTTTGCATCCCTCCTCTAGCCTGTACTCACTGGACATCAGGGTTTGCACAAAGGAATTAGCCAGGGTGGCCATTTCTTACAGATTTTAAAGATTTATCCCATAAACTATTCCAAATCTCATCAGTGCATATACTGAGGAAATGTTCTTGACCAAAGAGATCAAACAATGGCTAAAATCCTTATCTCCCTTCCCCTTTTCCCGTTTTCTCATTAGGTCACACATATTCGCTATGACTCATACTATCACTTTTCTTGAGATTTCTAAATTTGCACCTATACACTCCAAGAATAATTTGAAAACTTTGAAAAGCAGCTTTTTTAAATTCAGACTATTAAATACATTTACAGCTGTGCAATCAGTGTGGGTACTTTTTTGTCCTCAGGAATATTATGAACCTCAGAAAGCCTTTCAAAAGTGGTAGATACTTTTCAATGAAGTCTGTTGCCTTGTATGCATGAAGGATAGGTCCATCAATGGCTATCAGCCAGGATGGGCAGGGATGGTGTCCCTAGCCTCTGTTTGCCAGAAGCTGGAATGAGTGACAGGGATGGATCATCACTTGATGATTGCCTGTTCTGTTCATTCCCTCTGGGGCAGTTGGCACCGGCCACTGTCAGAAGACAGGATACTGGGCTAGATGGACCTTTGGTCTGACCCAGTACAGCTGCTCTTACGCAGGACATAATTTGTTACAGCTGAGGGCTCCCTGAATGGAGGAAAAGATTGGCGACTCTGGGATTTGTCCAAGTTTTGCCATCACGCCAAGATTATACGTCCTCCTATCCGAACTTCCTTTGTTTTCTCTCAGTAAGTGATGATTCTGTTTACTGCTTAAATGCAAATTAAGTCAAGCGCACATTCTTTCCTTTGTTAAGGACAGACCTGACTTCTGCCTGGGCAGGGCTGTGGGGTTTGGACGGAATCTTATAATGACACATACAATGTTTCCACACATATTTTGCCAGGACAATACTGACCAGCAAATCATGAGTTTTCAAATGACATCTTCTAAGGTATACTTTGTACAGAGATTATTATAATAGCGTTTAGCGTGTGAATACAGGGGTGTACTCCATCACAGAATATTACTGCTCAGTAACGAGGGACAAAGGTTTGTATTTGAAAAGTGGGGTTGGAAAAATGTTTACATTAGTTCTTTTAAAAAATGAAGTATCATGAAGAACAAGCACAAAGACCCACCATCGTTTGCTAAATGCTGAAGCCAGTCATAATCCTTTTCTGTCTGTTCTGCCAATCTGTATCTTTCAGCCCAACGAAACAGATCTCGAAGAGTAATGAAACCATGCTTCCCAGCAAACACTGTTGAACCTCTGCGATAAGACTACCAAGTGAGCAAAGAGGATGGTTAAAATTTAATATGTATTCCTCATTCAAACAAACTTCAGTGAAATGAAAACCTAATAAATTCCTAATCCCAGTTTCACATTTCCTCTCATTTAATAACTGGAATACAATTTTCACTTTATTCCAATACAGTAAAAAGGTCTAAGCACATGCAAGTCTAGACATAAGGAAGAAAGAGGTACCTCCAGTTTTTATTATTGCATTTGTTTTTAAAGAAGAAATATATTTTGGTAAGTAGCCAGCGCTAAATGGCTGTTCACAACAATCTGTTTAAGCATCTAAGATCTAGAAAAATGAGGGAGCATAATATTTTTAAAGTATTTAAACAAAAATCCCCAAATGAGGCACTGGTAGCCACTGGACTTGTTTTTGCTCTTAAACAAAAACTCAAACTGAAAGAGTTCACTTAAGCCAGCAAACTTGGATATTTTAAATTAATTTCTCCATTGTTAAGTCATAGAATATTTTTTTAAAAGACCTTAGTTTTACTTCTATATTAAAAAGGGGAAAAAAAGACATCAATACCTGCAGATTCAGCATGACTTTGATGAGTTTACTGCAGTAAGAAGGTGGCAGACTGCATCGCTTGTGAAGGATTGTTTCTAGCTCAGCACTTGGCAGTTCATCAAAATGCAGCTCCACAAAACGGTTCCTGAAGGCTCTGGACAACACCTAAAATGTACGTTTGGGAATGGTATTTCTGAACTTTGCTTTACCCCTTTAATCCTTGTAAACTACATCCTGCATGTACAGCCAAAGGAAGCTGAGCTACCCTGATGGGTTAGTGGTTAAAATCCAGTGGGAGAAGGAATAACTGGGATTGTGCTTAAACTTCCAAAATGGACATTAAAGATGCAAAGGATCTATTCTCCAGCAGTCTGGGACAACCAAATAACCAGACAGGCCAAATTACATGTAATTACTTAGGCTCCGATTCAACAAAGTGCTTAAAAGTGTGTTTAATATCTTTGCTGAACTGGAGCTTTAGCATTCACCAGAGACGCTACTGACTTCTTAAAAATTCTTGGTGTGTTCTCTGACTGGCAAGTCTGAATAAAGGCTGAAACTGAACACTGCTCTCCAACTTCACTTTTCTTGTAAAGGCCACCAAATAGCAGAAGAATTATATTATTTGCCTACCCACTCTGCCAAATTCTTCTCTGGCATCTCTCAGCCAGTTGTACCCAATACTGAACTTTAGAAAAAGTGCACGTGTGTGCTGTTCATGAAATGCAATAGTTCTTAAGCTATATTTACAAGGAAGAGAAAGGAAGCCAGTTTTCTCATATTCATCCACAAGTGTGATGCGCTAGTTAGTCAAGGCACACAGAATTTTTAGGTGTAGATCATATCAGCATTTGGTTCCTGCAACAGACATGCCAGATTATTTTTAAATTAAAAACTATTGGAACTACTATATATTCTTGTTGAGGAAACAACTTCAAAACTCAGAAAAGTTCCTTCAACCTAGGCTGGCAGGCTAGATCTCTTTCTAGAACAGGAGTTCTCAAACTGAGGGAGGAAGGGCGGGAGAAACTTTAGAGGAAAAAAAACACTTACTGCGCACATTCAGATCTGGGTGGCCAGAAAGCAGTGGCTGCTGGCTGGGCACCCAGGGGAGGTGGGGGGCTTACTACTGCAGACACAGAGAAGGGGGGCCGCGATCAAATACGTATTCTAGAGCAGTGGTTCTCAAACGTATCTGTTTTATTTACACGCAGGCTTTCCTATGGCATTCATAGCCCTAGTATTTGAGCACCTTGTAAACATTAATGTATCTTCACAATATTTTACAGATGGCAATGTAGGCATTGAGAGATTAAGAATATGTCTACACTGCAGCTGGAAGGTGTGATTCCCAGTGCAGGCAGGCAGACTCACCAGCTCATCTTGAGCTAGCTGCCCCAGCTTGGACCCAGGGGGGTCAGGAGGGCTTGGATTCAGGTGGCTATCCCAAGCCACTGCCCATGCTGCATGCTCGTTCAAGTTGAGCTAGTGCGCGTCTGTCTATGGGTGCCGGGAATCACACCCCCAGATGCAGTGTAGATATAGCCTGAGTGACTTCCCCAATCTCAGACAGTCAAGCAGTCCAGTGCCTTGGTTACAAGGCCATCTTCCCTTCCGCTACTCCTGACACTTTCATATTGTTCTCTGATATGTGAGAAAGTTTCTGTGCCACAGCTCCCTGCATCCCTAAAAGAATAGTATGGTGAAGCTTTCTTCCTAATGTAATAATAACCGAAAGCAAGAGGAGAGATCGACAAACCTTCCTGCCCCCATAGAGTCCTGGTGGATTCTGTGTAGCAAACAGCATAAATCGAGGGTGTGCCCTGACAACTTCTTGTGTCTCTGTTATGAACAGCTCTCTGTTATCATCTAGCAGTCTGTTGAGTGCCTCCAGAACATCCGTAGGAGCCAAATTCAGTTCATCGAGGATAATCCAGTAGCCCTTTCTCATAGCATCAATAAGGACACCTGTGATGGAATACAAAAGGTTCTGATTAAACCTTTAAGGTAATCTGCATGAAAACGTACAAAAAAACCTTCAAATGCAAGTAATCTTTGCAGCCAGTTTTACTTCAGAATAAAATAAGTTAACCCACAGCAAGATGTGCAACAGCACTGAAGCTGCTAAACCCTTTAGCTCTCCCCTCTGTCAGTGCAATGGACCAAAGAACAAGAGATGGAAGAACAAAGGAAACCCTTTAACATAACCAGAGACCTGCACAACTGAACTAACATGGCATGAAAGCTCATATATGCACTGATGCAACCATGACCAGAAAAAAGGAAAAGCTTTTTTCATCTCTGCGTAACATGTAAAATGGAAGGGAATTAGAGATAAATGTGATAAGTGATAACCTCACCTTCCTTAAACATCAGCTTCCCAGAAGTGTCTGATGTATAACAGCCAATGTACTCCTGGATGTCAGTATGTTCATGATTGTTAATCCGCACACAGTGGTTCCCACTAGCTGCAGCTAACCAGCGAATTAAACTAGTTTTACCAACTGATGTCTCTCCCTGAATCAGCACCGGATGAGTCCTTCAAGGATTAGCAAAGACAATATTTTAAAAGCAGTATTTTAGGTTGGCTTAGCAAAATCTCTTATATGTATATGAAAAGGAAGTAACACATCTGTACTGTCTGAAATTTTCAGAGCCTTGTGTAACAGATTATCAAGAGACTATAATTTAGTCTTTCAATGTCTCATTTATGTTACTCACCCAAGTCACATAGCCAGTCAGTGTCAAAGCCAGGACACAATCTAAAATATCTTTATTCCCATATGCTAACTACTATATCATGCTGCCTCCGTCATCACTTGTGAAATCAGAGGCTGGTCCAAATCATTTTTATGAAACCATTTTTATACCAAGCTTTAAAGGGCTTAGATGGGAACTCTACATGACAATTTTTAGGCTGTTTAAGAACAAAAGAAAAGTTGGTTTCATATCCTCTCAAGCATGCAGATAACTGGACTACAATAGAACCTCAGAGTTACAAATACTGTTCATAACTGAACAAAACGTTATAGTGGTTATTTCAAAAGTTTACAACTGAACATTGACTTAATACAGCTTTGAAACTTTACCATGCAGAAGAAAAATGTTTTCCTTTTATTTTTTAGTAGTTTATGTTTAACACAGTACTGTACCGTATTTGCTTTTTTTTTTGGTCTCTGCTGCTGCCTGATTGCGTACTTCTTGTTCCAAATGAGGTGCGTGGTTGACTGGTCAGTTCGTAACTCTGAGGTTCTATTGTACTTATGCTCCTGTCTTAGAATGCTGGGAACAAGTGACGTGCACACGCTCCCCACAACTGCTAGCTACTGGTCAAAAGTCATTCTTGTAGCTCGGCATGCAATTCCTACAGTGGGCTTTCTGCAGATCAGTCATGAAGCGGAATTATTCCTCTCAGAAGTGTCTCATCATTTTTTTTTAATTTTGATGCATATTTTAATCTATTAAGATTTAATGGGCAACATTAAAGTTGAGTAGGTGACAGAAATGCAACAGAAGTATAGAAATATAGTAGAGGTAGAAATATAATAGAGGTAGACAATCTCATTATACGGCTACCTCAATTATAGAATTGTATGTTGTCTTTTTAATTTTGTATTCTGACACAAAAATTTAAACAAACATACCCTGCAGACACAACTCTGACAATGTCTTTCAGATTAAGTTTAACAGAAGAAGTTAGCACGTAAGTCTCATCTATCACAGGTTCCTTATCCCCTACTGAAATCCAGTAACCTTCTATTTGTACAGCTCTTCCTCCTTGGGGCTCTGGCAGTGGCTGAAAAACAGTATAGAAATAACAGATTGTACAAATGTGTTTCATATTGTTTTCTAATAGCAGCAGCTATTTTTTCCACTACTATAGCATCTTCCATAAAAAACAATGTACAGACATTAGCTAAACCTTCAACACTCCCGTGAGGTATGTATTATCCCAATTTTATAGATGTTGAATCCAAGGAAGAGAAGGGAATTAGTCTGAAGTCAAGAATCTGTGCAGAGCTGTGAACATAACCCCAATTCCTCTCAGTTCTGGGCTTTAATGTGACATGCTATTCTGAAAAATGACTTGTAGGAATTTATTGAACTAAGGGGGTTACTTATTTTTATTTCATCGTTACTGGAGAGTTAATCATTTCTAGCATCAAAACATCTCTCTAAGGAATTTAGTCTCTGTATAGGAACATTCAAAATAGCCTATTCATTCACCACTTTCCTCTGAAGGTCTAAATTGAAGTTACCAAGCAGAGTTGCAATAGGGCCTATTCTGGCAAGCAATGAAGCCCAAAAAGTCAAGGAAGAACTATTAATGTTTTAAATGACAATATTTTGTGTTTCAGCCCTGCAAGTTCACTCTGTGCTCCAAGAATCAACCTGGGTTCTCCCTCTTCAAGATGAAGCTCAGATTTTTGCTTCATCAGAGCACAAGCCTTTTCCATACCAATGTGTACTGCCCCTTATGTCAAAAACAAAAACAAAAAAAACCCAACAGCAAGTTCCTCCCCAATCTCTACTTCAGAATTAGAGTCACCACCACTAAAGTTGGTCTGGGCATTCTCTGAAATTCGGCAAGATTCGGTCATAGGCAAGTTCTCCACATCCTTTCAATGTTTTCAGATGAAAGAACAAGTCAGATAAGACATCATCATGCTTAACCATATCGTTCAAGTTAAATGAAAAAACATTTGATCAGAAACAATCTATAGTATAAAGTTTAAAATTTTAGTATTTGAGAACTTTTAAAATTACTAAAGCATGATCAACAAGGGAAAATTCATATAAAACCAATCTTCCTGATAACATTAAACATCCCAAAACTTTCAGAAGTTCTTACCTGCTTAAGGAGGCTTTTGATGTTGCCAGAGACAATATGCTGGCAAATTAGCTTCTGAACTATCGGGTGAGAAACTCTGTCCAGCTGTGTCAGGAAGCCCAAGCAAAAGCCCTACAAGAATAAAGTTATTTTCTATGGTGAAGTGAAAATTATTTAAGCTTTATTTTTTAGGCATTTGTTTGATATCTGATGCCCTTAGAAAATATGATTTTCTTTGTATTCCTTTACCCAGGTAGATTTTGTATTGAACACACACTTAGGAACAAAATCACACAGAAAGATCATTACCTCATACAGTGAGCGCTGTATGTTTTTACATGGATTAGATGCTGCAAATCTCAAAGCCCTGCAAAGTGTACGAAGGCTGTAGTGAGGTCTATGGCCAGTCCCATCCACCAATTTTGTTTCCGACTCTCTTCTCACAGATAAATAGAAGCTACAAAATAAAGGGTTTAACCAGTTACTTATTTGTATTCTGGGCCCCAGGGCAGAACAGTCAATGGCTCGCCTAGAAAGGAATGGCTGAGATTTGTGACACTACATTTTATCCTACTGATAACACATTAGAACCCACTATGCGTAAATTGTGGTGTTGCTTGATCTAGTTAACTTTTTTTTTTCCAGTTACAGCACCAGTATTAAACAAATTGTGAGTCTAAATATAAGCTGTAGAATTTATTTTGAATTATATATATAAATTACATAAATAAAATATCTAAAACATTTAAAGAAACACAAAATAAGAAACCACCTAAAGTATCAAGTAGGGTAATTAAACACCTAATCACGATTCATGTGTAATCTAAAAACAAGGAAAAAAACAGCCCTACAAGATGTAACTGAATATGACTAACAAAGTTAAAATAAATAATACAATACAATACTTGTGCTGTACTTGTGCTGGTGCTGTGAGACATCAACACCCAGAGCAATGAAGAGACAGCAGGCCTGGTGCACCACATCTACTGGGAGATCTCCAAGGAGAGAGAAAACCTGCGCCTCATTCCCTAGCAGAGCATTGGAGGTGGCCCCTCGTGCTGTGCTCATGATAATGGCTAGTCAGCCAGTGCTAGCTGCCTCTCGGCAAACTTGGAGATGCTCGATTGGGTGGCTGAACTTCCTGGCTTGTGTCTGGCAAGGAGCTGCAGCCCCGGGGAAGGAAATCTGGTAGCACAGAGGGAGCTTGTTCCTCTTTAAAGTCTCCCTGTCCTCAGCCCCGTAGCCATAGAGATAGTGTGGCAGACACAGCAGCCAGAGGAGGCAGCAAGCCCCCCGGTTCCCAGGCTGCTGCCGCTGAGGCTTTGCCAGACTAGCAGGGTGCGGCAGCGCTCTGGCAAAATGTTACTGTCACAATGAGGGACGGCGCTCTGTACAGAGCAGCAGGATTTCTCTCTTTTTCTACATCTTAATTTTTATTAAAAATATATATATATATCCCATCTGCCCAGACCCTTTTAAATCACTGGGCCCCTGGGCAATTGACCCTTTTCCTCCCCACCCTTGTCGGCGGGCCTGTTTGTATTTCATCGCTACCAAAGAGTTAATACTTTCTAGCATCAAAACATCTCTCTAAGGGATTTAATCCCTGTATAGGAACATTCAAAATAGCATCTTCATTCACCACTTTCCTCTGGTCTAAATTGAAGTCATCACGCAGTGTTGCAATTAGGGCCTACTCTGGCAGGCAATGAAGCTCAAAAAGTCAAGGAAGAACTATTCATGTTTTAAATGACAATATTTTGTATTTCAGGGAGATAACCTGGTATGCCATGTATCACTAGGTACTCACAAAGTCCTTTGAACAGAGATACTTTAGATTGCCCAAAAAACTGAACTGCAGAAATTTAGCACATTGGAGGCAATATGCCTGCTCTAAAGGAAAGAGGTTCCGTGGCAAGCAAGCAAACCATCCCCACAACTGACGCACAGAGATATTCTGAAGTAGCCACCCCTTCTAACCTCCCAGATGAAGGAAAAGATGAAAGCAATAGTGCTCTTTAACTGGTAATGTCAAAAAACTACTTTTTGAGGTGGGGATGGAAGAAAGGAAGGCAACAGTAACAAAAGGTACCATACAAGTAGCCCTAGAATAAGGACGCTGGGGGTCATTCTTCAAGAACCTCACATGGGAGAAACTAATGTAAAACATTGTATGTTGCAATTATGTATTTTCATTTGCAACTTCCTGAATTGAGGCTTCATAAAAACGTAAATATAACTTACTTCATGATTCCTTGTACTGTGTTTTTGCTCACATTCAAGCCTTTCAGATAGTCCATGATAAGAATTAGCAAGTCTCCTTCATTCTGCAGTTCTTCTACATAAAGTTCAGTAAACCTACAAGAAAAATTAAGCTATAAACACTTAGACATCTGCCTGCTGATGATAAAACAGACACTCTGAAATTTCATTAGGGCCCAGTTAATCTCTCACAGAGTACATAATGCTCAAAATATGGCATAAGCAGCAAATCAAATATTGATTTGTTTGCCAACATAAAGATTTATTGACTTGATATACAAATACAGACTGAACTGAAGCAGAGAATAATATGTAACTACAAGCTAAGTATTACATTAGTTAAGTACAAAGTATCAATATCTGTATTGTTTTATACAGTTTACATTAGTTCAACTCACTCTACAAGAAACATGCTTTTAAAAGGAGTTTGTGGTACAGAGCTCCAGACAGCAGTTACTGAATATTAAAGTAATGGCACAGCAAGAGGGCTTTTGAAAACTGATTCTCTATATTAATCACTCAACTATAGTGAAACATACCACACATCCAATTTTTGAACTGTCAAGCTTGCCTCACATATTCCCTCTTTTAATAAATTTCTAATGGAGCAACCATTTAAACAGAGAAAAACAACTCATCAAGATAAAAAGGAAACTAAGCAGCTACATTAGCAGCAAAAGTATCTACTTTAAATTTAGCTACTGAAGTGGAGTTCTAAGACACTCCAAAAATAGCAGTAATGAGATTTCATGTTCCTTGTCTCACTGACTGTGCATTAATTGTGCTTACCAAGTATGAAAATTGCATTTCTAAGTGTTAGTCCTGGAAAATCATCTGGGGATCTGAGAATCTAGTTGGGTTCTTTGGATCTCATACATCACCACTGGTCACAATGGTTCTGCAGGCCAAATTAGACCTGCTACACTTGTAAAATTCCATTGCCTTCAAAGAATTTTGGACAAATGTAATTTACTGGAACTTAAAATAATTTTGATTATAATGCAAAAGGAGAAATTTACTCCATCTCTCTCTCTTATTGCTATTAGCTCTGCAAAGCGAATATCAACAAAACTTTATTTTTGTCACTAGTGATGGCAGATGATTAAGTACACCCAGTGAATAGATCTCCTGAGTAAGCAGTGAAGATTTTCACATGATCACTTTTCAGAGTGATATAAATTTTGTATAAGGTTTCCTGACAATCAGCAGGGAAATTGCATGAGAGATAGACAGCAGGCCCAGAACATAGCACTCACAGGTGGTCTCAGGAGGGTTACACTGGAGAAAGAAATCCTCTCAGACCCACTTTTCCCCAGTCATAGTGGTCCTCTGAGTCCCAAATATTCCAGGTATCACACATCCACTCTCATGTCCAACTAGCCTTCCTCTAACTATACAAGGCTAAATATAGAGCTCTTTGTACAGCCCATCAACGCTGCTAAGTTAACAAGAATGATTTCTAGAGGACTTTGAAGCACTTGCTTTATTATTCCCAAGAGGCACAGAGCATGCTGCTACAGCAGCATTCCCAGTCTCTGACAACTTACACTTAAGGAATGACTCCTAAACCATAATATTCTACACTATTACCAGAGCAGTTCTTTAGACTCGGCATCAGCAGAACAGTAGTTTCCTCCTGCTATTCAATCAACACTCCTTAATTCTCTTATAACAAACACCTCTCAGAATGTCTGTCTCCTGGGGCTTCAAACAAGGGTGTGTACAATTCATGTTGACTCATGAAGCTAGTCAAATTCCAAAACAGACAGCAACTTTATTTTACAATCCATTCATTTTTTTTTACCTGTTTCTTATTCCTGGAGGTAGATTTCTCTTTCCAACATCCGTAGCTGGATTCATACAGGCAAACAAACGAAAACCAGGGTGACGCACCAGAGGTTCTGAAAAGAAAAATAAAGATGTTTCACGCCTATTCATAAACACAAAAATGCAAACCAAAACACTATAATGTAAACCAAAGATATTTTTTGGTTAATCCAAGACAGTTTAAGTCCTTCCTCTGGACCACCTCAGCCATTGCTATCCTGTATCCTCTTAACTACAATGCCACTGTTAAAGCCTTTAGTGATTCACCTGGTCTGGTGAGTTAGGGCATATCTAAACATCAGGGTATTGAGCACTACAGGGGGATGGGATTTCTAAAGCGCATTGGCATGTTGTGAATTAATTAGTCCATGTAGACCCTGGATGTGTACACTGAAAGTTCCCTAATACTAGCACTTCAACCTAGTACTTTTAGTGCTCCACTAGCAGGGTCCAAATAGTTAGGGAAGGGTCACCTAGCAAGCCAGAGGCAGAGCCGGGAACTGTAGCCAGGTCATCACAGTCTCAGTCCAGTACACTTTGATCTTAGCTCCAGGGAGCACAGAAGCACACTATACTGGCTGCCCAACGTACAGAGTTCCTTCTGCATCACCTCTAGAGACATGAAATACCAATTCAGGGGTGCTCCAGACACCTGTTCAAAAGAGGGGCTAACAGACAAGAGCAACAGCAATTTCTGCAGACTGAAGACATTGGGGCCTTCATGTAAGTACTTCTTCCCCTCTCACATAAAGAGGTGAAGTCATACTGCCAGTGCATTTTTCTTTCACTCTTTACGGGGGGAAAATTCTGCAGTGATTATTTTAAGCTATATGGGAGGAGGAGTGGGCCATTTCAGATGACTTTGTTGTTACAGAACATTCTGCATGAGTTGATGTTTGCATGGTCTTGAAGTTAAACCACAAGAACAGCACACAGCTGTAATCTAATCCAGAGGTGAAATAACTTTAACCAGGTACCACACTAGGAAAGATGTGGACAAACTGCAAAGAGTTCAGAAAAGAGCAACAAAAATGATAAAATTTATGGAGAATTTTGGCAACCAGATCTGCAAGCAGTGTTCAAGATGTGGGCGTATCATGGATTTACATAGGGGTATTACGATATTTTCTGATTTATTATCTATCCCTTTCCTAATGGTTCCTAACATTCTGTTAGTTTTTTTGAATGCCACTGCACATTGAGCAGATGTTTTCAGAGAACTATGCACAGTGACGCCAAGATCTCTTTCTTGAATAGTAACAGTTAATTTAGACCCCATCATTTTATACATACTGTTGGGATTATGTTTTCCAAAATGCATTACTCTGCATTTATCAACACTGAGTTTCACCTGCCATTTTGTTGCTCAGTCACCCAGTTTTGTGAGATCCCTTTGTAACTCTTTGCAGTCTGCTTTGGACTTAACTATCTTGAGTAGTTTTGTATCATCTGCAAATTTGCCACCTCACTGTTCACCCCTTTTTCCAGATCATTTATGAATAGTCAAACAGCACTGGTCCCAGTACAGATCCTTGAAGAATACTACTATTTACCTCTCTCCGTTCTGAAAATGGACCATTTATTCCTAGCCCTTTTTTCCTGCCTTTTAACCAGTTACTGTTCCATGAGAAGACCTTCTCTGTTATCCCACGACTGCTTACTTTGCTTAAGAACCTTAGGTGAGGGACCTTGTTAAAGGCTTTCTGAAAGTCCAGGTATACTATATCCACTGGATCACCCTTGTTCACATCTTTGTTGAGCCCCCCAAATAATTCTAATAGATTGGTGAGGCATGATTCGCTTTACAAAAGCTATGTTGACTCTTCCCCCACTTTCATCTATGTGTCTGAAAGTTCTATTCTTTACTATAGTTTCAACAAATTTGTCTGGTGCTGAAGTTAGGCTTATCGTCCTAGAAAAATGGCATCACACTAGCTATTCTCCAGCCACCTGGTACAGAAACTGATAGAGAGAGGTTGCATACCACAGTAGGACAAGAAGTAATGGGCTTAATCCTCAGCAAGAGAGATTTAGGTTAGATATTGGGAAAAGCTTTCCACTTATAAGGGAACTTAAGCTCTAGAATAGACTTCTAAGGGAGGTAATGGAATCCCCATCATTGGAGGTTTTTAAGAACAGGTTGGACAAACACCTGTCAGAGATGGTCTAGGTTTACTTGGTCCTGCCTCAGAGCAGGGGCTGGATTTGATGATGTCCCTTCCAATCCTACATTTTATGATTCTATTAATATGTGTAACTGTGGCAAGATGATACATACTTTTTGTCTTAAACAGCCAGTCTCAGCCTTCCAGTAAAACAGATGGAAAAAAGCATTTGTGGCCTCATCTACCAGGTGGATATTCTGAACTAGCCAATAAAGCAACAGAATCCCAACATTGCAAATCAAAGTAACAAAACACATGGGCATTGCCCTACAGATTTACCTCCATTACTTCAGGATTGCTTCACTACCAAACAAATATGACAGAGCTGAGTGTTATCAGCATTCTGGTGTCACTGCAATCCAAACCGTCTCGTATGTCCCCCAATTTGCAAATACACTGTTGCCAGATACCAAAGTAAACAGTACCTGTACCAGCACAAACAAACAGTACCTGTGTCTCCTCTGTCTAGTAACACCAGTGAGCCAGATGATCCTTCTAGTAAGCCACTCAAGCATTCTAAAGTCTCTGCTGCAGCCAAATTAATCTCATCCAGTAAAATCCAGTCTCCTTTCTTCACGGCTTGCGCCAGAGTACCCTAAGAGTGGGACCAATTCAATGTTAGCTATTTTGCCATTGAGGATATATGAAACATCTAGTGAAGCTGTAAACACGAACTATATCCTATCTTCTAATCTGTACCTCCCTCTCTCTTGGCCAGCAGTTCGTATGCAAGTGGAGGTGGGGGGGGGGGGCAATCAGACAACTGTTTATTCACTCTCCACTATTAGAGATCACTTTATCCTCATGCTTTCAAAAAGTTACCTCATTTGCTCTTGTACACTTATTCCTAGCAGAGTTAAATTTCCTGGTTTGTGCACTAGCATTATTTTTCAGTGTACTCATTACTGTGCTGCCTAAGCACAAGTGTCAGCACTGCTATAGGAACAAATCAATTTGCTGTTTTACTGTGATGCCAACTCTGTGAAAACGATGGTCATTTGTTTCTCAGCCAAAATTATGCAATGTTAATTGAAAACTTTAGACCAAGTGAAATGTTTCTCAGAAAGATTTTTTTTTTTTCAGTTAAATGACTTGTCAAGAGTTTAGACAACTCAAATATACTTTGAACATACACTGTTAATAAAGTTAATAAAATTACAAGGAACAATCATTTAAAATATCAACAGGAATTTGGCAAATTATAACAATTAAAAATCTAATACAATTCACTTGAACCATCTGTAAAAGTCTTTGTAGATACTTGAAGCTAAAAATACAAAATTATGATTATCTAGTATCAGAGGGGTAGCCGTGTTAGTCTGGCTCTGTAAAAGCAGCAAAGAATCCTGTGGCACCTTATAGACTAACAGACGTTTTGGAGCACGAGCTTTCGTGGGTGAATACCGACCTCTTCAGATGCATGTAGTGGAAATTTCCAGGGGCAGGTATATATATATGCTAGCAAGCAAGCTAGAGATAACGAGGCCAGTTCAATCAGGGAGGATGAGGCCCTGTTCTAGCAGTTGAGGTGTAAAAACCAAGAGAGGAGAAACTGGTTCTGTAGTTGGCAAGCCATTCACAGTCTTTGTTCAATCCTGAGCTGATGGTGTCAAATTTGAACAAAGACTGTGAATGGCTTACCAACTACAGAACCAGTTTCTCCTCTCTTGGTTTTCACACCTCAACTGCTAGAACAGGGCCTCATCCTCCCTGATTGAACTGACCTCGTTATCTCTAGCTTGCTTGCTAGCATATATAGACCTGCCCCTGGAAATTTCCACTACATGCATCTGAGGAAGTGGGTATTCACCCACGAAAGCTCATGCTCCAAAACGTCTGTTAGTCTATAAGGTGCCACAGGATTCTTTGCTGCTTTTACATGATTATCTAGGTACACCTCCACCCAGATATAACGCTGTCCTCTGGAGCCAAAAAATCTTTGTGTTATGGGTGAAAACGTGTTATATCAAACTTGTTTTGATCCGCCGGAGCACGTAGCCCCGCCCCCCGAGAGTGCTGCTTTACCGCGTGATAGCAGAATTAGTGTTATATCGGGTCACGTTATATTGGGGTAGAGGTGTATTCTGTTGGAGAATTTAGTGCAGTCATTTATCCTGCTGAACCCGATTTTCAGCTCAAGTTTTCCCAAAGTTGCTTTTCTAACACTGTGCACCAGAATTGATGCTACGAGCATTATTTATATTCTTGTGTCAAACCAAGTACAGCTTTCATCAGACTATCAATGTTTCTTCACAACCAAATAATTCTCTCCAGCCTTCCCAGCCTCAAGAAAAAATAATGTATCCAAGTCCACACCACAACTGTTTGTAAAGTTTTGCTTCATAAAAAGTCTTGTCAGTACACCCAAACCTTATAATATTGGTTAATTGTAAATACTCCCCCCACTTTCCTAGCCCAATGTCACAATTGAAATATCTGAATACCTCTACAAATGCAAACACCAGAAAATTTTCTGTCATTTTCATCTGTTGATGGGCATGGTTCAGTCTAAGACCAAATGCTTCCCACTTTTCTTTCAGTGGTGAGCCTACAAGAAAAACAAATTTGATTTTTGTAACATCAGAATGATGGCATTAAAACACATTGCAGTAACACTGAATTTTGTGAAGCCACTGCAGTCATGGAATATAATGCAATAAGATGGAGCTTGGCTGAACTCATAAGGAGAAGAAAATATTCAAGTTTTGCAGTTTAGATCTCATGAATTAAAAAAAGGAACAGTTATAGTTTTGTTCTAATGTATTTTTAAAATGTTCTAAGATCTTAAAAATTGTATATCATGAATATAATCAACCTGCTGTTCACGCAAAAAAGTCTCCCAGCTTAGGAGCGGCCACTTGCTGACACATTCAAAAGTATCAGAAATAAATGTACTTTCCAATCCAGTGAGACAGTAAGTGGTGCTGCAGGAAACGATGAAATCTACAAAACCTACTTGGGGATCGAGGAAATTGTTACTGTTACTCATCCATCATAATGTTTTGGTTTTTGATCAAGTCACTGCCTGAGGTAAGAGTGTTCCATATAATATCACAATGTCTGACGTACTTAGCTTTGTAAGTTTATTTTCTACTGGGCATTACTTTTCATTTGCATTGGGACTTCAATCACTTCTTGTTTTTCCATCTTTGAGGATTATTAAAAACAGTCTTTAACACTCCCCTGAAGAATGCTCACCCCTGTTTAGACTAGTGCTTTTTGTAGAACCTGAAAAGCTGAGGACAACCAGCTAATGGAAGAGCAAAAAACATGTACATCATGAATTCACTTTGGCCCATATCGAATGAAAGTTACAATTATTATTATTGTTAATTATATGTATTACTGTAGTTCCTAGGAGCATAGGAGCCCCAGTCATGAACCAGGACCCCGTGGTGCCAGGCACTGTACAAAAACAGAACAAAAAACGGTCCATATCCCATAGTCCATATCCCAGAAAGCTTACAACCTAAGCATACAACAAAAGCCAATAGATGGACACACAAACTGACAAGACGGGGCAGAGCAAGGGAACGCTAAGACATTTTTCAGCATGATAGGCAGAGGTCTCAGCACACCAGTAGCCAATCCGTTGTCAAGTTTTTCGTAGGCATGACAGCACAGGAAAGTTTTAAGGAAGGATTTGTTGGAGGACAATGAAGTGCCCTTGCAGATGTTTATGAGGAGCTCCTCCCAAGTATGAGGGACAGCACGGGAAGACACATGGAAGAGCTTGTTTGAAAATTGAACAAGTGGGTGATTGAGGCTGGCATCACGGCCTGATGAGTAGTGGACATCTCCATCTCAATAGCTGGTGAGAGACGATAGGTAAGGTGGTAAGAGGCTGTGACAGGCCTTGAAAATGAAGAAAAGCAGTTTATGTCTGATGCATTAGAGAAGGGGAAGCCAGTGGAGGGATGAAAAGAGGGGAGTGACCTGATCAAAGCGACAGGCCTGGAAAACGATCATTACAGTAGCATTTTGAATAAATAAGAGAGGGGCAAGATTGCATTTGCAAGGCCAGAGAAGATGAAGTTGTGGAAATCAGTAAACAAGAAACTGACCACCACAACTTTTGCCTTCTGCAACAGTTAACTGTTGATGATGAGTGCTTACTTAGGTTGAATTCTTACCTGATGTGTTTTCTTTTGCTTCCTTATTAACGGCCGATCTGTGAACATGCTGCATTAATTTGAGTAGATTATGCCAACGTTTCTGTCTGTAACACGTCTGGATATGACCCAAGAAAGTTTGATTTTGCTTCCTGGAAAATGTCTGGGAGAAGAGTTCCTCAAAAGACTCTCGTAAGGGCAGCCAAATCAATTTGTTATCCACTGGCTTATAGCTGTGCAGGACCAAGAGAGAAATTAGTTACTTGTTACATGGCCAAATACCAGCTCTCATCTGCTCCTGTGAAATTTGACAAAATTTGTGTCCCTGAACTGAAGATGTTATGAGGTCACGTAGAAATCCAGAACAAACAATTATAAACTAAAGGTTTTATTTGCTTACTGAAATGGCATATGCATACATGCTCCTTAGAAAGCAATTTTACAAGAACCGTACTACTCTAATCCATCCTTGCTACTATCAGCCAATATACCTAGTAGATATTTCAATAACTATATATACTGGGTAACTTTGGCTTTTTATTTTAGCAGTCGTGGCTTGCACACTTGTACACAGAACTTAGATAAGCCATTTAAGAGCAAAAGCTCTTGAATGCTAATGGTGATAGCAGGGTTCCCCATTTTTAGAAGTTACATCTACCCGGTTACCCATTTTTATAAGTTATATTATAGTTCAGTTTTGTTTACAGTCAAATATGCTTGAATGAAAGCCTGCTTTAATACATTCTCAGTCCATTCTATAGCAACTTATTCAACAACTCACCCCCCAAGCAGATCTGCAGTGTCACTCTGTTGGTTCATATTGATAACCCTCAAATGGTGTCCTTGAAACGAAACAAAACAAAGTCATCATTCATGTATTTTCTATTGCCTCTGTACAAAGTGGAATATTTTACTGTATTATACCTGTAATATGAGCAAGGTATTGGACAGTTGAGGTTTTGCCAGTTCCTGTTTCACCCACCAACAGCACAGGCTCTCCTTTGTCAACACACATCGCAAGCTGTTCAATCAGTACCGAAGATGGGCGTGTGGCAGCGAAGGTTTGCTTCTCCCTGCCAAGCCAGAGAAAGCAGCTGTTAAGGACAAGGTACCTCAAGAAACTCTCACTTCAATTTTAATTTTTTCCCCCTTAGGGTTGCAACTAAAGTTTTGACTTTTAAATAAGAAAATATGTCTAACAGAAACAATTCCAAGATATGTGTTTAAGTACCAGATTAGACACATGTTCATTTTCTCTATTTACAACTCAGAAATTAAGGCTTTTTTGTTACCAATCTTTTATTGATTATATTAAAGAAATTTGGGCTTCTCACAAGAATCTTTGGTTTTTACACTTCCCTTTTCCCTACCACCTGAGTTATTGCCACCAAAACGGCTTTCAATGCTGCATCCTGCAAAGTTGTTGTTACCACCCAATACCTTCCCATAGGTCTGACAGCATTTCCAGCTCTAGCCTGACTTCACGATATTCGAACTTAAAAGATGCAGAGAATCTCCATCCTTGGTTTGTTAGAGATGCCATGCTGACATCTCAGTCCTGATACACAATCCTGATATCAAAACAAACAGCCTTATTCTTTTGCTTAAAATGATGTTGCCAGACTCCCTGAACATGCAACTTCTACACTTTAGCTTTCAATTCATTCAACTCCAACATAAAATGTGTAGCTCCCAGGGAAAAAGGTACAGGAAGGGTGAGCTACAATCATCTTTACCTTTGTATAAGAAGTGCCTGAGTTTGTTTCCGCAAGAGCCGCACTCTTCCCACAGCAACTTCATGTTCCCGTATTAAAATTTCTGGTTTATGAAGCTGACAATAGAACTCTGCCTATATAGAAAGTATCATTACTTCCACTGTATATCATAATTCTGCCTGATACTTTATGCAAAGAACATACCCTGTACATTTTCTGTTCATCTAGTATCATTGTGTAACAAGCTTATTTGCTCATGAACACATTTTGAATCCTCATAACTTAACAGACTTAAGAATCTTCCAAGTTCCATCCCTTCACCCCAATGGCTGTTTTGCATTGAACAACTATTGATTTCTCTCTGTACTTCTTATGGAACCTATGTCATTATGGTTCTACTTTGTCAATCTCCTTGCTAATCAATTACTTAAACCTATATCAGAATTTAGTTAGTTTAACCTGTGCTCTGCTGAAGCAGGAAAGCAAACAGCTTGTTTGGTAAGGCATAATATTATTTGTGTATAGAGGCAGTGAGTGGGATGTCTGTCTCAACAGGATATTCATGGCAGGTACAGATTCTTCTGTTTCTATACTTAAAACAATGGGGAAGGAGGGAAGTGAACAGAAAAATCTGTTGATATAGTTGACACTTTGAATTTTTCTCAAAGATCTTCTGAAGTTTTCCTTCATTAAAGAAGGCTGCAAAGGAGGGATACTGTCAATTTGGGGATAAGGGATGGAGATGAGAGAGAAAGGTCACATTTTTATCTGAAAATTTTGTAAGTTATCCAAGTAAATTATCAGTGAAAGACTAGAGAAAAAGACTTTCCTTTTGCTTTGTGCATCTGACAGTGCTAGTTAATGTCATTGTTTTATAGCTGGTCAGTTTGCCTTTGTTTCTCATTCATTAGCATGATGATAACACCTGCACACTGATCTGGAGGGAGTTCACATTTATACTCCTCCCCAGGTATAGGTGTGGGAAGTAGAGTTGTGAGGGGTGCTGCAGCACCCCCAGGCTTTATGCAGGGTCCGGGCCATGCACGCGGGGTCCTGCATCATGGCTGCTGGCCCTGTGCCCCACTCCCGGCCACAGATGTGGGGTCCCGCCTGCCAGTGCCACACATGGGGCTCCGCTACTGGCCCTGCGCTTGCCCCCGCCCCCAGCCTTGGCCCCCTCATCCCAGTCTTTGTCCCCTACTCCTAGAGACACGACGCTACTCCTCGCCTCAGCTCGGGGTGGGGGGGAGGGGGCATGAAGGGGAAAGTGAGCCGGCACGAGGTAAAAAGTTTGGGGATAGTTATGCCGACTTTCAACACTCCTACTATAACACTCCCACTGTCCCCAGGCCCTTTAAAAGAGGCTGTTTACCAGAAACATTAGCAGCAATGCTGAAACTACAATTGGGGAGTCAGAAAGCAGTGATGAGCACAGACAGGAAGGGGAGGAGGGAGCCCAAGTATGTGCTGCTGCTCTTGGGCCCTGCTCAAAGACGATTCTAAACATCAGCTGACCAGCAGGAAAAAAATAATTGTATTAAAAATTTAGTCTAAGAAGTGTCAGGCCTGGCTATTCTTAAATTAGTCGTTTCCAAAAAATTCTAATAGAAACCCTCCTTAAAAGGACAGGTAGTGTAAGACTAATATTACTTTAATACCTAGATTCAGAAGCATTCTTATACACCTGCTTTTTCAAACTGTATCTATCCTAAAAAGCTAAAACAGCATCAGTGTCAGCATTTTGTTGCACATGAATAACCAGTTTTACTTATGCCTGTAATTGTGAAATTAAATGGTTCATCCAGGCAAAAAGTCATCTTTTACCATTCATTTACTGAACAATTTAGAATATTTTAAATAAAGGCCATGCTAATCATTTCTCAATATACCTTTTTCTTGGAAATGTTTAGTTTGCTTCCAATAATTTCTGCCATTTTCTGCCTGCTCCCTTGCTTGGACAGCATAGCTGTGAAACAGTCTAATGCCTGTCAAAAGAAAAAAACACCACCACATTTTCAATTAATATGTTGTAACTTGACAGAAACCACTACACTTCAGGTACCCTGGGCCTGATGCAGAGCACTTTGGATCTGACCCTACGAGTCCAACAGTACAAAGTTCAGAAAGAACCCTAAAATCCCCGTGATTACTTAAAATAACATTTCTATATCTGGGAGTGTCATAGTTTTAGAATCTTCTTGGATGATAAGCATCTCCTCATGGGTCACAAGATACCACACCTTAAAGCTACCTCTGAGACACAACTGGACAATATCAGTTCTAAATTACAAACTGGGATAATACGTAGGGGAAATTCCATATTTGGAGAAAAGAAATCACTTTTAATCACTTGCCAAAAAACAAAAATAAATGACATTTGAAATGGCTGAGGGATTTAGGATGTTAGAATAAGTCTTGTAATGGAAAAGCACAGGTGAGGTTCAAAGGTGTGTAACACATGGCATCACCTCCGCTTCTGTGGATACACACATACACACAGAAGCATGTGATAAATTTAATAGACATGTGAAATAAAGTTACAACAGACTACCACTGTATCACTTGCCCACAAATTCATCTCCCAAGGACTTATTCTAACCTTGCAAATCTCTTGGCAACTTCAAAGAGCAACCAATATTTAATTTTATAAATGAGCCAGAAAATGCATCTTTACTATACCAAAACATATAATCCATCACCACCCCAGGCCGAGGGCATACAGGATAGAAAACTAGTCCTGGGCTGCCCAGTAAGCTATTCTAAATATAAGCATCACCGCTTTAAAAATTCTCAGCAATACCAAAAACAGAATCTTGTCATCACGGGAGAGGGAAGGTCAGCCTCTTCCTGATGAACTCAGTGTTTGCATCTAGCCCTGGAGGTGCCCCAGGCTATCAGACTTTAAAACAACACCACTTGTTTAAAAACAAACAAAAAAAAAAGCTGCTTTCAGAGGGGTTTTACATTTATTTGTTTTAATTTCTCCCTTCCTTTGAGTCCTGCACAGTAGCTAAAGGCCTCCTGGTCTTAGGTGGGGGATATAATATTACCATTTTAAAAAAAAAGATATTAAAATATTCCTCAAGTTGTGTTTTTTGTAGCACATAGGATGCACTAATGGCACACATTTGGGATGACATGCATAACACATAACTTTGCCACTCACTAGTAAAGTGCCATCCCAAACTCACGCCAATAAAAAAAAAAAAACTTACGTCACACCATGCCATCATGTATTGTATATTTCAGTAAGTTAGTCAGAGATACATTCAGTATGTTACTACACAAATACCTTTTCCTGATCCAAGACGTCTAAGACCATAGGGATGCCGCTAGCATGATCTCTGTCATTGCATCAATCACTCCAACTAGAATCTGTTCAAGGCAGCACTATTTTTTTTTAATTGAGTCTTGTTTTATGCCTTAAGAGCCAACGTCAAAATCCTCAGTGATCAACTGTAAAATAGATTCAGTCTTACTGTACCTCTTGAAAAATATTCACTGCAGTAGTTGAGGAAGAGCTGTCAAAGTTGTAGGCAATCCTGCTGCACCAATTCAATAAATCTCTAAGACAAGAGAGAGAGAGGAAGCCATACGTTGGGTATAGCTGAACAGTAATACATAGCTCTTCTTTCCTCAATTCAGTCTAATTATTCTCCCTGCTGGTAACTAGATGTTATTTTTATTCAGATTTTATTTTAACTTTTTAAATGTACACATGAAGGTATCACATAAGTGGGATGTGTATTCCAAAGTGCAAATGACTATAGTAGAACCTCAGAGTTATAACACCTGGGGAATGGAAGCTGTTGGTAACGCTGGCCATGTCTACATTTCCCAGGGACTGACACTGCTGTGATTGATGCAGCGGGGGCCAATTTAGCGCAGGGGCGGGCAACCTGTGGCCCACGGGCTGCATGCAGCCCACCACTGATTTAGAGGGTCTAGCGAAGACCCGCTAAAATCAACTGCAGAGTGCTTTCCGGTTGACTCTGGTACTCCAATGGAACGAGGGGAGTAAGTTAAGTTGATGGGAGAGCATCTCCCATTGATGCAGCATGGTGTAGACACCGCAATAAGCTGGAGTAGCATAATTTAGGTCAATTTACCCCAGTAGTGTAGACAAGGCCTCTGAAATGTTCGTAACTCTGAACAAAATGTTATGGTTGTTCTTTCAAAAGTTTATTACCGAACACTGACTTAATACAGCTTTGAAACTTTACTATGCAGAAGAAAAATGATGCTTTCCCTTTTTTTAGCAGTTTACCTTTAACACAATACTGTACCGTATTTGCCTTTTTGGGGGGATGGGGGTGGTCTCTGCTGCTGTCTGATTGCGTATTTTCAGTTTCAAATGAGGCATGTGGTTTACTGGTCAGTTCATAACTTTGGAATTTGTAGCTGTGAGGTTCTACTGTACTTAAAGAGCCACAATGTCTATTTTGGCAAAGTACTAGCAAAGTATCAGAAACAGTCAGACGTACATACCATATCAACAATTCTAGATACACAAAGTTATTACAAAAAGCATGCTTTTGTTATTGAGTAATTTATAAGGAAAATCATTTCAAAGCTCAAGTTGCTTGCCAAAACCTCATTCCTTCTGAACTTTTTGATGACAAAGTTCATGATTAATATTAATCATGCAACTGGCTATGTTTTTAATACATGCCATTTCTATCACACCCAAAGGCTATTCTGCACTACCATGTATCTAGTATTTGCATATTGTTTCATGAAATAGTACTGATTATATAACTCAATACAACTATCTTTGGTGCTTCATGTGAGAAGAAAGAGAAAATCCAATAATCTACTCTGCATTTTGTCATCATTAGACAGGCTAAAAAAAAATTTGAAGAGCAACTAGCCAAAGACTCAAATATTAACATAAAATATAAGTACATCAGAAGCAGGAAGATTTCTAAACAATCAGTGGGGCCACTGGATGATCAAGGTGCTAAAGGAGCACTCCAGGAACATAAGACCATTGGAGAAAAACGGAATGAATTCTTCGCACTAGTCTTCACTACAGAGGATGATAGAGAGATTCCCAAACCTGAGCCATTCTTTTTAGATAACAAATCAGAGGAACTGTCCCAGATTGAGGTGTCATTAAAGGAGATTTTGAAGCAAATTGATAAACAGTAATAAATCACCTAGACCAGATGGTATTCACACAAGAGTTCTGAAGGAACTCAAATATGAAATTGCAGAAATACTAACTGTGGTTTGTAATCTATCATTTAAATCAGCTTCTGCACCAGATGACTGGAGGATAGCTAATCTGATGCTAATTTTTAAAAAAGGCTCCTGAGGCAATTCTGGCTATTACAGGCCAGTAAAACTAATTTCAGTAAGAGGCAAATTAGTTGAAACTATATTAAAGAACAGAATTATCAGACACACAGATGAACACAATTTGTTGGGGAAGAGTCAACATGACTTTTGTAAAGTGAAATTATGCCTCAACAATCTACTAGAATTCTTTGAGGGTGTCAACAAACATGCGGACAAAAAGGATTGAGTGGATTTAATGTATTTAAGACTTTCAGAAAGCCTTTGACAAGATCCCTCACCAAATGCTCTTAAGCAAACTAAGCAGCCACGGAAGAGGAGGAAGGCCCGCTTGTGGATCAGTAACTGGTTAAAAGACAGGAAACAAAGCGTATGAATAAATGGTTAGTTTTCGCAATGGAGAGAGGTAAATAGAAGGATCTGTACTGGGACCAGTGCTGTTCAACATATTCATCAATGATCTGGAAAAAGTGGTAAATAGTAAAATAACAAAATTTGCAGATGATATAAAATTACTCAAGACAGTTAAGTCCAAAGCAGACTGCAAAGAATTACAAAGGGATCTCACAAAACTGGGTGACTGGACAATAAAATGGCAGATAAAATTCAATGTTGATATATGCAAAGTAATGCATTTTGGAAATTCCAACTATGCAAACAAAATCAGGGGGTCTAAATTAACTGCTGCCACTCAAGAAAGAGATCTTAGAGTCATTTTGGATAGCTCTCCGAAAACATTTACTCAATGCACAGTGGCAGTCAAAAAAGCTAACAGAATGTGAGGAACTATTAGAAATGGAACAGATAAGAACAGATTAAAAAGGCTGGAATTTTCTAATCTGCAAAAGAAACAACTAAGAGGGGATATGATAGTGGTCTATAAAATTATGACTGGTGTGGAGAAAGTGAATAAGGAAGTGTTATTTACCCCTTCACATAATATAAGAACCAGGGGGTCACTAAATGAAATTAATAGGCAGCAGGTTTAAAACAAAGGGAAGTACTTTTTCACACAACACAAAGTCAACTCATTTCCAGGGGATGCTGTGAAAGCTAAAATTACAGCAGGGTTCAAAAAAGAATTAGATAAGTTCATGGAAGATAGGTCCATCAATGGCTGTTAGCCAGGATGGTCAGGGATGCAATCCTATGCTCCGAGTGTCCCTACCCTCTGTTTGCCAGAAACTAGGAGTGGACAACAAGAGATGGATTACTTGATGACTGACTGTTCTATTTATTCCCTCTGAAGCACCTGGCATTCAACATTGTCAGAAGACAGGATACTGAGCCAGATGGACCATTGGTCTGACTCACTATGGACTTGTGTTCTTATGTCACAAAAAAGCCATAAAATAATTGTATGATACTTTGAGCAAACTATAGATTAGAATGCCATAAACAATTGTTTAACACCAAAATGCACTAATCTGATGCGCAAATATATATAATATAATAGCTGAAAAAATATTTATTAATTACCCCTTAATCTCATTTGTGTCCCTTTTCAACAAGAAGTTTAAGTAGTAATTAGCAAATCCTATCTACTAGACCTTATACATTTTGCTAAAAAAAGGCATAGAGAAATATCCCTGTGGCTTTATATTAAATTCTTATTTCTGACCCCAAAGAAGTTCAAATAATTCAGGACATTTTACATGTAATCAAAATTATGCAGTCAGTCTTGCATAGTAGTTATATTCCATACTACACAAGAAAGTGAAGTTCTACATCATTTGGATTCAGAGTTCCAGAGGGCTAAGAAGCATTAAAAATTACTTTAAAAACAAACAAAGAATGACAGAATTCTCCAAGACCATTAATTTTTTTAACTAATGTTTCATAATGTTAACTATTTTTCCTCAAAGAAAAAAAAACACAAACCAAGCCAAGATTTACTGTAAACTTTCACTCGCTGGCTAAATATTCTTTGAACAAACGTGTAAGGGAAAAACCTACCTCAGAGACAGTTCTCTTCCCTCCAGACTTGGCCTTTTGTTTTCTTTTTTCAGTTCTGATGCATCTTCCAGTTCCTGCTCACAGGCAGGAAAACTGATTTCTGATGTTTGATGCTTGTCTCCAGTGAGCTGAAGATAAATGTCTAGTAGACGATCAGTAACAGCAGCAAGGTTGGGGCATCTGCCCTGAAGAATCTAAGAAACAGAAATGGCAATCTGTATAACTCAGCAGCTAACTACTGGTCATGCAAGTTTTATTATGATATACTCGGATAATCACTCCCCAAGAGGGTAAGTTACAAAGACTAGTAAGCGGGGATCCGGTCTTAAAAAGCTAAGTTCTTTTGTAGCCTGCAAAGATGATGAAGCAAAAGGTAGACCAAGGACAGAGTAGGCCCATTACTCAATGAGGTGGGAAAGACAATAACAGAAAACGTGGAAATGGCAGAAGTGCTTAATGACATCTTTGTTTCGGTTTTCACCAAGAAGGTTGGTGGCAATTGGATGTCTAACATAGTGAATGTCAATGAAAATGAGGTAGGATCAGAGTCTAAAATAGGGAAAGAACAAGTCAAAATTACTTAGACAAGTTAGATGTCTTCAAATCACCAGGGCCTGATGAAATGCATCCTAGAATACTCCAGAAGCTGACTGAGGAGATATCTGAGACATTAGCAATTATCTTTGAAAAGTCATGGAAGACAGGAGACATTCCAGAAGACTGGAAAAGGGCATATATTGTGCCCATCTATAAAAAGGGAAATAAGGACAACCCAGGAAATTACAGACCAGACAGCTTAACTTCTGTATCTGGAAAGATAATGGAGCAAATAATTAAAGCAATCAGTTTGCAAACACCTAGAAGATAAGAAGGTGTAATAAATAATAGTCAGCATGGATTTGTCCAGAACAAATCATGTCAAACCAACCTGTTAGCTTTCTTTGACAGGATAACTAGCCTTGTAGATAGGAGGTGAAAGTGGAGATGTGGTACATCTTGACTTTAGTAAAGCTTTCGATACTGTCTCGCATGACCTTGTCATAAACAAAACTAGGGGAAAACAAACTAGATGGAGCTACTATAATATGAGTGCATAACTAGTCGGAAAATCGTTCCCAGAGAGTAGTTATCAGTGGTTCACAGTCATGCTAGAAGGGCATAATGAGTGGGGTCCTGCAGGATGGGTTCTGGGTCTGGTTCTGTTCAATATCTTTGTCAGTGATTCAGATAATGGCATAGAGAGTACACTTATAAAGTTTCCGGACGATACCAAGCTGGAAGAGGTTGCAAGTGCTTTGGAGAATAAGATCAAAATTCAAAATGATCTGGACAAACTGGAGAAATGGTCTGAAGTAAATAGAATGAAATTCAATAAGAACAAATGCAAAGCACTCCACTTAGGAAGGAAAAATCAGTTGCATGCATACAAAATGGGAAATGACTACCTAGGAAGGATTACTGCGGAAAGGAATCTGGGGGTCATAGTGGATCACAAGCTAAATATGAGTCAACAGTGTCATGCTGTTGCAAAAAAGAGCAAACATCATTCTGGGATGTATTAGCAGGAGTTTTGTAAGTAAGACACAAGAAATAATTCTTCCTCTCTACTCCATGCTGTTTAGGCCTCAACTAGAGTCCAGTTGTGCCCAGTTCTGGGCGCCACATTTCAGAAAAGATGTAGATAAATTGGAGAAAGTCCAGAGGAGAGCAACAAAAATGATTAA
Organism: Gopherus evgoodei; assembly: GCF_007399415.2. Taxonomy (NCBI): domain Eukaryota; kingdom Metazoa; phylum Chordata; order Testudines; family Testudinidae; genus Gopherus; species Gopherus evgoodei. The sequence goes on from NC_044324.1 coordinate 79,256,134, forward strand.
AGGTCTAGAAAACATGACCTATGAGGGAAGATTGAAAAAATTGGGTTTGTTTAGTCTGGAGAAGAGAAGATTTGAGCACAGGGGACTGGACTAGATAACCTCTCGAGATCCCTTCCAGTTCTACAATGCTTGCTTATGTTATATAGAACTGTGTTGAAATGTAAGAACAGTAGATTCTGCTTAATAGCAACCTGGATATTAACAACTTCCAGTTAATAGCAATGTTCTGCCAGGAAGCAATCCCGTCCCATTGATTTTAATGTAAATGGGGTTTGGATATTGATAACAGCATGCCGCTTATTAGTCATGTTATTGAGAAAAAAGGATCTACCTTCAGGCAAGTTTGTGGGGATGCAGCCCCAGAATGAAGCACTGGGATGGGCCAGGCACCCTCTGCATGCACGTCTGCAGAGCTGCAGGTAGGGAAGCAAGTGCTGAGACCTGCCTTCCCTGGCTGCAGTGGTGCAAATGTGCCTGTGGATGGTGCTCAGCCGTCCCAGCGCTTCCTTCTGGGAGGGCAGCTTGCAAACCTGCACACAGGGACCACACAGGAGATAACAGGCTGTGGGCTGGGAGAGGAGGCTGGAGGCAGAGTGGGAGGCTTCAGGGTGGGGGGAGCAGCTGCAGCCCAGTGCCAGAGCTGCATGGTACCTCTCCCAGTGCCTGCACTCTCTTGACTGCACCATGTCAGGTCACTCCATATAGGAAAGAAAGTGCTGGGACATGCTGAGCCAAAGGGTGCAGAGAGAAGTACCGTGCAGCTCCATGGGTCCCCAGTACTCCTATTCCCTAGAAAACCCTGGCATTTTGGCTGCAGCCCCTCCCCCCCCCCCTTTTTGCTGTCTGCCCACAATCCGGTTTGAGGACTGCACCCAGGGAAGGCACATCCCACATTTCATTCCCTGGCTGCTGCCTCAGAAACCTACTTTCTGATTATTAGCAATTGTTGGACAATAGCAACTTTTTGATGGCAACCAAGGGGTTGCTAGCAAACGGAATCTGCTGTAGGCCCAAAAATCTATTTCCTAAAAGCAGGCTTGACAATAGGCAAGCGAGGCCTGGTAGAAGATGGATAAAGTGAAATGAGATAATTCAGAGGCAAGTCAGAGATAAATTAGGGCATAACCCCAGGTTATGTTGTGAAACGCAATGGGGGAGGGTCCCAGAGTCTGGTCTCCAGCCAAACCCGAATGCCTGCATGGCAATTTTACAGACCTGCAAACCTGAGTCAGTGGACACGGGCCAGCCATGGGTGTTTAACTGCAGCACAGACTTACCCTAAGAGGCTTGTGGACCACTTCCACACCTTCATGAGAATTAGAGGGTGAACATTCCCCTCAAGTCTTTTGATTGGGGGAGGCACAAGGGGCACAAAAAGAACCAAAAAAGTCTCTCCGCCCCATACCCCCTTGACAAGCCTTCTTCACACTCAGATTGGACTTTGAGCTCCATACCTGCAAAGAAATAGGGCTAGAGAATTACTTTTCAAATGGAAGCTTTCTTCTCCAGCTGCCATTTGATGTATATACCAAGTTCAACTGAAGCAGACATTCCCTAGAGATGTTGAAGAACTGTGTTGGACTGTTCTATTTTGAGATTGCCCAAAATCTCTCTCTGATTCACTTCCAAGCTTTGTAGAATAAGTATTCCTTTGCCCCAGACCTAACCTATCCATTTTGAAGCCAATATGACTATTTTGTGGATTTTGAACAGCAGAAACAAGAATCAGGCTTATTATGGAATCTCTGTTGTAAACCTTAACTATGGAACAACACCTGGTGCTCTATAATGACATTACTCCACTTACCTCTTTGAGTTCTGCTTTATTCATGTTATCCATCCGAATTCTGGTCCAATACTTGTCCAGAAGAGTAGCATGGCTGTTTTGCTGTCGGTACCAACCACCACCACAGCTGAAGATTCTAAATTAAACAAACGCACCCAATGGAGTCATATAGCATATTACATACTGTTTAACTGAAGAATTTAAAATTCCATTATATTCTACCATAGGACTATTCCAATGTCTCAAAGAACTAGTACATTTAGCACAATTGTCTTGGGCTAATCTGAACGCACAGGGCTCCCAGGGTCCATAGCAGAAGCTGCATTTCATCCTGTCTCTTTTCCATATTACCCACCCCTTATTGGTGTATAGTTCTCCACTTGCCCCAAACTGCCTATTCCCACAGAGAAACATGCAGAAGGGAGAGAGCCAGAGCAGCAGCAAACTATTCTGGAGATTTCCCTTACCAAGTTTGTTGCCCTATTTAGGGGAGGGGCTTGGAATGAGGAGGGGAGTTATGTCTCCTCACTTCCCAGATTCTCTCCAGTTCTCAACTCCACATAAATAGTTGCTGCATCTGTCCTAACTCTGAATTCTGAGCTGACTCCCATTGCTCCTTCAGGATCCATGCTTTCACAGCTAGGACTTAAGGCAGCTACAGAGGTGGACCAGGGGAAATTATAACTGAGCCGCAAAGTCTGTCAAGTCTGGACAGGACAGTGCCCAGGAGCACACTGCTCTTCCCCATGGCTCCATATCTCAATATCCACAGAGCTCCTTCAGACATAGCATCAGTGAGAGTTTCAGCAGATGAGGAAGGGTATTTCCTGTTGCAGAGATCACACTTCAGGTATACGGGAAAGGACAGTGCCCTTGTTTGCCACTGTATTGCTGTCGCCAGTTGTTTCTCACCCAGCCTTGGTCTCACTTTTCTTGTCACTCTCTCCGCCCTTGTTACTCCAGTTTTCACTGCTCCCCATCTTTACCTCCTCCTGTTTTGCTCCTTCTTCCTTGCCAGACAACCCTCGTTTTTGCCCCTTTTCCCCCCTTTCCTTTGCAGCAGTGTAAGGATGACCAAGGAGCTGTCCATTGATCTTCTCACTCGACTCAATTCCCTGACAGAGTTTTCTCTGAACTCACCATCTACTGGCTCCCCTCAGCAGCTGGAGGTCGCACCAGCAAAGTCTACTGTTGCACATTAAGACACCCTGCACACAGCTACTCCCTCCCACACTGTCAAAGCTTATGCCATGCCCCCCATGGCAGCAGTCCTGTGCATGCAACTGATTATCAGCCTTTTACTTACACATCTTGAAATTCTATTCTTGTTTTTTCAAATTCACTCCTTCAATTTAAAGAAAACCAAACCCATTCATGATTATTTAGAGACTGTCCCAATAACACTGACATAGCTCTGCCAAAGAGGTGTGCAGCACCAGAGTAGCGTCAACAGAGCTAACAATTCTACTATATCAAGACACATGCATACTGGGTTAAGCTCCCAAATAACAAACAATGACTAGGGCTCCATGACTTCTGCAGTGGCCAGTGTGGCTGATCCCAGGGATGCCCAAGAAGCGGGCTCAGAGGCCAGCTGCTCTGGTGGCCCTGAGGATAGTCACATCAGCTGCTGCTGGAGTGGCCCCGAGGACAGCTAGCCCCAGGGACTGCCCGAGCAGCAGTCACTGAGCAGCCAGAGCCCCCAAGATTTAATTAGGGGTATTTATATTATAAATCATGGACAGGTCAGGGGCCGTGAATTTTTCTTTAGTGCCTGTGACCCGTATGGCTTTTACTAAAAATACCCATGACTAAATTGTATCCTGAATAATGATCAACAGGAAGAAAATGTTTTCTCAAAGGAGTAAAAACATAAGCAGCAGGAAAAAGTTGTTTAAGATTTGAAAAGTGTTGCAAAAATGCTGCTCAATAATATCCCTTTAAATGGTGCACTATGTATATACTTCAGTATACTTCCAACTTTCATAAGCACTACAAAAACGTGATAATCAAATATTTTACATATTAGTTTTAACAACATGAAAATCAGAGCATATTATCATTCTGAGTCAAAAACATTCTCCATAAAGGAAAATGAAGGACCATCCAATCTGAGTATTTGTTGACTTTCTTATTTTTAACCTACAAAGCCTTCAATCTTGCTGAAGTAACAGTTGCATAAGATGCTACAAGTCTAGATCCAGTCCTACTCCAAGGCCGTTTGATATTTAAGGCATTCCTTTTACATATTTTATTAATAAAGTCTATGTATCGCATTCTAGCTGTCTGAACTTAATGTCAGTCTGAATTCCTTATTCTTGTTGCCTTCAGCTTAAAAGCAGCCAAATAACGCCATGTTCATTTTACCTTACATGCCTACCTTCTGGTTGCAAAGAACTGGAATCCAGGAGCTACTTTTAAAAAGTCTCCACGACCAGGAATCAGTAATTCTCCATTTTCCAGAAGAGGAATCAGGACAGAGATCTGAAAAAAGAGAAAACTCCTACCTTGGAAACAAAGCAATACTCCTGCTTTTAGGAGAAGCTCAACTACCCAGACTGCATTTGTTTCATGAGTCACCAGCCCACTTCCACTGAACTACCTTAATATGCCAGTTCGCCAGGAACAGCAATTCCTCTCATAGGTACTTTACCCAACTGTACTTCTTTCTAAGTGACACTGATAAGGATTGAACAGTTGCAGTTAACATCACTCAGCAGCAACTTCCATAGTGCGAGTACATTACTACGCTCTTTCTGCTGGCATTCACATTTTAATACAGAATGGATAGAAAAATGACCATCAGCATTTTCCTTTTCATCTTTCTTCACCCTGACCACTGTGGTATTCCAATTTTTTTAACTGCATTACACAAATCAGAAATCTTGCCTTTTGATAGCCCAATGGATTAAAGGGTAGTTTTACCCTTGCATGTTTGAAGCCTTGTCTTTTCAATTGGCCAAGCAAAGTGTCTCTCTAAATCAGGGGTGGGCAAACTTTCTGGCCTGAGGGCCACATCGGGGTTGCAAAACTGTATGGAGGACCAGATAGGGAAGGCTGTGCCTCCCCAAACAGCCTGCCCCCCGCCCTCTATCCACCCCCTCAGAACCCCGGACCCATCGAACCCCACCAGCTCCTTGTCCCTTGACCATCCCTTCTGGGACCCCCACCCTTCGTACGGGGAGATTTTGGCAAACCAGTGAAGTGCCTGAAACCACTATGGCTTATTGTTAAAAGTAGCCTATTCAGCAGTCTCAGCTTGACCAAGGGAGGATGGGAGAGGGGGGGTTGGGGTGCCACAGAAAGGGCAGCTTGACCCTGTGTCCTTCCTGGTAAGAGTTGTGTTGAAGTTGCTGATCCTGCTCTTTTAAAATGCATGTATGTGCCCCAGGAATATCTATTGGGGCCTCAATGCTGCAAATTCTGAAAAAAACCACACCTGGTTAATCAATGATCAGAAGGAACCTCTTGCTTGACCATTGAAATTGCTTACTTAACAAGTTTTCTTTAAAGGACATGTCATTCTATTACTAATGTATAAATAGTGGAAAAAGTTTGAGGTAGTTGGACTCATTTGGGACTCTTTTTGGACTTTCCTTCTGGATACATCTTGCAGTCCCCACTGGCAGACGGAAGATTTGACCACCGGAAGCCTGCCGCTGCATCGCTCGAGAGCCACACTCAGCTTTGGTAATTATCAAGGGTTAGGGATGTTTTACTAACTTGTTGTGGATGTGTGTAAGTGCTTGAGACTAAGTAGAGTTTAGCCTTAAGTGAAAGCACTCATTTTGTCCTGTTTGTGCCAGCCATCTATCGGTCAGACAGCCGTGTCTCCCCTGATTTATTTCCTGACACCACCTCACACAGAGTAAAAGTTACCAAGAGCTTTGAGTTGAAAGAACCTCAGGTAACACCCTGACCTTCCCCCCCCAGAACCTCCACTCCATCCAATCGCCCCCCTGCTCCCTGTCCCCTGACTGCCACCCAGGACTCCTTACCCCTTATCCAACTCCCTCGCTCCCTTACCATGCCAGTCAGAGCAGCAGGAGCTCGCAGCCCTGCTGGAGCCAGCCACACTGCCACACTACCCGACAGGAGCTGTGGACCAGAGTGCTGGCGGCTGGTGAGGTGAGGCTGCAGGGGAGAGGGGACAACAGGGGAGGGGCGGAGGGCTAGCCTCCCTGGTCAGGAGCTCAGGGGCTGGGCAGGATGGTCCCGCAGTCCGTGGTTTGCCCATCTCTGCTCTAAATCAAAGACCCTGTTTATGGCAGCCATCAACACCTTCCATCATAACAATATCCCCACATTCCAGGGCTGCCCATCACCCCAACAGAGTATAAAATCTTGACATCCTGGATGACTTACATCCCAAATAAAAAGACAAGAAATAAAAGGTTAGAGGAAGGGCTGGAGGTGCGAGGAAGTTGCCATACAAGGAGCTCGTTGGTGGGGGAGAGAGGATGGCAGGATGCAAGGAGTCTGATGCATATAATAAACTCAGCCTACAGAAGTGAGGATGTGTACAATCCTCTGTGTACACTTGAGTTGTAAAATACTCAAATATAGAGAAGGTGTTTCTAGGAAAGCATGGGATTATAAAGTAAAAGTACAGATATCATAAAAAATCCAGACTACATTAACCTGTAGTTTACCTTTTAAAATAAGACACTTCAGAATATTTCAAGTAGCCCATAAAATTGCTTAAAGAGGCTACATATTGGCTTTGTTATAGGGTCCCTATGGTTTGAAAGTCTGCATCCCAATAAAACTAAAACTGGCAGCAGAGTTAGTCCCATAAAGGATGCTTTACAGAGCTATGAAAAAATGACTGGATACAAGTAATAATTTGAATTTTTGCAGAATGTCAATAAATAGGCAGTGTAGAATTCCAGTCACCGATATAAGGAAAAGATCTCTCTAATGAATACTACTAGTTCTATAACTGACTATTAGGAATCAATTAAGATATATGTCACAGTACTTGTTCCAGAGCACAATATGATATAATCTTTTATACTGTCTCAGCTGGGGGAAGGACAGGTTGGTGAAAAAGAATGAATGTACCAATTGGTTAATTCAGTTACCTAATTAATGATCATTTTCTTCCCTTCCCCTCCCCTCCCCCCGCCTCCTCCACAACTCATTAGATCCAAGGTGTCAACACACTACAGCTGATTGGGCATTAGCCTTCAAAACCAACTCACAGTTTGCCTCAAACCATCACCCACTTATTTCACAATGTTGACTACAGGAGAAGGTAAATTGTATACCACATCCAGAGGAGCATAGTCAATATCCTCCAGCAGAATCCAGTGCCCTTTGGTGACAGCTTGTGTCAAGGTTCCAGGCTGCCATACAAACTCCCCTGGCACATCTGTACAACGATACATACCCAGTAACGTCTGCAAAAAAAAAAAAAATTAGCAATAAATAAACTCAGATAAATGCAAGTCATATACATAACCTGCCTAGAGCAGTGTGTGGATACAATGTCTCTAGAGTGCTGCGCAGAAACCAATTTGTATGCGCAGCTGATCCACAAAAATGGTCCGCAGATAATCCACGGATTTGCACAGCTCTATACACTACAGATCCGTTTACACGCAGGTGTTGAGAGTCAAGCCATCACGAGCACATGTTAACAGACTGTGGGTTAAGAGGGTCATGATGAAGTATCTTAAGATATCTATATATACACGTATAATTATATAGGATTACACAGCATCCCAAATACTGCAGGCCTATCTGTTAATGAAACTTTGCAAGAATATAAATTCAAATGTGCAATCTAATAAAAACATTACTACTACTACTACACAGGGGTGAAAGTAACTCAGGACACTTACCGGTATGGGGAGGGGCAGCCCCGCCCCTGAAAGGAGCGGGACCTCAGGCAGAAGAGGCGGGGCTGGGGGGGGGTCAGCATCCCCCAGCCAGTCCTTCCAGGCCGCCTGGTCCACGCGGCCCGGGGTTCCCGTGGCGATTTAAAGGGGCCGGGGCTCTGGACACTGCCCTGGGGCAGCAGGGAGGAGGGGGGTGGAGGGGGGGGGAACAAAAGGGGCAAGGACCTTAAAGTGCTGCAGGGTCCTTTGCTGCAGCAGCGCTTTAATGTTCCTGCCCTTTTAGGGTCCCTATCGGAAGGGCCACCGACAGGGGGGAGGGGGAACTTTAAGCACTTTAAGGATGGTCCTTTGCCGCGGCAGCGCTTTGAGGATCCTTTAACATCGCTACCTCTTCTCCCTCCCCACCCCCGGGTCAGTAAAGACGTACAACACAATTCCATTCCGCACTTGCTGTCGATTTCTATGTTAGTGAACAAATCTGTAGCTCTACATAGCAAGTTCCTGCACCGTGTGTTAACAAGTCTCGTGTGTTAAATAGGTAGCACTGGGAGGATGGTGCTATCGCGCGTTAAGCGGATTCGTCTGTAAATGGGTCTGTACTGCAAATAATCAACAACATCCTCAGCTAGTTTTTTTCAGTATTACACTAAATTTTAGTGTTCAAAGAAAAATGTAAGCAACAGCATTCTTGAAACACTCCTATTGTTCTCTTAACAGCTATCAACTACAATCCAAAGTGATCTAGAGCAGTGTTTCTCAAACTTGGGACGCTGCTTGTGTAGGGAAAGCCCTTGGTGGGCCAGGCTGGTTTGTTTACCTACCCTGTCCGCAGGTCCGGCCAATCGCAGCTCCCACTGGCCACGGTTCGCCACTGCAGGTCAATGGGAGCTGCTGGAAGCAGCAGCCAGTATGTCCCTCGGACCGCGCCGCTTCCAGCGGTTCCCATTGATTGGCCCGAATCAGTGAACCGCAGCCAGTGAGAGCTGCGATCGGCCAGACCTGCGGACAGGGTGGGCCAGGCTGGTTTGTTTACCTGCCCTGTCCGCAGGTCTGGCCGATCGCAGCTCTCACTGGCTGCGGTTCACTGATTCGGGCCAATCAATGGGAACCGCTGGAAGCGGCGCGGGCCGAGGGACATACTGGCTGCTGCTTCCAGCAGCTCCCATTGACCTGCAGTGGCAAACCGTGGCCAGTGGGAGCTGCGATTGGCCGGACCTGCGGACAGGGTAGGTAAACAAACCAGCCTGGCCCACCAAGGGCTTTCCCTACACAAGCAGCGTCCCAAGTTTGAGAAACACTGATCTACAGCTAGACCCTGCCTTCTTAGGAAAAGCAGTTAACACTGGAAATGTCAAGAGTATATACACAATTTTTATTAAATCAGTTACTTCCCCTGGCTTGATCTGACATCCAGCTAACATAACACATCCCAACTCTTTGCGCCTTTTACATCAAGATGAAACATGGAGTTACTATTCAAGGTACTTATAAAATAGGAAAAAAAATAAGTTTTACAAATAATTTAAAACGCCTAATGCATCCACTCACAGTTAGAGAGTCTTCCGTATCTTTATTAAAACACAAGTTTTAGCTTTAAAAGGGAGATTATCAACTTGAAATGCAGCCAATTTTAAAAATGATAAAATAGATGCAGGTATTCCACCTGTCCCTAAATACCCCAATAGACTGCAGTTTCACATCCATATTTTCCTACTTCTAAATATTTTCCTACTTTTCTACCTCCCTATCCCTGTGTAAAAAACCCACAACAAAGAGGATACCAAACTATATAGGAGAAACAATTAAACTGGAATACAGTCAAATATATAAAGCAAAAATAAGATGGATTTTAAAATAAAGAGCTCTTTCAAGAGACACACTAGAAATTCTGTGCCATACAGATACACTCCTCTTCTAAGCATTTCTTGGATAGTTCAGTTATATATTAAAATTTTTTTTAACCTTTATACTTTGCTACTTATTTCCAATCCCATCACGCTTTCTTGAGATGGTGATCTTACAACTAAGCTCAACAGCAGCAGGCTGTGTGAGGCCGGCAGTTGGGACCCCAGACCTGCTGCCACTCAGGGGTTCCATCCACTGGCTCCTGCCAGCCGGGATCCCGGCTGCCAGACCCGCTCAGCCCGCTGTCAGTCTGGGGTCCCAGCCCTGCCCACATACAGTGGGTACCTACCTTCTCCCTGGTTCTGGCCCATTCTCTTCCTCTCTCTCTCTGAACTGAGCTGAGGGTGGGAGTGCACTGAGCACAGGTCTGGGGGTGAAGAAGCAGGCTGCGGGTTGGGGTGTAGGGTCTGGTCAGGAGCTAGAATGAGGGAGGGGGCTCAGGGTTGGGGCAGGAGGTTTGGGTGTGGAGTACTTACCTGGGTAGTTCCCATTTGGTGTGAGGGGTGCAGGTGGGAACGTGGACGGGGGCGGCAAGAGCTCCCATTTGGTACTCAGGGTGGGGGTGGGGATGTGGGTGGTGTAAAAGTCAGGATGCGGGGGATGCATGGGGTGTGGGGGGCTGGGTATGTGGGGGGGTGCAAGAGTCAGGGCAGAGGGCTGGGGGCATGTGAGGGGGGTTCAGGTGTCAGGGCATGGGATGTGGGGGGCCTAGGTATGTGTGGGGGTGCCAGAGTCAGGGCTGAGGTTGTGTAGGGGAAAAAAGAGTCAAGCAGAGGGCTGGGTGTGTGGGGCTGCAGGGCTCAGGGCAGAGGGCTGGGTGTGTGCGAGGGAGGGTCAGGGCAGAGGGCTGTGGTCATGGGGTGCTTATAGCAGGGAGCTGGAGGGGATATGCCCCTATTCTACCCTCTTTCCCCTTCCCCAAGGCCCTGTCCCCGCTTCTTCTCTGCCTCTGCTGGGAGCAGTGAGCACGCTGACTCCCTCCCTCGCAAGGGCCATCAGCTGATTGGCTGGCAGGGAGGGAGGGACAGAGAGGAGGAGGAGAAGGAGGGGCAAGAACCCAGCACATTACAGGAAGGGGGCCGGTGGGGAGGGCGGAGAAGAACGGGCCTGGCCAGGCTGGGCTGTGCAGGAGTCCCAGCAGGCAGCAGCATGCCATTAAAAATCTGCTCGCGTGCCTCGTGTCTTTGGCATGTGTGCCATAGGTTGCCAACCCTTGTACTAAACCATTTTAAAATCACCCCTTTAATTAATCAGAGCGGCTCTTTCATGTACACAAGTCCTAAAAAAATGTAGTAACTTTGGGGAAAAAAAATTGATATGATGCAGTTTTTGTGAAGAATTTAAAGCTTACTAAGCCCGTATCTTGAAGTTTCTCATTTTCAAATTCTTCAATTCCCATTAAGAATTTGGACTTGCTGCAGATCAATACTTCACATTTCAAAACTTAAGTAATGTAAGTCCATGTATAAGGATGGGGTTTTGACTGTTGAGCATAAATGAGTTTACCCTTTCCCAAATAGCAGGAATATTCTTCCATTACCTTACTGTCTGTCTGATCTCCAAGTTGAACTTTCAGAATATGAGGGGGCTTCATTCTTCCTGTAATGACTGCTAAATACTCAATTAAAGAAGTTTTGCCACATCCTATTGGTCCCTCTAATAATACAGGATTCTGGAAAGCTACTGCCATTGCAAGGTTTTGCAGATTCATGCAGGTAGATTCAACCAGCACAAAATGGTTAATGGTACTTTCCTGTTAGGATAGAGAACTTGAGTTACCATACTGAAGTGTTTATTCATAGATGAGTTGTGTACAATATTACTGGAATGCTCCAATGCTGCATTCATAAAAATTAGTCTGAATACTAGAAAATGCCGGCTGTATAGCTCTAACTAGGAGCTTATCCCAAATGATATAATGGGTCATTGAGAATGCAGATTGAACAAACAATATTTAATGGTTAGTATTAAAATACAGATTCAACCCATCAAAAACCTACAATAAAAATATACAATTTATAAAAGTGTATGCATGAGCTAATTTGCTCTAAAAAACCAGTCAGACTACAGATGCAACAATGGTAGAGTGATAATGTTCCACCAATGTATATCAGACTTACCTATTAAAAAAAATCATTTGATGTACATAGCAGATGAAGTCATTTGAGCAGCTCCTTATTACAGGACAAAGCCTTGCCATAATCCAACAGCAGTTGTTTACTGATAACCTTACTCATGAGTTTAAAGTGCTGAATCTATTCATATTTGCATAGACAACATCGTGGAGCCACTAAACTCACTGGTGTATGACCATTAAAACAATATACCAAATATTATACACCATCTTTTACTCAGATTATTTTAGTGCATTTAGACTTTTTAAAGGGAAGTTATATTTTCCAATCAGGGTATAAAATGAATCATCAACTCATTCTTAACTTTTCTACAGTTTATTCCACAGAAGTAGCCATTTTCCTGGCAAGCAAGGAGAGACAAGTTAGAACAGAAAATCGAACTTATCCTTCATTGAAAATGTGAAGAACGTTGTATTTTGAACTCCTATTTTAAACAAGTTTCAATTACTGACAAAAATTGATAAGACGATCAATACAGTTTTATTTTGCTTGTAATTTTATTACTAGACAGAGTCCAGGAAATTCAGAAATTGAAAATTCTGTCTCCTTGATTCCCACACTGCTTGAGAAGTGCTGAAAAACTGATGCTCTCCACACACTTCTCCAGAACAGTGCTTTTAGATTAAACAACTTGTGCTAAAGCTGAATAGAGTCAGGAGTTGAACTCAGGTTAGAGCGAAAGCAAGAAAGGTGGTCTGGGGAGTGGTCTAGAGTGCTGGCTGAAGCTACAGGAAGTACAGAGGGTGGGAATGGGGAGAACAGGTTGGAGGCAGACTCCTTCTGCAGAACATGGACATGCTTTTCCTATCAATTTAAGTGTAGAAATATTTTCCAATTTGTTCTCTTTTCCTGTCTATTAGCAGGAAAGTGGCAGTCTCCATAGAGTAAGTTTTAATTTATTTAAAAAATAAATGTTTAAAAATGTGTGTTATTTTGAGGAGCAACTGCTGGCAAAGAGACGGTATAAACTCAGATGGTATAAAAATCATTTCCGTAAAGGTAAAAATGACTGTTTTGAACCCCCTTGTTGGCTAGGCCATGACTCCATGTTCTTGAGAAAGCCTCTGGATCCTGGAAAGGAGATACTATGTAGAGTTGAAAAGCAGCTGCTGAACATTCTCTCAGAGCCAGCTTACAAAAACTGATACATAAAAATCGAACAATCACCATGTTAACCTCTAAACTACTTCATTCGAGTACACAGCTCCTCTGAAGTACCAACATTCCACTTTATAGTGACTTAGTGCATGGCACAGCTTGAAATAAAATTTGCCACAAGAACTACATACATTCAACTTCACTTAAGAAATTAATAAAAGGAGGTCAATTCTTAACATTCACATTTTAATAATTAGGCCACAATCAAGGAGGGAGGCAGGGAGGGATAGCTCAGTGGTTTGAGCATTGGCCTGCTAAACCCAGGGTTGTGAGTTCAATCCTTGAGGGGGCGATTTGGTGATTAGCCCTGCTTTGAGCAGGGGGTCAGACTAGATAATCTCCTGAGGTCCTAATAATCTATGATTCTATAAAGGATGTACCTACCTGTTCTTTGGGCACAAATTGTTGCCTGGGTAGTACAACTCCACATACTGCTATTACATTTGCAGAGAGGTCACCTGATACAATGTCTCCTTGTGTGTACTGCAGCCCTTTCTCTCTCTGCCAAAGAGATGTACCTGGATTGGCCAAAACAAGGGCTTTCTCTACATTCCGCATCTGTGATTCTTCCAGTAGCCTGCCAAATTAGTACCCACATTCATTATTGCAGTTGGATGTCATTTACACCAAATATACTTAATCATGCAATGAATTCAATGTAAAAATTCATCTTACTTTAGTCTGAAACGTATTAATTCATCCGGATTGAAGATCTTCTTAAGGAAAGATAATTTGTGCTCGTCGTTCATGCATGTAACCAAAGCAAGGCAATTTGAAGTGTACCTGCAAAGAACATTTTGAACAAAATAGGTTTCAAAAGATTCTTCAGAAACCTATTTTTGTGATTCTGATTCATAAATAAAGACACAAAATTACAGAAGAAGAATCTTGTACATCTTTTTCCCACAGAGGAGTTGGCAGAGAGGAAAGAATTGGCCTCCCCAACTACAGTTCAGGTATAGATCAAGAATGTGTTGTCTGACTCGTAGTAGAAAAAAGACTCACCTGTTGGCATATAACTGATAGGGACAATGAATTTTGTATCATAAGCTATGAAAGTTTGTTACCCAGGGCAAATATGTAGTACCATTTACTGTGTCGTTTCATATTTTATTGCCTCACTTCACTGAATGTTCTTTAAGTGTCTTTATTTACAGTATAATAATCTGAAATATTCCTCTAGAGAAAACTGACTCAAGTCATGGTATATTGAAACAATGTGCCTCACACTGTAACAAAGCTTTCTATAAGTAGGGTATATTACAACAGACAATAATTGGGTGCACTTTTTAAACAGAAACATCTCTTCAGTATCTTGACCTTAAATAGAGGATGTGGCTTTCTATAAGATCTGTCTTTCATCTAATTCAGCAGCTAGACTGACCACAGTATCAAGAGATCAAGACATTAGCTCAAGGCTCAGTGTTAACAGAATCCTAAAACCACTGCAAATCTTTTGACTTCACAATTAGATGCAGCTGCCTCTTCAAATAATGAATATGTAACCTAAAAAGCGTTAAGTACAAAATCTTACAGGCAAATACATTTTTCATCAGGTTTAGTCAGTTCTCGTTTTCTGACCACCATCAATGTTCAGTGAGGCTGAAAGAGGAAAGCCCTCAGAGGAAGAGTGGCTCAGCACTCAATTTAAAATCAGATAGTTTCTCCCTTCCAAAATTACTGTAAAAAAGCCATGTAAACCTGCTCCGGAAAATCAACCATAATTCTAAAATGATAACCTTATCTCATGCCTTACTGTCAAGAGAATTTAGTGTAATAGTGTATTTTTTCAAAATTGGGACAGTTAACCTTTCTTCACTCCATTATCCAGGGGTCACTTTGATCAGAAGTCATGATGAAGAGCTATTGAAACTGATCTGTGAACTACCACCACAGTAAGCAAGCTCTCAACCTTTCAGATCATTTTGGATCTTATCAAAAGGTGCTATGAATGTTTTGTGTATCTTCCTGGACCCAAAGAGAGCTCACTGACTTCCCTGGGCTCTGGTGTGAGGAACATGTGCAGGCACAGCTCGGAAATTCAAGGCAGAACAAGATGATCTACAACAGAGTTCTCAAACATGCAGTCGCGGGCCACATGCAGCCTGTGGCATTACTTGCTGTGGCCTGCCAAGCTCCCCTCACCTGCCACCTCCCCTCCCCGCCAGCGCCATGTCCCTGCTTCTCTGCCCACCTTCAGGCCCTTGCCAGTTTCCAGGAGGGAGGGGCGAGGAGCCACGCGCTCAAGAGAATAGGTGAAGAGGGGGGCAGGGGCTGGGATTTGGGGAAGAGGTTGGAATAGGGGTGGGGGTGTGGAGTTTGGGAGGAGATTTTGGGAAAGGGGTTGGAATGGGGGCGGGGCAGGGGTGGGGCAGGGCAGGGCCTCATGGAAGAGGTGGAGTGAGGGCGAGGCACGGGCTTTTGTATCTTTATATGAAAAGGTGTCAGTGATGCGGCTCTCAGGCCAATGTACAAGTCCTTATGTGGCCCTCGTGGTGATTTGAGTTTGAGACCCCTGATCTACAAGCACTCGCTGGAAGAAGTGGCAGCTCTGGGCTACTGAACAGCAGTGCCATCAGAAGGAAAAGGAACTGAGGCAAGAGTATAAGCACAGAAAGGACAGCTCTCTAAGCTTGGTTCATCACCCACCAACTGCACTTTCTATTCTCGGTGATGCACCAGGCTTAGAGGAGCTGTCCTTTGTGTGCTTTATCATAATTTACAAACTTAGGTGGGGGGGTGGGGCTTTTTCCTCCATTTTACAGTAGAAACGTTAATGTTTTAAAAGTTAATGGTTTTTATTTTAACTGAAACGTAAGACTTTTTTCTTAAGAGATGTTGGTAGACATGTATGAAATCTGAACTCCAGTTTAACACATTACTCATAGGGGAATTCTGGGCCAAAAAACTTCAATTCTGCAATTTTTAAAAATTCTACATATTTTAGTTGTCAAAATAACACAGTATAATCACTCCAGTTTGAAATATTTTGGTAATTTATTTAAAAATACCCATCAACAAATGTCAACAATACAGACAATACATACAAAAAAAGATTCCCCCAGGAGAAGAGAGTGAAAGAAAGCCCTACGATAGGGGTAGTCAATTATTTTTTGTCAAGGCCCATATTTCTTGGTCAAGGTCTAGTCAAGTTCCAGATATCAGAGAAAATAAATACAAAAATAATAACAATCATTATAATAAGCAAATAAAAACATTTTGGGGTCTATTCAAAAGCGTCTGGTGGCCTGGATTTAGCCCTTGGTCCACCTATTGACTACCACGGCCCTACGACAACCAGTTCCAGTTGGGGGGTAGTGCAGGGATGGGTGGAGCCCCCAGAACCAAGACACCTGCATTCCCCTCCACCCAGTGCTCAGCTGCATGGCACCCCCCAGCCCAGACACTTGTACCCTACTCTCCTCAGAGCCCAGCCCCTTGGACACCCCCCTCCAACCCAAACACCCGCACCCTTTTCCCCAGAGCCCAATTACAGCGTGCTCCCCAGCCCACAAACCTCCACCCTCAGTGGCTTTACTCCCCCTAGCTACTTTACTGTCCCACTGGGGGACGTAGTGTGGTGCGACCCTGCCCTTCCTCACCATTGGCCAGAGCTGGGTCTCCCAGGACCTCTCTTGTTCTGAGGAGAATAAAGACCAAGCTGGGCAGTCAGAATGTGCAGAGCCCTCAATCCCACCCAGGCTGGTTGTTCTGCTCACTGTGAGCTGGGCTCTGCAGAGTCCAGTGGCCCCTAGTGACCACCAGCAGTCCCAATTCTGCAGGGGAAACATGGATTTCTGGGCAAATTCTGCATTGCACAGTGGTGCAGAATTCCTCCAGGAGTGGCGCATTCTTTGTCTGGTATTGCTGAAGATTACTCTCATCTTTCCCCTTAAAAGTGAAGGCTGCTAGGAGAAATTCAGAACACTTGTCCTTGAATGGAAAAGATTTTTGGATTTAAACTTACCAGCGGACCAAAGTATCATGACTCCTTAGCAGTGGAACACACACACTCCAGTCCCACAACTCCCGGAATACAGACTGCTCTTGTTGGAGGAATAGGTAAGCAGCCTCCATGAGATCCCGTAACTTCATCCGTCTGCGCCCATATCGGACTGTGTTTGTATCAGAACTTTCCAGGAAGAGTCTTTGGAACACTGGTGAAGTATCCTTAAAATACCTCAGAGCAAACCTTAGAGAGAGATAAGCGGAGACCTTAAACTAGGCAAATGTGTATATCCAAGTAATAGCACAGAAAACAATCTACAAAAGAATTCTAATCCACAGAAGTCCTGAAACAGTAATTGTTGGTACAATGAAAACCAAAGGTAAATTGAAGCCTTTTCTACAATTGGAAATAGTACCATTTTATCTGAGCACAGTGGATGATGCAATATCCTTTACTGGACCAACTTCTGTTGGTGAAACAAATTTTCGAATTACACAGAGCTCTTCTTCAGGTCTGGGAAAGCATTACAGCTAAATACAAGGTGGAATAGACTGCTTAGCATAAGTACTTAACATATTGCACCTTGTATTTATCTATGACACTCTGAAGCCTATAGCTACACTTAAAATGCTGCATAGACACAGCTGTGCTGCTATCGCACTTCAGTGTAGACACTTACTACAGCAACAGGAGGGATTCTCCCATTGCTGTAGTTAATCCAGCCCCAAAGACACAGTACCTAGGTTAAAGGAAGATTTCTTCCATCCACCTATCACTGTCTGCACAGAGATTGGGTCAACATAGCTACATCTCTCAGGGGGGTGGATTTTTCACACACCTGAGAGATGTAGCTAAGCTGGTGTAAGTTTCCAGTGTAGATCAGCCCTGACTCTCCTTTCCAGAGCTGAAGAAGAATTCTTGTAGCTCAAAAGTTTGCTTTTTCTCACCAACTGAAGTTAGTTCAATAAAAGATATTACCTCACCCACCTACATTCCCAAAGTGTTCGTAACTCTGAGATTCTACTGTATCCTGGGAACAACACTACTACTACCACCACCACCACCATTACACTGCACACAACCATGTTAGCAGTCATTTGTCAGTAGTTAGTTTAACTGACTAGTGCTGGTTATTCAGATTACAAGGACAAACAGTGGTCAGCACCAGTTCCACTAATCAGTGTTAAGCTCTGGTCAAGAGAAGGTTAATTCCAATTTGCTGAACCAATATTGACCACTTTATTTAGGTCTTAATTTGGATTTAGGAACCTAATTTTAGATGCATAATTCTGAAAATTTTAGCCAATGAATAATTTTCACATAACTCTCTATCATGCACATCAGACATTTTTCTATTTCATTTCAATCATTGGAAAAGATGCGTATCATGTTAGATCAGGGGTCGGCAATCTTTCAGAAGTGGTGTGCCGAGTCTTCATTTATTCACTCCAATTTAAGGTTTTGTGTGCCAGTAATACATTTTAATGTTTTTAGAAGGTCTCTTTCTATAAATCTATATTATATAACTAAATTATTGTTGTATGTAAAAGTAAACAAGGTTTTCAAAATGTTTAAGAAACATCATTTAAAATTAAATTAAAATGCTGATCTTACGCCGCCAGCCTGTTCAGCTCACTGCCAGCCTGGGGTTCTGTTCACCGAGACCGGCAGTGGACAGAGTGGGGCCTGCGGCTGGGATCCCAGACCTGGGGGGATTTAGGACTCAGAGCAGAGGGCTGGGGGGTTCAGGACAGAAGGCTGAGGTGTGGGAGGGGGGGTTTCAGGGATCAAGGCAGAGGGCTGGAGTGTGTGGGGGTTGCAGGGCAGAAGGCTGGGTATGAGGGGGGCTCAGGGCAGAAGGCTGGCGCTGTGAGGGGTGCAGGGCACACAGCTGAGTGTGGGGGAGATCAGGACAGAGGGCTGGGGCGTGTGGGGGGTGCAAGGCAGAAGGCTAGGTGTGCGGGGGTTCAAGGCAAAAGGCTGGGTGTGGGGGGGTTCAAGGGTCAGGGCAGAGGGCTGGGAACAATCAGCCTTCTGCCCTGCACCTTTCATATCCCCCAGCCCTCTGCTAGACATTCATTTAAACATTTGCTAGACATTCATTTAAACATTTCCTTTAATTTAAAACTTTCGGTTTTCTCAGTCAGAGTTTCAATTCAAGAAATTCAAATTCAATTCAAGCTCCAACATCACACAAGCAGACATTACATTACTTACGGAAGCACATCAGGGTGGTCACCAATGAGCTTGCTCATTGCTACACAAAGCCTTTCATGCAGATCATGGTTGATTTGACCACCAGCATTAATGGCTTCTGCATTTCTTTCCAGTAAATCCAGCAGGATTGGTCGAAACTGACGACCAATCAGTAGAGTACATTCTTTATCCACTAATAACTGTGCTAAGGCATTGAGAATACACTGGCGATCCTGCCGAGTCCAGATCTGGAGGAGAAGAAAGAGGAAAAGGACAATTAACGGTCACAATCACATAAAAAATGAGTTGTTATTTCAAATCACATTTCAGCTACCTATGTCACCAGTCAGTTTGAGACTCAACCAGGAATTTTAAACAGAAATCAGGCAGCAAAACAGATAAGTAGCAATGGCGGAGGTAATAGGATGTGGGGAACGATAGGAAGGCAACTTCCCGTACTCCCCACAGCAGCCTTTAGAGGTGTGTGTGGTGCCTTTTCAATCAACCGGCAAAACGAGGTATAAAGACAAATTTTCACTCTGGGTTGGAGAGCATCATAACAGAACAGAGAGCCAGGGACAAAACTAAATTGCTTTAAGACCCTATGTGCCAACTTGCAACACTGAGAGTGGGGAGCCAGATCCAGCCCTGCGGGACAGGAGCCGCCACTGCTGGGTGAGTGCAGGGCTGCCCACCAATAGCCAAACATGTGTCGTTTACTCCCTCCAAACCCCGTTTCAGAAGCTGGGCTCCACCACTGATAAGCTATATATACATAAATACTTGTACTTCAGGGAACCCTCTGCAATCACACCAATGTTACTGGAAATCAATAAGGAGCCTATTCCACTACGCAGCCTGAAAAGCATTTATAGCAGTTATGAAGAAACACCACTACAATCTCAGGTTACATGCCAGTTTATTATTTCTTTTTAAGACACCAAATCTTGAATCAGTCATGCTATAAATGATGTTATTTCCACATTTCTGATAGTGTTTAAGGTACACAACACTTCTGAGAAAAAGAATTTTTTATTTGCAGTTTTGAAAAATAATTTTCAACTTTCACGTCCAAGGGACCATCTATACGAGAAAATGTGTCACAAATTCTGCAAAAGAGAACAAATAAGACTCAGTTTCACTCTCAACACCAGTTCATTCCCATTCGCTTTATGTAAATAAACAACTAGTCTGTTCTCCAGTCTTTGTTCTGCAGCCTACTGCTATATCTCCCAGTCATAAAACAGTTCTTGTGGAACTGCATCTCCTTTCTTGTTCAAGGTTCTCTGTGCCTCTGCGTAGCCAAACATAAAGCAGTATAAATACCTTCATACACCACTCTTACTGCTCACTCCAAACAACACAATTTGTCCTGACCAGCTCCTCATATACCATTAGTTTTATTTTTGTGAAACCCAACACTGAGTCTCCCTCACTTCCTCTCAGCTCTCACAACAGAATAAATTTAGAGACAACATACTTTTCTCTGATACCAGCTAAAAATTTTTATTTTACAGGTGGGTTGAACCAATTGATTTTTGTTTATCAGGGACATGAAGAATTCATTACAGAATTTAAAACAGGTGTCCGATTTTGAGTAGCTAAACTATTCTATTAAATAGCTAAATGGAAATTAAAAGAAACAGTTAAGGATGAAATGCCTGAAAACTGCATAGAGACTATTTAAAAACACCATAATAGAGGCTCAAACTAAATGTATATCTCCTACACACACATCCCAAAAAAAGGAGTAAGAGGACTTAAAAAAAATAAATAAAGCCATCACGGTTAAACAGCGGAGTAAAAAAGACAGAGGCAAAAAGTCATCCTTTAAAAATCGGAAGTAAAATCCTAAGAAGGAAAATAGAAAGGCGCATAAAATCTGACTACTCAATCCTTAGCTACTCCAATAAGACAGCTACCAGGGGTGCTTATTTTGTTTCTTAGACAATTCTTTGGTTCTGCAGGCAACAAGGTAAAATTTAGGCTGAGTAAAATCTGGGACCTCCATGTCAAATGTAAAAGTATAAGGCAGGCTAAGAGAGAATTGAAGAGCAACTAACTAAGGACACAAAAACAGCAAAAATGTAATAACATCAGAAGCAGGAAGTCTGCCAGTCAGTAGGGCCAGCAGACAACTGAGGTGCCAAGGCACACTCAAGAAAGACAAGGCCATTGCAGAGAAGCTAAATTAATTTTTTGTATCGGTCTCTACTGCAGAGGATATTGGTGAGATCCATACTTTTTAGCAGGGTGGATAAAAATCAATGACAAAATGACAGATGAAATTCATTGTCGATAAGTGCAAAGCAATTCATATTGGAAAGCATAATCCCAGCTACACATACAGAACCACAGGGTCTAAACTAGCTGTTACCACTCAACAAAGAGATCTTGGAGTCATTCTGGGTAGTTCTCTGAAAACACCTGCTTAACGGGCAGAGACTGATAAGACGACAGAAAATATCATAATGCCTTTACATAAATCTATGGTGCACCCACACACTGAATACTGCATGCAGTTCTGATGGCTCCATTTCAAAAAGTGTATATATAGTAGAATTGGAGAAGGTACAGAAAAGATAAGCACATATGATTAGGGGTATGCAACAGATTCCATGCAAGTAGAGATTAAAAAGATTGTTCATCTTAGAGAAGAGACGACTGAGGCCATGTCTACATCTAAAATTTTGCAGCGCTGGTTGTTACAGCTGTATTAGTACAGCTGTATAGGGCCAGCGCTGCAGAGTGGCCACACTTACAGCAACCAGCGCTGCAAGTGGTGTTAGATGTGGCCACACTGCAGCGCTGTTGGGCGGCTTCAAGGGGGGTTCGGGGAACGCGAGAGCAAACCGGGAAAGGAGACCAGCTTCGCCGCGGTTTGCTCTCGCGTTCCCCGAACCCCCCTGCAAACCGCAGGGAAGGAGACCGGCTTGCTCGGGGTTCGGGGAACGAGAGAGCAAACCGGGAAAGGAGACCAGCTTCGCCGCGGTTTGCTCTCGCGTTCCCGGAACCACCCAGCAAACGTCAGCAAAGGAGACCTGCTTGCTCGGGGTTCGGGGAACGAGAGAGCAAACCGGGGAAGGAGACCAGCTTCGCCGCGGTTTGCTCTCGCGTTCCCCGAACCACTCTGCAAACCGCAGGGAAGGAGACCTGCTTGCTCGGGGTTCGGGGAACGAGAGAGCAAACAGGGAAAGGAGACCAGCTTCGCCACGGTTTGCTCTCGCGTTCCCGGAACCACCCAGCAAACGTCAGGAAAGGAGACCTGCTTGCTCGGGGTTCGGGGAACGAGAGAGCAAACCGGGGAAGGAGACCAGCTTCGCCGCGGTTTGCTCTCGCGTTCCCCGAACCACTCTGCAAACCGCAGGGAAGGAGACCTGCTTGCTCGGGGTTCGGGGAACGAGAGAGCAAACCGGGAAAGGAGACCAGCTTCGCCGCGGTTTGCTCTCGCGTTCCCGGAACCACCCAGCAAACGTCAGGAAAGGAGACCTGCTTGCTCGGGGTTCGGGGAACGAGAGAGCAAACCAGGGAAGGAGACCAGCTTCGCCGCGGTTTGCTCTCGCGTTCCCCGAACCACTCTGCAAACCGCAGGGAAGGAGACCTGCTTGCTCGGGGTTCGGGGAACGAGAGAGCAAACCGGGAAAGGAGACCAGCTTCGCCGCGGTTTGCTCTCGCGTTCCCGGAACCACCCAGCAAATGTCAGGAAAGGAGACCTGCTTGCTCGGGGTTCGGGGAACGAGAGAGCAAACCGAGGAAGGAGACCAGCTTCGCCGCGGTTTGCTCTCGCGTTCCCCGAACCACTCTGCAAACCGCAGGGAAGGAGACCTGCTTGCTCGGGGTTCGGGGAACAAGAGAGCAAACCGGGAAAGGAGACCAGCTTCGCCGCGGTTTGCTCTCGCGTTCCCGGAACCACCCAGCAAACCTCAGGGAAGGAGACCTGCTTGCTCGGGGTTCGGGGAACGCGAGAGCAAGCCGGGGAAGGAGACCAGCTTGATTACCAGAGGCTTCCTCAGGTATGCTGGGATACCTGCTTATTCCACGGAGGTCAAGAAAAGCGCTGGTAAGTGTCTATACTTGATTACCAGCGCTGGATCACCAGCGCTGGATCCTCTACACCCGAGACAAAACGGGAGTACGGCCAGCGCTGCAAACAGGGAGTTGCAGCGCTGGTGGTGCCCTGCAGATGTGTACACCTCCTAAGTTGCAGCTCTGTAACTCCCTCACCAGCGCTGCAACTTTCTGATGTAGACAAGCCCTAAGAGAGGATATGTTAAGAGATTTGCAAAATCATGAATGGTACACAGAAAGTGATTAGGGAACTGTTATTTACCCTTTCACATAACAAAAGAAATAGGGGTCACCTGCTGAAATAGGCAGCAGGTTTAAAAACAAACATAAGCAAGTACTTCTTCACTCAATGTAGTCAACCTGTGGAGCTCATTGCCAAGGGATGGCCTGAAGGTCAAAATTATAACTGGGTTCAAAAAAGAATTAGATACATTCATGGAGGATAGGTCCACCATTTGATATTTGCCAAGATGATCAGAGAAGCAAACTCATGCTTGTGTCCCTAAAGCACCAAATGCCAGAACTGCATATGGTACTGGCCATTGTCAAAGACAGGATACTAGGCAAGATGGACCACTGGTCTGACCCAGTATGGCCGTTCTTATGTTCTTTAAATGTCAGATATACAGATGCTTAAACATAAGAGAAACAAGAATATGATCCACACAGTAAAATAGTCTCTAGCTACCCAGCTATTGTACATCAGTATCTGTAGTGTAAGCAATTTCACGAGAACAAGCAATGTTTTAATCAATGCATACTACTAGAGGCAGTGGTGAGCTGGAGCCGGTTCTCACCGGTTCGCGGGAACCAGTTGTTAAATTTAGAAGCCTTTTTTGAACCAGGTTGGTTTAGAACTGGTTCAAAAAGGGCTTTTAAATTTAACAAAAGCTCCAGCAGCTCCCTGCCCTTCCCCCGGCCCTAGCTCACCTCACTCCGCCTCTGCCTCCTCCCCTGAATGCTACCTTGGCTTGTCTTCCCTCTCCCCAGCTTCCCGCGAATCAGCTGTTCGCACGGGAAGCCTGGGAGAGCTGAGAAGGAAGCAGCGGCTTCCTGCAGGTAAGCTGGGGTAGGAAGGTGGGGACGGGAGGAGGGCTTCAAGCGCCGCACAGCTCCGGCCTGGACCCTGAGCCCGTTCCCGGGCAGCGCGGCTTCGGCCCAGGCCTGACCCCGGCTGGCATGTTTCTGGCCCTGATCTCGGCCGGCCAGGAGGCGCGATTCTGGCCCAGCCCCGACTGGCTGGCGTTGGTCCGGCCCGGCCCCTGGACCCGGGCCTGACCATGGCCAGCTGGGCAGGGCGGTTTCGGCCCGGCCCCGGGCCTGGCCAGCTGGGTGCCCTGGCTCCGACCCTGGTCGAGCACCTTGGCTCTGGCCGAGTGGCTCCGGTCCAGCCCCCACCTCCAGGCAGCACGGTAAGGGGGCAGGGAGCGGGTGTTGGATAGAGGGCAGGGAGTTGGGGGGGTGGATTAGTGTCGGGGCGGTCAGAGGGAAGGGAACAGGGGGACTGAATGGGGGCAAGGGTCCTGGCGGGGGAAGGGAGGGAGAGTCAGGAAGGAGTAGGGGTTGGATGGGACGGTGGGGGGCATTCAGGGGTAGGGATTCCAGGGGCAGTCAGGGGACAGAGAGGCAGGGTCCCGAGGGACCATCAAGAATGAGAGGAGGGATTGGATGGGGCGGCAGGGGGCAGTCAAGGGACAGGGAAGGGGGTTGGATGGGGCAGGGGTCCTGGAGAGCATGACTCCCTCGTGGTATGAGGAGGAGGGAACCAGTTGTTAATATTTTGGCAGCTCATCGCTGCCTATAGGACACACAAAACTGTTTCTCATAGCTCACACTGACCCTGGGAATGTTCTTGTTCTATAAAAAGATAACTTAAGTATGATCTCAGGGCATATGGAGGTCTTGGTCCTGTTAATTGATCATCAGTTCATTTGAGTTCACACCCACCTTTTTAAACGCTAACCTAGATATTCCACAAATGTGTCTGGTTTGGTTTAAACATTTGTGTTACGAAACAAACATTTGTGGAGTGTCCAGGTTAGCATTTAAAAATACGTTATTTTAAATTAACTGATGATCATTTAACTCAAATTAAAACGGAAGCACAAACTATAGTCTAGACTTCCTTTAGGGTTACAGTAGGAAGAGGTGGAGTTTAAGTTAAGTTAGCCAACCTACACTAAGCTGGACCTGAAATTGACCTTTTTCCTAATGTAGATATAGGGTAACATCTTTAGCTAGTTACATTCTAAACTCAAGACAGATTAAATAAACTGAGGTGTTTGCCTCTTCCATAGATATGCAGGTTAAGTACAGGTCAGGCTTAGCTAGCATGTGTCAACTAAGGCTTTGTCTCCACTAGCACTTTAGTCAGTCAGGGGTGTGAAAAAAAACAACACCCTCCAGACCAACATAAGTTTCACCAACAAAAGCATCAGTGTGGATAACACTATGTTGGCGGGAGGTGCTCTCCTGACAACATAGCTACCGTCACTCATTGGGGGTGGTTTAATTATGCTGGCAAGAGAGTTCTCTCCTACTAGCATACAGTGGCTACCCCGGAGACCTTACAATGGTGCAGCTGCAGCGGTACAGCTGTAAGGTCGGTAATGTAGACATAGCCTAAGCCTGGCCTAGACTCAACCATATTTCCTAATCAAGACAAACCTATAGAGAACAAAGGATACATTCCGCTGCCTTGGAACAGGCAACTTCCTGATAGGCAATAAACTATTTAATATGAGGACAAAGACTGGGGAGGATAACAGTCCCACCTAAACTAATATCAAGGATAATAGATAACATGGTCACTCCTGTGGGCTAGATACAAACGCCAACAACTGCCGTTTTCCAGCTGTAAAGGCTTGTGCCTAATTTAAACTAATCACAAGTCTACTGGAAAGGAGAGGATCAGGGGATGAAGAAGCATAACTGCACCAAGGGCAGATGAAAATAATCTTCAGTTGCCTTCATATGAGGAAGGATTGACAGTCAAATTGCGCTTCTAGCAGTTTTATGTAAAACACTATTTCCTTGTTCTAAACGTTTTGTGCAGTGTGAAGTTGTGTCATTTAATCTGAATGCTAGACTTCCATTTGACCTGCAGATTCAATTGCAGGTTTGTGTTGTCCCACATGAAAAGAGAACATGTACACTGCTCACTGTTTGCGTACAGATCCCATATTGTCCTGAGGTAAAGGGCATTAAGGTGAATGGTGGGCAAGTTAAGTATCAGAAGTTTATTTCCAACGTAGAGTTTGATTTGGAAAGCATCAGCAGACTAGGTTCATAACACTAGAGAGTGGCAATCACAAGACAATCTGATGGTATGATAATACATATAATAAATTGTTAGAGATATTTCTCTCCCAATTCTGAAGATATATCTAGCAAGTTATTTTTATTTCTGTACTGAAGATTAGCACATGCATGTCATAGTAGCTCACCATATTTGAGCCTTTTAAAAAAAGGAACATTAATTTTTTTATGACTAAAGTTTTAGTGGCTTTACAGGTAGTAATTACAGCCATCTGCAAAGTCAGATAGAACCATCCCTGTCTCACATACACATCTCCCTCTTGCTTGGTACATGGGAAAAAGCTAAATACTACCAAGAAATGGGCAAAAAGAGTGAGATAAAACAATATGCACAACTACAACCAGGAAATACCCTGAGTGGTATGTGTAAACACAAAGCTTGTCAAAGCCCAGTAAAGACCAAATATCTTCAGATTGCTAGTGTTTAAAGAGACTGTTGTAAACTACCCATCTCAGGGATGGAGATTTATTCCTCCTCTGCAGGAGCAGCTTCTTTATTAATAGAATCACTCACAGAAGCCACAGCTCTTCAGAGCCAGAGAGGCAGAAAGCTCAGCACTGAGCATAATCCTTTGCTACGTGTTATGTGATTGCATATCTGGTAGCTAAATCTTTTTTTGTTTGTTTTAAAGCTTAATATTTTAAGAGGCAGTTTGCCCCAGTTGTTAGGGTCTGCAGAAGCATAGGGTCTATTCTTGCTCGCTTTGGCTCGCTGGGTGACCTTGGGGGAATCAGTTCACCTCTCTGTTCTTCAGTTTCCTCATCTGTGAAGGGAGTATTTACAATAACTCCTTGGTAAAATGATTGAGAGCTGCAAATTATTACTTTACTAAAAGATCCCTCAATTCACATACATCTGAGAAGTTAAAGTCATAATGCAAGATAACAAGCTAGCATAATCTTAAAGTAAACCAAAAGAATCAATCAATTTGAGAACCAGAATCTAGTGTCCCCCTTAAGACTCTCTCAAATGTTCTCCTACTTGCTGCTTAAGACATAACTAAATAGAGAAACTGCCCAAAGACTCAGAAATTTCAATTCAAGTTGCTCAGTTGACAGGCTGATGAAAGACTTGGAGAAAAAGGGAAAGATGTTGTGTTACCCTCCTGCTTGTAGTTCAACCTTCACACTTCTGAACTGTAGCCACAGAAACCACACTGCCACAAGGCACCAAAACTATTTCCTCTAATAAACCAGCATTTGAGACTACACCCATGAAAATGCAACGTTCTGATTCAAGAGTCTGAAGTCCAAATATTTACTGCACATTAAGGACAACAGAAAATGTATGTTAGTTGTGACAATAACTCTTCCTATATGGTATGAACATTCAGACTGAGTATTTTATTGTGGCAGGTGCTCAAATATTGGTGATAATGCCTATTATGCTAATTCACTTTTACATTGCTACTGGACCAGGCTGTATGTAAACATTACTAGAACAATTAAGTTTGATTTTTTTAAAACTTAGAAATTGAAGATACATTTTTACACGGATGCAGCACAACTCTGTGTCTACACTTAAAAGTTATATCGGCTTAGCTATATTGATCATTAGGTATGGAAAAAAAATGTAGATACAGCTATATTGACAGAAGTGCGCTGCTCTCAACCTATCTAATATCACTCGGGAAGGTGGTGTTCCTACAGGCAGACAGAAAAATGCTTCATTTGGTGGTAGGCTGCATCTGCACAAGGGGGCTATGTCAGCATAGACTCTGTAGTGCAGACATAGCCTTAATAGGTAAGGCTAGTGCTTGTGAAAGGTATCCCCTTGACACCAATGAAAACTGAAATCCTCTATTCACAGAGTAAATATGGCATGACTAGCAGCAGTGAAAACTTCCCTGTACCTTTCCTTATCAGCCTTTCTAGAACCTACTCTAGCTAGAGAAATCCCTCTAATGGTGAGAAGGGTCATTCTGTTGCCATGACAATTCAATCCTTGGCTTCTCACAGAGCTGCCAACAAGGTTGCCAATTGTGAGGGTGCTGCATGATATGGATCCCCCCACAAGCAATAACTGTACTAAGCCAAACTCATTTCATCTAGTCCAAATAAATACCTACAACATTCAATCACTAGTGTCCTCCTTCTCAGTGTTTGTACCACGTGACTGTAACCACACTAATACCTCTCATTTCAGACTCAAATTAATTGCTGCCTCTCACAAACATGGGGTTTGCTTGCATTACCCAGAAATACAAGGTCATGAAATTAAGATTGGTTGAAATTTTGGCATGATTATTTTTCTTTAGCCAATACACTATTTGTACGACTCATTTAAGCATGGATAGCAAATCCCTTATAACCAGAGGGAGAAGCTTTAAACGCTTATTTAAAATGAATCCCAAAAGCAGGATTCTCTTCCCCAAATTACTCCTGGGGGAATTCTGTGCAC
The DNA here is from genome assembly GCF_007399415.2 of Gopherus evgoodei. Taxonomy (NCBI): domain Eukaryota; kingdom Metazoa; phylum Chordata; order Testudines; family Testudinidae; genus Gopherus; species Gopherus evgoodei. The sequence goes on from NC_044324.1 coordinate 79,284,893, forward strand.
AGTATTTTAAAATTCTGCAAAATTCTGCATATTTTAGTTGTCAAAACAACACAGTATAATCACTTCAGTTTCAATTATTTTGGTAATTTATTTCCAAATAACTGTCAACAAGTATGTCAACAACATAGACAACAGCAAAAAAGGATTCCCCACCCAGGGGTAGAGAATTAAAGAAACCTCTATGACAACCCAGTTCCAGTTGGGCGGTACTAGAAGAGGCTGTGTGGGGCCCCCAGAGCCCAGACTCAGGCACTCTCATTTCCCCAGAGCCCAGCTGCGGGATATCTCCCAGCCCAGGTACCAGCACCTCCAGAGGCTTTATTCCCCCTATCACACCCTGTCCTGCCAGGGGACATGGTGTGGTGCAGCCCTGCCATTCCTCACCTTTTGCCAGAGCTGGGTCTCCTGTGCCCTCTCCCATCCCTGGGAGAATGAAGATCAACAGACCATGCAGCCTCCAACCCAGCCAGGCTGGGTGCTCCGCTCACTGAGAGCTGGGCTCTGCAGAGTCCAGCAGCCCCTGGTGGTGGCCAGCAGCTCTGCCACCCCAATTCTGTAGGGGAAATGGGGAATTCTGCAAATTTCTGCCTTGTGCAGTGGCACAGAACTCCCCCAGGAGTACCAAATAGGTTTTGGACAAGTCCCTTTGACAATGGTTTGTGAAATACTAAAGGAACAAGGAGAAGGGAGCCAAACAAAAGTACTGAAGTTGCAGAATGATATAAGTAGCATGTATCCTGTATATAGTGATAAAGATATAATATATTTAGCAAATTAAAATGATGAACAGAAAGGATGGCTGGAGTTGATTGCTGTTGAGTGTCCTAAGCCTAATGATAAGGCACTAAGTTCTCGGAAACTGAAGGCTCAAAGCCTGGCAATACCACCATAGTCTCTCATCTCACCAAAAGAATTAACTACTATTCACCAGGGTTATACCACTTGCCCCTGACCTATAATCCATCTTTCTATCAGTTTCCAGCAAGCAAGAGTAATAAAATTGAAGCTCACCTTCTCCTAAAGCTACAGGAAAGGGGAAGGACATTCTCTTTCCCAGGTCTCATACTGGTCTCCTGGCTGCAGTCAGAGAGAGATGGACTGTTCTGCCTCTTCCTGCTACTCTACCCTTCCCCACTTCCATTTCTCAGGTCTTTCTTCCTCATGAATAATTTCAATGCCTGATTTCACAGCTTCTCACCTGTCAGATTCAGCTCCCAAATGTATCATTCTGACAGTCTTGTAAATTTCCTACAACATATAACTTGGCAGCTGAAGTTTTTTACTTTATTAAGAGGAAATATCAGGACTGGTTTGATGAGAATGACTCTGAACTATGTCAGCTCTTGAACTCACTGCATGCTTTTGCTCCAGACCTACAAAGCAGATAAAGTTCAGCTGCTAGGATGGCTGCATATCATTGAGCAAATCAGATGGTTCAGCCCAGACTTCGGCATATGATAAAGAAGTGGCGGAAAACAAAGTGGTGGAATTCATACTGATAGACTACCAAAAGCTTTCTTCCCAGTCTCCATGCTGTGTATGGCCCCAGGTGAAACAGGATAACCCTTGTATGCACTCAAGGATGGTAATCAACTTTTAATTGACAAAAAAGAAATGTTTGATGGCCAGAACATTTGAGTTCACTTCTCAATTACCCTTCAGACATCGCTGAGGAAGCAATGAATGCTCTTCCGCAACACCCTTTATAAGAAGGGCATGAATCAGCCCCTACCTCATACAAGGCTACACTCAAGCAGATGTCACAAGGGAAATCACCTGGACTAGATACCATTCCAGCACAGATTTACAAGCAGGCTGGCTACTATATTGCAAGGCACCTTATAAGGCTCTTCCATATTATATGGGAGCAAGAGTCAGTACCACAGGATTTCAAGAATGTCAACAGTGTTCACCTTTACCAGTTTGCCCTATCACCCTTAAGGCTTTTGATTCTGTAAATCATGAGAGACTCCAGAAACTTCTGTTCATCTTTGGATGCCGTGCAAAGTTTATTTCTGTCATTTGGTCCTTCCATCATGGGATACTGGTTAGAGTGGAGGAAAATGGCAAGATATTGGACCCCTGTCACTAATGGTCCCAAACAAGGCTCTGTGCTTGCTCCCATACTCTTTTCCATCCTTTTTTTGGCTATGCTTATGCATGCATTTCATAACACTAACAGAGGAATATTTATTCAGTTCTGTACCAACGGGAAATTGTTTAATCTGCAACACTTCTGTGCTCACAAAAAAGTGGCATTTACTTTTTTACTTTTATTTGCTGATGACTGTGCACTAGTTGTTCACTAGATTAATGACATTCAATGTATAACTGATCACTTTGTTCATGCAGTTAATTGCTTTGGTTTCACAATTAGTCAAAAAAAACCTGAAATACTGTATCGAACCTGTGCAGGGAGATGTGCCTATCTACCCATTTATTAAGATCAACAACACTCCTCTCAAGGCTCCTTTTGTTACCTAGACAGCATGCTGTCTAAGGTGAGCTCTGCATTTGGGAAGTTGCCACAACACCTACAGAATGACAAGGACACCAAAATAAGTGATAATTAAAATATCTATTGGGCAGTTGTGCTAACGACACTTCTATATGGTTGTGAGACATGAACAACATATTGCCCCATTCCAGGAAACTCAATCGGTCCCATTTGCCTTCTGTCTGTTTGCCGGGTCAAATAGTGGATCAAGATTCCTAATACCCAAATCCTTAATTGTTGACAGATGTCCGGCACTCAAGGCATGCTCATAATGGCTCAGCTGCATTGGTCTGGGCACCTTATTTGTATGGCTGACTCAGGAACATCCAAAGCCATAATTTATGGTCAGTTAAAACAAGGTAGTCACTCTCATGGTGGTTGGTACAAATGGTATAAAGATACACTGAAGTCAAACCTGAAAACATGTGAGATCGAGTCCAGTAACTGGGAAGCAGCAGCCCATGAAAGGGCAAGGTGGTGGCAGGTTATGTTATGTTACCATTAACTATTTTGAAGCAATGTGCATCAACACCTTATGTGAAAAAAGTAAACAGCAAAAAGCAAGGAGACAACAGCCCAAAATAGTCAAGGACAATTACTCAGTTCCACGTGGAATCATGTTTGCAGTTCTCACATCCATCTGAGCTCCCACATACATACATACTCACTTATAATGCTAGCTAAATCCTTGCACATCAATTTCACTTTCCTCCTACTAGTGCTTGAGAAAACTGTAACCACCAATGACTAGCGCTGTCTATAAATAAATAAGACTGCAAATCATCGATTCACAGCAGGAAGGTTTTTCCTGTAGCAGAGAAAAATCATTTTGAAATAAGACTTTATACCCTGAAAAAGTGTGATGGTTTAGCCTCCCTCACCCTCAGACATAGGGAACATTTCCTACTTAGGCACTCAAATGTAATTTGAGGTAGTTTGTGTGTGTGTGCACTGTTTAAGTACTTTGAAACTTCGGTCACAAAAGATATTTTTTCCCACTTTTATCTCCTCTTCCAACAGAAGATCTCCAAATGTTTAACAGACATAAACGAATTAGACCTCAACATCCCACGATGAAGATAAGTAGCCCTACTTTTTAACTAAAGAAACTAAAGCACATAGAAGTCAGCAATCCTCTCCAGATCACACAGCAAGTGATAAAGCTAAAAATAGAACCCAGGACTTCCTGTCTTTACTTACTAGACCATACTCCCTCTAATGTTTACAGAGAAGAGGGTGAGAGAAAAATACATTCTGAAGTGTAGGGGACTGAAGGGGAGAAACTGAGGCCCAAATCCTCAAAGGTATTTCAATACCTAGCTCCCTCTAGCTCTCACTGTAGGGCAGATTCATCTCCATAGGCCTGGAAGACAGTGGAGGTTAAAACCAAGAAGGAACAGTTTATTGTCAATGAGGATATAGTACAGACGTGTCAGAAGGGGAGCTCCCGTGGCTCCGACTTCAGAGGCCAGAAGATAAAAAGCTCTAACTATGCAGAGCAGTAGAAAAGGCGTTTTCACCTTTTCCCGTTAGAGATACACGTGGGTGAGCAGATGAGGGCTGGACAAGCATTGGAGGTTGAGAGCTAGCAGGAAACAAAGATGGAGGGGCGATGGGGGTGCGTGGTGTTCTCTGCACAGGGTGCAGTTGTCCTCTGCTCACCGTGGCAGACGCTGGGGCTAGGGCATGAGGGAGAGAGATGGACGGCAGGCGGGGGTGGGGGCTGAGTCGTGTCTTTAGGGAGGACAGTTCTGGAAAAGCAGACGGGGGGTGGGGGTGTTTCAGAAGAGGGGGGCTCCCTTGTTCTCCTCCCCAGCCCCACAGCGACAGCCGAGTGACGCAGCAGGCGGGAGCGGGGGCAGACGTGGGCTGGGAGGGCTGCCCAGGGAGCTGCCCCATGCCCCCGGGCGCTGCACTGGTGCTGCGCGGCCACTCGCTCACCTGCTTGGCCAGGAACCTGCCCAGCTCGCCGCTGCTCTTCTCGTTCCGCCGCGCCACCAGCTGCAGCGGGCCGGCCAGGCGGAGCCGCAGGGCCTCCATCCCCCGCCGACACCGCCGCCGCGAGCTCCGGGGTCTCTCGTGGAAGGGGAGGGGCGCGCGTCCCTTTGGAAGCTCCGAAACACCACGACACGTGGAGGACAAGAAAAGACGCGCAGCTCCCGCTGGACAAGCTTCCGTTTCTGGCAAAACGTCACCAACTTGCGCCGGTGACGGAAAGGAAGTGGCCTCGCGTCCCCAGCCGCGAGGCCGGTGAAAAACTACGTGTACCAGCATGCAACACTTCCCCTTGAGCCGAGCGGCCTCTCAGAAGATCGAGCGCTGCATGCTGGGATCTGTAGTTTTCCAAGGGGCTCTACGGAAGCCGCAGCAGTTCTACTTACAGCATCGGGAGCTGGGGCGAGTCTTACCCTGTCCCTTCCCTGTGATCAGGGATGCGACTGCTCTGTTCTGGCCGGGTTCAGCGTTCAGAGCTCGGTCCTGCCAAGTGCCAAGACTCCTCAGTGCCCACTGAACTATTGCTATGACACTGGGCTACATGGGCAGCGAGGAGACAGCAGGTGCATGAGACGAACAGGTCGGGCTCGAGCAGAAGGGCGACGAGGTAACTAGAACATGATCATGTTTTGATACTGACTAGCTGCGCATGAACTGTTGCTGTCTGCTCGTGTTGGCAGTGGTCTGTAAACACCAGGGCACAACAGAGACTGTGGGGGAATCTGGATGAGAAGGTGGCAGCCTTAGAATGTTTTCAAGGAGTTTAGACATTGATTCACTGATAGCTGAATCGGGGCCTCCTATTTTACACTCTGATCCTACGATGGGATCCATTTATGCCCTCACCGAGTCGATTTAATTTCACTGAATAAGAGCCTCAAGCTGCAAATGGTTCCAGAGTGGTGCTTCATGACAGAGACCTTGTCCACCTCACCGCATCCAACACGCCGCTGGAGGGGACGGTGGTGAAAAAACGAATAATGTCATTTGAGCGCCGCAAACAGGCAAAGGCAACTCGCGGCGCTGTTTCTCTCCCCCTTGCCCGCCAGGAGTATCGCCCACGGGCGCAGCACGAGGATTGTGCGGCTGTATTTTTAGCTGCGGCGTGAAAACAGACTTAAAAATGAACTTGCTCGTCTGCCCATTGCCCCAGGACGCGAGGCATTACCCCTCCCTCCTGGCAGGTACATCTGCTCCGGGCAGGCGGGGCGCTGGGTCAGGAGCTCAGGAGGGAGAGTTGAGCGCGAGGGTCTTGGAGCGGAGCTCGGGACACAGGGAGAAGGGGGCGGAGCTCGAGTGGAGGGGGGCAGGGCCAGGCGCTTGGGGGCGGGGCCGCCGCAGACGGTTCACTTTCGCGCCAACTGTTTTTTCCTAGAGGCGGAAACTAGTGACGTCTGTGAGGTTACGTGCTGTGCGTCTCTACTGAGTGGCTGGCAGTTGCCCGAATCCCGCCCCGCCTGCCCTTGGCTCGGCCTGCGGGACTTGCAGCGGCGACAGTGGCGGCACTGGGGAGATCCCGGGTTTCTGGGAAGCTGCCACGGCGAGGGAGAGACGCCAACCGGTTGGTGAAGGGGGCGGGACAGGGTCCGCGGCGGGTGCCAGGCGGATGCGCGCAGCCAGGGGGAGGGGTTGGAAGAGAGAGAGAGAGAGAGAGAGAGAGAGAGATACCCAGTCCCCGCCCGGCATAGCCCCCTCGGGACTGGCACAGCTCCCCCACAGCTACCAGCCTGGCACAGCCCCCCACCACCACCATCCCTAGCCTGGCACAGCTCCCCCACAGCTTCCAGCCTGGCACAGCCCCCCACCACCACCATCCCTAGCTTGGCACAGCTCCCCCACAGCTTCCAGCCTGGCACAGCCCCCCACCACCACCATCCCTAGCCTGGCACAGCTCCCCCATAGCTTCCAGCCTGGCACAGCCCCCCCACCACCATCCCTAGCCTTGCACAGCTCCCCCACAGCTTCCAGCCTGGCACAGCCCCCCACCACCACCATCCCTAGCCTGGCACAGCCCTCCACCCACTCCCTGCCTGGCACAGCCCCCACCACCACCTTCCCCACCCAGGAACCACCCCCCTGCCTGGCACAGCTACACCTCCTCAGCAGCTGCCACCCTCACCCAGTATAAGCTGCTCGACTGCCATCCCTACCCTGGCCTTAGTCCCCCGGACTGGCATGGCCCCTATCCCTCTGCCCAGCTGTTGCCATCCCTAGCCTGACATGCCCCCTCCCAGCTGCTGCCCCCAGCCTGGCATAGCTCCCATCTGCCCTCGCCCCATTGCCCAGTCGTTGTCATCCCTATCTTGGCATAGCCCACAGGTGCCTGTCAGCCCTGGCCAGGCATAAACCCAATCCCTGTTCTTCCCTCACCTCCCAGCATAGCATAACCCTTATTCTCCCCATTGCCATCCCTGGCATGGCATAATATACTAAATGGGAAATGACTACCTAGGAAGGATTGCTGCAGAAAAGGATTTGGGGGTTATAGTGGATCACAAACTAAATATGAGCTAACAGTACAATACTGTTACAAAAAAAAAAAAAAGCGAATGACATTCTGGGATATATTAGCAGGAGTGGTGTAAGCAAGAAGTAATTCTGCCACTCTGTTCAACACTGACAAGGCCTTAACTGGAGTATTGTGTCCAGTTCTGAGCACCACACTTCAGGAGAGATGTGGACAAAGTGGAGAAAGTCCAGAGGAGAACAACACCTCCATCCACTGAGAATCTTGATGCTGCCCTATGTGTATGCCCTGGTAAAGATTTCATAGCATAGTTACTTGTGCTGTTATGTTAGGATATGTTAGTCCTCCCCTTCCCGCACTGTATTAATTGATGTTCACCAGGCTGCAACTTTCAGTTCAGGTGGCTGCATGTCAGTGAGGGTGGGAAGGATGAAATGATAGTTTCCAGTTGGTGTACAATGTCTTGAGTTAACTGCTGTTGGACCCATTGGCAGGAAAAATGTCATGTAAATGTGAAGTGTTTATATGGGTTGCTGCTTTGGTTTTTAAGTATAACAGGAATTTACTTTTAAAGTGTAGGTAGAAGTGGAATTGGATTATTTTCATTAATTGGTTTAGAAATATATTTGGTAGACCTATTATCTTTATGCAGTGTAAACTGACCTGGCTGAATAGGAAAGTTTTTTCCTATGAAGATTATTTAGCAATACTAAGTAATATAGAGATTAATATAATTTTGTTGTGCTTAAGAACGCTTTTAATTGTGTATAAAGTTGTCCTTTATTTATATTTTATTTTGCCAGAATACAGAGCTAAATTCTGTAACCTGACATCAAAAGTCCACCTGGATCTACTTTGTTTGTTGTTGGATCTCATTAAAAAATGAGTATCAAATTCGAACCCATTGTGAGCGATCCTTAAAGATGCTTTTAGTTCATGATATGGTTTTCAAATTATTGGTTAATCTAACTATTCTGCTTTTTTTATTGTACACACGCAGATGGGGAAGCTGTAGGGAATTAGTATAATGGCAACAGATGATGATGGACTGACATTATGTGATATCTCTTATGGTGGTAAGATCTTTACTAAATAGGTTGTTAATTTTTTACTTTGCAAGATGAAGACAAATTCTCCACACCATATGTATAGTAATGCTATGATGAGTGAAAATAATAGAATGTTTTTAAAAATCATTGTAATCTAATCTGGTACTGCAAGTACTAAAAGAACACTAGTGAGAATGAGTAGAGGCATGAGAAGTCTGTTGTGAAAAGACTGGGATTGTTAACCTGAAAAATAAGATAAATAAAAGGAGATGTTATTCAGAATTTCAAGTTCACAAGAAATCTCAGTATTCAGAATTTCTTGTGAACTGCGGGATTTGAAAAAATTTTCTTTTGGAAACACTGAAACATGGTGTTTCTGAAATGAAATATGCTCCTTGATACCCAGCAGCAGCTGAGTGAAATAGACATGATTCATATCAGTTTAATTGCTGCCCATCATTGAATTGCTGCCCATCATTGAATTGCTGCCCATCATTGAATAGCTGCAGTGAAACTGGTGTGAATTGTGTCAACAGCTGGCAGAGATCTGGGGCTCTGGACTTGTGGGGCAGCCCTGCCATGCAGATTGCCCCGAGGCTGAGATCTCAGGGCTTCCAAACTCCTAGGCCAGCTGGCTAACTCCTATAGCCTGGGGAGCTAACTGCTTCAAGAGTCTGGCTCAGCCCAGGGAGCCAACTGGCCAAGGAGTCTGGGTTCAGCAGCAGGGAGCCTAACAGCTCCAGATTCATTTGGGGCTTTCAGAATCTCTGCTGCAGTGCTAGGAGCTTAAACACTGAGAACCAAGTCTGCCAGGCTCCCAGTGTGTGGCAGGGAACCTGAAAGCCCTGACAGCTATGGCTCCCAGTGCTTCTGGGCTTCTAGCTCAAGCCAGAGTTTTCAGGGCTTGCTGCAGAACCAGGGCTTCCAGGCTTCCTGATCTGCTACAGGGTGCCTGAAAGCCCTGAAGTCTCTGGCCCAAGGCAGCCCACATGATGGGGCTCCCCTGAAGCCTGCCAAGGGAGCTGGTAGGGACCCCTGCAAATTCTTCGAAGCAGGCTTGCTTTCGTGGGAAATTTCAGTCTTGATGAACCAGCTTTTTCCAAGTTTCAGAGTGGTAGCCATGTTAGTCTGTGTCAGAAAAAACGAGGAGTCCTTGTGGCACCTTAGAGACTAACACATTTATTTGAGCATAAGCTTTTGTGGACTAGAACCCACTGATGAAATGGGTTCTAGCCCACAAAAGCTTATGCCCGAATAAATGTGTTAGTCTCTAAGGTGCCACAAGGACTCCTCGCAGCTTTTTCCAATGAGCCCTAGTTATATTATTAAAATGTCAGTAAACTTTAATCATATGAATAAGCTATTTGAATTGAAACACATTACATAAACAGATTGCTGTATTAAATTTCTTATCAATGTACTATGAGGAGATTTAAATATAGCAGTAGTTTTCCATCATTTAGTGTTATGATGCTTTTATCTAATTTCCAGAGTGGCCCAAGCTTTGGGTGTGAAGTGCCCTTGGACTAGGGTTTCAAATTTCAGTGTGGCTGACTTACTGCTTACAAATATCTTTTCCTCATTGACACTAAAGAGGTTTTTTTCCTAGGAGTGGAAACTTACCTTAGTGTCGTTGGCCAAAATATCCCTATCTTCCCACCAATGTGTAGCAGAACATATGCTTACTTACAAAATAGTTGGCGATGATAGGTGCTATACAAATGTAAAATACTGTTCATTAATACATTAGTGTTAATTGCATTTCTGTGAAATGTACACTCGCATAGAAAGTGTAAAGCTTAAAAAGTTACTAAAAGTTTAAAAATTTTGCTTTTGATCTTGCTTTATTTGCAGCTTCCTCTTTTAGGGATGATGATGAGAGCTCAGTGGATATTTACGATGGTTTGGACAGCACTTCAGTTGTTTCAGGTATGTTGATAGTAAACTGCTGCATTGTCTTATTCAGTTCGATCTACTGTGCGAGGATTCTTGATGCTAGGCACAAATAAAGTATCACCAGCCTGACTGGATGCATTGTGTTAATATCTGTTTGTATTATGGTAGCATCTAAGAATTTCAGTCAAGGATTGGGGCCCCATTATGGTAGACACTGTGCAGCCAAATAACAAAGAAGACAGTCCCTGTCATAGAGATCTTGAAGTCTGGGTGCCTGAATAGGAGGTGACTGATGAACAAAACATACAGATAGGATGAGGGAGAGTGTTTGACTTCTGTGGTCTATGCTTCTGCATTACAGTGGAGCTAGAGCAAGTGAGTCAAGACTTGGAAGAGGACATAAAACAACACAGAGGAAAGTTTGTCAGTTATATTCTAAATGCCCTTCATTTTGGAACATTCTTGGTTGCTGGGTTGAGTGCTGAGACTGCCCCTCTTTCTGACTGACCTACCTGCTACATGTATATGTAACTCACAGGAGTCAGAGGCTGGGCTTTCTTGGTAGCTGGCCTCTGCCTCAGGAATCTTCTCCCACTGGAAATGTTTCTAAGACTGAACCTAGCCAGATGCAGAATGCATTGCAAGATGCACTTTGTTCTGGCTGTCTATTAATTACTGACTTTAAAATCCTGGAAACTTGGCCTACCATCTAGATTTATCCCTTCTCGGCACTTTTAAATTAAAGGGCTTGCTATGCATTTGCTCTCTGTTTTAATTGGAAACAGTTGTTATTAACCAATCCTGTAAAATGCACTCACATTCAATGAGGTTTACTGTCCTATGAATCAGTAACAACGATAAAAAAATTTTAAGCAAAATATTTGCAAGTAGACTTTAAAACTAAATTTCATTCACTTTTACATTCGAATGCAAATTGAGCTCTTAAATTTTCGAATAAAATAAAAGTAGCACAAATATTAAAGTGGTGGCAGGGGAGGAAAGGAGAGAATCTTTTTACTGTTGTGACTTTCTCATTGAAGAGTGTGAGCCGTCTTGTTTAAAAGGCCTCTCCTCTGTGACAGAAATCTGCTCACTGCATAATACAAACTACTTTGATCATATTTTTTTTCCTTTACCTAATGAGTATTTTTTATTTCAGACAATCCTGCTCAAAACTCTACACCGACAAGAAACTGTTTAAACTTATTTGATGAGATCTTGATTGAAGAAGGAACTGCAAAGGAAGCAACTTACAATGATGTGTGTAGTAGTATGATTACAGCTAATAGAAAAAATTGTCATGTGCTAGTAGACGGCAAAAATTGTTTTAAAACAGCACTGTTGGTCAAACCATAGATGGAAAAAAAGAATTCTTTAATAGAACAAAACTATGTACTAAGCAATTTTATCTTAATTTCAAAGGGTATGTAAGAATTGGACTCGTGTTCTAATTATGGCACTATCTAGTCTCATGTTAATGGATGAAGTATCATGGTGAGATTATACCCTTTGGCATTTCAGTCTTCCTTCCAATTATATTCTGAAAAAAACTCTTGCACTGATTATGGAGAAACGGTCAGTATACTTAAGGGTGTGATTGGGCTTATCAGAAAAGTAATCTTGAAACTGCAAAGCTTAAACTACTTTACCTTAAACCTCTTAATTGTAGTTCCTGAAGAAAAAGGGAAAAAAATGTTTTGGAAATTTGGAGGCAGTTGGCTAAACTGTGATATAAGTATGACTGTTTGGAAAATTGCATGTTCATTTTTATAAAAGTTTCCTAACTTCTGGATGATTCAAAAAATATCTTAAATTAGAAACTCTAAAACTTTGTTTATTCTTTTGACCTCAACACGAACTTGTTCCTTGACTGTTTTTGGAAAGTTTGGGTTTTGGCTTTTTTCATTATATTTATTTTAAACTATGAGTCCTCTGCATTACATAAAGTCCACAAGGTCCCTAATGGGACTTGTACTTTACAAAAACCAGAGAAAGCTGCAGGACTTGCTCTGCCCGTAGAGCTCTTAAAGGTTGTAAGAGAAGGAATGCATGCAGAACTGCTGCTTAGCACAGTTTTTAAACTGATCAGAAGTTCCACTTCTGCAGAAGCTTGTTTTATGCCTCCAGATAAGCTCATCTTCATCTCCTAGTGGCTTGGCTCCCTGTAACTCCCTAGCTTACCACTATTGTACATGCACATGTAAGTTTACTCTGCTCATGTGAAATTCAGTGAGCTTTTTTGTAACTTTTTTTTAACACCCAAACTGAGGAAGTTATTTTATGTACTCACATGAAAAGGCTAATATGATTTTTTTTTTTAAATCTGACAGCTTTTTAGACATTTTAATATTTTAAAATGAGTGGTATTGGGAAGAAATGTCATTTTATAAGCTATGTCTTTAACTGAAGAACAGTTTCCAGATACAAATCTTAGAATCATTTACTTAACCAACTTTTACATAAATAGTCAACCTCTATAAAGTGAAATCTCCTTTATTTTACAGTTGAAGACAGAGTATGGAAAATGTCAGCAGCAGATTAAAGAGTTGATGAAGAAGTTTAAGGAAGTACAGGCACAGGTACTGTGTGCTAAAGGGTATCTTTAAAACTTATCAGTGAGAATTCAGTTTGCTTTAAGTACACTAATATGGCATCTGATGTATATTGCTTTGAGAGAATAACACAACTAATTAGGTATCTACTGCAATAACTTTCCCAGGAATCTTTAAAGCAAAAGATAGTCACTTGTGCCTTTAGTAGATTACTAGATAAATAAACTTGTGTTTCTAAAATTACATACAAAATGTAAGAGAGTCTGTTAGGAACCCTAACTCTATACATTTCACCAAAAAAAAAGGGGTTGGGGGAGAGAGAGAGCGAGCGAGCTGGTTGCTTCTGGAAAGATGTCCAATTCTTTTGATAATGTCTATTTAATGTATAGTGTCAGGGTCTCTGCAGCCATTCAGAGTAGTTAATTGTGAAGATTAGGGAATTGAAGGTGTTCAGCATCAGGTCTTCATTTTTTGCTTTCAACTCCCACTGATGGCAGTGAGAGCTGAAGATGCTCAACGCCTCAGAATTTGTTCCTACATAAGTTTATTTTGTCATGCTTTGCTGAGAACAATCAGATGCCCACTATCAACCCCAGTAGGCCCTGCCATAGACTAATGTTGCCAGGAGAGAATTACAGTTACTGCCCTGTAGAGCTTGCACGCTAAATTGTACACTTGATACAATGACAGTGAGAGCAACAAATAGTAGAGGGCCTGGAGCAAGGAAAGATGTGGATTACATCAGTACAATTCTATGGGCACTCAGTATAAAATATGGTTATATCTTGGTCATTATATATTTTAATATATCAAAAACAGTAAGAGTGAAGAATTTTGACTTGTGTAGAGACCATTCATTTGCTGCCTTTTACATAACTGTTGCAATACATTTTGTAGTCTGTTTTAATAGGAATGTCTGTTTTTCTAATTGCTATCATATGTGTCTAATATTTTTATGCATGTATGAGGGTAAATATTTCAGGCTAATTCTCCATGTATTTTTTAAAATAGAACTCCATTCTACAAAATGAAAATCAGGCACTTAAAAAGAATATTTCAGCACTTATAAAAACTGCTAGAGTGGAAATTAATCGCAAAGATGAGGAAATCAGTAACCTCCACCAAAGGTACAAGTAGACAAGTCTAATTTATTATTTACTTTTGAACATAGTTTTACAGCTTTCTATTAACAACTTTTTATGCATTTAAAGTGAAAATGAACACACAAAATTGCTGTTTAGTAAATGCGTTGTCTGTTGCTAATCTTAGTACATTTTTTTTTCTTTTCTTTTCTTTTTTGTCAGAAGTGCTGATCTGAACTCAATGGGTTCTACCCAGGGATCATTGAGAATTTCTAACGGACTGACCATATGCTTAATCTTATCTTTGGGTCAAGTTTGAACTGGGGAGTTTAATCATCCCATTGTATGTGTGTTTCAGTGTAGACCAGTGGTCTCCAACCTTTTTATGCACAAGATCATTTTCTGAATTTTAAGATCAACCCAGCATCTATCCTTCCCTGAGGCCCCACCCCACTCACTCCATTTTGCCCCCTCCCTCTGTTGCTCACTGTCCCCCACCCTCACTCATTTTCAGGGCTGGGACAGGGGGCTGGGTTGAGGGAGGGGGTGCAGGCTCTGGGCTGGGGCTGAAGGGTTTAGAGTGTGGGAGGGGGCTCCGGGCTGAGCCTGGGGTGGGGGTTGGGGTGCAAGCTCTGTGAGGGCATTTGGGTGCAGGGATCATACAGTCACATTATATCTAATCTCACAATCCACTGGACATTTCATGAATTTTACTTTTTATTTGTATCATTTGTGGTTTATAGATCCAAAATCCTTCAGGGATTGTCAGAAATCAGTATAACATTCTCAACTGGGGTGTGTGCATTGACTGAGCCTGGGCAAGGGGTTGGGGTGCAGGAGTGAGGGGTGCAAGTTCTGGGAGGGATTTTGGGTTCAGGAGGGTGCTCCGGGCTGGGGCAGGAGGAGTGGGGTGCAGAAGGGGGTGTGAGCTGTAGGTTCCGGCCAGGAGGCGCATACCACAGGCAGCTCCCAGCCAACAGTGCAGTGGGGCTCAGGCAAGCTGCCTGCCTACTATGGCCCCACGCCGCTTCCAGAAGTGGCTGGCTGATAGCATGTTTCTGTGGTCCCTGAGGGGAGGAGAGCAGCGGATCTCCACGCACTGCCCATGCCCGCAAGTGCCGCCCCCAGGAGCCCTGCTCTGCTGCCAGACTTTTAGCTGCCCGGAGATCGTGATCGACTGGCAGAGGCTCTAGGATCAACCAGTCAGTCACGACTGATCAGTTAGTCTACATCAGTGGTCACCATCTCATCCATATTTCCACTTCAGGGCTGGTCTACTCTATGATCTCAGATTGATTAAACCCAGGAAATATTTTTGGCTACTTCTTGCTGGCCTTTCTAGCCAGATATTGAAGAGCTCTACCTCCACTGTTAGTTGTGAGGGGGCTCTCTCTATTAGCAATTTGTCATACTTTGGCTGTCCTAGTCCAGGGAGTTCAAAGTACAATTGTGTAGACTAGAAAGTCATTGG